>NC_091467.1:11260550-11986055 GCF_027789765.1 Dendropsophus ebraccatus
GGCATGATGGGAATTGTAGTTTTGCAACAGCTGGAGGGCCACAGTTTGACCTCCCCGAATTAATTCCTCCAATAATGTTGTGACATGGCTTAAAGGGCCCCTGTAATTTCTAACTCTTACTTACAGTATGTTGAATGTCTAGAATATTAAAGGGGGACACTTACTATCATTGTACACCTGGTGTATACACCAGGTAGAGGGCGCAGATCCGTCCCTTCTCCCTGGAATCGAGTCTGTCTGAACCTGAAGTCTCGGCATTTGATTACCGGTGGTTGAAGCAGTTGGATGCCACCCTAGGGAGTCCTAATGGATACAGCCATAAGCCATAGGCTGTATCCAGGTTTTCCAGGACTCCCTAGGGTGGCATCCAACTTCTTCAGCCACCGGTAGTCCAATGCCGAGACTTCAGGGTTCAGACAGACCATCAGGTCCTAGTTGCTGTAAGCTTACCATAGAGTTCTCCCCGTTATACGGACAGACCCATGGCCGATACACGTGCCGATCTGATACATCAGCACTTGTGCCATGAGGATGGCTCATGTATTGTGCGTCCGGGGACACATGATGGATAGCTGGAAAGTTTGCGAGGCCCATCAGGTGCATCATTGTGGCAGCACAGGAAGAAGTGTGCTCGGCCAACAAGGATTCTTGGACTCTCATCGATCGATCAAATTTCTTATTTATCAACTAATCATGGAGTCTTTTACATCAGCCCAACCTCCCCCTGTGTAAAAGACTTGACTTACGGAAGGAGCATCGGGGGGGGGGGGGGGGGGGTGGTTATTTCTATTTAGGGATGAGTGAACTTGCTGAATTTTTGGGGGGTCTGGCAATTTTGACTCCCAGGCTCGGCATTTGACTCCCCCGCGTCTGGAGAACTTGGATGCCAGGAAAACATGGATACAGTCATGTTTCCTGGCAGCCCTGGGACAACATGCAACTTCTGCGGCCGCAGGGAGTCAAATTCCGAATGTTCGGATTCGGACATACTTGCCAGTTTGGCAAGTCGGCTCATCCTTCCTTTTCCAGCCAGTTGTAGACTGTACGAAGTACAGTCTGTAGAGTACAGAGAGGAGGGGAATGAATTCTTTATAAATTTCTTAGTTTTATTTTTCTTTCGAAACATGTAGGTGAACCCTTATGCCCATGCAGCACATCTATTTTTTCCCTGTCCCTATTTACATAACCTGTCTTTGACTTCAGGACTATTATGTAGGTGCCTGTACACACTAGATAAATGTGTCCCAGCTCACCCCCCATTGCCATAGGTCAGAGAGAGACTGATCGGGCTCTGGTAATAGGAGACTCGCCACCCTCTCACCCATTGTAAGTAACCGTTTCTGCCTGAGCTGGATGTTTTTCCTCTTTATTTCTGATCTACAGGTCTCGGTTAGATATCTAAGTGAAGGGGCTTAGCAGCCATTTTACATCGATAGATATTTATAGACAATTACAAAAAATAAAATAAAAAATGAAGACCAATGTATAACAAGGGGAAAAGACATTAAAAAGAACGACATGCACAGTAACAAGGGGATTTCTTGTGCCATAGACGGGACTATTAGTCAAAGTCTCAGCCATGCCGATAGGTTATTCGATCTATCGGCAATGTCCTTCTTCGGATCGGGCCGGCAGATGCCTGTACGTGATCCAGAGCCATGTACCCCACCCCGAAGCTTTCTGTGGCTGGGCTATACCAATGATATTTGGTTGTGACAGCAGTTCTTTTAGGTTTCTTAGGTCTTGTCTGACTCTTATGTGAATGGTTTGGTCCACCATGTGGAAGAACATATCAAGCTTTCCTATATATATCTTCATAATGTGTAATCCAAACTCCTTGTAGGTGGGAGAAGTAACAAAAGACACAAGACAATGGAGACCAAGTTTCTCGTTCACAAGCTTTCAACGGCGGTGACAGACGCAGGAGTGGAAGAACGTGAGGTGGCACTGGATGACCTTTCAACGGCCGGACTGAGCAAAATGGGGTCTGAGGCCTTGGGTACTAAGGAGCGGACGGGGGTTAGTGCCTTGGAAGGGCCGTGTAGGGTCTGCCCACAGATACGATGATGCTTTTCCCAGTCTTTGTGCTGGCAGAATGATCCGCAGTATCGAGCAATGTTACATCCGCTGCAGGTCTCGCTGGCTTTACGACCACAATTCCAACAGCTCTGCAAAGAAGGAGGAAAAAAAACTAAAATTATAAAGCTATAAAGAGGCAGTGCAATACAAGGAAGTTATTAACCTATTCTTCTATATCATAGTACAAGTAAACGTAACCGGACGTAAAATAGAGGAGATGGATCTCTCTTGCTCTTGTTTATCCTAAGGATCAGGCATGTTAAATTTTAATGTCTGATCCTTTTTGTACTAATAATGTTTGCTTACAGCTAGGTGTCCATACCATTAAAAAAAAAATCTGTTTGCCTACAGCCACCACAAGGTGGAGCTCACCGCATACATATTTATACAACTCCATTACATGAGTATTCATGACTGAGGGCCCTATTACACCTCTTGTTCCCTGCTAGCAAGCAGGAGGGGCCATCCAAATGATCCTTAGATCGCTCAGGCTGCCCATTGAAGTCAGCGGGGGTCTTCATGGAACGATGCATTCCATACCATCAATGGGCTTTTAAAACATTGAAAGACCACGATTAGACATTGTGCATGTCGGCTGATCGTTCCCTTTTAACAGGCGCCGTTACACTAAATGATTTTCAACCTGAATGGTCGGCAAACGGACAAGTAAGGCCAATAATGGTTCACCGTGATAGGAACTTAACAGTTATTTCCTATACACAGGTTAAGGGATAACAAACTTATTCAGGTGGTCCTACTGCTGGGACCCCGATGTCTGCAGCTTTGCCTTCTGTTCCAGTCTCTACACTGACAGACCGCTGGCCACTCAGCCAATCACTGGCCACGGCCTATCAGTTCAGAGACCGGAACTAAAGGGAGAAGAAGGCAGAGCTGCAGAGACCGGGGAAGGCCCAAGGACAACAGGGAACGTGGTAAGTTAATATATTATTTTGTACTATAATCATCAGCCGTCGGCCATTAATCGCTATTACGCATAAGGGGAGATTTATCAAACTTTATCAAAGTGAGACTGGCTCAGTTGCCCCTAGCAACCAATCAGATTCCACCTTTCATTCCTCACAGACTCTTTGGAAAATGAAAAGTGGAATCTGATTGGTTGCTAGGGGCAACTGAGCCAGTTTCACTTTACACCATGTTTGATAAATCTCCCCCATAGTGATGTGCACCCGACGCCCGATGATTTTAGGTCTCGACCTAAAGAAACGATCAGCCAATGATCATTTCATCGGCTGATCGTTCTCTTTATTACACAGAGCGATAACCGACCGATTATCGATCCGTGCAATAGGGCCCTAATCCAATGGAATTCAAAGGGAAAAAAAGGGCGCAATGAATATAGAGATTAGAGACGCAACGGATTAGAGTACAACCATTCGTCATTTGATTACCTGTGACTGAAGAAGTTGGATGCCACCCTAGGGAGTCCTGGAAAACATGGATACGGTCATAGGCCATAGCCTGTATGCATGTTTTCCAGGACTCCTTAGGGCTGCATCCAACTTCTTCAGACACCGGTAATCAAATGCCGAACGATCGGACTCCAGCCTGCTCCAGTTGCGCTCATCTCTGATCTGGTACACTACAGTCCATGGCGTACCTCAGTGGATTCCTCCTGCTCATTTACTACAAGGAAAGCATCCTCTGTTGCCCTCCTCTTGGCATCCGCAATAGTCTGTTCCATCCTGGCTCTCTCCGACGCTATCATCTCAAAGGCTTTCTGTTCGGCCTCAGACACGGCCTTTTGTACCTCAGACATGGCCTGTCGCTTCACCTCATTCACCGCCTCTTCTGTGTAGGGAGGAGGGAGGTTAAAGGGAACGCTCACTGTATTGACATTTTAAATGGTAAAATTAAAATATTTGTATAAATATCAATAAAGAAAAACAATTTCCAATCAGCACCCAAAATCATCAGTAACAGTAAGCGAGGCTCAGTACCTGCTTTCCGCCAGATTTCTTCAGTCACATAGTTTCCACCACTTCGGCTTCCAAAGTCCCTCTGGGAGTCTGCAAGGAGGAGAGTAAAGGAAATTTAGGGAAGTGTAGCCCCTAAAGGAGGGATGGGGAACCTTTGGCCCTACAGCTGTTGCAAAACTACAATTCCCATCAGTGCTCTCTGCTGCCACCTCTGTCCATGCCAGGAACTGTCCAGAGCAGGAGAGGTTTTCTATAGGGATTTGCTGCTGCTCTGGACAGTTCCTGACATGGACAGAGATGGCAGCAGAGAGTACTATGTCATATTGGAGAGAATACACCACTTCCTGCAGAACATACAGCAGCTGATACGTACTGGAAGACTGGAGATTTATTTTTTTTAAATAGAAGTAAATTAAAAATCTATATAAATTTTCTGACAACAGAAAGAAAAAAAATTTGCTAGAGTACCCCTTTAAATTTACAAAGAGGCTAATTTTTGGGGGAAATAAAATTAGTTGCACAGGTATAAAGCTGAAAACGAGGCCCGAGTAATATTACACAGGAAGGGAGTGTAGGTAGGTGGCTGGCTGCTTGCATTGGTTTCACTATTCCAATTAGTCCAGCCTGACTAGAACTAGTACATTATTATTGTTAACAAATCTATGAACCACCGACATGTTTCTCAGAATATATTTACTCACCACTGGTGCCTGAGTCAGTGGACGTTGGGCTGTGCTGTCTGCTTAAGTGCTCGCTTCCTTTCCTAAGCTCTGAGGACTCGCTGTAACGTCTCTTCCAGTAATTCAATTCATCTCTGTCCACTTCTTGACACCTGCGCAGTACCGCCATAGAGCGCTTTGTCTTTTCTACCATCTCCATGATGCAATTCAAAGCCTGTGTAAATGGCAAAAAAACAAAAAAATTTACTATACCCCCTTAAATCACTAGAGGGCGCTGTCCATGTGCAAAAAAATGATTGAATGTCTCAGTGCAAGTATTAAAGGAGGAAACACCGATTTACGTATTAGCCAATTCTAATAAATAATAATTATCAAGAAAATAAATAATAATAATAACAAGAATAACAACAATAATAATAATAATAACAATAACTATTATTATTATTATTACTATTATTATTATGATGTATTAATTTTATTGCTGTATTAAAAATAATACTAAAAATACAATAAAAATACTAAATATATAGCAATAATATTACCATTATTATTATATATTTAGTATTATATGTTTATTACTGTATTTTTAGTATTTTTTTATTGTTGTTTTATATTATATTATGAAACAATAAAAAATATAATACTAAATAAATAATACTAATAATACTAAATAAGTAATACTAATAATACTAATACTAATAATACTAATACTAATAATACTAATACTAATAATACTAATACTAATAATACTAATACTAATAATACTAATAATCATTTGTTGGCCTTACGTGATCCAAATGTTTCCATTCCTCTGCCCATTCCCGCTCTGTCAGACGGTGATCTACAAGTTCTTCTTGATATCCATTGTTTAAGCTGCCATTGATTCCTACAGAGAGAAAATCCAGGTCACTCTCAGCCATCAGACTATCAGGGTCTCTCAGAACACATATTTAAAGGGGTCACAAGGTTATACAACAGCTCCACTTCTGTCAACAAGTTGTATGTGATATTGCAGCTTCATTTTTTTTAGCGAGGCTATGCTGTAAAGCCAGATATAACCAATAGACAAGAAGGAGCTACATTTATTTAAAGGGGTACTCTGACAAAATATATATTTTAAATCAACTGGTGTCAGAAAGTTATATAGATTTGCAATTTACTTTTACTTAAAAACTCCAGTCTTCCAGTACTTATCAGCTTCTGTATGTCCTGCAGGAAGTGGTGTATTATTCTCTCCAGTCTGACACAGTGCTCTCTGCTGCCACCTCTGTCCATGTCAGGAACTGTCCAGAGCAGCAGCAAATCCCCATAGAAAAGTTCCTGACATGGACAGAGGTGGCAGCAGAGAGCACTGTGTCAGACTGGAAAGAATACACCACTTCCTGCAGGACATTCAGCAGCTGATAAAGTACTATAAGACTGCAGATTTTTAAATAGAAGTAAATTACAAATCTGTCTAACTTGCTGAAAACAGTTGATTTAAAAGAAAAAATGTCCACCGGAGTACCCCTTTAATCCCGCACTTACCTGCTGTTACAGCATGGTGGCGCTCTCTTCCCTCTCTGCATTCCACAATCTTGCCCAGTGGTTCCCTATACAGTTGGGATCCGGGTATATCATCCAACGTGTAGTGCTGGAGGGGTGGAGGGGTGGGGTGAAACTGGCTGGAAGGGTTCAAAAGGGGCAAAGAAAGAGCCGGACTGTGTCGGGGGGCCGGGCTGATGGTGCACACCCTCTTGACTGGCGGCTCTGGGGGTAAAGGCTCTCTTTCAAAGCCGTTGTCTTCTCTCCTGCAAACACAAGAGGTCAGAGTTTGATCTGCAATCTTCTCGGACTGATCTATAGACATCTGGTGGTGGATTCTCGTCGTCACCCGTTACCTTTCTGGGCTGTGTCTCTTTCCGTTCCCACTGACTTCCATGAGCAGCTCAGAGGAGTCGGATGGAGAGGAGGTGTTGGTGTTGAGGAGGATGTGTTCATGTTGCGCCAAGTACTGTGAGGGTGTTTGCTTGGCAGCGCGCGCACAGTGCAGCAACTCTCTCTGGAGAAGCGGCAAGTTGGCCTGAAAATGGAAACCGGCGTCCAGATTAGACTTAACCCCATAAGTCAGGGGTAGGGAACCTTGGCTCTCCAGCCGTTGCAAAACTACAACTCCCATCATGCCTGGACAGCCTTCGGCTGTCCAGGCATGATGGGAGTTGTAGTTTTGCAACGGCGGGAGGGCCAAGGTTCCCTACTACCCCTGCGATAACTAAAAGGCTATTCTGTATAGATCAGGGGAAGAAGGGGTTAAAAATTCTTTACCTTAAGGAACGGGATGACGAAAGGTCGGAGAGGGAAGTTGGTCGCCTCTTGGAGCTTGCAGTGGAATTCTTCAATAGTTACGGTGGAATTCTGTAGAATATAAAGAGAGGTTAGAATGACCACAAAGGGCAAAGGAACCAATGGAGGATACTCCAGGTCAAACCTCAGGCTCGTAATGGATCTCTATGGTTTCCCCCATTACCTATTAATGCCCCACATTGGTTTATAGGCTTATTACTTAGTTTTTACTACTACTACTCATTGACCATTAGAGCGTGGGAGGTATTTCCGATATAATGCGATCAGTCTGGTTCATGGTTCCAGCACTGTTACCAAATTACAACTTCTTGCTGTCAGGGCATGATGGGAGTTGTAGTTTTATATAAGTTGGAGACCGCTGTCCTAAAGTAAAGCAGTTCAACCATCAAAGAGCACCTTTTTTTTTTTTTTTTTTTTAAGAAAAAGTGATCACAAGTAGATTTGCAATACTGTATACTCTACATATATAAAAAAAAAAAAAAAAGTTTTCTATGTTTAAATGAAATATATACATATGGCCACTAGGTGTCTCCCTTCCTGTGCTCCATGCTCCATCCCTATGTTCTCTGTCCTTTGCAGCTCACACAAGGAGAGACCCCTGTCCATCATGCAGGTTGTATATCAGCTGAGGGCAATGACTTAAGACTGATTATGTTATTAATGCTTCGTTCACACAGAATGATTATCGTTCGAATTTTCACGATAATGATCGCATTTGAGCGATAATCGTTCCGAACGATCAAGCGATGAGCAAGAAATTGCTCATTCATTGTGATCTTTCAACATGTTCTCAAATCGTTGTTGGTCGTTCACTAAAAATTCGCAGATCGCTTCGTGTAAACAGTCCTTCACCGATTCAACCTGTGTGTGAGATGGGCTTAAGAGATCTTAACGATCGAAATAACGTTTTTGTAAACGATTTTTCACTTCTTCTAAATGCTAATCGTTATAAAAAAACAAAATGTTGCTTCAAAATCGTTAAAACGATCAATTGGGCGAATAATCACTTCGTGTAAATGTAGCATGACTATTACTTATTCTACTATCATCTCTGCAGCTGACCAGGAGACAATGCTCTGTGTTATGTAAGGGCCAGTTCACACTGAGCAAGATCGTCGAAATTCCGCCGCATAATCCCGCCGTGCTCAGTGTACTGCTGTAAGTAAATGAGAGGGCGCGCGCTCGGCCGCTCCCTCTCCTCTCCGCTCAAAGAACTAACATGTTAGTTCTTTGAGTGGAGCGTGGCGGCATTGGACGAGCGTGCACGCTCATTCACTTACAGCAGTACACTATGCGGCAGAATTTCGACGATCTTGCTCAGTGTGAACTGGCCCTAATAATTTAGACAGCATAATGTCACTGTGTGGTTACAGAGGTTTTGGTGCTGTGTGATAGGAGAGCTGACCGTACAATGTGAGCACCCCCAGAATTCTCTGCGACTGAATGTGGACGTGCAGCAGCTGTACATATGTGCTGTGAGGACATGTCCAGCGTGAGCAACGAGCACAGGAAGGGAGACACCTAGTGGCCATGTGTATAAAGCTGATTAAAACGTAGAAAAAACCCCCAAAAAAACGTATATTGCAAACCTGCTTACAGTCACAACCCCTGTAGATTTTTTTTATGAAGAAATTGCCTCTTTAACAGGCCTCGCGTTCACTTCCATCTTGAGACGGTACTTACCACCAGCGCTAAAACGAGGGTGCGGACCTTCTCCCCGATCTCCGGAGAGATATCATTGCCGAACTGCTGTAATGTGGTGAGGAACCTCTTGAGTTTGCTGAGCTGCCTTACTCCACAGGTGGCCGGGAGCTGCTGGTTGGCGAGAGACGAGGAAGAGGATGATGACGGACCATTACTGGAGCGCTGCGGCGGAGATGGAGCTCCATTCAGGGAGGGGGGAGAATGGTTCATTCCATTAGAGACTGCAGGGGGATAAAACATGATCTTTAGTATAGGGGGTCATTCCGATTTATGACATAGAAAAGAACGAGTGCCAAGGACTAGACTAGACAGGACAAGTGGGCACAGGGAGCAGAGGAAGACATGTACAACAAGAACAATAGGAGGGATACTAACAGGGTTTTACTTATTATTGGAAAAATTATAGTGGGACAAAAGTTATGGACAGGTATGCTAGAAAGTTTTGCTAGTTTGCAAAAAAAAAAAAAAAATCTTTCAAATCGGCTGATGCCAAAAAGTGCCAGAGATTTGTAATTTACTTTAAATTAGAAAAAAGTCTTCCAGTACTTATCAGATGCAGTGTGTCCTGCAGGAAGTGGTGTATACTCCCCAGTCTGACACAGTGCTCTCTGCTGCCACCTCTGTCCATGTCAGGAACTGTCCAGAGCAGGAGAGGTTTTCTATGGGGATTTGCTGCTGCTCTGGACAGTTCCTGACATGGACAGAGGTGGCAGCAGAGAGCACTGTGTCAGACTGGAGAGTATACACCACTTCCTGCAGGGCATACAGTAGCTGAGAAGTACTGGAAGACTGGACATTTTTAAATAGAAGTAAATTACAAATCTGTATAACTTTCTGAAACCAGTTGATTTGAAAGAAAAAGATTTTACCTGGGGTGCCCCTATAAGTCTTTGCCAGGCTGGGAGGGGGATTCTTATATTTTACAGGTTGTTCGGTATCACAGTGACAAGTGTAAACCTTACAGTAGGGGTGACTGTCCTAATACTAGATGCTATGTTTGCTGAACGTAGTACATGACCATTATATGTCTATGGGCTGTACAGAAACATTAGCTGCCCCAGCGTTATAGGGAAACCTAATCATCTAGTGTAACCAAGAACGACTAAGAAGGCGCAGATGTGACCTCAGTAATTCCTATAGAACTCTGGTCT
Source organism: Dendropsophus ebraccatus (assembly GCF_027789765.1). Classification (NCBI taxonomy): domain Eukaryota; kingdom Metazoa; phylum Chordata; class Amphibia; order Anura; family Hylidae; genus Dendropsophus; species Dendropsophus ebraccatus. The sequence goes on from NC_091467.1 coordinate 11,270,445, forward strand.
ATATACTAAATCCAGCAGAAAAAAATTTCTAGTCAACTAGTGTTATACAGATTTTTATTTTATTTTTTATTCTATTTAAAAATCTACAGTCTTCCAGTACTTATCAGCTGCTTTATGTCCTGCAGGAAGTGGTGTATTCTCTCCAGTCTGACACAGTGCTCTCTGCTGCCACCTCTGTCCATGTCAGGAACTGTCCAGAGCAGGAGAGGTTTGCTGCTGCTCTGGACAGTTCCTGACATGGACAGAGGTGGCAGCAGAGAGCACTGTGTCAGACTGGAAAGAATACAACACTTCATGCAGGACATGCAGCAGATATTAGGTACTGGAACACTGGAGATTTTTTTAATAGAAGTAAATTTTAAATCTGTCTTGCTGGAGTACCCCTTTAAGATTCTGATATTTGTATCAGCTGGTAAACTTGTCCAGCAAGGGAATGCAAAAGCACACAAATGCTTGTAGAAGTTTATATATATATTATATATGGGAAGGGGAACTTTTGCCCCTGCAGCTGATGCAAAACTACAATTCCCATCATGCCTGGACAGCCTTTGGCTGTCCAGGCATGATGGGAGTTGTAGTTTTGCAACAGGTGAAGGGCTGAAGGTTCCCCATAGTATATATACATTGGTGGTGACAAGGCAGTGACCATATACTATATACATACATATAGGAAACTTTAGCGTTCTCATGATACATACGTGATGAAGGAGGGAAGGATACGGGTCGCGGGCCACTTGGGTTCACAGGTGGCAAAGGAGCCATGGTAGGAGGTGAGGATCGAGAATGAATCTTCACTTCCATGGGAGACCCGGGCATTGAGGGCACCCTCTTGTCTCCAGGGACTACAAATTAACACACATGGCACAGTGTAAGTACAGAGATCCCAGGAAGGTCAGATGCTTACAGGATGTGCATTACAGTTTATCCAGCCTGTGTCCAGGTGTAATACCCACATTCCACACTAGAGGGGGCACTCATCGTACACCTTATTCCGACCAGTATGTACCACACACTATTATACTGGTCAGTAAGGAAACAGGTACAATGCTACATCACTGTGCATCAAAAAGATAGAAGGAAATTACAAATCTACCTATTTAAAAATCTACAGTCGTCCAGTACTTATCAGCTGCTGTATGTACAGCGCTCTCTGCTGCCACCTCTGTCCATGTCAGGAACTGTCCAGAGCAGCAGCAAATCCCCCCTTGCTCTGGACAGTTCCTGACATGGACAGAGGTGGCAGTAGAGAGCACTGTGTCAGGCTGGGGAGGAAACACCACTGTTTCCTGCAGGACATACAGTAGCTGATAAGTACTGAGAACTTATTTTTAAAGGGGTTCACCAAAAATGTTTTTCTTTTAAAGCAATTTCTGCTAGAAAGTACCCCAAATTTGTAATTTACTTCTTTTTAAAAATCTTAAACCTTCCAGTACTTGTCAGCTACTGCATGTCCTGCAGGAAGTGGTGTATTCTTTCCAGTCTGGAGAGACGGGGAGTTTTTCTATCGGGATTTCCTGCTGCTCTGGACAGTTCCTGACATGGACAGAGGTGGCAGCAGAGAGCACTGTGTCATACTGGAAAGAATACACCACTTCCTGCAGGACATACAGAAGCTGATAAGTACTGGAAGACTGGAGATTTTTTTAATAGAAGTAAATTAGAAATCTGTATACCTTTCTGACACCAGTTGATATGGAAACTATTATTTTCCATCGGAGTACCCCTTTAAAAACACTTGCTGATTGCTATTGAGATACAGGACGGTGTGGTCTAGTAGAAAAGTTGTGTATTCCTGGCAGAAATGGCGAATGGTCAGGATATACTTATATAGGAGAGAATATTGGCATATAGTTGGGGAGATTTATCCAACATGGTGTAAAGTGAGACTGGCTCAGTTGCCCCTAGCAACCAGATTCCACCTTTCATTTTCCAAAGAGTCTGTGAGGAATGAGAGGTGGAATCTGGTTGGTTGCTAGGGGCAACTGAGCCAGTCTCACTTTACACCATGTTGGATAAATCTCCCCCCGTATATGTATGCAGATATGATACAGATGGTCATACTGTATAGAAACAGCGATAGATGTAGTAGAGCCGAGTCTGTCATGTGGTTGAGTCAGTTTTGTGCTGCTCTGTATGATCACATGATTATGGGTACAATGGGGCAGCCCCAATAAGAGTCTCTGCTCCATCTGTAAATACATATACACCCATACCTATAGATCATAACACTGAATTAAAAGGACATGAGATTCTCTCGATGCGACTTTCCCAGAATCCTCTCTGTGTTGTTTCCCTCGGCGCGGTGGTAAAACCACTTTCCATCTGTTTCCCGTTTCTGCCAGGCTGAGGTTTTCCTCTGATATTAACCTCTATAGCGCCAAAACTAAAGACGGCGGACATGTAAAGGCGGAAAAAGATTGTGCAGGGTGTACAGAGTCACACAATGCATCATCTCTAGTCCCTGCTATTGTATGGTGAGCTGAGTGGCTGATAACAGGGAGCAATAGCTCAAAATAAGTAGATAGAATTTTGGCATTAAGAGTAGCTTCACATGTACCGTATAGGAGCGGATTTTCTGCTGCGTATCCGCAGCAGATTTGACTAAACGAATGAAAACAGCATTAAATCCGTACTGTCAAATCTGCTACAGATCTGCAGCAGAAAATCCGCTGCGATACGGTACGTGTGAAGCTACCCTAAGGGTACGTTCACACTTACCGGATCCGCAGCTGATTTTCTACAGCGGATCCGCAGCAGATTTCATTTAATTAACTAAACACAGCATCAAATCTGCTACGGATCCTGTAGGTGTGAACGCACCCCTTAAGGTGTACTCCGGCAGAAAAAACTTATTAGTCATACAGATTTGTAATTTACTTCTATTTAAAAATCTTAAGTTTCCCAGTACTCATCAGCTGCTGTATGTCCTGCAGGAAGCGGTGTATTCTTCCCAGTGTGACACAGTGCTCTCTGCTGCCACCTCTGTCCATGTCAGGAACTGTCCAGAGCAGGAGAGGTTTTCTATGAGGATTTGCTGCTGCTCTGGACAGTTCCTGACATGGACAGAGGTGGCAGCAGAGAGCACTGTGTCAGACTGGGAAGAATACACCGCTTCCTGTAGGACATACAGCGGCTGATATGTACTGGAAGACTGGAGATTTTTAAAAAGTAGTAATTAATCTATTTAAAAATATCAAAATCTTAAAGGGGATGTTCACAAAAAAAATTCTTTCAAATCAACTGGAGCCAGGGATGTGTACTTTACTTCAATTAAAAAATCTCCAGCCTTCCAGTACTTCTAAGCTACTGTATGCCCTGCATGAAGTGGTGTATTGTATTTGCTACTGCTCTGGACAGTTCCTGACATGGACAGAGGTGGCAGCAGAGAGCACTGTGTCAGACTGGAGAGAATACACCCCTTCCTGCAGGGCATACAGCAGCTGATAAGTACTGGAAGACTGGAGATTTTTTAATAGAAGTAAATTACAAATCTGTAAAGCTTTCTGACACTAGTTGATTTCAAAGAAAAAAAAAAAAAAAAAAAAAAAAAAAATAATATATATATATATATAATATATATTTTACTGGAGAACCCCTTTAATTCTATAGGCGTCAAGGTAATACTTCAGAGAGGGGATAGTACATTCATTACCCCCCAAGTATTAGATGTAAGTGAGACATGGACATCCCTATCCTCCTCCCCATACACCGGATTCAGGGACAACAGCTGATACTAGGGCAGTTACCTGCAGCCATAGGGGCGGACAGAATGCAATGCTAATTTCCATCCAAAACAATGGAAACAGATGAAGGTTAGTGACTGGGTTCCTGGGTAACAGGCTGCACCTGGTGTCAGTAGCAGGAGGGGGGCTGGGACACGTGCTGGGAGGCCTGATGCACATCTGTCACCATACAATACAAAGTGCTTCCTCCCCTCCCTCCTCATCGCACCATAGAATGCCCTGTACAGGGGGCTCAGATGGGCCGCACATGCAACAGGTTGGAGGGGTTTTTTGGGTTTTTTTTCTTGCAAATTTGATAATTGTCTGTGACCAGTTTTACTAGTTTCTGTAAAAGGTGAGTGACAACCAGTGCAGTCACCTCTTCAGCTCCTTGGGGGTTGTTAACCAGTGTCCGGGATGATGGTTGCAGCAATATGTTCTGCAGTAAGATCAGGCATGGGGAACCTTTGGCCTTCCAGCTGTTGCAAAACTACAATTCCCATCATGCCGGGAATTGTAGTTTTGCAATGGCTGGAGGTCCGAAGCTTCCCCATGCCTGCACTAGATGTTGGTGCCTATTATGGTTGTCACGTCTCTGGTAGAACCTCATGATAATCTGGACTCCCGAACTCCCTAGGGCGGCATCCAACCTCTTCAGCCACCGGTAATCAAATGGCAAACGATTGGTCTCGAGCATGCTCCGGTTGCACTCATCAAGTAGGAGAGCGGCTATAGGAGGTGGTAGGTGCATCCGTGTTTTGGTGCCTGAGGCCACTCTCTATGACATAAGATAGTACCACTGTTATACATGGCACAGTGTGCGGGTGGCGTTGAGAGCATCGGGGCCCAGGAACTTTACGCATTGGTTTTTATTACAGTACTGACAAAAGACTAAATTGTTTCCTTTACGGCCTGCAACAGCCATGATCAGTATCTTCATGTCGTTGACAAGTTAGCCCACTGCCCGCTTTGAGCACCGATCGACCCTAGAAACCAGCAGTCACTGGATTGTTCGTGTGGGCCATCACCTACATCATTGTCTACACAGTGAGATGTGTACCCAACTAAAGGCTCTTTTACACGGGCTGATTACCGGCAAGGATGGTGGCTAGAAACACTCCTTTGGCCATAATTGATGAAGAACGCCCACTCATCGGCTGATCGCATCTTTTTGGTGGCAATATATTTAAATGGCCGAACAAACAAAATAGGGATCATTTGTGTGGCCCGGTAGCACAACTAATTGTTCTGCAAATGAGAGACATTATTTTTGTCACTTGTTTGCTTCCGTAGACGGCCTCCATATCAGGCCATCTAAAAATTACCTTAAAAGGAGAAGTCCGGCTGTATGGAAGACCCCACAGGCAGCAGGGGTAGGGGAGGGAAAAAGGGCCCTATTCCACCGGACGATTATCGTTCGCATAATTGTTAACGATTAACGATCTCAAACGACCGCTATTGCGAAAGACCTGAAAATGTTCACTCATTTCCATGGAACGATAATCGTTACTTATGATCGTATTTGCGATAATTTTTTCTTCGCTATTGCGTTCGTATCTACTGCGAACGACCGAACAGCGTCTTATTCAATGCAAACGATTTGCGAATGTTTTGCGAACGAGCAAAGATAAAAATAGGTCCAGGTCTTATAAAGTGATCAACGATTTCTCGTTCAGTCATTAATCGTTAACTGCATTTCGTTTAGATTCGAACGATTTAATGATTATCTGAACGATAATCGTCTGGTGGAATAGGGCCCTAACAATCAAGTATTACTTGATCATTGACCAGCTCCGGGACCCCCGCCAGAAGGCATTTTCTCCCCCAAGTTGTAAGGATGTCACAACTTGGGGGAGAATGCCCGACCTGGCCGATGGACAGCTCCTTTAGTCAATCTGTGACCGGAGCGGTGTCCTGCTTCAGTCACCGACTGGCTGAAGGGCTGTCCATCAACTGGGTCGTGACATCAGCTCTGGTGGATATCCCACAGCCCGGCAGGACTCGAACAAAGTTTTAGGAATTTGGTATGTAGAATATTGTACTTGATGTACCTGACAGCCCGGCACAGAAGAGCTAGTGCATATACCTTATCAGCTTTTCCAGGTGGTACCTGGTTGGTAATTGACCACAACTGGCCAACTTTGTAGACTGAGAGAAGACAGGAGACAGATAACCATTAGAGATGAGCGAACCTCAAGCACTCTTGGGTTCATCCGCTCTCGAGCGTGCAGCATTCGATTACTGGTGGCTGAAGTTGGATGCAGCCCTAGGGAGTCTTGGAAAACATGGATACAGCCTATGGCCTATGATAGTATCCATGTTTTCCAGGACTCCCTAGGGCAGCATCCAACTTCTTCAGCCACCGGTAATCAGATGCCGAACAATCGGACTCAAGTTGCGCTCAAGATGGTGTGTCAAAGCCAGACCACAACACAGCACACCGGTAAATATATCAGAAGACATTAGTAAACCAGTGAACTAGTAATGCTGCGGCCTTTATAACTATGACGCTCACTGAAACAACCGCGCTGCAATACCGTAAAGGAATTCAGGAAATATCAAAAGTTTAAAAAAAAATAATAATTAAAAGGAAATTTTGAAAATCCATCCTAACCCTTATTATAAGTTACACGGCAGCCTACACGGAAACATTTCATGCCAGACACTTCCTTCAGATCCACGCCTGGCCCTTAAGGGGCCCTTAACCCCAAATGTGACTGCAGCCAACATGACAGCTGGCGGTCACTGAGGATTAACTTTGCCGGAAATTTTTTTTGTTGACCCTTTAGTGCTGGGTGGAGGGGGGGGGTATTGATAGAGAAAGAACATCTCTGGTGACCACCAGCACTCCATTAAGGAAACTGCCCAAAATCTATGAGCGTAATGTGGGGGTTGGGAGGAATTTAGTGCCATAGCAGTAGTAACCCTGGAATATATTTTGGGTAGAGTGTCCCTTTAAGGAGGCTATACATCTACCTATCTGCCACATGCCATACAGAACAGGATCTTCTATTATTATATAATAAACGCAATTACACCGTTACAAAGAGAAGCAATGACCAAGGGCATCCTATGTATTTGTCTCCATCCATCGTAACACAACGAGGGGAAAAAATTGAAAAAAATAGAAAATAGAAAAAAAAACCTCCACCGGATTTCACCGCCATAACCAAAGCAGTTAACAAAACACGCTCTTAAATACGTAAGGTGTTTTTTTTTGTTTGTTTTTTTTTTATTACCCCGCTTGTCTGGTTAACCCCTTCGGCAACGTCTTACAAATCTATCTGCAGTAGGGATAAGATTATCGATCGGCAGTCAAGGACACAGAGGAGAGCGCGCTGAAACGTGAGCGACTTACCGTCTGGGATCTGCGGGCGTGGAATTTTAAATAAGGATATTTTCTTGGGTTGAGTTGAGCGGGATCCCCCCTCCGCCCCTGCGTGCGTTTAACACATCTGTGATTCCTCAGTGTGTTGGAAGAAGCAGGACTGTTCTGGCGCAGATGGACTGCAGATGTGTTGTCAAACTGAATTATCCCCCCCCCCTTCTGCCAGAGAGAGAGAGAGAGAGAGAGACACCCCCTCCTGTCTATATCTGCCTGGCGCTCTCACTCGCTCTGTTACTAGGGCTTTCTGCATTTCTATGTCACTAGATATACACCTACCGCTGGCTCCGAGCCAATAGGACTGGAAGTCCTTAATAGACGCAGGGTTTGTTCATGGCTGGGTGCACCAGCGGGGACGTTTCCTGGCCAAAAGCATCGCACACTGGGGATGGCAGAGAGAGGAGGCCGCAAAGGCGTCTGCCGAGCCTGAAGCTGGCAGTGCAGAGCCGAGGGAGGACCCATCTCCCTCTATGCGGCTGCAACTCCATAGGCTGCACAATGAACACGTTCTTTTTGCTCCATTTTTATTTACTTTTTTTTTTTTTATTGTAACTTTTTATCTGTAGTTATAGTTTGGCATCAGTTTACCGATCACTTGTATGTAGGCCCCAACGTTGGATGGGGGCAAAAGTGACACCGATGCTATAATTGTCAAGGTTTGATATGGGGCCGTCAAGATCGCATTGCACAACTAATCCAGAGGCCATGCAGCACCAACGATCCCTGTATAGTTTATGCGGCTATTTAACTACATTGCTATCGGACGTTCATCTCCTGGTTACACAGGCGGCCGGTAAACAATGATTTTAAAGGGGTACTTCGGCGAAAATCTTTTTCTTTCAAACCAACTGGTTTCAGAAAGTTATACAGATCTGTAATTTACTTCAATTTAAAAATATCTAGTCTTCCAGTACTTATCAGCTGCTGTATGTCCTACAGGAAGTGGTGTATTCTTTCCAGTTTGACACAGTGCTCTCTGCTGCCACCTCTGTCCATGTCAGGAACTGTCCAGAGCAGCAGCAAATCCCCATAGAAAACCTCTCCTGCTCTGGACAGTTCCTAACATTGACAGAGGTGGCAGCAGAGAGCACTGTGTCAGACTGGTAAGAATACACCACTTTCTGCAGGACATAACGCAGCTGATAAGTACCGGAAGACTGGAGATTTTTTTAAATAGAAGTAAATTAAAAATCTGTATAAATTTCTGAAACCAGTTGATTTGAAAGAAAAAGATTTTCACCAGAGTACCCCTTTAAGGCCTGCTGAAAAGATGCAATCAGTTGAGGATCAGGCACTTTCCCGCTCCTCGGCTGATTGCGGTCACTTTTACAACTATGAGCCGAATTAGCGTTTCTAGCTATTGGCCCATGTAAAAAAGCCTTTAGTATGAAAGTGATAACAGATTCCCTTTAAGGACCCTCCTAGATAAGTCAAGGAGGCACCAATACGGAGTACTGATCTTGTTGATCGGGGCTTGCTTGTGGAGTAGTCTTGAGAGAACCTGTCGAAAGAAGTTGGATGCCGCCCTAGTGTTGCCAGGAAAACATCTGTGGCCTATGGTTGTATCCATGTTTTTTAGGGCTCCAACTTCTGCACCCGGAAGAACTGAAACAAAGAACGTTTACTGCTGAAACTGCGCAAAATCTGCTAATTTTACATCTCTCTAATTGATATCTTGGGAAGAAATAATGGGTAATGCTACTTCAAAAGTTGCCGGCAGTCCCTGGGAAGCACGGGAGACCCCCAGAAGCCATTATTCCTCCCAGCTGCAGTCATCCTGGGGTATTGACATCATGTCTAAATAACAGAAGACTCAGCCATGGACATTGGATATATAGTGAAATCCCTACGGATGTATCCCGTAACCATGAAAGAGCGTAAACAAGCAGTGACCTCCCCTCCCCCTTTTCCATACAATCCCCAGTTGACCGCTCATTTTTGCTGAGTATACGGGTGAATCTACAGAGGTTTCGGTCTCAATCCAGATATAAAAAAAAAATCAAGCATGGCGCCATTACAAAAATAATTGCAAAAAATAGAAAAAAAATTTATGTAACTATAACCCTACTACCTCTAAGTTATACAGCCTCCATAGAAATCTGTGGGGCCCTACTGTGCCAAGGTCCGATCTGGTGGCTGAAGAAGTCGGATGAAGCCTTAGGGAGTCCTGGTGGAAAAAGTCTCTGGCTGTAGCCATGTTTTCAACTTCTTTATCCAACTTCTTCAGCCACCGGTAATCAAATGCTGAATGATCGGACACGAGTATGCTCCGGTCACACTCATCTCTAGAAGTCACATAAAGCGTTGTTTCTAGAGGATAATTGTTGTGTTGTATTACACAGAATGGCGCACAATTCAGGGGTAAAGGAGACCATGGGGACTCTCGCAGGCCATACACCATTAATCTATCGCTGAATGAACGTTCGAACAACAGCTATTTGTCATCATTCCCCCGTGTTCAATATGTAGAGGAGAGAAAGTCACTGACACACTTGGTTGTGGCCTAAGTGTAATAGCGATGTGCGGCTGGCGGCTAAAAAGTTGAATAAATTGTTATACATTACCTCTCCACACTCCCCATGTTCTCCTTCCCTCTGCAGCTTCGAAGCGGTCTGTGAGCTTCCCGGAGCAGTCACCCTGCAGCTTCGAAGCGGTCTGTGAGCTTCCCGGAGCAGTCACCCTGCAGCTTCGAAGCGGTCTGTGAGCTTCCCGGAGCAGTCACCCTGCAGCTTCGAAGCGGTCTGTGAGCTTCCCGGAGCAGTCACCCTGCAGCTTCGAAGCGGTCTGTGAGCTTCCCGGAGCAGTCACGCTGTAGCTTCGAAGCGGTCTCTGAGCTTCCCGGAGCAGTCCCGCTGCAGCTTCGAAGTGGTCTCTGAGCTCACAGGCCGCTCAGCCATTCACTGGCCGTGGCGGTACTGTTCAGAAACTGCTCTGAAGCTGCAGCCGCGGTGCTGATAAGCAAGAAGAGGGAAGGACAACACTGGGAGCGTGGAGAGGTAATGTATAGCAATTTAAGGAAAAGGCTACACAGACATCACTAACGATGTCCATGCAGCCCTTGCGAAACGGTCATTGAGCCGTATTATAGGCTCAGTAAGTCTAGCAGACGGGTGCTCATTTGTATTATTGATCGTGCCGCCATTGGTCCATCTAATAGGACCCTTTCACATTTCAGGTCCCACTGAAATTGGTGGGTTCATAAGACCTTTCTGTAATATGTAATTTACGTGTTGCAGTAATCCAAAAATCCTTTGATGTTATAGAGGCGCATGTCAAAAGTTTTGATGAGTCAACATTTGCGTACTCAGACCCCAACCCCTTTTCTCCTCATCTCTCTCCACTGTTCAGGAGATTGGCTCCATAGACTTAAGGCCTTATTACATGAAGCGATTATTGGCCATATTTGGACGATAATCGCTTAGTGTAATAGAGGACAACGATCAGCCGACGCGCACGGTGTCGGCTGATCGTTGTCTTTCAACATGTCGAAATGTCAACAAACACGATAGTAGCGATATGCTGCTGTCACTCCACACAATAGGAGCGGTGGCAGCAGCAGACCGCCGCTATCTTCTATGGGCTGCCTGGATGATCTAGCTCCTTACGGCCCCCATGCTCTTACTCGCTCGCTGCCGACGCACGTAATAGCGGGGAACGAGGATCAAGCGAGCGTTCGTCTGCTTCTCTGCATTGCCCCGTGTAATAGGGGCTTTACTATAGAATTTTGTCTCCAGTATCGAGGAGAGAAGAGCTTAGGGCCCTATTCCACCGGACAATTATCGTTCAGATTATCGTTAATAATCGTTCGGTTGAATAGCAGTTAACGACTGAACGAGAAATTGTTGATCGTTTAATAAGACCTGGACCTATTTTTATCGTTGCTCATTCGCAAATCGTTCGCATTGAATAAGAAGTCGTTCAGTTGTTTGCAGTAGTGACGAACGCAATAGCGACGACAAGACGACCGCAAGAACGATCATAAGTAACAATTATCTGTCCATGTAAATGGGTGAACGATTTCAAGTCTTTCGTAATAGCGGTCATTTGGATCGTTTATCGTTAACGATTATGCGAACGATAATCGTCCCGTGGAAAAGGGCCCTTAGCAGAGCACCTCCTCTTTCTCGTTTCATCATCATCTCAAAATTCAGACCCCAAAACATCAGACTTTTTTTTTTTTTTTAATTTACCGATCATCATTGCCATTTGGTTTAATTGTCCCTTATATTTATAGCCTAATATATATCACGTCCATTATTGTCTCCCGTTATTTCACTATGGATAAAGCGCAGACGGAATTTAGATATCCAGCGTTTGATTTCTGAGATATCCTGTAAAAGGTTCCCATGACCACAGATCCTACAGCCATTAATTGTTCCCCCCTCACAAGGAGCGGAGAGTGAGGTTTTGCTTGCATTCCAGAGGACGGGCCTGCGGCTCCAGGATGTCTGATGGAGACTGAGCTGCTCCCAGCTATTCATTTCATAAGGAAGTCAGCCACCCACCTCCATTACACAGCATGTCATTACAGCGTAGCCTGGGGGGCCGAGCTGGTGGACCATACCGGGGGTGTGTGTGCACTCTATATGGTGGACGTGCTACTGTTTATAGACTTATGTGATCCTACCTGAAGAAAGTTGAAACCCACATAGTGATAAGACGGTGCTGCAAGAATAGGAACTGATAAATATTTAATACGGAGAAGCACAAATTCCAGCTGCAGTCTTATAATTCATTGGAGAAGTCAGAGTCAGGATATACACAGGAGCAAAAGTTGGCTACAAGTGAACCGTTGTACGCTATAAGTTAGGGATGGGAACGTTTGGCCCTGTTGCAAAACTACAATTCCCATCATGCCTGGACAGCCGAAGGGCCGAAGGGTTCATGTAAATTCGGGTAAGCTTGTATAGTGTTTGGTGCATCCCATCAAAAGGGGATGCCAACGTACACTATGGACTATGGGCCCATTAAAGTTTACTGGGCCAAACATAGGTAACTAGGGATTATGTGGAGTGAACTTGCCGAACTGTTCGGGTCTAGTAACATTCTCCGAACCTGAACGCTCCGCATTTCACTTCCGATGGCTGGAAAAGTTGGAGGTTGCCCTAGGGCAAAAAAAAAAAAAAAAAAAAAAAAGATGGATACAGCCTATGGCCGTATGTTCCCTACAGAAAATATTGGTATCCCTTTATGATATGTTGCTGACGTAAATGCCGAGTGTGATGTGAACTTGCCTTAAGACTGACCAAGAAACTGCAAACTCCCCAGGGGTGGAAAGGCTGCATTCACACCTCTGTAGAGCAGTCTATAACCATGGACCTGTAGCTATAGACAGCACTACTAACGTGCATCTGTAGTCATCTGCAATGCATAGACCCATTCATTGGCGAATGGTGATCCATACTAGGGCCGATCAGGCACGGATAAGGGCCCCAACACACATCCATAACACATAAATGGGGCCATAGAGATGAATGGGTCTGTAATTTGGTGGCAATTGAGGACAGATTCTATGTATGCCAAAACCAGGAATAAAACCAACCAAGAAACACTACTGCACCTTTTCCGCTTCAGATCTAATTTTGTTTCTGGCTAAAACCGACCAAGTGTGAATCCAACCTAAAGCTCACAGGAGGCAGCTTGAGTCATCAACATGGTTGGGCCAGTAATATGGATGCAAAAGGGCGGCCATATTACATCCATGTGAAACCGGCCTAAGGTTGGCCAATCGGACTGACGTTGGTATAACTTGCTTGAGTTGGATCATTTGGCTTTTTATTACTGGTGGCTGAAGAAGGTGGATGCAGCCCTAAAAAGTCCTGGATAACATACATATAACCATAGGCCGTAGGCTGTATCCACCAGGACTCCTTAGAGCTCGGTAATCAAATTCCGAGCGGTCAGCCGAGCCGTGCTCATCTTTAGTTATAAGACATTCTTTCCCCCAGCCATAACTAAAGGGGGTGTCCCAGGGGACTGAGGACCCCAAAAGTGCTATCGACTACATCATAGTCTAGACCTATGGGTCACTGTAATCTTTTTAATATATAATATTGTCCTTTTAGTGCAGGGAAATCCACTCATACTCTACGCATTCGGCTGTATACAGTCTACGTACATTGTGCAGCATCTGCATATTGGTGGAACATGAATAACATCGCAAAAGACAAAGATGGCTTCCTCCTGTGAAAATCCCACGGCCCCTGCAGGTTGAGCAATTTTAGGATATAGAAATCTGTATTTTCCCATTTTTACCCATCGGCGCAGAAATAGCATGATAAATAAACCAGAGTCATTACTATGAGCCGGATTGTTTGGAAGCGAACTGGGAGCATGGAGGGATTTCTTTGTGTTCCGCGACCACATCAGTAAGTCAGCTAATAGGCAGCTTTCTGCAAAGGCCTCTGGGAGGGGGCATTAGCCTGACAAAGGCCGCTCATGGCATGAAGGAAATGTTTTGTCACCCAGCTGAGTGGGCTGTTAACATATAAATACAGGGCTGCGCCTATTCACATCACGCTGCATCTGGCTCAGATAAGATTCCATTTCCGAGGGGAAAAGAAAGACATATGGAGGGCAGGGAGAAGATTCAGATGGTTTCTTGCACCCGTGTGATCTTGTGGTAGCATACAAAGGGTTAACTACTTTACGCACATCCCCCATAGTCTGGCCTGAGGTAACGCCGAGGCCTGGACACCTGGTGGGAAGCGTTGAATTGTGTCCCAGGTGTCATAGAAGTAACACACCTGCTAGGTCACCATGCACACCTGGCTGCTCCCACACCCACAGGCTGCACGTATTGTCACTGACTGACAGCCTGACAGCTGCTCCTACATGTATTATTTACCTATTGACTCATGGCTTCCAGGGGGTTATGAAACATGTTATATATATATATATATATATATATATATATACACACACACACACTCACCGGCCACTTTATTAGGTACACCTGTCCAACTGCACGTTACCACTTAATTTCTAATCAGCCAATCACATGGTGGCCATTTAGACATGTAGACATGGTCAAGACAATCTCCTGCCGTTCAAACCGAGCATCAGTATGGGGAAGAAAGGTGATTTGAGGCCTTTGAACGTGGCATGGTTGTTGGTGCCAGAAGGGCTGGTCTGAGTATTTCAGAAACTGCTGATCTACTGGGATTTTCACGCACAACCATCTCTAGGGTTTACAGAGAATGGTCCGAAAAAGAAAAAACATCCAGTGAGCGGCAGTTCTGTGGGCGGAAATGCCTTGTTGATGCCAGAGGTCAGAGGAGAATGGGCAGACTGGTTCGAGCTGATAGAAAGGCAACAGTGACTCAAATAGCCAACCGTTACACCCAAGGTAGGCAGAAGAGCATCTCTGAACGCACAGTACGTCCAACTCTGAGGCAGATGGGCTACAGCAGCAGAAGACCACACCGGGTGCCACTCCTTTCAGCTAAGAACAGGAAACTGAGGCTACAATTTGCACAAGCTCATCGAAATTGGACAGTAGAAGATTGGAAAAACGTTGCCTGGTCTGATGAGTCTCGATTTCTGCTGCGACATTCGGATGGTAGGGTCAGAATTTGGCGCCAACAACATGAAAGCATGGATCCATACTGCCTTGTATCAACGGTTCAGGCTGGTGGTGGTGGTGTCATGGTGTGGGGAATATTTTCTTGGCACTCTTTGGGCCCCTTGGTACCAATTGAGCATCGTTGCAACGCCACAGCCTACCTGAGTATTGTTGCTGACCATGTCCATCCCTTTATGACCACAATCTACCCAACATCTGATGGCTACTTTCAGCAGGATAATGCGCCATGTCATAAAGCTAGAATCATCTCAGACTGGTTTCTTGAACATGAAAATGAGTTCACTGTACTCCAATGGCCTCCACAGTCACCAGATCTCAATCCAATAGAGCATCTTTGGGATGTGGTGGAACGGGAGATTCGCATCATGGATGTGCAGCCGACAAATCTGCGGCAACTGTGTGATGTCATCATGTCAATATGGGCCAAAATCTCTGAGGAATGCTTCCAGCACCTTGTTGTATCTAAAGTGGCCGGTGAGTGTGTATATATATATATATATATATATATATATATATATTTATTAGTGTAGCGGGGTTTGTATTGGCCGCTGACTGGCTGAGGGGCCTAACACCTCCCCGCTCTGGGACCAGAAGACCAGAGCTGTGGGATACTGGGAGCGATAGCGGTAAGAGTATGGTACTTCTTCCATCCTCCCCCTCAGCAGCACTCCAAAAATCACCTCAGCCCGGAGTTCTCCTTTAAAGGAGTTTTGATCAGGAGTAGGCATTTACCTCTCCCAGTGCCTACAGTGAGCGTCGGGACCGGCCTCGGGAACCCCGCCGAGCACCAGGATCTCTACGCTGTACACGTCACGACCAAGCTGATGGACTGGCTAAGCCAGTCAGTGACTGGGGCAGGATGCCTCTTCAGTCACTGTTTGGCTGAGCGGGCTGTCCATCAGCGGGGACAAGCATCCCCGATTTTCATAATCCCCAGACTTCTTCTCTAAGTTCAGGTCTCCATGGTCTCCAACATGCAATGAGACCCTAATGTGGTATTGGATCCAATGGGAGTCGTGCTCATTAAGGTCCAATTCCGTATCCATGGAGACCCAAACTTCCTGGTTAAAGGGGTTCTAGATTAAAACGTCCACAGGATGGGGAACAAGTGAGAGAATTCAAGGGGGTCCAACCTCCGTACCCCCCAGATAGCTACAGATCGGCCCTGCCTCCTTTGTTATGAATAGTCACGGGTACGGCACGTGACCCCCAGCTTTATTCATCCTCTATGAAGCTGAGTGCTATACTTGGCTCTCGCCGCTGTACCATAATTATTTACGTGGCTGTCAGCTAAACAAGCGCACAACCAATGGCTTCTCTAATGGGAACTACAATTCCCATCATGCCTGGACAGCCAAAGCTCTAGCTCAGGCATGATGGGAATTGTAGTTTTGCAACAACAGCTGGAGGGCCCTTCTGTATGTGTATGGCTGCTATTAAGATAGACGCTCAGACATTTTTAGACCAGATGTTGTATCATAGAGAACAAAATCGCAATTTTATGAAGCACCTGAACGCCACATGGCTTTTACAGCACGCTGTGTTTACATGTCATTTTCCTCTATTGCTTTCAATGGAGAAAATTACATAGAAACCGTCCTAGGAACACAAGGAAATGGTATTGGCTACTGGTTTGTGCCTTTGTATCCTAAGGACCCTAATGGGAAGAATCGGCCTTATGCGGCCGATTATCGTTTCGTGTAATAAACACAACGATCAGCCAATGATCGTTGTCATCGCTGATCGTTGATATTGGTTCTGACCTATAATACCGACCGCGCACTGCTATGTGTGATAGCGGTGCGCAGCAGGCGGCTAACGATTTGCAAAAGAAATACATTACCTATCCATGGTCCAGGGCTCCACCTGCGCTCTGCAGCTTCAGAGTGGTCTGTCTTAGCTGACAGGCCGCTCAGCCAATCACAGGCCGGGACCGCCGCGAGCAGTGATTTGCTGAGTGGATTGTCAGATAAAACAGGAGGAGCCCTGGAGCCGGGATAGGTAACGTATACCAATTTAGCAAGGGCTGCAAGGACATCGGTAACAATGCCCCTGCAGCCCTTGGTAAACGATTATCGGGCTGTGTAATAGGTCCTATAAACGATCGCAAACAAGATTGTTATTGTTAACCTGAAATCGTTCACCATATTACACAAAACAAATCATTAGTTACGATCGTTACTATGGTCGTTTATTCCGTCTGTTCCCAGTAAAACAATGAATAATGTACAATTACACTGAACGATTAGTGAACAAATGCGGAACTTGAGCGAACGAATGTGGAATTACAGTGAACGATTATCGTCAAAAATCAACAACATACGAACGATTTTTCGATCGTTGCCTTGCACAGAACGATTATCGTTTAAATTCGAATATAGCGATTTTTTGCACGATAATCGTCCCGTGTCTTAAGGCCCTTAGGGCCCTATTCCACGGGACGATTATTGTTCGCATAATCGTTAACGATAAACAATTATAACGACCCCTATTCCGAAAGACCTGTAATCGTTTATCCATTAACATGGAAAGATAATCGTTACTTATGATCGTTCTTGTGGTCGTCTTGTCGTCGCTATTGCGTTCGTCACTACTGCGAACGACCGAACGACTTCTTGTTCAATGCAAATGAGCAACGATAAAAATAGGTCCAGGTCTTATTAAACGATCAACGATTTCTTGTTCGGTCGTTAGTCGTTAACTGCTATTCAACCGAACGATTATCGATTAGATTCAAACGATTTAACAATAATCTGAAGGATAATACAGATGCCAAAGCCCTATACCAGGAATGGGGAACCTTCGCCATCCAGCTGTTGCAAAACTACAATTCCCATGATGCCTGGACAGCCGAAGGCTGATGGGAACCAATTACTGGAGATATTTATACAATAATTTTCCCGAAACCCCGGAGCCGGAGGTAACATGTGGCCGCTAGACTATCTGGCTCCAGAGATGTGTTACTAGCATGAATCTCCGCTACCTGCACACATGTGCGGTACATATGTGTATAACCAATACCATCTGCAGCCATGCTCACACACTAAACAGTTTGATTTCCCTTTAAAAAAAAAAAAAAAAAAAAGTTGTTTCAAGAAAACTTCTATTTATACCCAGGCGGCGCGCTGCGTCTGTCTAATCAATGGCGTCTCGGACGTTAATCTATAGCAGCTGCGCTCAGAGACGGGTTGGCTCTGTGAAACCTCACACGCCATAACGCAAGCCAGGCCTGGACCCCTGATAATGTCCGCGCACAGGAACCACAATGCAATATTCCATTCCCTTGGCTTCTTGTCAAGTATATTTCTCTGGGGGGGAGGGGTGGGGCGGGTTCCTTTAAGTCATCTAACATATTGGCTATTACTTAGGACTGGAACCGACCAACCAAATTTTAACGTATATGCGATTGTCCAATATCAACCACCAACGTCTATTACTCATATACCCGTAACAGAGGAAATCGGATTTACTCCACTCTATCCACTGGGGACTCGATAACATATGTTTGTCATTAACCATTGCAACAGTGCGGCCCTAGTACCATTGCTAAACTACGACTCCCATCATGCTTGGACGTAAAGATTAAAGGGGTTGTTCATGGAAAAAATTCGAATAAAAAAAAAAATCTCAGGTTGTCAACTACTTATCAGCTGCTGTTTGTTCTGCAGGAAGTGGTGTATTCTCTCCAGCCTGACACAGTGCTCTCTGCTGCCACCTCTGTCCATGTCAGGAACTGTCCAGAGCAGTAGCAAATCCCTATAGAAAACCTCTCCTGCTCTCCAGACTGAAAAAAATACACCACTTCCTGCAGGGCACACAGCAGCTGATATGTGCTGGAAGACTGAAGATTTGGCTGTCCAGACATGATGGGAATTGTAGTTTTACAACAACTGGAGGGCCAAAGGGTCCTCAATCCTGATATACACCATAAACTCAACATAGAAATCCATGTACATATACTATTACCTATAATAGCCTATAATATATATATCCATCTGTATTACATCTGTATTGTGCAGAACGTAATAGGGAGCTATTATAAACCTATAAGGCTCCTCACATGGCCATATTGTATATATAACGCAGCATGTGCATTGCAGATGGAAAGCATCAATTAAAGTCCACGGAAAGGGATTAAAATACAAGTGCCTCCATATTTGATCTATATTGCCTCCATATTTGTTTTTCAAGAAGTAGTAAATTTCCTGCCTCTAAGACGCCCATCGGTACTGTACAGAAATACAGATGTCATCCATTCATAATGCAGCCTTATAACTGGGCATACTCCATTATATCATCTAGACCAGGGATAGGGAACCTCCTGCCCTTCAGCCGTTTCAAAACTACAACTCCCATCATGCCTGGACAGCCTTTGATGGGAATTGTAGTTTTGCAACAGCTGGAGGGCCGAAGGTTCCCTATCTCTGATCTAGGCCCTGGGCGTACAGATCCAGAAGTTTTCTTTTTTTCTAAAGCCAAAAGTGGATCCATTAGGAAGGAAAAGTATATATCCTACCCTTAAAGGGGTATTCCGTCCAGGACCCCTTTTTTTTAGAATGCCCTAGGAAGCGGTGGGTGAAAAAAAATAACCGGCTTACCTCCCTGTCTCCTGCACTGCCGCACACATTCCTCCGCTCCAGTCCCCCGGTGTGCGGGCGCTTCCTGGTACTGAGACGTGACATGATAGGCCCACTCAGCCATTCAGAAGCTGTAGCAGTATCCTGCCTCTGACCCTGAATGGCGTCACGTCTTAATACCAGAAACGGCCGTACATCAGGGATTGAGGTGGCCGAATGTAGGTGGCAGCGCTGGAGCCAGGGAGGTAAGTGGATATCATTTTTTTCACCCACCTCTTCGGAAAAAGGGGGTCCTGGCTGGACTACCCCTTTAATATGTCCTATAATCACACGTGCCGTTTTAGGTATACTTTATATACCCATTAAATTCCCACTGGATCAAAACCTATATCATGTGACCGACCTATAATAACTTTACAGGGGTCCTTCCTACCTTTTCGGGTGAAGTGTAAATACAGTGAAGTATGGGAGGCCCATATGATCTGGCCCATAACCTACAACCAAAAAAGGCCAGACCTTGTGCTACTGTGTATACAGGACGGACCTCCCGCTGAGCGCTATGTGTCGCTTACGTTTTATGGTGGATAAACAGAACACGGAGTGGAGACATAATATTTATAGAACAGAGCAGGGGCTATTACTAACATAGAACATATATACACACAGGTGATGGGTGCTACACAGCCGCCACCACCGCCGCTCACCATCACATCTGCACACTCAGCACCGTAGCCAATGCGCTGTCATAGACGGACGGAGACGTAACATCACTCATGTATGTAGAGCACATAAGGGCCCTATTACACGGGTCGGTTAATGTACAAAAAAAATTGGCGTGAATTTAAGCAACAATCTCTCCAGCAACGATCGAACGAAAATTTGTCCGTATGTCGATGATCATAAAATTACTGTTCGCTAATCGTGCACGTATATACGTTCGGATATCTGATCAAGTATATTAGGATCATAACTAACGACGATTGTTTCATGAACGATTTCTAGCCGTTTGCAATGGTTTATCGGGGAGAAAAAAACAGCAAAAAAAAATAAATTTTTAAATAAAATTGCTTTGTCTAATAGGACCCTAAGCATCTTAAGATTCAGGTCATGACGCAATGACCCAAAGATTATCTCAATAGGATTGGCTTCGTTATCTCCTCGTCCTCCACCGCGGCCGTGTTCACACTGCATCACTTCATGCACAGCGTTTCGACCACATCTCGATATATATATTATAGCGTTTCGACCATATCTCGATAGATATATATATATCATAGCGTTTCGACCATATCTTGCTCACGACATCCGAACAACCTCCGATGATATCATCGCCAAACTATGACCTAACACATCCACGTCCCGGTCACTGACCCAGCAATGACGGACGTGTTTATATCAATAAAAAGCGCAAGGGTCCTTTAAGAATGTACTCTCCCAGCCGTGAAGGAGCCACTAATAGGGTGTCCACCCTGAATAAGGACATCTGCACCATTGAGACTTTTTAACACTATCCTCCCCAGACCGCACGGATTCGAAGGAACCAGTAACTCCGACCAACAAGTGAAAATAAGAGAATGTGATACTTACAGTGGAAGGATCCTGGGATTCCCACCATCTTATATAGTCCTGTATAGGGATACAAGCTAGTCTGTGTCCTCCAGGGATAGCTCCTTCCAGTACAGGAGGTTACTGGGCCTCTGCTGGAGGAGCCTGGAGGGTTGGAGGATAGGGGGCTGGGAAGGAAACAAGGAAAAGGGGGCAGGGAACTCATTGCTCCTTCTCAGCTACTAGGGAGGACCTTCACTCAACAGGAAACACCTCCCTCTTATAGTACATAGCATTACAGGCTCACATAGCTGAGCTGGGCTCTGGGGATAGCAGGGAGGACGGAGAGTTTTCGGTGCAAAAAAAAAAAAAAAGTCAGGATTTTAGTCCAAAGCGACCGTATAAACAATATAAAAGCAGAATCATTGAGATTTAGAATCATACGACTTGGTGTTCCTGCAATTGGTAAACCTTTCGCCTCCAGATGGTGCAACACTACAACTCCCATCATGCCTGGACAGCCGAAGAGTTGTAGTTTTGCAGCAGCTGAAGTACACCAGAGGTTTCCCTATCTTTTCTTTTCTCCGATTAACGATAGATGTAAACGACCTGAAATCGTTCACCACAATACACGGAACAATAGTCGTTACTTACCGTGGTAATTACAATTGTTTGTACTCTGTACTATACTAATGAATGAACGATGTGTACGTACACAGAACAAATATCAACGATTTACTGGTCGGCTCAAAAGATGCGATCAACGGCACGCAAAAACATGTAGTCGTTTGATCGTTGCCTGCATCCACACGGAAAGATTATCGCTTAAATTTGAACTACTGTATATAGCAATTTTTCACATAATAATCTTTCCGTATAATAGGGCCATTAAAGGGATTTCTTTCAAATCAACTGGTGCCAGAAAGTTATACAGATTTGTAATTTACTGCTATTAAAAAATCTCAAGCCTTCCCATAACTATCAGCTGCTGTATGTCCTGCAGGAGGTGGTGTATTCTTTCCAGTCTGACACAGTGCTCTCTGCTGCCACCTCTGTCCCTGTCAGGAACTGTCCAGAGCAGGAGAGGTTTTCTATGGGGATTTGCTGCTGCTCTGGACAGTTCCTGACATGGACAGAGGTGGCAGCAGAGAGCACTGTGTCAGACTGGAAAGAATATACCACTTCCTGCAGGACATACAGCAGCTGATAAGTACTGGAAGACTGGAGATTTTTCTGAATAGACGTAATTTCACAAATCTGTATAACTTTCTGACACCAGTTGATGTAAAAATACTTTAACAGTCAATGCACAGAGGGACATAGAAATGTTGGCTGTTTTTCTAATTCTATCGATAAAAATAGGTTTGGTGATGATGAAGTCATTTTTTAAGATGATAATTCAAGTGTGTAAAGGCCCTATTAAACCAAGCGACTATTGGCCTTTTTCGGCCGATTATTATCAGTCATTACGGCCCATAATTTTCTCACTTATTTGAGGGATGTGTCATGATGCCAGAACGTGCAGATATTAAAGAAGTCCAGACCAGGTGTCACAGGTGTCAGGGGAAGGGGAGAGAGTAAGAGCCCTATTACCCGGGACGATTATCATGCGAAAATCGATAATCGTTCTGTGTAATTGCAGGCAACGATCGAAAAATCGTTCATATGTCGTTGATTTAGATCTGAACCTAAAATTATCGTTAATCGTTCGCCGTAATTCCACATTTGTTCGCTCAAGTTCCGCATTTGTTCACTAATCGTTCAGTGTAATTGCGCATTGTCCATTGTTTTGCAGAAGGAGTAAACGATCATAGTAACGATCGTAATAATGATCATAGTAACTAACGACTATCGTTCTGTGTAATATGCTGAACGATTTCAGGTTAACGATAAACAATCTCGTTTGCGATCGGTTATCGTTAGTCATTAATCGTTAAAAATCACTCCGTGTAATAGGACCCTTACAATGATGCATTGCTTACCTCTCCCCAAGCCCAAGATGCACCATCTGACCGGCCACAGGACCCTCACCGGCATTTTCCCCCAAATTATGATGATGTCACGACTCGGGGAAAAATGGCAGCCCACTCAGCCAATCAGTGACTTGAGCCCAGCGGGGTCTCGGAGCAGCAATCCGGCACAAAAGAGGCATAGAGAGAGGTGAGTTAGTGTACTTTTTTTTGGCTGTTCCCCTATCTTAAAAAAAAGGTCGGACTCCTCCTTTAAAGGTTAATTCCAGCCATGGAAAATATTTTATATTGGACTTGGCGTGTTTTGAAAATAAAAAAGATGGCATACTCACCTGCCACAATCCCCCACAGCTGTTGTTCTGCTCCACTTCTGCTGCTTCCATAGGTGGGTCCTTCCTGAAGGAAATCCCTACAGGAGTCCCTACAGGCAGTGATTGGCTAAGCAGGCACTTTCTGCATTGGAAGTGGGGAGCAGCAGCAGGGATCAGGAGCCATTGGAATGGCGGCTGCTGGGGATCAGGACAGGTGAGTATGAATTCATTTTTGTTTTTAAAGTACTGCCAGCTAAAAATATTTAAAAAATATTGTATGTCTGGATTAACCCTTTAAACATTATTGTGTCATACCTGTGATTTGTGTATGTGACATAAATAAAAAAAGCTAGGTAGCTATCCCCTATGGGGGGTGAGTTTATAATTTTTGCCAGGAGGCTGTACGTTCCCAAGATACTAGGTTTCCCTATCAGTAACTCCAGATTCCCCATATGTGTCTCAGATGCATCATGCCAGATGTCCCTCAGGGTGCCTGCCACAGATTGCCTGACAGTGTCAGCCACAGATGCCCCCATTACTGCCAGCCACAGATGGAACCAGGCCTGCACTTAACTCTTACTCTCCCTGTCATTCCTGATAATCAGCCCGTGTATAAGGGCCAATACAAAAGCTCTGATCAAAGAACGATTGCTTGTGGGATCCTTACAAGGCGCAATTATTTGTTCACCCACCATGGCTGCAGACCATCTAAATACATTGCTGTCGGCTGCACAGTTACACGGAGAGATGCGCGGTCGCTGACAATGATTTTACCGGCTGCACAAAAGATTCAATGAGGCAGTGAGCGGACGTTTCCTCGCTTGTCGCTGGCCCATTCACACAGGCCGATTAGCAGGTAAATGACCGATCCTAGAAACGCTTGTTAATAATAATCGGCCGTGTAAAAGACTATGCAATTTATGGTGTGTTTACACAGAGAGATTTATCTGACAGATTTTTGAAGCCAAAGCCAGGAATCTCAGTCTTTTCTATTATGACATGTTCTCTGTTTATAGTCTGTTCCTGGCTTTGGCTATTAATTGGTTTAATTTGGGCCACAGGTTTTTTGCCATCCTTGACTAAATTATGTTCCATTGTTCTAGGGATGAAATTATTCCACAATTAAAGCAAGAAATATGTGCTAGAATTTTTGATGATCTTTTGGGGGTAATAACAGTGCTGTAGTTATAGGGGAGCTTCCATACAGGTGCGTGGACCCACAGCTTGCTGCACTCTGCTCTTCCTCTGCTGCATACAGCTTCCTGCACTCTGCTCTTCCTCTGCTGCATACAGCTTCCTGCACTCTGCTCTTCCTCTGCTGCATACAGCTTCCTGTGTTCTGCTCTTCCTCTGCTGCATACAGCTTCCTGTGTTCTGCTCTTCCTCTGCTGCATACAGCTTCCTGCACTCTGCTCTTCCTCTGCTGCATACAGCTTCTTGCACTCCTCTCTTCCTCTGCTGCATACAGCTTCCTGCACTCCGCTCTTCCTCTGCTGCATACAGCTTCCTGCACTCCGCTCTTCCTCTGCTGCATACAGCTTCCTGCACTCTGCTCTTCCTCTGCTGCATACAGCTTCCTGCACTCCGCTCTTCCTCTGCTGCATACAGCTTCCTGCACTCTGCTCTTCCTCTGCTGCATACAGCTTCCTGTGTTCTGCTCTTCCTCTGCTGCATACAGCTTCCTGCACTCTGCTCTGCTGCATACAGCTTCCTGCGTTCTGCTCTTCCTCTGCTGCATACAGCTTCCTGCACTCTGCTCTTCCTCTGCTGCATACAGCTTCCTGCACTCTGCTCTCCCTCTGCTGCATACAGCTTCCTGCACTCTGCTCTTCCTCTGCTGCATACAGCTTCCTGCACTCTGCTCTGCTGCATACAGCTTCCTGTGTTCTGCTCTTCCTCTGCTGCATACAGCTTCCTGTGTTCTGCTCTTCCTCTGCTGCATACAGCTTCCTGCACTCCGCTCTACCTCTGCTGCATACAGCTTCCTGCACTCTGCTCTTCCTCTGCTGCATACAGCTTCCTGCACTCTGCTCTTCCTCTGCTGCATACAGCTTCCTGCACTCTGCACTTCCTCTGCTGCATACAGCTTCTTGCACTCCTCTCTTCCTCTGCTGCATACAGCTTCCTGCCCTCCGCTCTTCCTCTGCTGCATACAGCTTCCTGCACTCTGCTCTTCCTCTGCTGCATACAGCTTCCTGCACTCTGCTCTCCCTCTGCTGCATACAGCTTCCTGCACTCTGCTCTGCTGCATACAGCTTCCTGCCCTCCGCTCTTCCTCTGCTGCATACAGCTTCCTGCACTCTGCTCTTCCTCTGCTGCATACAGCTTCCTGCACTCTGCTCTTCCTCTGCTGCATACAGCTTCCTGCACTCTGCTCTCCCTCTGCTGCATACAGCTTCCTGTGTTCTGCTCTTCCTCTGCTGCATACAGCTTCCTGCACTCCGCTCTTGCTCTGCTGCATACAGCTTCCTGCACTCTGCTCTCCCTCTGCTGCATACAGCTTCCTGCACTCTGCTCTTCCTCTGCTGCATACAGATTCCTGCACTCTGCTCTTCCTCTGCTGCATTCAGCTTCCTGTGTTCTGCTCTTCCTCTGCTGCATACAGCTTCCTGCACTCTGCTCTTCCTCTGCTGCATACAGCTTCCTGCACTTCGCTCTTCCTCTGCTGCATACAGCTTCCTGCACTCTGCCCTTCCTCTGCTGCATACAGCTTCCTGCACTCTGCTCTTCCTCTGCTGCATACAGCTTCCTGCACTCTGCTCTTCCTCTGCTGCATACAGCTTCCTGCACTCTGCTCTGCTGCATACAGCTTCCTGCACTCTGCTCTTCCTCTGCTGCATACAGCTTCCTGAACTCTGCTCTTCCTCTGTTGCATACAGCTTCCTGCACTCTGCTCTTCCTCTGTTGCATACAGCTTCCTGCACTCTGCTCTTCCTCTGCTGCATACAGCTTCCTGCACTCTGCTCTTCCTCTGCTGCATACAGCTACCTGCACTCTGCTCTTCCTCTGCTGCATTCAGTCTCCTGCGCTCTGCTCTTCCTCTGCTGCATACAGCTTCCTGCACTCTGCTCTTCCTCTGCTGCATACAGCTTCCTGCACTCTGCTCTTCCTCTGCTGCATTCAGCTTCCTGTGTTCTGCTTTTGCTCTGCTGCATACAGCTTTCTGCACTCTGCTCTTCCTCTGCTGCATACAGCTTCCTGCACTCCGCTCTTCCTCTGCTGCATACAGCTTCCTGCACTCTGCTCTTCCTCTGATGCACACAGCTTCCTTCGCTCTGCTCTTCCTCTGCTACATACAGCTTCCTGCACTCTGCTCTTCCTCTGATGCATACAGCTTCCTGCACTCTGCTCTTCCTCTGCTGCATACAGCTTCCTGCACTCTGCTCTTCCTCTGCTGCATACAGCTTACTTCGCTCTGCTCTTCCTCTGCTACATACAGCGTCCTGCACTCTGCTCTTCCTCTGCTGCATACAGCTTCCTGCACTCTGCTCTGCTGCATACAGCTTCCTGCACTTCGCTCTTCCTCTGCTGCATACAGCTTCCTGCACTCTGCTCTTCCTCTGCTGCATACAGCTTCCTGCACTCTGCTCTTCCTCTGCTGCATACAGCTTCCTGCACTCTGCTCTTCCTCTGCTGCATACAGCTTCCTGCACTCTGCTCTTCCTCTGCTGCATACAGCTTCCTGCACTCTGCTCTTCCTCTGCTGCATACAGCTTCCTTCGCTCTGCTCTTCCTCTGCTGCATACAGCTTCCTGCACTCTGCTCTTGCTGTGATGCGTTCAGCCTCCTGCACTCCGCTCTTCCTCTGCTGCATACAGCTTCCTGCCCTCCGCTCTTCCTCTGCTGCATACAGCTTCCTGCACTCTGCTCTTCCTCTGCTGCATACAGCTTCCTGCACTCTGCTCTGCTGCATACAGCTTCCTGCCCTCCGCTCTTCCTCTGCTGCATACAGCTTCCTGCACTCTGCTCTTCCTCTGCTGCATACAGCTTCCTGCACTCTGCTCTTCCTCTGCTGCATACAGCTTCCTGCACTCTGCTCTTCCTCTGCTGCATACAGCTTCCTGCACTCTGCTCTTCCTCTGCTGCATACAGCTTTTCCTTCGCTCTGCTCTTCCTCTGCTGCATACAGCTTCCTGCACTCTGCTCTTCCTCTGCTGCATACAGCTTCCTGCACTCCGCTCTTGCTCTCCTGCATACAGCTTACTGCACTCTGCTCTGTTGCATACAGCTTCCTGCACTCTGCTCTTCCTCTGCTGCATTCAGCTTCCTGCGCTCTGCTCTTCCTCTGCTGCATACAGCTTCCTGTGTTCTGCTTTTCCTCTGCTGCATACTGCTTCCTGCACTCTTCTCTTGCTCTGATGCGTTCAGCTTCCTGCACTCTTCTCTTGCTGTGATGCGTTCAGCCTCCTGCACTCCGCTCTTCCTCTGCTGCATACAGCTTCCTGCCCTCCGCTCTTCCTCTTCTGCATACAGCTTCCTGCACTCTGCTCTTCCTCTGCTGCATACAGCTTCCTGTGTTCTGCTCTTGCTCTGCTGCATACAGCTTCCTGCACTCTGCTCTTCCTCTGCTGCATACAGCTTCCTGCACTCTGATCTTCCTCTGCTGCATACAGCATCCTGCACTCTGCTCTTCCTCTGCTGCATACAGCTTTTCCTTCGCTCTGCTCTTCCTCTGCTGCATACAGCTTCCTGCACTCTGCTCTTCCTCTGCTGCATACAGCTTCCTGCACTCTGCTCTTCCTCTACTGCATACAGCTTCCTGCACTCTGCTCTTCCTCTGCTGCATTCAGCTTCCTGCGCTCTGCTCTTCCTTTGCTGCATACAGCTTCCTGCCCTCCGCTCTTGCTCTGCTGCATACAGCTTCCTGCACTCTGCTCTGTTGCATACAGCTTCCTGCACTCTGCTCTTCCTCTGTTGCATACAGCTTCCTGCACTCTGCTCTTCCTCTGCTGCATACAGCTTCATGTGTTCTGCTTTTCCTCTGCTGCATACAGCTTCCTGCACTGTTCTCTTGCTCTGATGCGTTCAGCTTCCTGCACTCTTCTCTTGCTCTGATGCGTTCAGCCTCCTGCACTCCGCTCTTCCTCTGCTGCATACAGCTTCCTGTCCTCCGCTTTTCCTCTGCTGCATACAGCTTCCTGTGTTCTGCTTTTCCTCTGTTGCATACAGCTTCCTGTCCTCCGCTCTTCCTCTGCTGCATACAGCTTCATGTGTTCTGCTTTTCCTCTGTTGCATACAGCTTCCTGCACTCTTCTCTTGCTCTGATGCGTTCAGCTTCCTGCACTCTGCTCTTGCTCTGATGCGTTTAGCTTCCTGCACTCTTCTCTTGCTCTGATGCGTTCAGCCTCCTGCACTCCGCTCTTGCTCTGATGCGTTCAGCTTCCTGCACTCCGCTCTTGTTCTGGTGCGTTCAGCTTCCTGCACTCCGCTCTTGAGCGTTCAGCTTCCTTGCATTCTCCTTACTGTCACTAGTAGCATGTTGCATGTTGAACAGTTGCATTATGGTCTTGCATGAGATCACATGACATTGCATGCTATATATCATATGTCACCCAGCAGCCCAGGCCTGTATCATATTGATATTCTACACATATCACATATCATATATCATATATACTTCTACACAACCACACCCCAATTTCTTACTCCTTACAAGGGTCATTAACTCCTTATAATCCAAAGTTAAGTCCAACCTCAGCCTGCTCCCCTCTGCAGTGCGGGGGCCTGACAGCTGACTGACACTGATGTTTGCTGTGCAGTGTAAATATCCATGGCCAGGCTGTGTTTGCACATGTGGGGCGACTTCCTGAGGACATGTCCTATTCTGGCTGTCACATTGCATGTTCCTCCAGTATCCAGTGTCAGCAGGGCAGGTGGCAGGCTGAAGGCCACTTCACTGTCGCTGGAGACGGAGTGTGTGTCTTTTCTATGCCAAGCAGCTGATTTACATGACAGGACTTTGTATTCACATGGACGGCCACCCCGCCGGCTTCTTTCTGCGGTCACTTTTATTTGGACGCGTCTACATTATAATAGGGATTTATAATAACTTTGTTTCCAGGAGGTGACTGAGACATTTTAGGATGTAGATAGAGACTTTCGGTAAAAATACATTATATCACTCCACAATACAGACATTAAAGGGGAACTCCGGTGGATTTTTTTTCCCTTTCAAATCAACTGGTGTCAGAAAATTATATAGATATGTAATTTACTTCTATTTAACAATCTCCAGTCTTCCAGTACTTATCAGCTGTTGTATGTCCTGCAGGAAGTGGTGTATTCTTTCCAGTCTGACACAGTGCTCTCTGCTGCCACCTCTGTCCATGTCAGGAACTGTCCAGAGCAGCATCAAATCCTCATAGAAAACCTCTCCTGGTCTGGACAGTTCCTGACATGAACAGAGGTGGCAGCAGAGAGCACTGTGTCAGATTGGAAAGAATACACCACTTCCTGCAGGACATACAGCAGCTGATAAGTACTGGAAGATGAGATTTTTAAATAGAATAATAAGTATATATTAAAGTATTCATAGAAGTATGCATAAAAATAACTGGTAATTGATCTGTGCTCTTGGGGGTCCAGGATCACAGGGGGTTGTATCAGCTGTATCCCTGTATGCTCCCTGGGAGGAATCATATGTAGACTTACAGTATCCGGAATTACAGCATATCTAGTGTAAAAACATGACATTATAATATATATTTTTATATGTCTGTCTTACATCAATTAATTTCTCTTGGTGCGTTTACACAGAGAGATTTATCTGACAGATTTATGAAGCCAAAACCAGGGACAGACTATAAGCAGGGAACAAGTCACAAAGGAAAGACTGAGATTTCTCCTCTTTTCAAATCTATTCCTGGCTTTGGCTTGCAAAATCTGTCAGATCAATCTCTCTGTGTAAACGCACCCTCTCTGGCTAATAGTTTCTGTCATTGTGTCTCACAGCCTGCGGCTCATGGACAATAGAGATCGATAGGAAGAATGGCCGACAAGGCTAGAAATTCAATTTGTAATATTGATTAGTCAGCGTTACTTTTTGTGCTCTAATTGCCTATAGCTTCCCAATGAAAATCTAATCAATGATAGCAATTAGTCAATGGGCCGTACACCGCTGTGTGGACATGGAAGGGGGCAGGGAGATGGGCAGATGTGTATTCAGAGAGAGCAGAGGGGGCCGTGCAATAATCCTTGTCCTGACATAACCACACAGCAGTAGTGTCTCTGTTGGGGTTTCCTGGGTAGGGAGGGTTTCTGTTATACAGTATCCTTTGGGTTGAAGGGAAAATAACAATAAAGCATACTCACCCAGCCTGCTCCTCTGAGGTCCCGCTGTGGTCCTCCTCTTCTGGTTCCTATGACATTTTTAGTGGACAGGAAGTGCCCTCTTGGCCAATGTGGAGTGGGCAGTTCAGACCCACCTCAAGCATTGTCCATCTGAACCCAAACGTTCAGCATTTGATTACTGGTGGCTGAAGAAGTTGGATGCGGCCCTAGGGAGTCCTGGAAATCATGGATATGGCCTATGGCTTATGACTGTATCCATGTTATTAAGACAGCCCTAGGGTGACATACAGGGCCGGCCTTAGGGGTGTGCGACCTGTGCGCTTGCACAGGGCGCATCACTCCTAGCCCGCTGGGGGGCGCTCTGGCAGACAGTTGCACATCTAACTGTCTGGCAGACAGACGTTCTGTCTGTCTGCCAAAGCGCCCCCCTAGCTGGTCGCCTGCCCTCCCTGCATAGTGCTTGGTTTGGGGCGCTCCTGAAGCCAGACTAGGGACTGGCAAATTAATGTTCCGGGTACGTCCCGGTAAGCTCCGCCCCTCGCCGACAAGCCCCGCCCCCGGCGCCCAGCGCGGGTGGGATACTCACTCACTCATTGCCACAATGCAGCCTGCTCAACTGTGTGCCGGACTGTGTGTGTAAGCTGACCATTTTAGCACAGGCCGTGCTTCCCCATCAGTGTGATGACCTGTAACCTCTGCCAAGCCCTGTGCCTCCTCCATGCTCCTCAGCAATTCCTGCAGCGTCTAGCATCCTGTGCCCCTGCTGTAAGCCTGATGCTTCTTCTATCTATCATCTTCTATCTATCTATTATCTATCTATCTATCTATCTCCTATCTATCTGTGTATATTCTATCTTCTTTCTCTCTCTCTCTCTCTCTCTCTCTCTCTCTCTCTCTCTCTGTAGAGTCTGTATACACTGTGGCAATATACTTCATGTACACTGTTCTGACCCTGCTGCTGTGTATACATGCACTGTCACAGTATATATACAGACATTGGCATCTCTTCTCTCCTTGCCTAACAGTATAACAGCTAAACAGTGCATAACTACTACCCCCAGCATACCCCAACAGCTAAAACAGTGCATAACTACTACCCCCAACATACCCCAACAGCTAAACAGTGCATAACTACTACCCCCAACATACCCCAAAAGCTAAACAGTGCATAACTATTATCCCCAGCATACCCCAACAGCTAAACAGTGCATAACTACTGCCCCAGCATACCCCAACAGCTAAACAGTGCATAACTACTGCCCCAGCATACCCCAACAGCTAAACAGTGCATAACTACTACCCCCAACATACCCCAAAAGCTAAACAGTGCATAACTACTACCCCCAACATACCCCAACAGCTAAACAGTGCATAACTACTACCCCCAACATACCCCAAAAGCTAAACAGTGCATAACTACTATTCCCAGCATACCCCAACAGCTAAACAGTGCATAACTACTGCCCCAGCATACCCCAACAGCTACAGTGCATAACTACTACCCCCAACATACCCCAAAAGCTAAACAGTGCATAACTACTATTCCCAGCATACCCCAACAGCTAAACAGTGCATAACTACTGCCCCAGCATACCCCAACAGCTACAGTGCATAACTACTACCCCCAACATACCCCAAAAGCTAAACAGTGCATAACTACTATCCCCAGCATACCCCAACAGCTACAGTGCATAACTACTACCCCCAACATACCCCAAAAGCTAAACAGTGCATAACTACTATCCCCAGCATACCCCAACAGCTACAGTGCATAACTACTACCCCCAACATACCCCAAAAGCTAAACAGTGCATAACTACTATTCCCAGCATACCCCAACAGCTAAACAGTGCATAACTACTACCCCCAACATACCCCAAAAGCTAAACAGTGCATAACTACTATTCCCAGCATACCCCAACAGCTAAACAGTGCATAACTACTATTCCCAGCATACCCCAACAGCTAAAACAGTGCATAACTACTGCCCCAGCATACCCCAACAGCTAAACAGTGCATAACTACTACCCCCAACATACCCCAAAAGCTAAACAGTGCATAACTACAGCCCCAGCATACCCCAACAGCTAAACCGTGCATAACTACTACCCCATGCATACCCAAACAGCTGAAACAGTGCATAACTACTACCCCCAACATACCCCAACAGCCAAAACAGTGCATAACTATTACCCCCAGCATACCCTGATATCCTGAAGTCCAAATTTACAGATTTTTAGTGAAATCACATCCCAGAAAAAAAATTCAAAAAGTGATAAAAAGGTCACATATATAACAGTCAGCGGGGGGCAGTGGGGGTTGTCTGGGGGGGTGGGAGGCTGTAATATTTAGTTTATGTCACTATTAGGGGGAATCAGCAGAGGCGGGGGGGGGGGGGGCGCCAAAAGAAAGTTTCGCACAGGGCGCCATCTACCCTAAGGCCGGCCCTGGTGACATACAACTTCTTTAGCCACCGGTATCCATGCTGCACGTGTTCGAGGTTCCCTCATCTCTACACTCTCTGCCTGTTACATGGCTCAGTAATCGTACGGCCTGGGGAGATGTGTGGCTGACAGCCGATAGAGTGAATGGGCGCTATCGAGGACAGCCACACTCAGCCAGTTCAGAGAGCTTATGGTGCTTTCACACAGACAGATTTATCTGACAGATTTTGGAAGCCAAAGCCAGGAATGGATTTGAAAAGAGGAGAAATCTCAGACTTTCCTTTTTGACCTGTTCTCTGTTTATAGTCTGTTCCTGGCTAATCTGTGTGTGTAAACGCACCCTAAGGTTTACCTATCATGACAGGGCGGTTCTGGATCAGCGGCGAGTCCCTCTGTTCATCTGGAAGTTCAGATCTCCATGGTTACGCTTTAACCAGCTAACGTATTATGGCTGCCCTTTACGCGTCTCAAGATGCCGAACATGCATTGTTTCTCTTTTATTTCCCTATTAGATGGACTACACGTCATCTTTATTCTCATATAACCACATACAGTATGTCCTTTTCTTCAGAAACCTTCTTGGAGGCGCAGACAGGCTTCAGTTCTCCCTTCTCCCCACTAGGCCTCAACAGCTTTGACACAGATGACCGTTGTAGTGCAGACTGGAATTGATGAAGAAACAGATGGTGGCAGTCCTGGTCAGGTCCCGCCTGAATCTTCTGTATAATAGGATTGTACCAGCAGCTGGCCCAGTCAGAGCGTTGAGGGCACGTGGCAGGTAGTACAATGGGACAAACAGCAGAGTGACCTATTGTCTCTGAGCAGGGGACATTCACCATCTGACTGCTGAGCAGCCGGGATGGGGGGATAGAGGACTTAGGCCGCCCCGGGCCTCTCGCTACAACTATTTAGCATATTCAATTATTCAGTCTGAAGAGTGACAGCTGGATAGCAAAGATTTCTAAGTACAACGTGAATATAGACTGGTAAATTATAGCATTGTATGAATATAACTAAGTAAAAGATCACACGGAAGTCCTGATCTCGGGGGCTGGGGCTATTTACATATGCACATAGACTGGCATATGGGTGCTATACAGATGAGCCCCTCCTCGGAGGTTTTATGTTAGTGCATCACAGCTTGTTAAAGGGGGATTCCGGTTCCAGCAAATACAGTTTATTGTTAGTATATAACAATATACCTTACTGCCTTCAAATGTGTATGCCACCTATATACCTATCCATGTGCCCCTTCCTCTTCTTGTCTTTGCAAAAGAGAAGAGCGATTTGTGTATAGGCGTAACCATCAGCAAAAATACCAATATAGACAGTATAGAAGTAAGAATACCCTGTAAAGGCAGAGCTCCATGTCCTGGACTCAAAGGGAGGCAAACTACTAAAGGTTAATGTAGCTCCCCTGGTGTAGGGAAACAAAAGACTGCCCCTATGCACTGAGATATTTTATCTAAGGTCCCTTTTACATGTCAGTATAATATGGTCCACAAGTACAGATCCTTAAAGGGGACCCGTCATCATGAATATGCTCCCTAAGCTATTGGCATCATGTTATAGAGCAGAAGGAGCTGAGCAGATTGATATATATCTTTATAGGAAAAGGTTCACTATAACTTATAACTTAATTTATTGCTTGAAATCTCTAATGTTTCCATGATAAAGAGTCCAGACCATTGAGTGACTCCGCCCACTGGACTCCTTATCACAGAATGAGCAGGGATTTCAATCAACGTGTTATATGTTATAATAAATCTTTTCCCACAAAGTTATATATCAATCTGCTCAGCTCTTCCTGCTCAATATGTTCAAATGGTGACATCTCTGTTAGATGATAGAACCACATATCAGATTTTGGATAGGGATCCCACTACTACTTATTTAAGTGAGTTAAAAACCTTACTGGACCATTATTTGGATAACCTTGTATATCTATATACTCTCAATCCACAATGCGCTATACAGTAGAGTGGAGCCTGCATGTGTATCAAGATCTTTATACTTTAATATCTACTGAGTGACTCCTGTAGTGGACTTTCTTGGAAAGACTTTAGAAGTGAAGGATTTAGGGGGAGTGATTTCTCACAGCCTTAAAATGAGTCACCAGTGCAACCAGGCGGTGGGGAAAGCAAATTGCATGCTTGGCTGTATATTTAATGGTATGCTGGGCTGTGTGTATATATATATATATATATATATATATATATATATATATATATATAATGGTATGCTGGGCTGTATATATAATGGGATGCTGGGATTGTGTATATATAATGGTATGCTGGGCTGTATATATAATGGTATGCTGGGCTGTATATATAATAGTATGCTGGGCTGTATATATATAATGGGATGCTGGGCTGTATATATAATGGGATGCTGGGATTGTGTATATATAATGGGATGCTGGGCTGTATATATAATGGGATGCTGGGATTGTGTATATATAATGGGATGCTGGGCTGTTGTAACGCCTGGAGTAGTGGATCCACTGGACCGTCACTAGCGATGGCACTAACCTCACCAGGGAGCGGAGTCTAAGGGGCCGCTGGTTTTCACCAGAGCCCGCCGCAAGGCGGGATGGACTTGCTGCGGCAGGCGACCCCCAGGTCGCTACCCCTGGCTTGGTTGCTAGTGACGGCAGGCGAGGCGTGGCAGGAGCAGTAGGCAGGAGATGGTGCTGGCAGAGGTCTGTAGGCGTAACCGCAGGTGACAGGCTGAACACAGGAGCAATAGTGTAACAGAGGAGCAGGAACCAGGAACGAGGACTAGGGACCAGGTAGCGGACAGGAATCAGGAACAAGGACTAGGGACCAGGTAGCGGACAGGAATCAGGAACAACAAGGAGCTGGGCCAAACACTATGGGAAGCATGTAGAGGCTCCAACACCTGGAAGGGGGCAGGGCTGGAACTTATAGGGGAGTGATTGACATACAGGCCAATTAGGAGCGCACTGCCCCTTTAAATCTGAGACAGGAGGCGGGGACGCGCGCGCCGGCCGGCACAGCGACGGACAGGAGCGCGGTGAAGTGAGGCGCCCCCCGGGGCCGAAGTAACAGCAGCGCCGGGTCCCTGCCTAAGGACACCGGCTGCTGCAGATGCGGGAGAGAGGGTGCGGCGGCGGTCCGGAGCACGGGACGCCGCCGTGGCCCTAACAGCTGTATATATAATGGGATGCTGGGATTGTGTATATATAATGGGATGCTGGGCTGTATATATAATGGGATGCTGGGATTGTGTATATATAATGGGATGCTGGGCTGTATATATATAATGGGATGCTGGGCTGTATGTATATATATAATGGGATGCTGGGCTGTATAGCTATAGGTATAACCAGTAGGAAGATGGAGATTGTGAACATCATTACAATGGCTACTTTATAAGAGACTATGGGGGAGGGCTGGCTACTATATGAGACTACAGGGGAGGGCTGGCTACTATATAAGAGACTATGGGGAGGGCTGGCTACTGCATGAGACTACTGGGGAGGGCTGGCTACTATATAAGACACTATTGGGGAGGGCTGGCTACTATATAAGAGACTTGGGGAGGCCTGGCTACTATATGAGACTATGGGGGAGGGATAGCTACTATATAAGAGACTATGGGGAGGACTGGCTACTGTATAAGAGACTATGGGGAGGGCTGGCTACAATATGAGACTATTGGGAAGGGCTGGCTACTATATGAGACTATTGGGGAGGGCTGGCTACTATATAAGAGACTATGGGGAGGACTGGCTACTGTATAAGAGACTATGGGGATGGCTGGCTACTATATGAGACTACTGGGGAGGGCTGGCTACTATATGAGACTATTGGGGAGGGCTGGCTACTATATAAGAGACTATGGGGAAGACTGGCTACTGTATAAGAGACTATGGGGAGGACT
Organism: Dendropsophus ebraccatus; assembly: GCF_027789765.1. Taxonomy (NCBI): domain Eukaryota; kingdom Metazoa; phylum Chordata; class Amphibia; order Anura; family Hylidae; genus Dendropsophus; species Dendropsophus ebraccatus. The sequence goes on from NC_091467.1 coordinate 11,307,180, forward strand.
GGCTACTGTATAAGAGACTATGGGGATGGCTGGCTACTAAATGAGACTATTGTGGAGGGCTGGCTACTGTATAAGAGACTATGGGGAGGGCTGGCTACTGTATAAGAGACTATGGGGGAGGGCTGGCTACTATATGAGACTATTGGGGAGAGATGGCTACTATATGGGACACTTGGGGGTCTGGCTACTATTAAGGCACTATTGGAAGGGCTGGCTAATATGTGGGGCAATTTTAGAGAGATTGGCTATTATATGGGTTGGAGTTTAATCATATAGCAATTTACCATGTCATGTCATTTATCATAGTGCACAGGGCTGGGAGACGCACACCACTGACAGTGCCAGGAACACCGCGTGCTGCTCTGACAGTGCCAAGCGCGGGATTCGCGCTTCAATAATTATCATGGTTGGCCCACGACTTTGTCCAATTTTTTTATTTTGGCCCACTGTGTATTTGAGTTTGACACCCCTGGTCTGGAGAAAAGAAGGGAAAGGGGGACATGATGAAACCTTTAAGTATGTTAAAGGGCTAAATAAGGTTCAGGAGGGAAGTGTTTTCAGTAAAAAACTGAGCTCATGAACAAGAGGACACAGTGAGAGGTTATCTGGGGGAAAGAACAGAAGAAAAAAAAAAGAAAATATTACTTTACTGAAACTGTGCATAACTGTGCTCAGCCAATCGCGGCTGAGCAGCTGATGACGCGGCAGAGGGGGGCATGCATGAGGGACGGCTGGAGCGGTCCGGCCAGCCTACCGAAGATGACGTCGTTCGACCCAAGATGGCGGCCGGGGTCGACAGTAATCTGGTGAGTATACTGCACCACACTTCCAGGGGTGGGGGAACACAGGGAAGGGGGCCATTCACTTACATAACACACATTACAAAGATGTACAGCTTTGTAATGTGTGTTATTTAGTGAATAATTTTTAAACGCCACACTACCCCTATAAAAGTTCACCAATGTGTTCAACACCATGGCTGCCACTTCTAAGAAAGGGATGGCGATCCTTCCGCCCTTCAGCTGTTGCACAGTTACAATTCCCATCATGCCTGGACAGACAAAGCTTTGGCTATCGAAGTATGATGGGAATTGTAGTTTTGCAACAGCTGGAGGGCCGCAGGTTCTTCATCCGTGTTCTAATAGATGTGTTACACAGAGTTTACTAGATGGTGGAAGTAGACGCCGTCCCCAAGTACAATAAGTCTGTTCCACCATTGCTGATTGATTTTATTCAGCTATTCGGCACAAATCAAATTAAAAAAATAAATTGTATTTGTTAGAATGCAAACTTTTTGTGATTAATTTAGGATTTGCTTTGTCCCTGCACCTGTACACTGAGCGGCCTGGAGGTAAGCGGTGATGCCGTATGCACTGCAGCTTCCACTCCTTATATTTAAAGGGCCCAGCCCAGCTGCTCAGTGCCCTGTATAAGAGCAGGGACTCCTGCTTTTTCACAAATGTCCCTGCTCTTGTTAGAAAACTTGGCTTTATTATGCCTACTATACCAGTGGAGATAGAGAGAATTTTTTTTTCCAATCAACTGGTTTCAAGAAGTGGAGTACTTATCAGCTGCTGTATGCTCTGCAGGAAGTGGTGTAGTCTTTCCAGCCTGACACAGTGCTCTCTGCTGCCACCTCTGTCAGTGTCAGGGACTGTCCAGAGTAGGAGATGTTTTCTATGGGGATTTGCTGCTGCTCTGGACAGTTCCTGACATGGACAGAGGTGGCAGCAGAGAGCACTGTGTCAGAATGGAAAAAAAGACACCACTTCCTGCAGAGCATACAGCAGCTGATAAGTACTGGAAGACTGGAGATTTTTTTTTTTTAAATAGAAGTAATTTACAAATGTTTATAATGTTCTTATACAAGTTGACTTAAAAAAAAAAAAATCTCCGGAGTACCCCTTTAAGGTTTCTAAAACAGGCACTATCCTGACAAAACATGGTATCTTTCCCTAGGGGATGTGTGGTGTTCCACCTCAGGTGTTGCTATAGGTTACACCCTCCGTAAAAGCCTGTACTTCTGGTTAGTCAGTGAAGGTAGTGATAAAGTTTCGCCACTAGATGTCGCTGTGTGTGGCATATGTATTCGGATGCTGCACAGCTGAAGTATGTAAAGGGTTATTGTTTATTTGTGTGTCATACAGATCTGTGAACCTATGGGAATCTTTCTTCTTCTGTCCTATCACCTCTCTCTTTACTTCTTCTATTGTACCCTTCACCCATTCACAGCGCACTTTAGAAACCCTGCGGAAGGAAGTCACATGGGTAGAGGAAGTCTATGAGTCTTTTGAGCTGGAAGTTGTAGCGGAAGGACGCCAGCTAGACAGCTCTCTACAGTGGTCCCTCTCGGACCCTGGCCCTCTGTCAGGTCCCCCTACTCTCAAGAAGTCAGTCTTAGGTCCCCGTATGGGTAGGAAACAAGACAGGACACAGCTCACGGTTGTCTTCTCAGTAACGCTACACAACACTATGTAGTGTTAAACCTTCACAAGAGAGGACAAGTCAGGGATAAACTCAACCGCCGTGGACTAGGAGAGTCACAGAGCAGGACAGTATCCACAGACAGCAGTAAGCTAGGAACTGATCCGGATAGAGCAAAGTTGCTAAGGCCTATGAACTCTATCTCGCAGCACGGTTGTCAGCAGGGAACCCTAAGCATTCCGCTCATCCCAGGTAACAAGGTCTGGGGCCTTGTGTCACCCTTATGGTCCATTTATAATAAACACTAGGACTAATACATATACGAAAGGGCAAAAACATGCAATATTCTCCGATTCCTGACGGAAAGAAACTGTGGAGATCTCGCCGAATATCTGCATGAAATATGGAATAACTGTAAATGTCAGATTTTTCATGAAACAACAAACCTGATATATAACGCTGTGAAATAGTATTTGCCTCGATTTCTTCTATATTGGCTCCTTCCTCACATTTACATGTTTTAGATCAGGGATGGGAAAACTGTGGCTGGAGGGCCACAGGTTACCCTTCCCAGGGCTGTCTCAAATGGGTTACCGGTTTCTGAAAGATAATTTACTTCTATTTAAAAATCTCCAGTCTTCCAGTACTTATCAGTTGCTGTATGCCCTGCAGGAAGTGGTGTATTCTTTTCAGTCAGGACAGTGCTCTCTGCCGTGTCAGGAACTGTCCAGAGCAGTAGCAAATCCCTATAGAAAACCTCTCCTGCTCTGCACAGTTCCTGACATGGACAGAGGTGGCAGCAGAGAGCACTGTGTCAGACTGGAGAGAATACACCACTTCCTACAGGACATACAGCAGCTGATAAGTATGGGAAGACATGAGATTTTTTAATAGAAGTGAATTAGAGATCTATATAACTTTCTGAAACGGGTTGATTTGAAAGAAAAAGATTTTCGCTGGAGTACCCCTCTAAAAGCATTATGGGCCCCTGGGTGGAGCTGTGAACTGCCCCCCCCCCTTATTGATCAACCCCCCCCCAATCTTTCAACTCCTCTTACCTTCCCAGCCATATTCTAAAGCCCCCCTACTCCTTCCCCTGGACCGCCCCTAGCCAAGAAAAAATGCACATTAGACACAGACAACTACACATGACTTGCCCGCTCACTTTCCTGCAGGGCTCTAGGTCAGGGATGGGGACCCTTTGGCCCTCCAGCTGTTCCAAAACTACAATTCCCATCATGCCTGAACAGCCAAAGCTAAAGCTTTGACTGTCCAGGCATGATGGGAATTGTAGTTTTGGAACAGCTGAAGCAGGGCCTTTTTAATACATTGGTGGGCCCAGTGCACAGCCCTCAAGAGTGGGCCCCCCCCAACCCAGCGTTATCAGAATCGGAGCTCCACACACAGTATAATGCCCTGAATGCCCCCACACTGTATTAGGAGCCCCAATACATATGGTAGTTACCTTATAAAGATATCACCAATGATACCATAACATAATACCGCCACACCATGACCACTATTACTACAGACCCTATAACAGTTACATCCATTTACTCACAGGGGGCGTCTTCTCTGATCAGAGTCTGTCACCTTTTCTTTCACTCCATCCAGCCTGGGCCACCTTTAAGTCTTCCCCCGACTGTGAATCTTCTCTCCAGAATCTGCCAGAGAAACATTTTAGGCTCCAACACATACAGTAGTAAGGTCCCCTGTACCCCTATACAGTAGTCACCCCCCTCTGTACCCCTATACAGTAGTCACCCCCCTCTGTGCCCCTATATAGTAGTTACACCCCTCTGTGCTCCTATATAGTAGTTACACCCCTCTGTGCTCCTATATTGTAGTTACACCCCTCTGTGCTCCTATATAGTAGTTACCCCCCTCTGTACCTCTATATAGTAGTTACCCCCCTAAGTACCCCTATATAGTAGCTACCCCCTTCTGTGCCCCTATTTAGTAGTTACACCCCTCTGTGCTCCCACTTAAGAATTAGGTATGCTCTGTGCCCTAATATAGTAGTAAGGTCCCTATATAGTATAGGCCCCTCTGTGCAGCCCTAATGATAGTATAGACCCGTGTGCTGCCCCCAGTAGTATAGAAAGCTGTGTGCTGCCCCCAGTAGTATAGAAAGCTGTGTGCTGCCCCCAGTAGTATAGAAAGTTGTGTGCTGCCCCCAGTAGTATAGAAAGCTGTGTGCTGCCCCCAGTAGTATATAGAGCTGTGTGCTGCCCCCAGTAGTATATAGAGCTGTGTGCTACCCCAGTAGTATATACCGTGTTTCCCCGATAGTAAGACACCCCCGAAAGTAAGACATAGTTGGACTTTCGGGGGCTGGGCTAAAGTAAGACATACCCCGAATGTAAGACATAGTACTGTCAGAGGCTCGCACGCGCGCGCACACACACAAACGCGCGCGGCCCGGCACGAGCGCTGCACGTCATGTGCAGGGACGCCGGTATTGGTGCGGGAGCTGAAGGAGCAGCAGGGCCCAGGTGACTGCCCGCACCGCCCCCGTCTGGTCCAAGCGACCTTCCCCCCACCCCCCGTGCGCGCACCTGTCCGCCCTCTCTGAGGCCCCGTCCTGCCGCACCGTCCATGCGCCCACCACCCGTCCGGTCCGGCGTCCCTGCTCACTGAGGGGAGTACAGGACAGCCGCCCTCACGTGCTGCTGCTCCTCCAGCTCTGACATGGCCGCCTCCCTGCACACACAGGACAACGTGTGACAGCTGACCTGTCATCTCATCCCCTCAGTAACAGTACAGGATAGGAGGAATAATGGGCTGCAGCAGGCGGGATAACTTATAGCTGTGTGTGTTATCCTGCCAGCTGCAGCACATCCATTCCTCCTATGTTACAGTCCTGCACTGTTACTGAGGGGACTACAGTCATACACCCCTGTCCGCCCCCCTATACAGTCATACACCCCTGTTTCCCCCCCCTATACAGTCATACACCCCTGTCCGCCCCCCTATACAGTCATACACCCCTGTCTCCCCCCCCTATACAGTCATACACCCCTGTCCAATATAAGACATACCCCAAAAGTAAGACATAGTGGGACTTTTGGGAGTAAAAAGAATGTAAGACACTGTCTTACTTTCGGGGAAACACGGTAGACTCCATTGTACTGCCCCCAGTAGTATATAGACCACTAGGTGCTGCCCCCAGTAGTATATAGACCCCTTGTGTGCTGCCCCTAGTACTATAGACCACTAGGTGCTGCCCCCATTAGTATATAGCCCCCTCTGTGCATCCCCCAGTAGTATATAGACCCCTTATGCACTGCCCCCAGTAGTATATAGACCACTAGGTGCTACCCCCAGTAGTATATAGACCCCTTGTTTGCTGCCCCTAGTACTATAGACCACTAGGTGCTGCTCCCATTAGTATATAGCCCCCTCTGTGCTCCCCCAGTTATATATACCCGCCACTGTGCATCCCCCAGTAGTATATATACCCCCTTGTGCTCCCCCAAGTAGTATATAGTCCCCCTGTGCACCCCACAGTAGTATATATCCCCTGTGCTCCCCCAAGTAGTATATAGTCCCCCTGTGCACCCCACAGTAGTATATATCCCCTGTGCTCCCCCAAGTAGTATATAGTCCCCCTGTGCACCCTACAGTAGTATTAATATCCCCTGTGCGCCCCTATATAGCCCCCTGTGTGCTCCCTGACTTATATATACCCCCCTGTGCACCCCTGTTATATATATCCCCTGTGTGGCCCCAGTTATATATATACCCCCTGTGTGCCCCCCAGTTATATATATATATACCCCCTGTGTGCCCCCCAGTTATGAATATATACCCCCTTTATATAATCCCCCTGTGCACCCCCTAGTTATATATATACTCCCCCTGTGTGCCCCCAGTTATATATATATACACCCCCTGTGTACCCCCAGTTATATATATACCCCGTGTGCCCCCAGATATACATATACCCCCCTGTGTGCCCCCAGATATACATATACCCCCTGTGTGCCCCCAGATATATATATATACCCCCTGTGTGCCCCCAGTTATATATATAACCCCTGTGTGCCCCAGATATATATTCCCCCCCTGTGCACCCCCTTTTATATAATCCCCCGTCACTGTGCGCTCCCCCAGTTTAAATATTCCTCCTGTGTGGCCCTCCAATTATATATTTCCCCCCTATGCACCCCATCTTCCCCCCCAGTAGTATATAGGCCCCCCCTGTGTGCTGCCCCCTGTTATATAGCCCCCCCTTTGTGCTCCCCCCTCCCATATAGCAAGTAACAAAACAAACACTTTATACTCACCTGGGTCCGCGCGTTCCTCTTCTCTTCACCTCACCTTACCTCACTCTTATGGCCGCAGGCAGTGCTTTACCTGCGGTCACAAGAAACCGCTCTCCCCTCTCGCGGTGTCGGCGCTGAGTGACGTCACTCAGCGCCGATACCACTGCAGGAAAGCGGCCTCTTGTGACCGCAGGCAAAGCACTGCCTGCGGTCACAAGGATGACTGACAGGGAGGGAGCCAATAGCTCCCGACCTGTCAGTGCTGCTGCTGCTGCCTGTACCTATGAGCGCTCGTTTGAGCACTCATAGCTACAGTACAGAGCGCCGCAGGGGGGGGCCCTGCAGGGGGCGCCATGGATGGGTAACCTTACCCATCCCGATGGCGCCCTCCTGGCAGGCTGGTGGCCGGAGCCCTGTGCGACCGCAATGGTCGCACAGAGCAAACGCCGGCCCTGCTCAGGGTGGGCCCCTTTAACCAGTGGGCCCGGTACACGTGCACCATGTGCCCTCTGGTTAAAGCGGCCCTGAGCTGGAGGGCCGAAGGTTCCCCATCCCTGCTCTAGGGGTATACTCTCTTATTGTTTTTGAGACCCCACCCGGCCTATGCACATTATGATGATACAATGGTACGGTGGATCGGTCAGACGCTTCTTGTCGCAGGGATTTGTGAAGTGCAGCCTCCAGTAGGATTGGCAGGGGTGGGGGTGGGGTGGATGAGGAAGACAGGTCCCTGCGGTGCGGGCCGGGGCCGCATTCTTACAAGAGAGAATGACACTGACAGACAGAGGAGTGAATTGCTCATCCCTGCTTTGTCTGTCAGTATTTTACAGTCAGTTCAGAGCACAGAGGGGCCCCCTATGGGTACTATTACGTGAAGTGATTATCAGCCCTACTTGGCCAATAACCAGCTGTTCCAGCCAATAATCGTTCAGTGTAATAGCTCATGCAGAAAGGCAACGATAACGATAGCAGTTTTACATGCGCCACCTGGACGATCTTTAGCTGCTCCTCACCCCCCCCCCCCCCCCCACTCCTCCCGCTCCATAATAGCATCTAATACGGCCCTAAGAGTAATGGCCCCCCGAGCAGCCTCCTACCCTCCTGCCCAATGAGAAAGACGACCCTGCCCCTTCCCTGTTTTAGATGATCCGAGTAATTTTAATATGAGCAGCGACAATGGAAATAACACAAGATACAGCTGAAGGTAAAGATTTATTAATAACCAATTGTTATTGGGGAACTCCGGTTAAGTAAGGTTTAACCGCAGCCTGAATTCCAGAGAGGATGAAGTACAGGTGTATGTACCCGGTCTGTCGGTCATCATTCATGGGCCGGTGCTGTGTCCTTGCCAGCCGATGTATATTCAGCAGTATAAGCAGTGCCTGCCAGATGCGGAGAGGAGGAGGCCAGGTATGGTAAGATGGTAATGCCAGATGTTATAGATGGTAATGCCAGATGTTATAGATGGTAATGCCAGATGTTATAGGTGGTAATGCCAGATGGTGATGCTAGATGGTAATTCCAGATGGTAATGCCAGATGTTGAATGAAGATGTTTCTATAAACCTGTATGGAGCAAAGAGACACCAAACAATGATGTGAAGCAAAGAGGTGAAGGATACTTTATACTTGTATTACAACTCACATCTCATGGCTCTTTATAGAGATGAAGAAATGAATAATTTCCTACAGAATATTCTGGGACTAGAACTGAATAAAGTGTAAAAAAGTTCCACAAGTTCTAACCTCACAGTAATGGCCGATAGGTGGAGGCAACCAACCATAACTATAGAGCGTCCATTTGTGGGCACTCCATACAGTCTCCACCACACTACTAATTCACAGAATGGCCGCTGTCAGTGAACTTCATCCCAGCCGGTTCTGCAGTACCGGCCGGATGAACTTAATTTCTTTTAAATTGGAATGCGGGCGCATTCAGGTGTGCCTGCATTCCAGTTCACCATAGCAGACAATGTAAAGTGCGACCGGAGATGGACTTTACATTGTCTGCACTGTCAGTTTTTTGTGTGGTCGCAAGGAATCCTGTCCAGAGTGTATACACTGTGGCTGGGATTCCATTGAAATCAATGCAATATATTTGTTTTATTTAATAACGGCCGGTGTTGCAATCTGCAACAATAGCCGTTAGTAAATGAAAAAATATGTTGTGTGAACTTAGCCTTAAAATGCACAAAAGCAACACTCTAACTGTGTAACTGTAGGACAATGTGCTGGGCTTAAGCCCCTTTTACACGGGCCGATTATTGGCAAGGAGTGTTGCTAAAAACATACGGCCAATAATCGGCAGGCGTAAAGGTTTCAGCGATCAGCCGAGGAGCGGGAAAACGCCCACTCAGCGGCTGATCGCATCTCTTGTGTGGGTTGTGTGGAATTGTGTGAAATGATTACAGAAAAATCTTGTATACTCACGGTTTAGACCACGGTGACCGGATCGCAGCAGCAGCAGAAGAACGATCTTATCCTAAGGAATAACAAGAAGAAAGCTGACATGAAGAAATTTTAGAGACCCCCGGGGAGGAGCGCACTGACCGACTCTTTGTGCAGCAGGATATGCCTCATGATTGGCACCACTAGATGGCGCCTGTGTGTGCAGATATATAGTGTGTGCAGACAGGTTTTGTATCAGTGTCTTCTATTGGGGCAGTAAGATGTCTATATGGTGGTGTGATCTATAATGTGTCTGTATGTTAGTGTATTGCAGCTCTCTACTTACATAGCCAGCCTCCTCGCCCTTTTCAGAGCTCGTCTTGACTTCTTCTCCTCACGCCTCTCCTTCTTCATCTCCTTTGCTATATCCTTCTCAGTCTCCTCCCTATTGTACATAAAACATATATCATGTTATATATAACTATATAAAGACTGGTGGACATTATCCCAGTCTCTATCGTCAATGTAAGAGGATCAGAGTGATGACTGATAGAAAAGTACGGAGTCTTACCTGATAGGCTCCAGTGCGGGCTGCCAGGTGTTCTTCTTAAAGCCGTCACTGGTAGAGAACAGAACAGGTTAGGATAACATAACATTAATGGAATCTACAGAAAATATTCAGATGTTTGGATTATTTTTTCTTCTACAAGGAGACTCCACCATACCTGAAAGCAGGAGGGGCCGAACGGACCAAGGAGAGCCATCTGCAAGAGAAGCCAGAAGAACAAACACATTGACAAGTCTTCCACAACTAGTGATACATAGAACTACCCACAATACCCAGGAGATAAGTGGCCATGGGGTATAAGGAGATGGGGGGCCATGGGTTATGAGGAGATAGGGGGCCATGGGGTATAAGGAGATAAGTGTCCATGGGTTATGAGGAGATATGTGGCCATGGGGTATAAGGAGATAAGTGGCCATGGGTTATGAGGAGATAGGGGGCCATGGGGTATAAGGAGATAAGTGGCCATGGGTTATGAGGAGATAGGGGGCCATGGGGTATAAGGAGATGGGGGGCCATGGGTTATGAGGAGATAGGGGGCCATGGGGTATAAGGAGATAAGTGGCCATGGGGTATAAGGAGATGGGGGGCCATGGGTTATGAGGAGATAAGGGGTCATGAGATATAAGTGGCCATGGGGGTGGGCGTAAGGGGTGAAAGGGGGGTGATACTCACGCCTCGTCAGGTCCTTCATCCTGATCAATCTTGAAATTGTCAATCCTGTTATAGAGGGAAAAAGAATGATGATTAGTAATCTCCTATAGCAGCTATATAGGGTTATCTATAGAAAATATTCAGATTTGTAATTTTTTTTCCTTCTACAAGGAAGACTCCACCATACCTGACAACCTCAGGGTACGGAGGCAGCACCAAGAGCCATCTGCAGGAGAAACCAGAATAAGAAACATATTAATAAGTCTTCCACAACTAGTGATACACAGAACTTCCCATATTTATTTCAGAAAGTGGCCATGAGGTATAAGGAGATAAGTGGCTATAGGGGATACGAAATTAAGTGGCCATGCACATTATCATCATTTACTTCCATGGCCACAGAGTAACCAGCAACGCACAGTGCATGGCTGTTTACTTTACCAGAGCATGGACACCTATCACAATGATAGAAGCCCCGGCCCCATGAGGCAGGGTATTGGGATGGTGATGGTGTGTGTGTGTGGGGGGGGGCTGATACTCACAGCTCATCAGGGTCCTCCTCCCAGGGGTCTGGTTCAGGATCCTCAGCTGTAAAAAAAACAGAGATGAGATTGATGGCGGGGGTGGGGGTGGGGCGGTGTAGGATGGTCGGGGGTGGGGTGATGGTGATACTTACAGCGCAAGTCGCGCACTGTAGACCATTTCTGTAATGATAAAACAGGGAGAAGCAAGTTAGTATCATTAGAAAATTTCAGCTGTTACTCTTCATGATATACAGTGGTACCTTGGTTTAAGAGTAACTTGGTTTAAGAGCATTTTGGTTTAAGAGCTCACAGTTTTTCAAAATTGTGACTTGGTTTAAGAGCATTGTTTTGGTTTAAGAGCACCCTGTACTGGGTGGGAGGGCGAGTGGGGGAGGGGCATGGCCTGCATAGCGGGGTCTACAGCACTGTACTCTAACCAGGGAAGTCTGGGGCTTGCATCAGGGGACAGGACTGTGGAGGTAATCTCTTCATAGCTGTAATCCCTCTCTCCCCGGACAGAGCGCTGCATGTATGTGCCCACATCTCCCTGCTCATTCCTTCATGCTCCCTGCAGTCTCTGTCAGTCCTGATTGGTCCGTGCTGAACACACCCCCTTCCCCATTGCTGTCATGTGACCACACAGCCCTCTGACAGCAGCCCTGCTTCTCTATTCTAGCCTGTTGTACTACGCTACTGCACTATGGGGATCTGCAGTTCCATCCTGTATCTACAAACTGCTGCAGTTTTTTCAGGTTTATGCCCTTACTATACATTGTACTCCGCATGCTGATACTATACTGTACAGTAACTTATAATATCACAGATTCTGCTGTTTATAAATGCTTGTATTTGTTTTACATGTTATTCAGAGTATAAAATCATTATTTTTAAGGTGTGGAACCAATTGTTTGCATTTCAATGATTTCTTATGGGAAAATTTGCTTTGGTTTAAGAGTGGATTTGGATTACAAGCACGGTCCCAGAACCAATTAAGCTCATAATTCAAGGCACCACTGTATATATATTACAAACAACTTGCAGCACAGCAGTAACATAGGGAGACCAGCAGGGGGCAGCATCAGAAACACACAGCAGTAACAGAGGGAGACCAGCAGGGGGCAGCACCAGAAACACACAACAGTAACAGAGGGAGACCAGCAGGGAGCAGCACCAGAAACACACAGCAGTAACAGAGGGAGACCAGCAGGGGGCAGCACCAGAAACACACAGCAGTAACAGAGGGAGACCAGCACGGGGCAGCACCAGAAACACACAGCAGTAACAGAGGGAGACCAGCAGGGGGCAGCACCAGAAACACACAGCAGTAACAGAGGGAGACCAGCAGGGGGCAGCACCAGAAACACACAGCAGTAACAGAGGGAGACCAGCAGGGGGCAGCACCAGAAACACACAGCAGTAACATAGGGAGACCAGCAGGGGGCAGCACCAGAAACACACAGCAGTAACAGAGGGAGACCAGCAGGGGGCAGCACCAGAAACACACAGCAGGTACCTTGCTGGAGATTTATGTTTCTATCTTACAGTAAGATTCTCCTTGTTGCCCGCAGCAGCCAATCACAGCTCAGCTTTCATTTCTCACATTGCTCTGGTAAAATGAAAGCTGAGCTGTGATTGGTTGCTATGGGAGCTCTGGTTGCTAGGGGCAGTGAGAAGCATCTTCCTATAGGACGGCAGGATAAATCTCCCCAATCTCTAATCCATTAAGATACATAGAGACATAGAGACTGGGACAGTGTGAACAGGCCCTTACCTTCATAGCAAACATAGTGATCGCTGTACAAGACACGAGAACCTGAGGAAGAGAGAAGAAATGTTATTAGTGCGGCTTCTTGGGGTTTCTATGGATCTAGCGGATCACTCACCTATGTAAGTTCTCTATTGTGTGAGATTTGGGGGACACCAGGCTTGGGGGGCGCAGAGGGCGGAGCATAGGGTGGGGGAGGGGAGGGGGAGATACTTACACTACAACTCCTACTCCAACTCTGAAGAATTCCGAGATCAGCGGCGCCTTATCATTCATGTATGTCATCATGTGTGGTGATGTCACTCTGTGATGTCATAAAGAAAGCAGACAGCCAATCAGATACCAGATCATTGCTAGGTGTAATTTGCATATGGAAAGATAGATAGATAGATAGATAGATAGATAGATAGATAGATAGATAGATAGATAGGAGATAGATAGATAGATAGATAGATAGATAGATAGATAGGAGATAGATAGATAGATAGATAGATAGATAGATAGATAGATAGATAGGAGATAGATAGATAGATAGATAGATAGATAGATAGATAGATAGGAGATAGATAGATAGATAGGAGATAGATAGATAGATAGATAGATAGATAGATAGATAGATAGGAGATAGATAGATAGATAGATAGATAGATAGATAATAGATAGATAGATAGATAGATAGATAGATAGATAGGAGATAGATAGATAGATAGATAGGAGATAGATAGGAGATAGATAGATAGATAGGAGATAGATAGATAGATAGATAGATAGATAGATAGATAGATAGGCGATAGATAGATAGATAGATAGATAGATAGATAGATAGATAGATAGGAGATAGATAGATAGATATGGAAGCTTGGCAATGGGCTTCCTTCTCTGGAGAGAGGGATATCTGGCTATTCCCGTGTTTTGAGACTCGTAACTGAGGCTCCACGGACCCCTTTTTTGCATATTGAAATTTTGTATGGGACAATCAATGGAGACTCGTAAATGAGTATTCCATTGGAATTTTTCACTGTTCTCCCTGAGTTCAGTGATTGTTGTGTTTTGTTAGATAGATAGATAGATAGATAGATAGATAGATAGATAGATAGATAGATAGATAGATAGATAGGAGATAGATAGATAGGAGATAGATAGATAGATAGATAGATAGATAGATAGATAGATAGGAGATAGATAGAGAGATAGATAGATAGATAGATAGATAGATAGATAGATAGATAGGAGATAGATAGATAGATAGATAGATAGATAGATAGATAGGAGATAGATAGATAGATAGATAGATAGATAGGAGAGAGATAGATAGATAATAGATAGATAGGAGATAGATAGATAGATAGATAGATAGATAGATAGATAGATAGATAGATAGATAGGAGATAGATAGATAGATAGATAGATAGGAGATAGATAGATAGATAGATAGATAGATAGATAGATAGATAGATAGATAGATGATAGATAGATAGGAGATAGATGATAGATAGATAGATAGATAGATAGATAGATAGGAGATAGATAGATAAATAGATAGATAGATAGATAGATAGATAGATAGATGATAGATATGAGATAGAAGATAGATAGATAGATAGATAGATAGATAGGAGATAGATGAATAGTATAATGGAACAACACTACTTGATTGGTGTGGATCGGTGCCTCTTGGACCCTCTAAGTATATCCAGGCTCTAGACCATCCTAAATAAACACAGCCTGTGGACCAGACCCTCCAAATAAAAATGGACCCTAGATCAGACCTCCCTATCCCTGTGCTGCAGAAGGTGACAGGCTCTGCGCTATCTCTGTGTGTGCGTTGCATTATATGCAGGGCAGTCTCAGCTATTACTAGATATAGAAATACCACCTAATGCATTAAACCCTAAGAGAACAGAATGTGATCCATTGATTGCTTAAAGGGGTCGTCCAGCGAAAATCTTTTTCTTTCAAACCAACTGATATCAGAAAGTTAAAAAGATTTGTAATTTACTTCTATTAAAAAACCTCCAGTCTACCCATACCTATCAGCTGCTGTATGTCCTGCAGGAAATGTTTTATTTTCAGTCTGACACAGTGCTCTCTGCTGACATCTCTGGCCGAGACAGGAACTTTGTTTTATATGAATCCCTATAGAAAACCTCTCCTGCTCTGGACAGTTACTGTCTCGGCCAGAGATGTCAGCAGAGAGCACTGTGTCTGATAATAAAACAACATTTCCTGCAGGACATACAGCAGCTGTTAAGTATGGTAAGAACTGAGAATTTTTAATAGAAGTGAATTACAAATCTATATAACTTACTGATATCAGTTGATTTGAAAGAAAAACATTTTTGCTGGACAATCGGCACTCATTTACTGGGCCTATTCCACAGCCTGACAATCGTTACCGATGTCCTTGCAGCCCTTGTTTCATACATTACCTGTCCAGGCTGCAGGTCTTCTCCTTCTCCCCAGGTCTCGAGCGCCGCAGCAGCTTCAGAGCGGCCTGTCTGAACTGACAGACCGCTAAGCCAATCACTGCCTGCAGTGGTCCCGGCCAGTGATTGGCTAAACGGTCTGTCAGTTCAGACAGGCCGCACTGAAGCTGCTGCTGCACAGGAGCGGGAGAAGGAGAAGACCTGTGCCTGGACAGGTAATGTATGGTGTTTTGAAATCGTTGGTCGCCCGCCGCGCACCGCTATTCCACGTAGTGATGCGCGGGTGGCAAACGATAATTTTAGGTTTGAACCTAAATGAATGATCAGCCGCTGACAAGATCATCGGCTGATCGTTGTCTCTATTCCACAGAGTGAAAATCGGCCGATTCGGCCGATTATCGCTCCGTGGAATAGGCCCCTTAGTCCGGTCCTCTCCTTATATACCAATGACATATAATATAGTATATATGGGATGCAGGAGGTAATTGCCCTCAGAATAAGAGATTCCAGCACTGTGCCAGCTGTATACTCGGCACTCATCTCACTTGCCGCCATTCCCAGTCCTTCACAGCGCACTCCCATTACTTCTCCCCACAGTATACACGATAAAAAGGATTTTATTCTCCACACAAATCAACAATCAGAAGCGTTTCAATGAGCTCCCGCGCACTCCGCCGCGCACTCCGCCGGCTCCATTAATATCACAGTAATAAAGTAATTACAGTGATTAGGGGAACATAATAAATGAGCAGTGAATGGCGGAGCAGGAGGGAGGGAGCGGAGCGGGCGAGCAGAGAGAACGAGGAGCTGGAGGAGAGGAACGAAGGCGGAGGACCACAAAATAGACAGGAAAACGGAGAACGACAGGGAGTGTAGGAGAAGGAGACACACTGGACATGTTCATAAATAAACTTACATGAGAGGACATGTACAAGTGGGGGTCATCTTTTCCAGTTATTGTTAGTCCCTTAAAGGGGTACTCCAGAGAATTTTTTTCCCCAATTCAAAAAATCTCCAGTCTTCCAGTACTCCAGACTTCTGCTGCCACCTCTGTCCATTTCAGGAACTGTCCAGAGCAGGAGAGGTTTTCTATGGGGATTTGCTCCTGCTGTGGACAGTTCCTGACATGGACAGAGGTGGCAGCAGAGAGCACTGTGTCAGACTGGAAAGAATACACCACTTCCTGCAGGACATCCTGCAGCTGATAAGTAATGGAAAAATTAAAGATTTTTCGAATAGAAGTAGTCACGTGGAGAAGATTCTGGGCATATCTTTAGTTTCATCATTTACCCCTCCAACGCCATGATCTAACTTGATTTACATTTATGCAAATTAGCTGGACGCCATTCGCTCGGCTGATTGACCCATGGCCTTGTGAGTAGCTGTCAATCACAACGGGATGGAAGTGGTCTGGAAAGATGGGGCCATTATAAGCTGGGATCTTGTGGCACTGGAGGGGGTCTATGATGGAACTAAAGCTAGGCCCAGCATCCTGCCCACATGACCTGTCTGCCCATTGGCTTAGGCAAATCCCTACGGAAAGGTCTGTGGCCAGGTAAGAGGTCGAAGAAGAAATGAGAGAATACAATAATGGAGGGAGAGAAGAGCCGGATCAGGGGTGGTCAGGGATTCTGGAGCAATTTTCCTTGGAAGTAACAGCTTTTTCCAGATGCCTTGTGCCGTCCAAGGGTGAAGGGTGCGGAGCTTCTGGGTTCAGTATTTTAAGCCACACTGGCAGGTGATGGAGCCCATCCCATACGTGGAGTGCTTGGTCTTAATGGGACCAGATATATAGTAAGGTGGTCACACAGACTACATTAGAGCATCTATACAAGTCTATTATACTGGTCTATACAAGTCTATTATACAGGTCTGTAAAAGTGTATCATACTCGCCTGTACAAGTCTATTATACAGGTCTGTACAAGTCTATTATACTGGTCTGTACAAGTCTGTTATAAAGGTCTGTAAAAGTCTATTATACAGGTCTGTAAAAGTGTATCATACTCGCCTGTACAAGTCTATTATACTGGTCTGTACAAGTCTATTATACAGGTCTGTAAAAGTGTATCATACTCGCCTGTACAAGTCTATTATACAGGTCTGTAAAAGTGTATCATACTCGCCTGTACAAGTCTATTATACAGGTCTGTACAAGTCTATTATACTGGTCTGTACAAGTCTGTTATAAAGGTCTGTAAAAGTCTATTATACAGGTCTGTAAAAGTGTATCATACTCGCCTGTACAAGTCTATTATACTGGTCTGTACAAGTCTATTATACAGGTCTGTAAAAGTGTATCATACTCGCCTGTACAAGTCTATTATACTGGTCTGTACAAGTCTATTATACAGGTCTGTAAAAGTGTATCATACTCGCCTGTACAAGTCTATTATACTGGTCTGTACAAGTCTGTTATAAAGGTCTGTACAAGTCTATTATATGGATCTGTACAAGTCTATTATACAGGTCTGTACAAGTCTATTATACTGGTCTGTACAAGTCTGTTATAAAGGTCTGTAAAAGTCTATTATACAGGTCTGTAAAAGTGTATCATACTCGCCTGTACAAGTCTATTATACTGGTCTGTACAAGTCTATTATACAGGTCTGTAAAAGTGTATCATACTCGCGTGTACAAGTCTATTATACTGGTCTGTACAAGTCTATTATACAGGTCTGTAAAAGTGTATCATACTCGCCTGTACAAGTCTATTATACTGGTCTGTACAAGTCTGTTATAAAGGTCTGTACAAGTCTATTATACAGGTCTGTACAAGTCTATTATACAGGTCTGTACAAATCTATTATACGGATCTGTACAAGTCTATTATACAGATCTGTACAAGTCTATTATACTGGTCTGTACAAGTCTGTTATAAAGGTCTGTACAAGTCTATTATATGGATCTGTACAAGTCTATTATACAGGTCTGTACAAGTCTATTATACGGATCTGTACAAGTCTATTATACAGATCTGTACAAGTCTGTTATAAAGGTCTGTACAAGTCTATTATATCGGTCTCTACAACCCTATTATACAGGTTTGTACAAGTCTATTAAACCGGTTTGCGTACGAATCTATTATACAGGTCTGTATAAGTCTATTATATGGGTTTGTACAAGTCCATTAATACACAAGAGTGAATGATAATACCTACAATAGGACCCCTATATACTTATTTGTCCATAAGCACAACTCCAAAGTTTATACCTAACAAAAAACAACAAAGCTGGACAATAATTCCAAATATAACGAAAGTATCTCTTTATCAATTACATACCAAGACGAAGAACAGTTTTATCTAAAATAGCAGGAAGCAAGTACATACATTGGAGGGATGATGGGCAGACAAAAAATGTATAACATATACAATAATGCATACGTATCCATATGTGTATACATGGCTACATACATACGTGGTGGGAAAAAACACATACAATTGAGCTCAGGTGGTGAGGAGTCTAGTATTGGTCATGTGAAGTCACTGACTGGGGCACAAGTGCGGACTTTTTTACCCATTGAGTAGTACTGTGTTATTTCTTGTAGCCCGCAGTCCTCTTTTCTGTTTTCATTTTATGTGTTTTTTCCCACCACGTATGTATGTAGCCATGTATACACATATGGATACGTATGCATTATTGTATATGTTATCCATTTTTTGTCTGCCCATCATCCCTCCAATGTATGTACTTGCTTCCTGCAATTTTAGATAAAACTGTTCTTATTCTTGGTATGTAATTAATAAAGAGATACTTTCGTTATATTTGGAATTATTGTCCAGCTTTGTTTTTTCTTGTTAGGTATAAACAAGAGTGAATGAGTTTAATAATATGGAAAATGACAGAAGAAAACGTACTTTATCCGACACTATAAAATAGAGTCCTTTTCACCTCTACGTTAGGTGGACGCTTTGTGTTCCCGTTCCATAGAAGAACAGAACGTCCCGCGAGTCACAAGGGGTTAAGGAAGCATCTGTACTCAATTTCTCTGAAGTCCTTGGAATTCCAGGGAATACTTTTAGGAGTAAATCTAGTTATGCACGGGTACAAACCGCTGGCGGCCGAGGTTAGGAGACATTTTTAGGGTCTTTTCTATGGTTACATGTTATGGTTGGACTAGTGTTAAGCCTTTAGCCCTGACATTCAGAAAACAGCTGCATTATTTCAGCGTCCAGCTGTCTCGCTTTCCAGAACAGCTGCATTGCAGCGAGAGGCTGCTTCCCAGCTGTGCCCATGGGTGGCATTTGTCTTTGTTTCAGGCCTCTTTTTGTTTGCTTAAAACTCTATGGTGAGAAATCACCGGCAGGAATGTATAATCCATTACAGTATATCATATATTTAGAGGGATGTTCCCATGAAGGACACTTATCCTCTACACCCAGGATAAGTGCCGGATGGGACTGCTGTGACTTCACTCATCATGAGAACCTTAGGCCGATGGGGGCCCGATCAATAATGTAAACGAGTGCCAATCTGCTAGATCGGCGCTCGTTTACTGGGCCTATTTCACGGCCCGACAATCGTTTAGCGAGGGCTGCAGGGACATTGTTACCGATGTCCTTGCAGCCCTTATTTAAACATAATTCTTTACCTATCCATGGTCCAGGGCTTCTCCTGCGCTCCTTCTTCCTCCCAGTCCCGCACAGCAGCAGCTTTGGAGCGGCCTGTGTTAGCTGGCAGACCGCTCAGCCAATCACTGGCCAGGACCGCCGCCCTGCAGCCCTCGCTAAGCGATTATCGGGCCGTGTAATAGGCCCAGTAAACGAGCACCAATCTAGCAGATCGGCCCTCGTTTACATTATTGAGGGGCCTATTCCACGGGAGCGATAATTATAATTAATAGAGAGAACTATCAGCTGATCGTTCATTTAGGTTCAAACCTACCTAAAATCGTTGTTGGCCACCCGCACATTGCTACAGTGGAATAGCGGCTGCGGCGGGCGACCGACGATCCAAGCAGCATACATTACCTAGCAGGGCTTCTCCTGCGCTCCTTTTCCTGTGTGCAGCATCGACTCCGGAGCAGCCTGACCGAGCTGTCAGACTGCTCAGCCAATCACAGGCCGGGACCGCCACGGCCAGTGATTGGCTGAGTGGTCTGACAGCTCGGTCAGGCTGCACCGAAGCTGATGCTGCGCCGGCTGCAAGGACATCGGTAGCGATGTCCCTGCAGCCCTCACTAAACGATCATCAGGGCCGTGGAATAGGCCCAGTAAACGAGCGCCAATCTAGCAAATCGGCGCTTGTTTACATAGTTGCTCGGCCCATGGAATAGGGCCCTAAGGCTATGTCCACCTATTTGAATGGAGAGGTGGTTGTGCATGTGTGAGCTGCTCCACTTAAGGGCCCTATTACACGGAGCGGGCCGATTCGGCTGATTATCGCTCCGCGTAATAGAGACAACGATCAGCCGATGAAATGATTGCTACGTGTAATAGCAAAGCGCAGCTGACAATTACCCAAACACCTGATACCTTACCTCTCCCCGCTCCTGGTCTTCTCTTTTGCGCTCCACAGCGTCCCGATCCTGTCGGCTGATCTCTGCCTAGCCCATAAAGTTGAATGGAGTAGCTGGGCACATGTCCAAAAAATTAATGGATGACGGCAGGAATCTGGGTGCTGGGATGCCAACCAGTCACTTTGGCCTGGGCATGTAGATCCAAAGATGGGAGGCAAATTAAAGCTTTGCCCATTTTGAAGATAAGCCTTGCTGTGGCTCTCCTATTCCATGTAGGAGAGGGGGATACTCCAGAGGTGGGGGGGGGACATTTTTGGTGTCAGAAAGTTATATAGATTTGTAATTTAATTCTATTTAAAAATCTCCAGTCTTCCAGTACTTATCAGCTGCTGTATGTCCTGCAGGAAGTGGTGTATTCTCTCCAGTCTGACACAGTGCTCTTTGCTCCCACCTCTGTCCATGAGCAGGAACAAATCCCAGTAGAAAACCTCTCCTCCCCTGGACAGAGGTGGCAGCAGAGAGCACTGTGTCAGACTGGAAAGAATACACCATTTCCTGCAGGACATACAGCAGCTGATAAGTACTGGAAGACTGGAGATTTCTAATTAGAAGTAAATTACAAATCTGTATAACTTTCTGACACCAGCTCATTTGAAAACATTATTTTTTTTTCTCTGGAATACCCCTTTAAGATCCCCAATATTGGATTTATGAGCAGTTCTAGCAGTATGATACATACAGTAAGGTCACGATTATCAAAGTTGACATCCTGTGTAATTCTGGAGAAGGGAATGGCTGGAAAGAGGAAGGCCTTATTATGTGTGGGTATAACATCAGACATGTCCTGGCCTCCACCATGCTGTACAGTATAATATCAGACGTGTAGGGGGGCGGCTCAGCTCCCACTCCGGGTTACACTTGTGGTTTGGGGATTTAGATTTCTGTTCGGTCACGGTTCCCACGTGTGAAAGAATGAGGCCAGTGTAATTTCCGGATGTATGTTAATCTTTGCACGGTCGTCATGTTCAACAACATAGGAAGCCTTGGAACGCTAGTGGCCGTGCTTCAGCCATATCCCGATCACAGAGCTTTCTCTGACATGATACCGTAGTGTAGATGTAACGGGAGATTAATTGGAAATGATAAACCTTCATATTAAAAATTCTAGTAAAATTCTAATGATTTACCAGCATAGAGTGTCTATATGCCCACAGCCCAAGCCTGTAACCAGGAGGACCAGCCAGTGGGCACAGTTATCAGCCAACAACTATATCTTATTGGCACCTTAAAGGGGTACTCCGGCAAAAATATTTTTTCTTTCAAAGCAACCGGTTTCAGAAAGTTATATAGATTTGTAATTTACTTATATTTAAACATTTCCAGTCTTCCAGTACTTATCAGCTGTTGTATGCCCTGCAGGAAGTGGTGTATTCTTTCCAGTCTGACACAGTGCTCTCTGCTGCCACCTCTGTCCATGCCAGGATCTGTCCAGAGCAGGAGAGGTTTTCTATGGGGATTTACTGCTGCTCTGGACCCTGTTCCTGACATGGACAGAGGTGGCAACAGAGAGCACTGTGTCAGACTGGAAACAATACACCACTTCATACAGCAGCTGATAAGTACTGGAAGACTGGAGATTTCTAAACAGAAGTAAATTACAAATCTATATAACGTTCTGATTTTAAAGATTTTTTTTGACGGAGTACCCCTTTAAGGTCTAAAATGAACCCCAGGGTGTAATATGTGCAGTGCACATTGTCTTTTCCCATAGTGCATCCTGTTGGGTTGTCTGGGGAATTGCCTATAAGCCTGTGTGTGTATCCTGTAACAGTACTGACTTTACTGTACTGACTATAAGCCTGTAACATTCATCTGTAAAAATCAAGAGTAACATATGTGTATGAAAGGCGCAGACTGTATATGGTGTGTATGTGTGTATATATAATTTGTTAGGTCACAGGTTAAGACTGCCATCTAGTGGTTGCACTTGAACACTGCTGCTCCATGGAGCTGGTCATGATAAAACCGGAGGCAGAAATCTGATCCACCAAACTACAGGCCCTATTACACAGAACGATTATCGGCCGTATTCGGCCGATAATCGTTCTGTGTAATAAAAGGCAACGATCAGCCGACATGAACGATGTCGGCTGATCGTTGCTGTCGTTTGTCTTTCAACAAGTTTAAGGACAAACAACTAATATAGCAGTGATCTGTTGCCATCTCCCCGTGGAATAGGAGCAGCGGCAGCAGACCCCCGTACTCACCCGCTCGCTGCAGATGCATGTAATAGTGCCGGCAGTGAGCGGGGAACGAGGAACAAACTAGTGCTGACAACCCTGTGTAATAGGGGCTTGACTCCATCAGATTATGAAGAATCAGATATATTGAGTTTTACCACCCACTCCCTTTGTCCTTCCTAAAGATAAAGCCCCACAGAGGATTTAGTCAGTGACATGTTTAAAGGGAACCAGTCAGTAGGCTTCAGCTTCCTTAAGTGAAGGCAGCATAAACTAGTGACAGATTAGTGTATTACTTACATCATTCTGTTCAGCCATTCTCCTAATATGCAGGAGAATAGGCTTCTTGCCAAACCCCTCCCCCGCCCTCCAGCTGCTGCTTGACAGCTGACTGAGCAGGAGAGGTGTTCTATGAGGATTTGCTCCTGCTCTGGACAGTTCCTGACATGGACAGAGGTGGCAGCAGAGAGCATAGTATCAGACTGGAATGAATACACCACTTCCTGCAGGATGTACAGCAGCTGATAAGTACTGGAAGATGAGATTTTTTTTTTTTTAAATAGCAGTAAATTACAAATCTCTGGCACTTTCTGAAACCAGTTGATTTAAAAGATTTTTTTTTTTTTTTTAGTGAACAACCCCTTTAAAGAGGCGCACTCACCTTATCACCTTTACGTTTCCACAAAAATATACAAAACACACATTTCTTTATGTCCTATGATTTTTTTTAATCAATTATCTTTTTGAATGTTTGTTGCAAAATGTAAAAAAAAAAAAAAAAAAAAAAAAAATCTGTCAAAAACCGGATCCTGGCACTCGGTGAGTCAGTCACTGCCTGTTGGTGCTTTCCATCACATACCCCCCATGACACAAGCATGGCGCTGGGTTTGTATGGAGGTTATAAGCTACAGACTTACACTGCCAAGAGTTTGGGGACTGTGCACCAAGCGCCAAAGCCTCTTCATTTTGTAAACCAATTGGGGGGGGGGGGGGTCTCAATTCATCAATCTCCCCCCTTTAAATAAATACCCTTAAAAAATAAATTCTTAATAACCCAAAAGTAATCGTAAATTTACATTCATCTTATCCATCTCTTTCTGCAATGTCCCGCTCACACGCGCAGCACGGTCCTCCACCTGAATCACAGACTATACAAATAATTAGAAAAACATGGCTTCTTTCTTCTAGAGCAGGAGTGGAGAACCTTGGCTCTCCAGCTGTTGCAAAACTCCCATCATGCCTGGACAGCCAAAGCTTTAGCTTTGGCTGTCCAGGCATGATGGGAGTTGTAGTTTTGCAACAGCTGGAGAGCCAAGGTTCCCTACCCCGCTCTAGAGACGGCGCCACCCCTGTCCATGGGCTGTGTCCAGTACTGCATTTCAGTTCCATTAAAGAAAATTGTGAATAAAACCTGTGGATGGGTGTGGCACTATTACTTTAAGAAAGCGGCCATGTATTTCTTACCCCTATATACAAGAACCAAGTCTTCTTGTGACAAAGATGGATGTTATGTGGCCTAACCAAGCAGAAACAGGCCATAGGAGTACTAAAGAAACAAATCTGTGCCTGTGCCGGGCTCCATCCGGTTATCATAGAGGTGCGACGCCTCGTAATCTCCGTATGACGTTGGCTATTCTTTTGGCCAGTCCACCCTTATTGGTGTCCTCCACTTGGAAAGTCCTTGTGAGAAGGTTGTAGAAGGAGCCGTAGCCCACGGCCACCACGGTGCACGTCAGACAGATGACATTATAGGGCATGCTGAAGTCTGGAGTGGGAAGGTTCACCAGTAAGGGCTCGGTATACAGCCGCATAAAGTAACTGGAGCCGTCAGAGGAAGGGAATCTGGTGGAAAGAGAAACAGATGATGAGAGGAACAAGTTCTATGAAATTCTCAGGGTTATCTATGGTTGTTAACACCGGAAGGTAATGGATAGACATAGTAAATGTGGTCATACACCTTTAATATCTGAGGGTCGTCCAGCTGTCAGTTCTCTCTCCTGTCTGCTGCCCGTCCTCACCATACACAGGAACCATACACAATATACATCCCTTTTATTTTTTTATATATATCCTGTGGGGAGGGGTAAGCGGCAGCCAGAGAGCTCTGACTGTGGCTCATCTCCCCCAGAACAAAGGGGCAAGCAATGATATGCCATAACGCTGACCCTTATCTCACCACAGACATCACCTGCTGATTGTTCAGGAAAGCCCCGTATATCTTAAGTTGACGGCCAAACCAGCTGGGAACGAAAGGTTCGGATGACAAAAGTATAAGGTGTATGGGGATCTTACAGTGTTCCTGTCACTTTAAACAACTTTGTAGAAATCAGTAGTACAAGCGATTATAAGAACGTCTGTAATAGGTTTTATTAGGCAAAAGAGATTCCTTCCGTAATGACAGGGTTGTCTTTCTCCCCAATTTCTATTTGTTCATCATCATCCAGAAAAATCCATCTACATCACAGCGAAGCATTGCTTCTGCCCATTATAGCCTATGGAGGGGGGAGGGGGGGGGATGAGTGAGCTGGAAGGGGACACAAACAGTGCTGACTTTCTGGCCAGAGAAAACGCTGGATTCACATGTTAGTCTGCTCAAAGCTGGTCTGGGAATTTCTGAAGGTTTACTACAGGTGAGGAAGGATTGCAGGATGTTGTATATAGTGTATATATGTGTGTGTGTGTAATTATATATATATATATATATATATATATATATATATATATATATATATATATATATATATAGAGTGTATATATGTGGAGGCAGCAGGGAGACTAGTCTGTATCCACACCGCAGCTGAGCACAGGGAAGCAGACAACAGAGAAGGAGTTTGCAGGGTGATAACCAGGGGAAAAAAAATAGCATATACTAGTGATAGACTGGGCAGATATAGTCCTGCTCCTTATATACATACACAGGACAGCCCATCCTGAAAAGTCACCTGAAATGACAGAAATACTTTAAAGTGTCACTGTCGTTTTACATTTTTTTGCAGGAAATCAATAGTCCAGGCGATTTTAAGAAACTTTGTAATTGGGTTTATTTGCAAAAAATGCTTTGCTATCATGAAAAATCAGTTTGAAGCTCTCCCCCGTCTTCATGGTTCTCTCATGGAGAGGGGTGGAGGGAGATGAGGCACCAAAACAGGACAAGAGTTAATTTACAGCAACATGACCAGGCTATCTCCTCTGACAGTCAGCACTGACCTCTCTGACCTTTGAATACTGGCTTTCACATAGTTCCCACTGTGTAATCCTTTGTTCTCTGCTGCTGACTAATCTCCCTCCCCTTTCCATAGGTTACACAGGGCCCGACTGATGTAAAAGAGTCGAGTTTTCCATTGAGCAGTGGATGAGAGAGAGGAGGGGAGGGGGGATCTGGGGAAAGTCTTTCTGAATGCAGATAATGGCATATTTGCCTATTAACCCCAATTACAAAGTTTCTTAAAATCGCCTGTACTATTGATTTCTGCAAAAAATCAAAACAAAAAAAAAACCCGACAGTGACTCTTTAAGAACAGGATAGGGTATATCTGTTACCGGTCTCCCCCTCTGCTTGCTTTGTGATCAGCTGTGGGTCTGGTAGCTGAAACATGACAGCATGCAGAATACTGGAGAACGTGGTGTTACATGGAGTCCATTATAGTGAATAGGTGACCATATAATACATGGTGACCCCAAGTCTTCCACAGCTGAAGCTCTTGAGTTTTTATATATTCCTTATATAAACTTTACCTCTGCATTATAATATCCATGGTAGGATCTCCACCCTCTGGACATCTGACTTACTCGGTAGTAATATGAGGCGCCCGGATAGTAATACTTACAGTGTGGAGAAGAGTGGGCTCGCCTCCAGATCATCCGTCTTCACATTCCTTACACTGGGGATCAGGACGCTCAGTACTGAAGGACTAGACAAGGAGACAGAAGGATATCAGCCATGATCACTTACATACCCTGGTTATATCATCCATACACATGACTAACAAAGTTCATGCGAAGGGGGGGGGTCTCATGAGATCAGGTTATACAATGTCAACAGGTAATGGGAGGTTTGCGTATTACTTCAGATTTTTGAAAGGGGAGCAAAACAAAGCTGGAAAGCCAATACCATCACCCAAAACGACGAGTAGGTTCCTAACCTGATATAGAATCCATGATTGGGGTCAGGGGGGTACTCTGTCCATTTCAGCAACGCCCTCTCAAACTGGATGCTGATCTTAGTGACGGAATTAGGTGGAAGCTGGATTAACATCTCTAAGAGATGGGGGCGCTGGCGATCCTTGGCTGGCACATAGTGAATATAGCCTGGAGAGGGGGGAAAAAAGACAAAGTCAGAGATCTGTATGACTGGCTGTATACAGTAATCAGGGATGGGGAACCCGTAGCCCCTTGGCTGTCAGGCATGATGGGAATTGTAGTTTTGCCACAGCAGATGGGGTGAATAATAAAATATATATATATATAATTCTTATATATTCTTTATATATATATATACACACACCTCTCTCCTATCTCTCTCTCATCCATCGCTCTCCTTCCTAAATATTTCACCTACAATATTAGTCTTAGATTCCTCTGTCTCCTATTTGTTTGCACCAGGTATAGTCCCACCTGATCCGGCATACTTACTAGGCTTGTTTTCTTTGCCCTTAGTAACTATGGTCAGTGTGTGGACGTAGAGGCGGAGGTACCAGGGAACGGTCTCCATAAACATGACGGGAAAGGCTCGGTACGGATGGTTGTTATAAATCATGGTGTTTATGACTCCAGTCTGAAGACCATAGCCGCTCACGTACCGGTCAGCATGGAAGATGGGGGGCTGCGGCTGACCTAGCAGACACAAGGAAACGCACAAAGGTCTCATTACTACGTGCATGGTATAGCAGAACGCATACACTAAGGACAATGCAAAAACATACTTAGGCAAGATACAGTCAGGGATTATGATCATATATTACAGGCATTGGTTACAACTTTGAGGTTTTAATATTTTAATGATAATAATAGGTCACTTACCCACTGTCCCCCAATATACTTCTGCTCAGTTATACCAAAATACAAATCACCCATGGGTCTGTGCCATCTGGGCATGGCAGCGTATTGTGGGGCATGAGACCAGGACAGCACTCCTCCTCGACACAGAAGTCCGGCCCAAAGCTAAATTAAAGTGAGTTATTGCAACATAAAAGTTACACAAATTACGGGAGATGCACATATACAGCTTTTTCCCTTCACTACTGAATCAAGTTTTCAAAATGGTGACACACTGTATAAATCCCCGATGTGTGGGCTGGGCGGCGGTGGCTGCTGTGGTGTGAGCGATCACAGCAGCCTAATATCCCGATTTCTGGGGACTTGTCCCACCTGCACTGTGCCGTCAACTGGATCCTCCTCTGGTGTCAGCTGGTCCCCCAAGTGGGTGCTGCTCTGCTTCCTCTTCTCCTCCTGCCTGCTTACTGGGACTGGCGTCTACAGTGGGCCATGGCGCCCTACCGCTGCGGTAATCAGGCTGCTTGGCATGTGGGGCTGCTCCGGACAGCTCTCTCCTCACACCGGAGCGGTCATCCTGTGTGCACCCACACAGTAGCCGCCACACAGCCCGCACCTTGCAGGACAGGAGAGAGACTGCAAAGCTGTACCTGGCAGAGGTGCAGGCTGTGCGGCGGCTGCTGTGGGTGCAAACAGGATGACAGCTCCGGCGTGAGGAGACAGGCTGTCCGGAGCAGCCCCACACCCCTAAGCAGCCCAATTAGCATGGCGGGAGGGCACTGTGGCTTACTGTAGACGCCAGTCCCAGCGAGCAGGCGGAGGAGAAGGAGGAGAGGAAGCAGAGCGGCACACACTTGGGGGACTGACAAAAACCGAAGGGGGATTCAGCTGACAGCACAATGCAGGTGGGACAGGTCCCCAGAAATCAGGATGTTAGGCAGGCTGCTGTGATCACACACACACCACAGAAGCCACAGCCCGCACAGCTCTGTCAGTCGAGCCGTGACATCACATGTTATCCAGGAAGTGAAGCCTTGATGCAGTAAGTACAAGGAAAAAAAGCACTTTATAAGCACTTCCCGTAATAAGTGTATATTGAGAATTTGCATTACTTGAACAAACTTTAAATTTAGCTTTGGGCAGACTTCTCCTTTAATAGGAATGCACTGTGCACAAGCACAGCGGAGGAGGCAAACTAAGGTTGCACGGTTAGATGCTTTTCCGTACATTTTAAAAGGGTGTCATATCACACAGCATCTTACAGGATGGTTCATTAAATCAATAGAGGATTTTGCCTTGTTCAGCCAAATAATTCCCCTGTAAGGTGACCATTCTACCACCATAGCCCTTGTAACACCAGACCGAAAGCATAGAGACCTACTGAAAGGGGTTGTCCCATAGAGAATCTGACTGCCAGGACCCCGAAGGACCCTGAGAATAAAGGGATACAGGGCTGGTATAGCAATTCTCAGATGATACTTATGGTGCGTAACAGAGATTTATCTGAGAGATTTTGGAAGCCAAAGCCAGCACTGGATTTGAAAAGAGGAGAAATCTCAGTCTTTCTTTTATGACCCGATCCCTGTTTATAGTCTGTTCCTGGCTTTGGCTTAGAAAATCTGTCAGATAAATCTCTGTGTAAACGCACCATAACAGTTTTCCCAACATCCTATAGCTCTCACCTGAATCAGAACTGCCTTTCCACTTTAGCGCCACATTCAGGTTTCTAGAGGTGTTGAAAATCTCTGGTTCTAGAAGGTCGTACAGAGTATATACCCTCTGATCCCCATGGACGGGAATCTCGACTTCCAGAGCTGAAGATGGGGTCACCTCAAACAGGTCAATCTCCTTCTGTAAGTAAAGAATGCCGGACAGCAAGGAAAGGTTACAGAATGGCTCTAGGAGACCTGTCTAGGTCACAGACATCCTATTGATTTGAATGGGCAGAGTAGAATGCTTTATTCCCACTGTGGTACGGTTGCTGCTGCTGTAAAGAAACTGGACTTTTAGGCTATATTCACACATAATATTTTGGGTGGCTTTTTGAGCCATAAAGTGGTCATTTTACAATTCAAATATAAAAATAATCAACCAAATGGCTTATGGTAATTTTTTTCAGCCTTTTTCAAACCAACCGGTGCAAGAAAGTTCCAGAGAGTTGTAATTTACTTCTATTTTAAAAAAAAAATCTCCAGTCTTCCAGTACTTATCAGCTGCTGCATGTCCTACAGGAAGTGGTGTATTCTTTCCAATCTGACACAGTGCTCTCTGCTGCCACCTCTGTCCATGTCAGGAACTGTCCAGAGCAGAAACAAATCCCCATAGAAAACCTCTCCTGCTCTGGACAGAGGTGGCAGCAGAGAGCACTGTGTCAGAATGGAGAGAATACACCACTTCCTGCAGGACATACAGCAGTTGATAAGTACTGGAAGACTTCATACTTTTTAAAAGAAGTAAATTACAAATCTCAAGCACTTTCTGACACCAGCTGATTTGAAAGAAAAAAAAACTTTGGGGAACTACCCCTTAAAGGACACAGAAATGGATGAGGAAAAAAAACCTGTGTGGGGGATCCTAACCGTGAGGCTGTGTTCTCAGAGATTACAGCAGAGCACACTGGGTCCCTGCTCTGGAACACTTCAAAAGCTGAGGGAGCCTTCAAAAGGTGTACTCCGGACATACAGATTTTTCATGTACTTGGGGAGAATGAAATAAACAACCCATATTTGTCTAACATTGGATGCAGCACTGTCCAGCCTCAATTATAAGCTGTCGGACTGTCATTGCCAAGGCAAATCCATCTCCAGAGCATTCAGCTTCGGACCTAAAAACGCCACAGGAGAACACCCTGGAGGAGCATGTTAGGCGAGTATGGGTAGTTTACATACCCCGCAACATATTAAAAAAATAAATAAAAAAATCTGCATGTCCGGAGTACCCTTTTAAGAGCTCCTGCACACATCTGTAGCCATTTGTACGGTCAGGAAATACTACTCAGGAAGTCTTTAAGGAGCTTGGGGAAATCATCAGCATTTCCTGACTGTAAGAACTGGAGTTACAAGGGAAAAAAAAAAACCCACACCCACCCTCCTCCAGCATCTTCCTCTGCCTTCCTGCTCTGGGAGCACACGAGTGACAACACTCATACACCAAAGTGCTGGGAGAGAGAGCGGCCTCTTGTGGCCAGAGGCATAATGCTGCCTCCAGCCAGAAGAGCTCCTCGCCTTGTCATTGGGTACAGCACCCGGCAGCAGTCTGGCAGCCAGTGGCTCCTGAATTTCAGACAGATTCTAGACGCGCACCTGGAGCTGTCCGGAATTCCGGATGCTCCCATAGAGTTCTATAGGGCATCTGTCCTAGAATTCTGGACAATAGGATGTGTCTTACAATGTCCAGACCTACTTTCTAGCATGGATACCCTTTAGGAAAATTCCTGAAAGGTATCCATGTCCAATAGAATCCTGTCAGTCAGGAAATCTATCCGATTTTCCTGATGCGTGTAGTGGGCGTAAGTACCTTGTGGCATGTGGCATATTTCCCATTTCCAATGTAGTTTGGAAAATGTGCTCCATTGATTTCTTTGCTTGTCTCCCTGAGCTCAGTGATTGTTGTGTTTCTCTGCAGCCCTAATGCTGCCTAATGTTGGCCCTATGGCTGTATCCATGTATTGCAGGGCCCCCTCTCGGGCTGCATCCAACTTCTTCAGTCACTGGTAATCAAACGCCGAACGATCGGACTCAACATGCTCATCTCTATACCTGAACCCAATGTTTGAGGTTTAAGCAGTCTCCTACCTTGTCATATCCAGAGTCCACATAGATTCTGCTTTGAGATGCCAGAGGACAAGGCTCGGTTACTGTTCGGGAAAACATCTTAAAGAGAGACCAGTCTGTGAAAAACAAAGGTAGTGAATACCTGGACGTAACGCTCAAGGAGCGAGTCCACTGTAGGTTAGATAGGAAGAGGTGACACGTCACTGGAAATACGACAATAAACCATTGTTTTCTTTAAGGGGTTATCCAGGGCTGCAAAAACATGGTCACTTTCTTCTAGAGACAGCACCGCTCTTGTCTCCAGTTTGCGTGCAGGTTTTGTAACTTAGTTCCAATAAAGTGAATGGAGTTTAATTGTAAACTACACCTTAACTGGAGACAAGAGTGGTGCTGTCTCTGGAAGAAAGTGGCCCTGTTTCCATAACGCTGGAACTTGTGTGTATACCATGTAAGATATACACTCACCGGCCACTTTATTAGGGGCACCATGCTAGTAACGGGTTGGACCCCCTTTTGCCTTCAGAACTGCCTCAATTCTTGGTGGCATAGATACAACAAGGTGCTGGAAGCTTCCTCAGAGATTTTGGTCCATATTGACATGATGGCATCACACAGTTGCCGCAGATTTGTCGGCTGCACATCCATGATGCGAATCTCCCGTTCCACCACATCCCAAAGATGCTCTATTGGATTGAGATCTGGTGACTGTGGAGGCCATTGGAGTACAGTGACCTCATTGTCATGTTCAAGAAACCAGTCTGAGATGATTCTAGCTTTATGACATGGCGCATTATCCTGCTGAAAGTAGCCATCAGATGTTGGGTCCATTGTGGTCATAAAGGGATGGACATGGTCAGCAACAATACTCAGGTAGGCTGATTGATCCATGCTTTCATGTTGTTGACGCCAAATTCTGACCCTACCATCCGAATGTCGCAGCAGAAATCGAGACTCATCAGACCAGGCAACGTTTTTCCAATCTTCTACTGTCCAATTTCGATGAGCTTGTGCAAATTGTAGCCTCAGTTTCCTGTTCTTAGCTGAGCGGAGTGGCACCCGGTGTGGTCTTCTGCTGCTGTAGCCCATCTGCCTCAAAGTTGGACGTACTGTGCGTTCAGAGATGCTCTTCTGTCTACCTTGGTTGTAACGGTTGGCTATTTGAGTCACTGTTGCCTTTCTATCAGCTCGAACCAGTCTGCCCATTCTCCTCTGACCTCTGGCATCGACAAGGCATTTCCGCCCACAGAACTGCCGCTCACTGGATGGTTTTTCTTTTTCGGACCATTCTCTGTAAACCCTAGAGATGGTTGTGCATGAAAATCCCAGTAGATCAGTTTCTGAAATACTCAGACCAGCCCTTCTGGCACCAACAACCATGCCACGTTCAAAGGCACTCAAATCACCTTTCTTCCCCATACTGATGCTCGGTTTGAACTGCAGGAGATTGTCTTGACCATGTCTACATGCCTAAATGCACTGAGTTGCCGCCATGTGATTGGCTGATTAGAAATTAAGTGGTAACGTGCAGTTGGACAGGTGTACCTAATAAAGTGGCCGGTGAGTGTACATGCCTGATATCTATTAAAAAAAATGTATATATATATCTAAAAAAAATGTATATACCTCTTTTCCCCATTCCATTGGTATACATGTCAAACACCACGGTTAACGTTTGTCTCAGCTCCCAGGAGACGGCCGAACAATCCGCACCCTGGAAAAAAAAAAAAAAAAAGGAAAATACGCTGTTACACTGTGAACATTAAGAAATCACACTGACCAAAAGGTGACAAAGCCATAGATCTGTTTAATGCAGGGATGGGAAACCTGTGCTGTGGTGTATTCTCTCCAGTCTTAGACAGTGCTCTCTGCTGCCACCTTTGTCCATGTCAGGAACTGTCCAGAGCAGCAGCAAATCCCCATAGAAAACCTCTCCTGCTCTGGACAGTTCCTGACATGGACAGAGGTGGCAGCAGAGAGCACTGTGTCAGACTGGAAATAATATACTACTTCCTGCAAGACATACAGAGGCTGATAAGTACTGGAAGACTGGAGATTTTTTGATAAATGTAAATTACAAATCTCTGGCATTTTCAGGCACCAGTTTATTCTAAAAAAAATAAATAAATAAATAAATAAATAAATACCCCTTTAAGGCTGGATTTGCACATGAATAATCTCCAGTAGCAGGCACAAGGGTGAGAAGTTGCTAGTTGTAGCCACACAATGTGCATTTTCACAACTCCATGTAGTAGGGTTAAATGCATAGCAGATTCTGCATGTTATAAATGTGGATTTTGCAGCAGGACCTTATCCACTATGAATGGACTTAATGGTTTGATCCTTCCGAATTGCTGTATATCACTTACCCTACACACCGGCCGGATGTGCACAGACTGAGAGTGGTAACTGCTGTGATACAGACGTTCTGCCTCTAGCAGAGAAGCCAGGCCGACCTGTGGTTAGACAACATGCAATTACTACAATGGACCCCATGATACTAATACAATCCTTACCCAGAAGTGCTCTGACTCTATAAGTACCGATATACGAACTTACCAAACTATTTGGGTCCAGGAACGTTCGACATTTGAATCCTGGCGCGCGAGAGTGTCCTGGAAAACATGGATACAGCCATAGGCAGTATCCATGTTTTCCTGGCAGCCCTAGGGCGGCATCCAAATTCTACAGCCACTTGGAGTCAAATGCCAAATGTTCTCGTTCGGAGAACGTTCTTGAACCAGAACAGTTTGGTAAGTTCTCTCCACACTACATGTAAGTAGTTACCTTAGACCCACAAGGCAGCAGTTTCTTCCATGGGGTGAGATTCTCAGTGCACACGATCTCCCTGGGTAATGTGGCGTATCTGAGGAGGTGGTGATCTGTAACTGCACAATGGGAACAGCGTCAGTCCACACTTAGACTTAAAGACTTAAAGGGAATGTGTCATCAGAAAATGACTTATTGTATGAATAATGTTTTTCTGTTACACATTTAAGAAGTTTTGGTGACTTTTTTTTAATTTTCCATTTTTCTGTCTATATTATAAAATAATTCTGATATCTTGCAGTTTTCATTCCCACCACTGGGGCTAAAACTAAGCTGAGACTTCCTGTTGTGTCTGTGGTGATAAGAGGAAGCTGCTATAAAATGATCTGTACAGCATTGCAGCATCATGTGCCACCAGTAGATAGAGGAGACAATAGCAGCTCCCTGTAGGATGACCTCTTCACAGGTCACAGAGCGCGCTCAGTAATGTCT
This sequence comes from Dendropsophus ebraccatus, assembly GCF_027789765.1. Classification (NCBI taxonomy): domain Eukaryota; kingdom Metazoa; phylum Chordata; class Amphibia; order Anura; family Hylidae; genus Dendropsophus; species Dendropsophus ebraccatus. The sequence goes on from NC_091467.1 coordinate 11,341,916, forward strand.
CACATCCATCTCAAGGTGACAGAGTCTGTCTGTTGTCTATATCCATGAGTCTTGCTGTAAAGCAAGATGGCCACCACCATAATGTATAAAAAGTAACATTTTTAAAAAATCATGGTCAGAAAAGAGAAACGGATTTGAATAAAAGAATAAGTTTTAGTATCTGACTTATCAGTAAAAGAAAATTTAGGTGACACATTCCCTTTAAAGCAAATCTAGAACAACCGACATCTAAACCCCCAGTACCATTCGATAGTTCTTTCCAATCCATGCCTGGTCCTGGGATTCCATTCCCTCCTGGTGCCAGTATTTGGCTTAAAAGCGTATTTTACTCCACAGGTGTGGTGTCATAGGGGAGGGGCCTAGAGCAGCTATGCCCTAGGCCTAAAGCCTCTCTTTCCTTGCCTCTCTTCTTGTCGGCACGCGCCTGTGCTGGGTATATTCATCTTTGGTAGGCATAGGACATGGAGGCCCCTCCCCTTTGACACCAAGCCACTGGAATAAAAGTTTTTTAACAAGATACTGGCATCAGAAGGGAAGGCATGGGTTGGGAAGAACCGAATTGTACAGGGGGTTTGGGTGCGGTGTCCAGGGAAACAGATTGGTCTGATGACATGCAGGAGACCTAGAGCTACGTCCTTCTATGGGTGAAGCCTCAATGGAAAGCTTTACATCAGACAGATGACATTGCACAGGGACTCGTACACTGACCATTGGCCAATCCCAGAGGCTTGAAGGACGCGGTTGGAGTCACAGTGTTAGTCGAGTCTATGAAGTTTAGAGAAGCGCAGAAGATTCCTGACAGGATGTTAGTCAGCTCCTTCCAGTTTTTGTCCACACTGAAATGACAAGCGAGATGCCATCAATATGAGGGACGAGACCTTTATAGCAATCTGCATGAAGAGGATTAGAGAACGATATACGCAATGTGCAAGTGAAAGCTCTTTGGAATTAGAATCATGTGAATGTATATAAATACACTGATTTGTAGCAGGCCGACCTGTAGGGATCATCTGAGACCTAGACAGTCCCATAGACTTGTACTGGGAGTCCATCCAGGTCACATGACAGAACCAGGAATGAAGGTGCTAAGCATGGACTTCTCCCGCCTTGTGCTCCTGATCTAAACACTTAGACCTTGACTGATCAACTTGATGTGTTTCGCCGATATATAAAAACTTTTTTCTTGTAAATGACATTGTCTATTTAAAGGAGAACTCTAGGCATAATGTAAAAAATCATGAGTGGTAGGAACATGACAACTGAGGGATACTCACACATGCCTTGTCCTTGCAGACACAGCGCCACTTTTTCCCAGTTTCCTATGTCACCACAACCATCTGATCGGGCATTATATAGCCGAGCTGGGATGTGTTGTCACAGGACCAGGAGGGGCAAGTATCCTTGGATTGTTATGGTCCCGCCACCCCCTGCCCTTCAAGATTTTTTTTTACATCATGTCTGGAATTCTCCGTTAACCCCTTCATGACCCAGCCTAAAATGGCCTAAACGACCGCGCAATTTTAAATTTTTGCATTTACGTTTTTCTCCATACAGCGCTGTTATTTCTCCCTCTACAGGGCCATGTAAGGACTCGTTTTTCTCAGGAACAGGTGTAGTTTGTAATGGTGCCTTTCAATATACCATAACGTATGACAGAACTCCAAAATTATTATTTATGGGGTAAAATTGGGGAAAAATTTTATTTTGTAACTTTTGGGACGTTCGGTGTCTACTTAATGCACTTTACGGTAAAACTAACATGTTATCTTTATTCTATACATCAGTCTGAACGATATCCATGCTTTCATAGCTTTTCTAATGTTTTACCTTACATTTTGATCATTTTTTATAAATTTTTTATACATAAAATGTAACTAAAAATAAGCAATCTTGGCAGGTTTTTTCCTCTTCATTTACACTGTGCGGGATCATTATTGTTATATTTTATTAGATCGGACAATTACACACGCTACGATATACAGTATGTTTATTTAATGTTTTATTTGAATATTGGAAAAGAGGGCTGATTTTACCTTTTATTGGGGGAGGGGCTGTGTCATTTTTAAAAACTTTTTTTTAAACTATGTTTTCCCCCAACTCTTTAAAGGAGATGTCTGGCCAGATCCATTTTCTTTAGTAAGAGCTGGGGAGGATAAAAGAAATAACATGCACTTACCTCACCGGTTCCAGCGCTGGTGAGTGCATACCGCCGCACCGATCTCTGGCCGTTTCCTGGTCTAAGCGGGGACCCAGGTTGTAACATGTGAGGTCCCCTCAGTCAGTAAGTGGCCTAGGCGGGATCCCACTACGGTCGCTGACTGGCTGAGCAGACCTCACACATCACGACCCAGGTCCCTGCTCAGACCAGGAAACGGCCAGAGACCGGAGCAGCGTTATGCAGTCACCATCGCTGGAGTAAGGAGTTAAGAGCATGTTATTTCTTTTATCCTCTCCAGCACTTGCTAAGAAAAATGGGCCTGGACAGACATCGTCAATCTTCACATAAACCCTGCTTGTGGCAGACTCTATGTGAAGATTACTGAGCTGCCTGCACAGAGGTAAGATCTCCTCCGGAGGTCCGGGAAAACAATCACACTGCAGGGGTCCTGATCAGTAAGAGACAGGAGATACCCCTGTCACTTAAGGTCCTATTCCACGGAGCAATAATCGGACGATTATCGCTCCGTGGAATAAAGACAACGATCAGCCAATGATCGTGTCATCGGCTGATCGCTTATTTAGGTTGAAGCCTATAACCATCGGGCACCGACCGCGGATCGCTATGTGGAATAGCAATGTGCGGTGGGCGACCGATGATTTCACAAGCACCATACATTACCTAAGCATGTTGCAGGTCTTCTCCTTTGCTCCTTCTCCCTCCCAATCCCGGGTGCAGCAGCAGCTTTGGTGCGGCCTGTCTTAGCAGACAGACCGCTCAGCCAATCACTGGCCAGGACCACCGCACCCAGTGATTGGCTGAGCGGTCTGTCACCTCAGACATGCCGCACCGAAGCTGCTGCTGTGCGCAGGATCGGGAGGAAGAAGGAGCGCAGGAGAAGACCTGCAACATGCTTAGGTAATGACATCGGTAACAATGTCCCTGCAGCCCCCGCTAAACGATTATCGGGCCATGTACTAGGTTCAGTAAACGAGCGCCGTTCTAGCAGATGGGCGCTCATTTACAATATTGATTGGGCCCCCATTGGTCCGTGGAAAAGTACCCTTACAAGCTCCTGAGCTCACTTCATAGGGCCATAGAAAATAATGACATACAGGTTTGGCGACAGGCGCCCATGCTGTTCCAATACGCCATAGGTTGTCTAGGGGTTAAGGCCTGTATACATTTTATACTAAAGTTGGTATAACCCGCTGCTGGGACCAGGTTCGGCCGACACCATAAGGTTATAGTGATGGGAATTGTAGTTCTGCAATAGCTGGAGTGCCGCAGGTTCCCCATCCCTGATGTATTGCCCCCTCTACACACAACACAACTTACTCTTGCACAGACTCCTGGAACCAGACCCAGAGCTCGGCCCCGGCAGGTGCTTGCAGCAGCGGCTGCCCCCAGGATCTTGTGCGCCAGAATCCCTGGGTGAAGGACAGGTGCAGCTCCTGGATGGAGTACTTGGAGATCACTTGGCCCAGAACCTTAGGGAATAACCTGTAGTGAGACACTATAATAAAGACAGACCATTAGATACACAGAGACCGTATGAGAAGAGCTCAGGGGTTTATTACATACATACACCAGTGACCACCGTGCGGGGTGGGCTGCATAATGATCCCTAGGTTTACGCTATATTACACGGGGAGAGGTCTGGACAACGACTAATGATATCTGGGAGGGATCCCAGTGATGAAGAAACATTATTACACCTGTGAAATCAATGAGATGCCAATAGGGGAGGAAGATCCCCGGGCTCGGAGCGGCATTATACAACGGGAGGGGTGAACCAGACGTCCCAGCAGCCCTGTGCTCAGTGTACAATGAGATTACATGGTAAGGGATCTATCAGGGGTCCCTAACCTGTGGGAAAACTACAACTCCCAGCATGCCCTGATGGTCAGGGGCGCCCCAGGCTCTTCAGCTGTTGCAAAACTACAATTCCCATGATGCCTGGGCATCTAATGGTAAAGCTATGGCTACCTAGGCATGACGGGAATTGTAGTTTTACGACAGCTGGAGGGCTGGCGGTTTCCCATCCCTGTGCTAGGCTAGGAAAGTAACAAAACCCCATTGAGTAGCACTATGAGCTCTGCTGCATGTCTGCAGGCCGCCGGTCACACACAGGAGCCGCCGTCCGTCCGTCACCTTTCTCCCGCCGGAGATCGGAGTCCAGGCGCGTCCGGAACTGGAAGGTGGCGGCGACGTCTCCGGAGCGCAGCGGGCTGAGGAGCAGCTCTTCCCGGAAGGAGTCTCCATAGGGCGGCCGGGCACTGTCACCTCCCGGCGGGGCCAGCAGCAGAGGGACCAGCAGGAGCCACACGGCGGCCATGTTGGATGTGGCTAGTGCATGACAGACGGAAGGCCGGGTGATGACGTCAGGACCATGTGATCAGTCACCACGTGATCTGTCAAGTGTGCGCGAGCATGCGCAGAAGTACGGCTGTGTATGTGTGAGGGGTCTGCAGTACTGGGTGGGTGAGGGGTGTGAATGCAGCAGAGCTTGGTGTTCTAAGGGTGTGCATGTAGTAGTACTGGGGTGAAAAACAATTGTTTTCAAATTAGCTGGTGTTATATAGATTTGTAAATTACTTCTATTTAAAAATCTCCAGTCTTCCAGTACTTATCAGCTGCTGTATGTCCTGCAGGAAGTGGTGTATTCTCTCCAGTCTGACACAGTGCTCTCTGCTGCCACCTCTGTCCGTGTCAGGAACTGTCCAGAGCAGGAGAGGTTTTCTATGGGGATTTGCTGCTGCTCTGGAAAGAATAAATATCACAGCATGTTCTGGTTATGGGGGTTTTTGGGGGTTTCCCCATTGGCTTTGAGTGCCTTAAAAAAAAAAAAACGAAGAAAAATTTTAATGTATCAAAATGTTTGGTGTTTTCTACATGCAAAAATTCTACAGCTAGGCGCCTAAGTTTCCGTGAGGACGGTGGTCCCTAGTGTGCGGCTATTTCGGCCTGCTAGGTGGGGGCTGGCAGTAGACACGCTGGGGGGGGGCTGTCGTATTCGGATGTCGTCCTGTCTCTCTGCAGCTGCCGCTGTCAGTCCTCCTGCATGACTCAGTCTCTGTTACATCCGAATAGTAACCATAAAATGAGATATACTGTGGGAGCTACAGATATAGCAGAGGAAACGCTACCGACCACTTAGCCCCATCTGTAATATTAGGAAGCCTGATGGTATGTGGCCACTGAGTGGCGCTATTCTGCTTTCCTTATAGCTGAAAGGTAAAAATCCTCTGCTGCTGTGTGGAGGTGGTGAAAGGAGGACATAGGGGGGATTTCTTAAAGGGGTAGTTCACCCCCCAAAATTATTTTAAATCAACTGGTGCCAGTGATATTTGTAATTTACTTCTATTAAAAAAAAAAAAAAAAAAAATCAAGTCGTCCAGTACTTATCAGCTGCTGTATGTCCTGCAGAAAGTGGTGTATTCTTTCCAGTCTCAAGAGGTTTCCTATGTGGATTTGCTGATGCTCTGGACTGGAGCACTGTGTCAGACTGGAGAGAATACACCACTTCCTGCAGGACATACAGCAGCTGATAAGGACTGAAAGACAGGATATAGTGAGAATCACAGAATAGCATAAATACACCTTCATTTGGAATGCAACAATGTTCAGTCAAGGAGGAGTGGGCAGAGAGATTTTAAATAGGTGCAGGAGTTTGATTGGCAAACGGCAGTATCAGGTGGAGACAGTCTGGCCCTGTATATCTAGAGTCGGTGGCCATGCATGCACCCTGGTGGCCACTAGCCAGAGGTCTAATTGCAACAGGAGGCAGACACCAGCAAAGTACAGATTTGCTTTAAGGGGTGATTTTGTTCCGCATATTCTGTTGCTTTTCCCATCAAAGCTGATAAATACTGGACAGTGCCCAGCTCTCCTTCAATGGGAGCCCCCCATACACTTTCAGTGGCAGGCTGAAGGTGGATTTGGCTGACATTAATGTGTATGGCCAGCTTTAAAGGAATTGTCTAGGCTTAGAAAAATATGGCTGCTTTCCTCCTGAACCAGCGCCTCTCCTGTCCTCAGTTTGTGGGGTTTTGCAGCTCAGTTCAATAAAAATGAATGGAGCTGAATTGTAATACCACACACACCCTGAGGACAGGGGTGGCGCTGTTTTTGCCAGAAAGTAGCTGTGTTTTTTCTAATCCTGGATAATCCCCTTAACTTGGTTCAACAAAGATATTTTCCATACTGATTGGTTAGTGAAATGGCATGTTACCCTCCTACACTTGTATCTGTGATCAGAAAAGAAAATGTTTCTTGTCATTGGTGAAATGATTGTGATATAAGGAATATGTGTGATAGGAAACAGTCAGCAAACAGGCGCACCCTACGCAGCCTTACTAGGATTGTACTTTATATTCCCAGAATGCAAATCCCCAGTGCACTCTCTGTAGACTTTGACCGAGTAAGGCAGAGATGGGGAAGGTTCGGCCCTCCAGCTGATGCAGGACTACTATTCTCATCATTATAGACAGGTATATACCATAATTACACTGTATAAGGAAACTTAGTAATAAAGTGAATGTACCATCAGCTCTGCACATGGATAGAACAGCACCGCCCCTCTACGATCCGATTCCATTGATTCTAATTCATAGAGGGGCGGGGTTTCCTTCCACTGAGGGCGGACCGGCCCGCGGTTCCAAACATGGACCGCGGTACTAGCCTCCCCACACTGGCGCCATTCTATCCATGTGCAAAACTTAAAGCTAATGTACTGATGGTACATTCGCCTTAAAGGAGAAGTCCCACGAACAATAAAGTCGTTCCTCATGTCTTGTAGTGCCCCTCCCGGGTCCCATTCACAGCAGCAGGGGTCCTGCAGCTCTTCCAGCATCACCACCCTGGCTGAGTGATTGCCCACTCAGCCAATCAGTGACGGGGGCGGGACACCACCTCAGTCACTGACTGGCTGAGCGGGCAGTCGCTCAGCCAGGTACTTGGTGCCGCTGCTGGAAGAGCCAGGTACATGGCGGTAAATTCAAATCGCTGCCTCAGGAGCACTGTGGGCATTGCCTGGGCACCCAGATCACCCCCTTCAGCCTGTTCTGCCCACTATGCCTTTTCATACATACACAGTATCGGCGCTTGTAACCGCCCAAGCACTGGAACCAGTCTGTCTTGTACGTCAATATGCATAGTGGGTGGAGCGAGCGGAGGGCGGTGCTCTGGGTGCATGGGCCACAGCGCTCCTGAGACAGCAATTTGCATGTCTTCTTTGATCAAAATGCTCAAGAACACGAGAATGAACGGAAAATGTATAACAACAATGCCAACGTGAGGTAAAGAGCTGCTGGCGGATATCAGCAGGTTTGTGTATAGTATAGTTGCCCTTTAAAGGCCCAATAGCCAATATGGGATGTGGTGCTAAAGCAAAACCACCAATAAACAAATGCCAAACCCCTGAAAATTATACAATAGTATACAAATCTTATGTATAAAAAGTAGAATCAATACCACAAACAATGGTCCATGACTGATGATACATAAAACAAGAGAAATTCAAGTGGAAAGCGGAAATTCAAAGCCCCAATGACTTCTCTATTTTCTCTAGCGGAATGACATGTCAGTTCTTTGGGCCGAAAGCGGATCTGCAGTAAGTCCCGCCATTTGTAACAACATAGCAGAAATCCCTTTGAACTAATGGGACGTTGCTCTGTACATATTGTACGGGGGAATTTCAAGCGGAATACGTGTAAAATTAAGCCCGGATTCAGCTTAAAATTCCTCACCTATTGCTCAGTGTGAACATCCCCTAAACAAGTAAAAAGTCTTATGGTCGGGGAGGGTGAAGGTTCCCCATCCCTGCAGTAGGGAATGATAGCAGGTGCCATGCTGTGTATCACTCTCGTTCATGTATCACCGCTCTATGGTGTTTTCTGATGCTATAGCTGTAGCTGTTACTTGGTACCAGGGTTAGAACAATAGTGTATGTAGTGTCACCTGCATGACCCTCTGCCCTGTGCTGTTACATGCCCCTAGTTTACCCTAGTGCCCCTAGAAACGGATTGAGCCTTGACATATATATATGGCCGCTGCTGATACTTGACCCTCTCTGCCCTTCCATCCTACTGTGTGGCCTTTTCATATAACAAAGGGAATTCCAATTTATTGCCACAATAAACAAACAGAATGTATCGATGAAAGAAGCCGTTATTCCGTGAACAAACGTCAGCTATGTGCGTGTAGTCATGGAGAGACACCATGAGCGGGATCCCTCCGGTCAGAGCTAACCCGCTTCTACCACCCACATCTATAGTAGTGTACTGTGAATCACCCGCTAGAACGGGCTGTTCTGTCCAGGGAAGGGTCTCCAGCACTTTTGTGAGAAGTTTACATGTTACAAAGTTTACAAAGGCTGCACCTTTCTTATTTAGCACAAGCATTAGTACTCCAGTCAGACCCTGGCATAGTTTGTCAGCTTCTTTTTAGCCAAAATTGTGCAATGTTTATCATGGCCTATGCAACTATTGATTTATGCACATGGACCATGTCCAGAGCAGGAGAGGTTTTCTATGGAGATTTGCTCCTGCTCTGGACAGTTCCTGACATGGACAGAGATGGCAGCAGAGAGCACTGTGTCAGACTGGAAAGAATACGCCACTTCCTGTAGGACATACAGCAGCTGATAAGTACTGGAAGACTGGAGATTTTTAAATAGAAGTAAATTACAAATCTATTGAACTTTTTTCATTTCAAAGAAAATAACTTTTTGCTGGAGTACCCCTTTAAGCATATTCAAAAGCGGGGACAAAAAAGTTACTTTTTTTTTCTCAAACTAGTACAACATAAAACGAATCAAGAGAACATGTCGGTTTTATTGTAAGTTGAACGGCGTAAAAGAAGAACCCCAACTCTTATATACAGCAAAATAAACAATATGACAATATAACAGGTTAAGAAAATGTAAGTGAGTTACCCCTGTGTAAATGTAACTCTTATTTTGGTCGGATTCAGTACGTGTGAATCTGGCCTATATGTAACTGTAACTTAGTTATTTCATAGGGAATTCCATGTGTCTTCCCACATAAAGTTTATGCAAGCAGCTTCTTACCTTACCTTGTGTCTTTTTTCGTGTTTAAATAGCTAATATAAAACATTTCACACAATCTGAACATTAAAACGGCTTCTCACCTGTATGAGTTCTTTCATGTGCAAAAAGGGATGATTTAGGAGAGAAACATTTCCCACATTCTAAACATGAAAATGGTTTCTCCCCGGTATGTGTTCTTCCATGTTTAACAAGAGTTGATTTGTAAGGAAAACATTTCCCACACTCTAGACATGAAAATGGCTTCTCCCCTGTGTGAATTCTCTGATGAATTACAAGGTGTGATTTGCGCTTGAAACATTTCCCACACTCTGAACATGAAAATGGCTTCTCCCCGGTGTGAATTCTCTGATGAATTACAAGGTTTGATTTGCGCTTTAAACATTTCCCACACTCTGAACATGAAAATGGCTTCTCCCCTGTATGAGTATTTTCATGTGCAATGAGGGATGATTTCTGACTAAAACATTTCCCACATTCTAAACATGAAAATGGTTTCTCCCCGGTATGTGTTCTTACATGTTTAACAAGAGTTGATTTCTGAGGAAAACATTTCCCACACTCTGAACATTAAAATGGCTTCTCCCCGGTGTGCATTCTCTGATGAATAACAAGGTGTGTTTTCCGCTTAAAACATTTCTCACACTCTGAACATGGAAATGGCTTCTCTCCAGTGTGAAGCCTCAGGTTCGTTCTCGTGTGAGTTTTCTTACGTTCATTACGCATTCTATTACTTCTAGTTTGCTTAACAGTCTGTGATGAATCAGTAGAAAGGACTGGTTTACACTGATCAGATGACAGATCTGTGCTGTGAGGGGCTGGGGGTGTATCTGGGGTAATAGAATGTTCTTCATTTGTATCTTGTGTCATATGATCATCTGCTGTAAAATCTGAAGATATCTGACGTCCCTCTGGTCTCCTGGTACGGTCATCCGCTAAGGAGAAATCAGATTTTATTATTTTTAGTAATATAACCTTAAAGTGTCCCTGACATGGTAAGAGTCTAGACCAGTCTGGATCTGACCCAACCTACAAATAAGGTTATTATTATACTTTTGTTTTTTAAAATAATGGCCATTATTCATCGTTAAATGACGTCCGTCCAATAAAAAGTCATTTTGATGGGGTGTGAACGCAGTCCAATGCCGGTCATTTAAGGCTGATTTCCACAGTCCTTTCCAGTGTTGCCTTTTACTAAGGAGTCTCAAGTGTCCAGGGGACGTTTCCCAGCGGGGCCGGGGCCCCCCGGCCAGCCTGCTAATATACTCTTACTCACCACCTCTGTGGCTGCTTTCCTCCACCTACCCCTCAGTTCTCTCAAAATCTGAAATGTTTGCAAGGTTCCTTTAATGCTCCCTTAATCCTCTGATTTCATTGCTAATGTAACACGTCCATGGCCTCCGGTCCCTGAGGCAGCCACATTATGGGTTCTCCACCATGTTTTTCTGTATATGACTTTCATATAATATAATACTGCCACACTGCGCCCTCTGAATATTATACTGCCACACACTGCACCCTCTGAATATTATACTGCCACACACTGCACCCTCTAAATATAAAAGTGCCACACACTGCGCCCTCTGAATATAATACTGCCACACACTGCACCCTCTGAATATTATACTGCCACACACTGCACCCTCTGAATAGAATACTGCCACACACTGCACCCTCTAAATATAATATTGCTACATACTGCACCCACTGAATATAATACCACCACATACTGCATCCTATGAATATAATACTGCCACACACTGCACCCTATGAATATAATACTGCCACACACTGCATCCCTATGAATATAATACTGTCACATACTGCACCTTCTGAATATAATACTGCACCCTCAGAATATAATATTGTCACATACTGCACCTTCTGAATATAATACTGCAACGCACTGCCCCCTCTGAATATAATACTGCAACGCACTGCCCCCTCTGAATGTAATACTGCCGCACACTGCACCCTCTGAATACTGCCACATACTACCCCCCTCTGAATATAATACTGCTGCACACTGCCCCCCTCTGAATATAATACTGCTGCACACTGCACCCTCTGAATATAATACTGCCACATACTGCATCCTCTGAATATACTACTGCAACACACTACCCTCTGAATACAATACTGCCACACACTGCACCCTATAAATATAATTCTGCCACACACTGCGCCCTCTGAATACAATACTGCCACATACTGCACCCTCTGAATATAACACTGACACACACTGCACCCTCTAAATATAATACTGCCACACACTCCATCCCTATGAATATAATACTGCCACACACTGCACCCTCTGAATATAATACTGCCACACACTGCACCCTATGAATATAATACTGCCACACACTGCACCCTATGAATATAATACTGCCACACACTGCACCCTATGAATATAATACTGCCACACACTGCACCCTCTGAATATAATTCTGCCACACACTGCACCCTCTGAATATAATACTGCCACACACTGCACCCTCTAAATATAAAACTGACACATACTGCGCCCTCTGAATATAATACTGCCACATACTGCACCCTCTGAATATAATACTGCCACACACTGCACCCTCGACACACACTGCACCCTCTGAATATAATTCTGCCACACACTGCACCCTATGAATATAATACTGCCACATACTGCACCCTCTGAATATAATACTGCCACACACTGCACCCTCTGAATATAATACTGCCACACACTGCACCCTCTGAATATTATACTGCCACACACTGCACCCTCTAAATATAAAACTGACACACACTGCACCCTCTGAATATAATTCTGCCACACACTGCACCCTATGAATATAATACTGCCACATACTGCACCCTCGACACATACTGCACCCTCTGAATATAATACTGCCACACACTGCACCCTCTGAATATAATACTGCCACACACTGCACCCTCTGAATATAATACTGCCACACACTGCACCCTCTGAATATTATACTGCCACACACTGCACCCTCTGAATATAATACTGCCACACAATGCACCCTATGAATTTAATACTGCCACACACTTCACCCTATGAATATAATACAGCCGCACACTGCACCCTCTGAAAATAATATTGCCACACACTGCACCCTCTGAATATAATACCGCCACACACTGCGCCCTATGAATATAATACTGCCACACACTGCACCCTATGAATATAATACTGCTACACACTGCACCCTATGAATATAATACTGCCACATACTGCACCCTCTGAATATCATACTGCCACACACTGTGCCCTATGAATATAATACTGACACATACTGCACCCTCTGAATATAATACTGCCACATACTGCACCCTCTGACTACAGTACTGCCAAACACTGCACCCTCTGAATATTATACTGCCACACACTGTGCCCTATGAATATAATACTGCCACACACTGCACCCTCTGAATATAATACCGCCACACACTGCGCCCTATGAATATAATTCTGCCACACACTGCCCCCTCTGAATATAATACCGCCACACACTGCACCCTCTGAATATAATACTGCCACACACTGTGCCCTATGAATATAATACTGCCACACACTGCACCCTCTGAATATAATACCGCCACACACTGCGCCCTATGAATATAATTCTGCCACACACTGCACCCTCTGAATATAATACTGCCACACAATGCACCCTCTGAATATAATACTGCCACACACTGCACCCTCTGACTACAGTACTGCCAAACACTGCACCCTATGAATATAACACTGCCACACACTGCACCCTCTGAATATAATACTGCCACACACTGCACCCTATGAATATAATACTGCCGCACACTGCACCCTCTGAAAATAATATTGCCACACACTGCACCCTCTGAATATAATACTGCAGCACACTGCACCCTCTGAATATAATACCGCCACACACTGCACCCTCTGAATATAATACTGCCGCAAACTGCACCCTCTGAATATAATACCGCCACACACTGCGCCCTATGAATATAATACTGCCACATACTGTACCCTATGAATATAATACCGCCACACACTGCACCCTCTAAATATAATACCGCCACACACTGCGCCCTATGAATATAATACTGCCACATACTGCACGCTCTGAATATAATACTGCCACACACTGCATCCTATGAATATAATACTGCCACACACTGCACCCTCTGAATATAATACTGCCACACACTCCATCCCTATGAATATAATACTGCCACACACTGCACGCTCTGAATATAATACTGCCACATACTGCACGCTCTGAATATAATACTGCCACACACTGCACCCTATGAATATAACACTGCCAAATACTGTGACCTCTAAATGAAATACTGCAGCAGACGGGCCCCTGACTATATTTGAGAGAGTACGTGTGTGTTTATAGTCCTGTCTATTACCTGCTGATGGGAGGGGCTGCTGATCCTCCAGCATCACATCCTTGTACTGATCCTTGTGTCCTTCTACATACTCCCACTCCTCCATGGAGAAATAGACCGCCACATCCTGACACCTTATAGGAACCTGACACACACAATGGTCACACAGTCATCCCCCCCCACCCCTCCAGTGGTGTTACTGTATAATGTCCCAGCATTCCCAGCAGCCTCCTCACCTCTCCACTCAGCAGCTCCACCATCTTGTTGGTGACTTCTAGGATCTTCTCTTCCTCCATTTCCTCATGTATCAGGGGCCCCGGGATTGGGCTCAGGGTTCTTCCCCATCCTTCACACCCAGGGGCCCCACAGCGCCCACTAGAGGACTTCTTCACTACTGTGTAATCCTGTGTATGGAGAGACACATTAAAGGGAATCAGTCAGCACCTGGGCTGCAGGTGTGCCCCTTATTGTGTGTGGTACCTTTCTTATAGCCATCCGTGCAGTAGATTTTTCACATTCTTGCCCGTAACTTTGGATCCAAGTGTGGTGACCCCTGGATGATGTTGCAGCGGTGGGACGGCCGGTCACTTGCTAGATGGAAGTGTGACGCCACTCCTTGTGGTGGATGGCCAAGATACAGCCGGACCTTAGGGTCTTGTCACGTAACGCCAGTCCCTGAGGGGCACACGGGTGTGATGGCACGGCTGCTTTTAAGGTGTTAGGCCGGTTGTACCCTTTTCCCCTGTGATCGGTGTCGTGTCGGGTTGCTGGTTGATAGTGTAGTCATGGATGATATAGTAACAGGTGGCCAGAGCGGTGTAATGACCCTCCCGAATAGTAGGACCCGCCACCCACAGAAAGGGGAAGTGTCCCAAGGTTGCGGTATATATGCTGTGCAGGTGGTAGCAAATAATCACAGACTTAGTTGGTAACGTTGACAGGGTTTACTTCTTGTAAATGTGCAACAGGGAATTCAACTAATCTTGAGATACACTAGTTGATAGAGTTATACTGAGGTAGCGTAGTAGAGAGTTGAGTGCTGTGAGAGTCTCAACCCAAGTAGTAATGTGCTCTGCTGGGATGTTGGAGTGTAGAGAAGAATACTTGTAGAAGAAGAAGAACACAACCTGTGCCCATGTATTGACTTTTTCCTATAGTCTTCACACCACCTGATGCCCACCAGCTTTGGCTGAACCGTACTAATGAGTGACACAGGCCCCAGACCCTGTTACCTGGGATGAGTGGAATGGTTAGGATTTTCTAAGTACACCCATGCTGCGAGATAGAGTTCATAGACTTTATGTAACTTTGCTCCACCCGGATCAGTTCCTAACTCTTTGGCTCTTTTGCGGATACTGTCCTGCACTGTAGTTACTCCTTGTCCTCGGCGTCACACAGCTTGTTTGATGCTTCAAGAAAGAGGTTTGTAAGTGGACTCTGTCCCGTGTCCTAACCAATGCGGGGTACTGACTAAGAACTGCGGCTGTAGAGGGCACCTGGCAGAGGGCCAGGGCCCAGGTAAAACCACGGTGGAGAGCTATCTGAGCTGCGTTCTTTCTCCACCAAAGCTCAGCTTAGACTCCTCCTTCACCCAAGGGACTAACTTCCTAACCAGCGTGTAAGGTGCGCTGTGGTTAGGTGGAAAGAGTGCAACAGAAGAGGGGAGAGGTGATAGGACAGAAGAAAGGAAAGATCCTACTGGCTCACAGAATCTGGTACATACACATACAATAACCCTTTGAGACACTTCAGCCGTGCAGCTTCCATGCTTTAGTTATGCAATACAGTGACATCTAGTGGTCCTCTTTAGTAATACTGTAGCTACAATAAGACCATACAAAAGTACAGACTTTTACGAAGGGTGTGAATAGGAGCAACACGTGTAGTGGGACACCACACAAGTGTCAAAGAGGAATAGGGATGAGGCGTTTGTGTCGCACTTTGGCATGCCTCACCACCACTTCCTCCACCCCATTTGATTGCGGCCTTGTGACGTCATCTTCAGGCGCGCCCTGGATCTGTCCGGTCCTGAGCTCTCCTGTGTCCACAATCGTGCATGCGCCGTGGCGTGGATGAGCGGCTAAGGCACGCTGAGCATACCAACTGTGGGCACTGGCTTAGGCCGTCAGCACGCTTATGTCGCTCCTCCGCGCTACAGCGTTTGTGCTATTCCCTTGCCAGAAAGTCACCAGGTAGCAGGAGACCGGGCTACAATCAAACAGGGAGGGCCGGGTGGCAAACAGGAAGGAGGAAGTGGTGGTGAGGCGTGCCAAAGTGCGACACAAACGCCTCACCACTACTCCTCTTTAACACTTGGATCCAAAGTTACGGGCAAGAATGTGAAAAATGTACTGCACCAACGGCTACCACACACAAGGGACACACCTGTACTATACTGTCAGCACCTCGGCACCAGCCCATGTGCTGACTGATTCCCTTTAATAGCACTCCATCCATTCCCAGATTCCCTCACCTCTCCGATTAAATAGCCATTAAATACCTAATAATGATGTCATGATGACATCACTCCCAGAATCCCTCACCTCTCCAGTAAGCCGGCAGAGTATCTCCAGGGTGAGGGTTATTATTCTCTCCGCCATCGCGTTCCTGTCTCTCTCCATCGTTGATCGATCAATCAGGAAATCTCTTGCACATGAAAGATATCAGCACAGGATCTGAATGAAAAACAGATGAGACAAAGTAATGCTGCGTTTACACAAAACGAATATTGTGCGAATTCGCACGATAACGATCGAATTCGAACGATAATCGTACGTGTAAACGCTGCGAACGATCAAACGACGAACGAGAAATCGTTCATTTTGATCTTACATGTTTCAAAATCGTCGTTCGTCGTTCCCAAAAAATCGCAGATCGTTCCGTGTAAACAGTCGTTTAACCAATGTGTGAGATAGGTTTAAGTGATCGCAAAACGATTGCAGAGCGAATTTCCGTACGATATATCGTACCGTCTAAACGCTGACCGTTGTGAACAAAAAATCGTTACTCCGACATCGTTAATTGTACGATCGGGCCAATTATCGTTTCGTGTAAACGCAGCATAAAAGGAACACAGTAGGGTCAGGTCAGGTGGAAGTTAAAGGGGGAAACTGGATAAAATGTTTTCAAACCAAATGTCAGAAATTTCTACAGATTTGTATTCTATTTAAATTAAATGTCAAGCCTTCCAGTGCTTATCAGCTGCTGTATGTCCTGCAGGAAGTGGTGTATTCTTTCCAGTGTGATACAGTGCTCTCTGCTGCCACCTCTGTCCATGTCAGGAACTGGCTAAACTTGGAGTTTGCTATGAGCATTTGATCTTCTGGACAGTTCTTGATATGGAGAGAGGAGCAGGGAGCACAGTGACTGACTACTATATGGGGGCACATAGGGATCTAACTACTATATGGTGGCATTGTGGGACCTTAATACTACATGGGGGGCACAGGATGACATTAATATTACAAGGGGAAAAGGAAGACGTTAAAGGAGAATCGGACAGACCCTTCTTTTTTAGTAAGCACTGGGGAGGATAAAAGAAATAACATACTTTTACCTCCCCCGCTCCAGCGCTGGTGGCCGCATCATGCTATTCCGGTCCCCGAGTCCTTAGCTGCTCCCTGATCTGAGCAGGGACCAGGGTTGTGACGTTTCTGCTCTGCCAGTCAACGGCCGTAGTGGGGGACCGCCTTGCCCTCTGACTGGCTGAGCAGACCTCACACGTCACAATCCAGGTCCACACAGATCAGGAAGCGGGGACCGGAGCGGCTGTATGCGGCCACCAGCGCAGGAGAGAAGAAGGTATGAGCATGTTATTTCTTTTAACCTCCCCAGCACTTGCTAAAAAATGGATCTGACTTCTCCTTTAATATTACATAGTGGCCTAATCATATAAGGGGGCACAGAGGAACCTGTTATATGAGGGCAGAAGTGGGACATAACTACTATATGGGGGCACATTGTGACCTAACTACTAACTAGTTGCCTGAAGGCTGGCTGTGACCTGGACCAGGCCCTGCCCCTATCCTTAGGATAGGGGATAACTAGGTGATCAGTGAGAGTCATTGTCTATAAGGCTATGTTCACACAACGTAACTTTTCGTAAAAGTACGGCCGTTGTTGCAATCGGCAACAACAGCCGTACTTTTTACAAAAAGCTACGCTGCTAAGCCTTCTATGGGACCCCGGCCGGAGTGTATACACATAGTATGCGCTCTGGCTGGGATCTCTCGCGGCACCGCAAAGAACTGACATGCCAGTTTTTTGCGGCCGCTATTCAGTGAATATCGGCCGCAGAAAACTGACATGTCAGTTTCTCGCTGCGCCGCTAGGGATCCCGGCCAGAGTGTATACTATACTATACTAGAGTGTACTTCCTCAGAAGGCAGCACTACGTAAATACAGTAGAAATCATGGCCGTTGTTACAACGCCCGTGATTACTTCGGAACTTAAGTAGTGCGAACATAGCCTTAAGATGCTGTTCCAAAAGAGTATTTGAGGCAAGAAAGCAATCATCATGGCTGCCCCCTGTATCAGATGGAGAAAAAAAGAGAACCACTCCAAGGGTATACCCCCCTGTGAGTCCCTGGAAGTAACTGCACTATATTCACTTAAAGGTCTGCAGAGCTAGTATCTATGTCTATATGGTCACTGTATGGGGGGAATATTAGGGTATGTTCACATTTCGTTTTTGGACGCACGTCGGGCTACACGTCAGAAATCAGTGAAAAAAGGATGCCGCCGTGCAGCCCGGCGGCCACATTGACTTAAATGAGCAGGACGGAGTCATTATGTGACTGTGTTCTGCTCATTTGCCGGACGTACACGACTTTTGTACGTACACGTACACATAATGACTCCGTCCTGCTCATTTAAGTCAATGTGGCCGTCGGGCTGCACGGCAGCATCCTTTTTTCACTGATTTCTGACGTGTAGCCCGACGTGCGGCCAAAAACGAGATGTGAACATACCCTTAGCCTGCATATACAATGTTTTATTTAGTATCAGTATAGGGGCATTAGCCAGACACTGTGATCATACATGGTGGTATTATTTGTCCCTTGTATACTAGTAACATTGGTAATGTTTGTCACGGTATATAGCAGGGGTAGGAAACCTTGACTCTCATGATGTATTTGGTAACAGTATGACGGTAACATGTACGCTGATATTTGCCCCTTGTATACTGGTATTATTGGTAATGTTGGTCTTGGTATAAAGAGAATTGTTTTTGGTCACATTGAGATGGTGATATATTCAGTGATGTCCTTATTCTTTGCATAGAAGTATTATTTGGTAACTGTAGGGCGGTATTATTTAGCGGTATATTATAATACATAGATTGGTGTTTTCGAAGAGTTAAAGGGGTTGTTCACCAAAAATGTTTTTCTTTCAAATCAACTGGTGCTAGAAAGTGCCAGAGATTTGTAATTTACTTCTATTAAAAAAATCTCAAGTCTTCCAGTACTTATCAGCTGCTGTTTGTCCTGCAGGAAGTGGTATTCCTTCCAATCTGGAGAGCAGGAGAGGTTTTCTATGGGGATTTGCTGCTGCTCTGCACAGTTCCTGACATGGACAGAGGTGACAGCAGAGAGCAACGTGTCAGACTGGAAGGAAATAAACCACTTCCTACAGGACAGACAGCAGCTGATAAGTACTGGAAGACTGAAGTGTTTTTTTTTTTTATATAGAAGTAAATTACAAATCACTGGCACTTGCTGGCACCAGTTGATTTAAATTTTTATTTTTTGTTAACAATCCCTTTAATAGAATTGATGGAACTGGCACCAGTTGATTTAAAAAAAAAAGAAAAAGAAAAAAGGAGTGGTGTCATAAAGCAAAGACGTGTACCACATAGCTACGGTATATGTAAAGGAGAACACATCTGCTGTTTTTAGAAATTAGCTTACACCCCTGCACCATTCTTCTTCTCTATGCATCTGATCACTTCCTGGTTTCCTCTCTGAACTGTGACCCTGTGGTTGCCAGGCAACAGTGCAGACACTTTCCCACAATCCCCCTTGCTGCACAAATGAAAACCAACTGCCAGTACTAATGGGACAGATCATGTGACTGGGATTAAATTGAGCATGAATGACCTAATCTAGTGGATCCCGGGTAGGCCGTAACCAAGGGCAACAGGTTAGGAAACTAAGCAGCACTGGGGGGATTCACACACATCTATAGTTCCACCTGCAGAACTATACAGGGTACCTATGCTTACAGGACCTACTAATGTGGCACAGTCATGTGATCAATCACATGGCAGAGGGGAGGAGTCAGGGAGTCACATGGGTGTCAGGGTGTGTTCAGGGCTCTGCTGAGTTTGATAAAGTCATGTGTGTGGAGCAGAGCTGTGTATGTGTGTGTTATATATGCCTGCAGCCGAGTGCTGGGTGTAATGTACATGTAGCAGAGCTGTATGTGTGTAATGTACATGTAGCTGAGCTGTATATGTGTAATGTACATGTAGCTGAGCTGTATATGTGTAATGTACATGTAGCTGAGCTGTATATGTGTAATGTACATGTAGCTGAGCTGTATGTGTGTGTAATGTACAAGTAGCTGAGCTGTATGTGTGTAATGTACATGTAGCTGAGCTGTATATGTGTGTAATGTACATGTAGCTGAGCTGTATATGTGTGTGTAATGTACATGTAGCTGAGCTGTATATGTGTAATGTACATGTAGCTGAGCTGTATATGTGTGTAATGTACATGTAGCTGAGCTGTATGTGTGTAATGTACATGTAGCTGAGCTGTATATGTGTGTAATGTACATGTAGCAGAGCTGTATATATGTGTAATGTACATGTAGCAGAGCTGTATGTGTGTGTAATGTACATGTAGCTGAGCTGTATGTGTGTGTAATGTACATGTAACTGAGCTGTATATGTGTAATGTACATGTAGCTGAGCTGTATATGTGTAATGTACATGTAGCTGAGCTGTATGTGTGTGTAATGTACATGTAACTGAGCTGTATATGTGTAATGTACATGTAGCTGAGCTGTATATGTGTGTAATGTACATGTAGCTGAGCTGTATATGTGTGTAATGTACATGTAGCTGAGCTGTATGTGTGTAATGTACATGTAGCTGAGCTGTATATGTGTGTAATGTACATGTAGCTGAGCTGTATATGTGTGTAATGTACATGTAGCTGAGCTGTATGTGTGTAATGTACATGTAGCTGAGCTGTATGTGTAATGTACATGTAGCTGAGCTGTATATGTGTAATGTACATGTAGCTGAGCTGTATGTGTGTGCCATGTACATGTAGCTGAGCTGTATATGTGTAATTTACATGTAGCTGAGCTGTATATGTGTGTAATGTACATGTAGCAGAGCTGTATATGTGTAATGTACATGTAGCTGAGCTGTATATGTGTGTAATGTACATGTAGCAGAGCTGTATATATGTGTAATGTACATGTAGCAGAGCTGTATGTGTGTGTAATGTACATGTAGCTGAGCTGTATGTGTGTGTAATGTACATGTAACTGAGCTGTATATGTGTAATGTACATGTAGCTGAGCTGTATATGTGTAATGTACATGTAGCTGAGCTGTATATGTGTAATGTACATGTAGCTGAGCTGTATATGTGTAATGTACATGTAGCTGAGCTGTATGTGTGTGTAATGTACATGTAACTGAGCTGTATATGTGTAATGTACATGTAGCTGAGCTGTATATGTGTGTAATGTACATGTAGCTGAGCTGTATATGTGTGTAATGTACATGTAGCTGAGCTGTATGTGTGTAATGTACATGTAGCTGAGCTGTATGTGTAATGTACATGTAGCTGAGCTGTATATGTGTAATGTACATGTAGCTGAGCTGTATGTGTGTGCCATGTACATGTAGCTGAGCTGTATATGTGTAACGTACATGTATCTGAGCTGTATATGTGTAATTTACATGTAGCTGAGCTGTATATGTGTGTAATGTACATGTAGCAGAGCTGTATATGTGTAATGTACATGTAGCTGAGCTGTATATGTGTCATGTACATGTAGCTGAGCTGTATATGTGTAGTGTACATGAAGCAGAGCTGTATATGTGTAATGTACATGAAGCTTAGCTGTATGTGTACATAGCAGAGCTGTATATGTGTCATGTACATGTAGCTGAGCTGTATATGTGTCATGTACATGTAGCTGAGCTGTATATGTGTAGTGTACATGAAGCAGAGCTCTATATGTGTAATGTACATGAAGCTTAGCTGTATGTGTACATAGCAGAGCTGTATGTGTGTAATGTACATGTAGCTGAGCTGTATATGTGTCATGTACATGTAGCTGAGCTGAATATGTGTAATGTACATGAAGCTTAGCTGTATGTGTACATAGCAGAGCTGTATATGTGTCATGTACATGTAGCTGAGCTGTATGCAGGCCTGTATTTGGAGCTCATGCTGCCACAAGCACTTTTATGGGCTGATTCCCCAAACCAACCCCCCCCCCTTTGGTGTAGTTCATCCGACCCCACAAGGAAAAGGTTAGGTGGGAATTCACAGCATTGCAGCAATGCTGCTTAGGCTATGTTCACACACAGTATTTTTGCTCAGGATTTTTTAACCAAAACCAGGAGTGGTTGGAAAACACAGAAAGGCTATGCTCACACACTGTGGAAATTGAGTGGATGGCCGCCATTTAATGGCAAATAATGTCTGCTTTTTAAAACAACCGCCGTTGTTTTGAAATAATGGCCGTTATTTGCCCTTAAATCGCGGCCATCCACTAAATTTCAACAGTCTGTGTTTTCCATCCACTCCTGGTTTTGGTTGCAAAATACTGAGCAAAAATACTGTGTGTGAACATGGCCTAAGAGTGGGTTCACACGTACCGGCCTGCTTCTGTGGCTTCTGGCTCCCAAATCCACTGATTGACTGAGCCGGACGTCAGGATACCGGGAGCCACAGAAGCAGGCCGGAGCTCGGACAGGTAAAATATTCACCTGGCCGTAGCGGCTTAAGGGGGATGGGGCTTTACATACTTGCAGCGGAATAAAAATTCAGCTACGAGTATGTACACCTATTCAAACTGACAGTACAGGAATCAGGGCGGAACTCGCGGCGTGAAATCAGCTGCGATTCCGCTACGTGTAAACCCACCCTTACCCCTGGGGGAATTTAAATGTGTGTACTGTGTTCTGTATGGGTGTTGTTGTGACCCGGAAGCACTCCGGTTCACACAAAGGTCATATATCTATAGAAGTTCATTGATTTGTAAGTACCCTATGCCTGAGGAAGGCGCTCATGTAATATAGCGCTGAAACGCGATGTGTAAATAAAAGTTGGGTCTTTTGAAGTTTGGTCTTGTTGCGGCTGTAGCTGGCCTTCATATGGTCACCAACCCGATGTGTGATGGGCCGGGGATGGGTAAGTGCTGTCCACCGGATCACACACAGGAGAAGTTTTCTATAGGGATTTGCTGCTGCTCTGGACAGTTCCTGACATGGACAGAGGTGGCAGCAGAGAGCACTGTGTCAGACTGGAAAGAATACACCACTTTCTGCAGGACATACACCAGCTGATAAGTACTGGAAGACTGGAGATTTTCAAATAGAAGTAGTTTACAAATCTGTATAACTTTCTAGTACCAGTTGAGTTGCCTGTTATCAAATCATTACTGAATTTCCCATATAAACAGTGAGGGTTCCTACTAAGCAATGGACTATCTGCTGCGAATACAAAAAATCATCTCTTTGCCCACTTTGATGCCAGTTTCACCCGCAGAGCCTGGCTGGGATTCATCAATATGCTACACGTGGTCCATGCTGCTGGGTAGGTATAGTGAGAAGTCAGTGAACAATGGTCACTTAACCCTTTATAAACCTCAGCCACATATTAGTAGCGTCTGTGCGGACTTTCATATCAACTTTGATGCCCAGAATCACTTCTGTGTGTGTGTGTATATATATATATATATATATATATATATATATATATATATATATATATATATTCCTGTGTGTTATAGGAAGTGAGCCGGTATAAAGTCCATTAACCCTATAAAAACACCAGATTCAGGGTATACAGCTTCTGCCCATGTTGATGCCAGTGGAACTGTATGATGAATAAATCAGCGCACCCGCCCTCTCACCACCAGTCCGGCCTTAGTCACACGGCCAGAGATTTTCATGGACGTGATTTTAGTCCGTTAGCTAAATCCACGATTCGTGAAAAACCATCCATGATTGCATCCGTTTTTCCATCCGTGTCCGTTTTTCTTGCACTAATGTGCATCACATTGCCCTCGTGCATCACATTACCCTCAGATGAAGCAGAGCTGAATGTCAGATGTAGTCGAGATGAATGTGTCATACTCTGCAGCGCATTCAAGCCCCCTCCCCTCGACAGCTGCTGGCAGTGCATCCTCACAAATGTAGCAGAGCTGAATGTCAGACGTAGTAGAGCTGAATGTGTGATACTCTGCAGCGCCCCCATACACACACACACACACAGCTGCTGGCAGCGTATCCTCACAAATGTAGCAGAGCTGAATGTGTCACACTCTGCAGAGCATCAACCCCCCCCATAGAATCAGTGAAAAACATGGATCCCATAGAGTTTAATTGAAG
Source organism: Dendropsophus ebraccatus (assembly GCF_027789765.1). NCBI lineage: Eukaryota > Metazoa > Chordata > Amphibia > Anura > Hylidae > Dendropsophus > Dendropsophus ebraccatus. Next base: position 11,366,120 of record NC_091467.1, read on the forward strand.
GACCCGTGCCTTGATCCCGCTCCGAGTTGACACGTTACTATTTTTCCTATATAAATAGACTCATAGGATTCAATGGCTCCCAAAACCGTCAGTGGTCACAGATCCACAATCACGGACAACTTCACGGACGAGACGTGTGATGAGGCCTTATCGTCCGTTTGCCCACTTCGATGCCAGTTTTTTAAGTATAAAATGATAGAATAAGTATCGGAGACGTCCTGCCCTGATCTCTAGGGGAAACTTTTCTTGCGCTGTCTGCTTATTATTCTGGACTATATGTGAGCGAATAAGAAAGTGACTGATGTAGAAGCCAACTCTGTCAGCGCTGTCAGGGTGTGGGTGTGGGTGGCAGGATTTGGGGAGGATAGCAGGGCGGTTCTCAGTAATGTAGCACCAGCCCAGGCAGCTCTTCCTCCTGTCCCCCCCCCTCCCTCCCACCTCCCAGGCTGGAGAGGGTTCCCCCCTGCCTCTTCTCTCCTAACAGTCTTCTCCAGGCAGAGTGACCATGGCCTCCCCTGCCAGGGCTCACAGGAGTGGGCTGCTGGAGCTCAGGAGTCCTGGAGAACGCTGGCTCAGGATACTTCTACTGCTGGGGGAAGAGACTCTGAGCTTTACTCCAGAGCCGGAGCCTGGGGCCCCCGAAGAGAGAGCAGTCAATGGGGGCGAATCCACAGGGGGGGTCCCCGAGTCAATTATCAACCTGCGCAGGACGGTCAGGGTGGTCAAGCAGGATGCAGGGGGACTGGGCGTCAGTATCAAGGGTAAGTGCAGCCTGTCACTCACATGCATGTCCTGGACTCGCCAACTGTCTACAAAGTCTATATATATATATATATATATATATATATATATATCAGTCTGACTGATCTGCAAGCTTACGCCCCGCTATAGTAACACGTACGCATTGCATGACAGCTAACGTTCCAAGACTTTTATTAGACTTAACTTTAGAGCGGAGGCATTTTATGGATGTGAGCAGCGATATAACAGGCTGGACGGAGGCCGGCCACAGTGGGACATACTGATTATATATATATATATATATATATATATATATATATACGGTATACGCTATATCTTATAATGCTTGGATTGGTATAGCGACAACTGATTCCGCAGCACTTTACATAATTTGTCAATTTAGCTCGATACTGATTTCATTGACGCCTCAATCGGATTCGCTGCAAATCACAAACCCCGACCAACTCTACCATCCGTAATCCCAGTCCACGCAAGACTTCTCTTCTTTTTTACTGCACTGTAACTTGAAGGGGTAGTTCACCAAAAGTTTTCTTTCTTTCAAATCAACTGGTGCTAGAAATTGCCAGAGATTTGTAATTTACTTCTATTAAAAAAAAAAAAAAATCTCCAGTCTTTCAGTACTTATCAGCTGCTGTATGTCCTGCAGTCTTCTTTCCAGTCTGACACAATGCTCTGTGTTGCCACCTCTGTCCATGTCAGGAACTGTCCAGAGCAGGAAAGGTTTTCTATGGGGATTTGCTGCTGCTCTGGACAGTTCCTGACATGGACAGAGGTGGCAGCAGAGAGCACTGTGTCAGACTGGAGAGAATACACCACTTCATGCAGGTCATACAGCAGCTGATAAGTACTGAAGGACTAAAATATTTTTTTAATAAAAGTAAATTACAAATATCTGGCACAAGTTAATTTAAAAGTTTTTATTTTTTTTGTGAACAACTCCTTTAATAGGAGTAATGGACATAGACTCCAGTCTTGTTTTTGACAAATGTATTTATTTATTTTGAGACACTTGTCAGTCTTGGTCAGAATTTGCTTTGTGGAGAGGGCGGCACAGGCTCAATCTGTTCTTCATCCCCCCCTTTCTAGTAACCATGGGGTGACCGGGTCAGGCCTTCACTCCACCTGTCTCACAGATCATTTAATTTGTTTCATTTGTTGTTGCATCATTTAAAGTGAATGTACAATCTCCAGAATTCGATTTATTTTTTCTCATTATTCTGCCAGTGCGAAGATCCTGGTGGCGAGATCCATTTTTCAAAATGCCGCCCGGTTTCTGCGCTTGGTGCCCGTTTCTTTATGTGCACTGGATACAGCCCCGGCACCCCCAGTGTAATTGTATCCCCTCCAGGCTAGATCCTAATGGAGGTGCGTCACCGAGGGGAGTGGCTATCATTACACTGGGGCCCGCCTCTAACGCATAGAGCCCACCCGGGGCACAAGAAGAAAACTGCGCCGGGAGCCGGGTGGCATTTTGAAAAATGGGCTGCATCACCGGTATCACTGCACCGGCACCGACAGGGTAAAAACTATTGTGAATTCTAAGATGGTACATTCGCTTTAACCCTTTACCAGACGCGTTACATACATAATTCGGATGCACAGTCAGGACAGGACTTGTATCCGCATTACGTATGCTACATGGTTGTGTGAAAGCGGGATAGCCAACGCCGCTATCTGTCACAGTGCACGGTCTATGTGACCCCCTATGGTGGCTCCTCACCTGGTGTGCCCGCTATCCGCCACAGTGCACGGTCTATGTGACCCCTATGGTGGCTCCTCACCTGGTGTGCCCGCTATCGCCACAGTGCACGGTCTATGTGACCCCTATGGTGGCTCCTCACCTGGTGTGCCCGCTATGGTCACAGTGCACGGTCTATGTGACCCCTATGGTGGCTCCTCACCTGGTGTGCCCGCTATGGTCACAGTGCACGGTCTATGTGACCCCTATGGTGGCTCCTCACCTGGTGTGCCCGCTATCCGCCACAGTGAACGGTCTATGTGACCCCTATTGTGGCTCCTCATGTGGTGTGCCCGCTATCCACCACAGTGCACGGTCTATGTGACCCCTATGGTGGCTCCTCACCTGGTGTGCCCGCTATTGTCACAGTGCACGATCTATGTGACCCCTATGGTGGCTCCTCACCTGGTGTGCCCGCTATCCGCCACAGTGCACGGTCTATGTGACCCCTATGGTGGCTCCTCACCTGGTGTGCCCGCTATTGTCACAGTGCACGATCTATGTGACCCCTATGGTGGCTCCTCACCTGGTGTGCCCGCTATTGTCACAGTGCACGGTCTATGTGACCCCTATGGTGGCTCCTCACCTGGTGTGCCCGCTATTGTCACAGTGCACGGTCTATGTGACCCCTATGGTGGCTCCTCACCTGGTGTGCCCGCTATCCACCACAGTGCACGGTCTATGTGACCCCTATGGTGGCTCCTCACCTGGTGTGCCCGCTATTGTCACAGTGCACGATCTATGTGACCCCTATGGTGGCTCCTCACCTGGTGTGCCCGCTATTGTCACAGTGCACGATCTATGTGACCCCTATGGTGGCTCCTCACCTGGTGTGCCCGCTATGGTCACAGTGCACGGTCTATGTGACCCCTATGGTGGCTTCTCACCTAGTGTGCCCGCTATAGTCACAGTGCACGGTCTATGTGACCCCTATGGTGGCTTCTCACCTAGTGTGCCCGCTATGGTCACAGTGCACGGTCTATGTGACCCCTATGGTGGCTCCTCACCTGGTGTGCCCGCTATGGTCACAGTGCACGATCTATGTGACCCCTATGGTGGCTCCTCACCTGGTGTGCCCGCTATGGTCACAGTGCACGGTCTATGTGACCCCTATGGTGGCTCCTCACCTGGTGTGCCCGCTATCCACCACAGTGCACGGTCTATGTGACCCCTATGGTGGCTCCTCACCTGGTGTGCCCGCTATGGTCACAGTGCACGGTCTATGTGACCCCTATGGTGGCTCCTCACCTGGTGTGCCCGCTATGGTCACAGTGCACGGTCTATGTGACCCCTATGGTGGCTCCTCACCTGGTGTGCCCGCTATCCGCCACAGTGCACGGTCTATGTGACCCCTATGGTGGCTCCTCACCTGGTGTGCCCGCTATCCGCCACAGTGCACGGTCTATGTGACCCCTATGGTGGCTCCTCACCTGGTGTGCCCGCTATCCGCCACAGTGCACGGTCTATGTGACCCCTATGGTGGCTGCTCACCTGGTGTGCCCGCTATCCTCCACAGTGCACGGTCTATGTGACCCCTATGGTGGCTCCTCACCTGGTGTGCCCGCTATTGTCACAGTGCACGGTCTATGTGACCCCTATGGTGGCTCCTCACCTGGTGTGCCCGCTATGGTCACAGTGCACGATCTATGTGACCCCTATGGTGGCTTCTCACCTGGTGTGCCCGCTATGGTCACAGTGCACGATCTATGTGACCCCTATGGTGGCTCCTCACCTGGTGTGCCCGCTATGGTCACAGTGCATGGTCTATGTGACCCCTAAGGTGGCTGCTCACCTGGTGTGCCCGCTATTGTCACAGTGCATGGTCTATGTGACCCCTATGGTGGCTCCTCACCTGGTGTGCCCGCTATGGTCACAGTGCACGATCTATGTGACCCCTATGGTGGCTCCTCACCTGGTGTGCCCGCTATGGTCACAGTGCATGGTCTATGTGACCCCTATGGTGGCTCCTCACCTGGTGTGCCCGCTATTATCACAGTGCACGGTCTATGTGACCCCTATGGTGGCTCCTCACCTGGTGTGCCCGCTATGGTCACAGTGCACGATCTATGTGACCCCTAAGGTGGCTCCTCACCTGGTGTGCCCGCTATGGTCACAAGAATCCTATCGTTCTAAGGAGATCTCTGTAAACTATCCGAGCATCTCCATAGAGTCGTCAGACGGGAATATGGAGCCACGTATGGCCGGGCTTGTGGAGCGAAGTATTCTACCGGGACGTTCCCTATAAATAAATGAAGACAGTAAGTGGAACATTAAGAGCACATTCCTGCAGCGTGAGAGGCGGCCAGTCACTATCACAAGGCCGCTGTTATTCGGCCTCCCAGGGGGAAGGGTGGAGAGGGGGCCCCGGCTTCTTGATAAATCTGATGCTGTTTTCGGAGTGGAAGGAGGGGGGGGGGGGGCGATCTTAACTTCGATAAACAACTATGGCGATGGCACGCTCCTCAAGCTGATGGGGACGGAATGACAAGTAAAGGGCACTGAGTGTCAGCTGTGCAATGACGGACAATGGGGAGAGCGGCGGTGACTTTCCTGGATACCGTATATGTAGCATGAGATGTGGCGTCCGGTCTTCTCATTTAGATCACTAGGCAGAAGTGCTGTCTTTCTGGTTGGTTAGGGAACGTCCCACACTGCGATATTGGGTATCTTGGGGGGTGTGGCACTTTGGCTCCTAAAAAACTCTCCGTTCATCTCATGTTCAGCAGCTCTCCCTCCCTCCTCCTCCTCCATTGCTTGGCATGCTGATCCTTGAGGGTACCCCCCCCCCCCCCCCCCCCGTGATAGCATTATTCAAGGAGGCCCGCATTATGTTCTGCAAACTCTAGTCCTGGGTGCTAAGCAGGAACTTAAAGTGAACTTAAAGTGAACCTTAATGTGAGTGGCGGTTGCTCCATGTCACATTATGGCAGTGTATGGGTTAATGTTTGTAACTTTATACCGTGGCGTAATAAGTCCTGCATTCACGGGAGACCGATAATGTTAAAATATCATAAAGTTATGAACAAACAGGACGGTGTTTACAGCTGCCGCTATCTTTGGCATTGTAAATTTATTTTTATTAAAAAAAAATCTTGAATCTTCCAGTACTTATCAGCTGCTGTATGTCCTGCAAAAAGTGGTGTATTGTGTCCGGTCTGACACGCTCTCTGCTGCCACCTCTGTCCCTGTCAGGAAGTGTCCAGAGCAGCAGCAAATCCCCATAGAAAACCTCTCCTGCTCTCCAGACTGGAAAGAATACACCACTTCCTGCAGGACATACAGCAGCATAGCGATTAGCTGATGAGTGAATGATTGCTCACTCCTCACCTGGTTGTTGTGTTTAAAGGCGAAATCAACTGGTGTCAGAGATTTATAATTTACTTCTATTAAAAAAAAAATCTTCAGTCTTTTAGTACTTATCAGCTGCTGTATGTCCTGCAGGAAGTAGTATATTCTTTCCAGTCTGGCACAGTGCTCTCTGCTGCCACCTCTGTCCATATCAGGAACTGTCCAGAGCAGGACAGGTTTTCTATGGGGATTTGCTACTGCTCTGGACAGTTCCTGACATGGAAGCAGAGAGCACTGTGTCAGCCTGGAAAGAATACACCACTCCCTGCAGGACATACAGCAGCTGATAAGTACTGGAAGACTGGGGATTTTTAAATAGAAATAAGTTATAAATCTGTATAACTTTCTGAAACCAGTTGATTTGAAGAAAAAGAAAAAAGATTATTTTTTTTCGCTTTAGTACCCCTTTAAGGAGGGAGGTTGTTACAAGCACAATATGAAGGGTGACCATAAGGCTCCATCCGAAAATCTTCTTAATGTAATGTCTGCATAGAGAATGTAAGCAGTAATCCCAAGCATGTAGATGCCAGTTGTATTCTCCACCACTGTATCTGGCTGCTCGGCTCAGACTGTCAGAGAACTACTGTGCCCAAAATAGCACAGGCTCGCATGTCGAATTTAGTTGAGGTCTGTCGCTGTCCTTCTAAATGGTTCTGAGGCATGCTTCAAGAGGGCGGCCGTCCCTCCCAGGACAAAAGTATTCCCGGGCCTGTGACATCTACAATATATCATCTCTTCAAGGCGAGGAGGGGGGGGGAGAGTCACCAGAGCTTTAAAAAGATACCAGCAAGATTGGTCCTGGCTGCATTATAGATCAGTAAAGTCAAAGATCTCAAAAAATCTCATGTCTTCCAGTACTTATCAGCTGCTGTATGTCCTGCAGGAAGTGGTGTATTCTTTCCAGTCTGAGACAGTGCTATCTGCTGCCATCTCTGTCCATGTCAGTAGCAAATCCCCATAGAAAACCTCTCCTGCTCTCCAGACTGGAAAGATTACATCACTTCCTGCAGGGCATACAGCAGCTGGTAAGTACTGGAACACTTACATTTTTAACAGAAGTAAATAACAAATATCTGGCACTTTTTGGCACCAGTTGATCTGCCCTTGAGCAATTATTTGCTCATCAGCCGATCATTGTCTTTTAACTAAGTTTAAATAAATTGGCTGATGAAAGGGGTCCTGAGTATATGGAAAATAAAGATGATGCTTTCATCTCCACATTCCCCTGGTGTCCTCCTGCAGCGTCTCTGTATCCTCGCTGACCACAGCCACCACTGACACTTCTGCAGTGACAGCCTGCTCAGCCAATGACTAGCTGCAGCTCTGCCCCACCTCTATCAGTGATTGGCTGAGCAGGTTGTCACTTCCGAGATGGGTTTAGAAGTGCCAGAGGCTACTTTTGGGTAGTGTACCTCATAGAAAGAGATCACAGATTGATAGACATTCCTCTACAATGTATTCTAAAGCATTTTGTCCAGCTGACAGACTTCTCGCTGTCATAGAACCCATTACGTCTCCTGCCATTGACAGCCGATCATCGTCACCTACGTTTCCAGTGGTGTCATGTTCATTCTTCAGCGCGGAGAGACGCTGTGAGAGGGAGGCGAACGCTGCGGAATTCCGCTAGTTTTGCTACGTGTGAACGGGGCCTTAACACTTCCCTGGATTGCCCGATTGTCAGACAGAATTTATAACACCAGCTGGGACACCAGCGTCAGCGACATATAAGTATACAGGATCTACAGGTCCAGCTGCAACATCTGTGGGCAAATGTGCCATATGGAACCTGCATCCTCCACGCCCAACTATATATATATATATATATATCATGTTATATCCAGGCTCCACCCCTCATTCCTCACAGACTCTTTGGAAAATGAAAGGTGGAATCTGATTGGTTGCTAGGGGCAACTGAGCCAGTCTCACTTTACACCACGTTGGATAAATCTTCCCCCATGATGACGTTTCATTGCAGCAACTTCGGTGTATTTTTTTCTTTTTTTTTTTCTTTGTCAATGAGCCTGTATTTAATAAATAGTCAAATGTTTATAAAATAAAACATACACAAAAATTAAATATTGATAGAATAATAGAATAGACTACAATAATAATAAAGTTGACAGTATATTTATGCGGAATGTAAAAATGGAAAACACAGCTCATTGTGATTACTAAATACCTTATGGGAAGAGTTGTTTTAAAAGGGGTAATCAAGAGAAAATTGTTTTTAATCAACTGGTGACAGAAAGTTATACAGATTTGTAAAAGACTTCTATTAAAAATTCGGAAGTCTTCCAGTACTTATCAGCCGCTGTATGCTCTGCAGGAAGTGGTGTATTCTTTCCAGTCTGACACAGTGCTCTCTGCTGCCACCTCTGTCCATGTCAGGAACTGTCCAGAGCAGCAGCAAATCCCCATAGAAAACCTCTCCTGCTCTGGACAGTTCCTGACATGGACAGAGGTGGCGCTGTGTCAGACTGGAAAGAATACAACACTTCCTGCAGGACATACAGCAGCTGATAAGTACTGGAAGACTTAAAATGCTTTTAGAAAAGGTAATTCAGAAATCTGTATAACTTTCTAACACCTGTTGGTGTGATTTTTTCCCCTCCTGAGTACCCCTTTAATGCTGCGTTTACACAGAGCGATAATTCGCCCAATCTATCGTTTAACGATTTTGAAGCAACCATTTGGTTTTTATAACGACCAGCGTTTCGACTAATAAATTGTTAGAAAATTCGTAAGAAAAATCGGTATTGCGATCGTTTTTAAGACCGCTTAAGCCCATCTCACACATAGGGTGAATCTTTGAAAGACTGTTTACACGAAGCGATCTGCGAATTTGAAAGATCAAAATGAACGATTTCTCGCTCATCGCTTGATTGTTCGCTGTGTTTACACGGAACGATTATCGCTCAAATGCGATAGTTATTGCGAAAATTCGAATGATTATCGTTGCGTGTAAACTATCCACAGGACAGGGGACAAATAAGAGATGGGGGGGGGGTCTGACCTTCGGACCCCTCACCGATTTCCGTATTGTGCCCCCGGCTACAGATGTGGGTACGGCACATGACTATTCTTTCCAATGGAGCTGCTGGAAAGAGCCGAGTTTTCACTTTCCAGCATACTCGGCTCTTTCCGGAGGCTCCATAGGAATGAAAAGAGCCGCGGGTCATGTGCCGTACCCGCATCTGTATTCATAACAAAGAAACCGGGGGCCCAAAATGGAAAACAGCAGGGGGTATGAAGGTCGGACCCCCCACCATCTCTTACTAGTCTGCTGTCCTGTAGATAGGGGACAAGTGAATTTTTACCCGGACATAGATTTATCAATCATTTTTATGGAAAAATAAAACCTCTACACTTCCAGTACTTATCAGCTGCTTTATGTCCTGCAGGAAGTGGTGTTTTATTTTCATTCAGACACAGTGCTCTCTGCTGACATCTATGGTCCAGAGCAGGAGAGGTTTTCTATGAGGATTCCCATAGAAAGCCCTTCCTACTCTGGAGCGTTCCTGTCTCGGCCAGAGATGTCAGCAGAGAGCACTGTGTCTGAATGGAAATAAAACACCACTTCCTGCAGGACATACAGCAGCTGATAAATACGGGAAGACTTGAGATTTTTAAATAGAAGTAATTTACAAATCTTTATAACTTTCTGACACCAGTTGATTTGAAAGAAAAAGATTTTCCCTGGACAACCCCTTTAAACAAAGGGGTTAGTCTTGGTCCTATCGTCCACCCCTTCCCTTAATGACCAGCACCACCTCCTTATATATCTTATATATGTGGCCTGACCAGTGATTTGTACAGAGGCAATGCGATGTTCTTGTCCTGAGCGTCTCTGGCACTTTGGGTGCGTCCCGTGATGTTATTAGCCTTGGCAGCCGCTGCCTGGCACTGGTTACTACAGTATTGTCCAGCAATATCCCCAAGTCTTTTTCCGTGGCGGTTTTACTATTTAGCGCAGAATTGTACATTTTGTTTCCACACCTTAAATTTACTGATTTTCCGAATGTCTTGTAGATGAGGGGCGTGGGACTGCGCCTATTGCGGCAAATTACATTGCCACGCCAGCGTTTGGCTATGATTAAAAGATCATCAAATATTCAAGTGAATCTGTGACCCCCTGACGGCTTACCAAGCTGACCACACCGCTGGATAGATATGAGTGAAAGCATTCAGAATATTCCTTTGTTGCCTATGTCTGTGTTTTTATTTTCATTAAAAAAAAACAACTCTATTTGGGTTGGGAATAGTGTCAAAGAGGCGGAGCCTGTTATTCCCTGACCCTAGAACTGCTACATGTCACTGTGCTGTATCCAGAACGTATGTAGCTGATTATGCAAGGAGCAGGGATAAAGCATGATAAGGCATAGCGGCGATAGGACCCAGAAAACAATAGGCTCCGCCTATTTGACCACTCACAGCCTAAATAAAAGTTTTTTTTTAAATGAAAAATAATAAAAATATAGATTCAGGCAATAAAGATATGCGCTGACTGCTTTTGTTATCTATCCAGCAGCGCCATTAGCTCAGTCAGGGGGTGACAAATTCACTTTAAGCTCCCCTGCCGACATGTTTCACCAGTGATCCAGCGTATTCAGGGGTAAATGGGGCTATGATGTCAGACCCTGGCTGGATCCTTGAAAATAATAATAATAATAATAAAAATATTAATAATAATAATGATAATAATAATGATAATAATAATTACTAATAAATAATAATATTCATAATAATTAAAAAAATAAATAATAATAATAATAATAATAATAATAATAATAATAATAATAATATATGAATTATATTTCCTTCTGAACATATGACAGCATTCCCCTGGACTGAAGCCCTGTGTGTGTGTGTGTGTGTATGTGTGCGGGGTGCGGCCATAGTGAATGACTGATCCTGACATTAGGAGGGCAGCTGCTCCTGCCTGGCAGTGACATGCTCGGGAAGCCGCTTGCCCTGCAGGCCGGCCTGTCGTGCTGGACATGGCAGGGATCTACAGTGTAAGTGGTTTGGCCGTGTACGCGCCATTGTGCTCGGATACTTGTGACACGCTTAATGAATGTCAGCTAGAATCAAGGTCGCAGTAAATCCGGGCGTACTATAATTCTTTGGGCCTTAAATATTAATGACGCCCTTAAATATTAATATAGAAAAATGCTTTCATATCAAATATCTCTCATTTGCATTTTATAGGCCTTTTAAGGGGTCTTTCCCTCCAAGGATTCATACAGCACTGGCGCTGCCCTGGGCATTGTGTACAAATCCCTGCTTTGTATTTTAAGTGGAATTTTAAAGGGGCACTCCAGAGGGAAAAATTTGTTTTAAGTCAACTGATGTGTAAATGACTTCTTTTTAAAAATCTCCAGCTTTTCAGTACTTATCAGCTGCTGTATGTCCTGCAGGAAGTGGTGTATTCTATGTAGTCTGACACAGTGCTCTCTGCTGCCACCTTTGTCCATGTCAGGAACTGTCCAGAGCAGGAGAGGTTTTCTATGGGGATTTGCTGCTGCTCTGAACAGTTCCTGACATGGACAGAGGTGGCAGCAGAGAGCACTGTGTCAAATTGACAAGAAAACACCACTTCCTGCAGGACATACAGCAACTGGTAAGTACTGGAAGATTCAAGATTTTTTTAATAGAAGATCTGAATAACAATAGGCTGCATTATGTAAGAGATGGCATATGGAATGAAGGTGTCACTATCTAATCCTTATTTTACAGGTGGTCGGGAGAATAAGATGCCAATTCTCATCTCCAAGATATTTAAGGGCCTTGCTGCTGACCTGACGGGGGCGCTCTACGTGGGCGATGCCATCTTGTCTGTGAATGGAGTGGACTTATCTGAAGCCACCCATGATGATGCCGTGCAGGCCCTGAAGAAGACTGGCAAAGAGGTGGTGCTGGAAGGTAAGGGTCTCTAGTCTACTGGCCAGGAGCAAAGGATTCTGGGAGCAATGCTCAAACTAATGGGAGCCACAGGGAGTGAGCCATAAAGTGCTGTACGGATATTTAAAGCGGCGTGAGAATTGGATATTTGGTAGTAGTTTAGCTCTCCCCCACCGCTCTGCCGAGGCCAGGAATTCCTCCTGTGATTCCCTCACAGCTGTTATAGGAACTTGTACATTCCAGGGAGGATGGGAGGGGAACGAGGGGGGGGGGGGGGGCTTAGGCCTGAAACGCAACGTGCTGCACCCAAGAATCACACATAGGGAGGACATATAGAATCACACATAGGGAGGACATATAGAATCACACATAGGGAGGACATATAGAATCACACATAGGGAGGACATATAGAATCACACATAGGGAGGACATATAGAATCACACATGGGGAGGACATATAGAATCACACATAGGGAGGACATATAGAATCACACATGGAGAGGACATATAGAATGACACATGGGGAGGACATATAGAATCACACATGGGGAGGACATATAGAATCACACATGGGGAGGACATATAGAATGACACATGGGGAGGATATATAGAATCACACATGGGGAGGACATATAGAATCACACATGGGGAGGACATATAGAATGACACATGGGGAGGACATATAGAATGACACATGGGGAGGACATATAGAATCACACATGGGGGACATATAGAATCACACATGGGGAGGACATATAGAATCACACATGGGGAGGACATATAGAATCACACATGGGGGACATATAGAATGACACATGGGGAGGACATATAGAATGACACATGGGGAGGAGGACATATAGAATGACACATGGGGAGGACATATAGAATGACACATGGGGAGGACATATAGAATGACACATGGGAGGACATATAGAATCACACATAGGGAGACATATAGAATCACACATGGGGAGGACATATAGAATCACACATGGGGAGGACATATAGAATCACACATGGGGAGGACATATAGAATCACACATGGGGAGGACATATAGAATCACACATGGGGAGGACAAATAGAATCACACATGGGGAGGGCATATAGAATCACACATGGGGAAGACATATAGAATCACACATGGGGAGGACATATAGAATCACACATAGGGAGGACGTGTATCCGTCATATCCATATGGCTGCCATGAATGATGTTCTATCCCCTATATGCAACCAATACATACAGATACTTGTGTTTGTCTCCACTGCGGCTGACACCAGCTATGTCACAGGTCACCACTGTTCCATCCACCCTGTTTGGGAATGGGAGCGTGTTGTTCAGGATCTGTAAGCCAGTCCTTTTAATAAGCTCCATGCAATACTAGCATTACCCTGTGGGGGCGCTGCAGGAAAACTTGCTAGCTAGTTTATCCACAGAGCCAGAGTCGTAACTGGAAATGGCTGGGCCCCATAGCAAACTTTTGATGGGGCCCCCTTCCCAACCGACCACTAAGCCTTCAAGTCTAGTCATAACTGCGATAGGTTGTCAGGATTGCTTGCAGTTAAAGGGATATTTGGAGAACCAGGTAGGCGCACTTGGACAACTGGTGCTGCAAATGATGACAGCTCAGGGACAACGGGGCCCCCTGAAGCAGCGGGCCCCATAGCAGCCGCTATGGTTGCTACAGTGGTAGTTACGCCCCTGCACAGAGCGCAGCACATGGCTGTCACATCCTGCCGAGCCCATCAGACAGTAAAGGTCATGACATCGCCTCCATAGTCTACCTAACCACCCACAATATTAGTCTGTTCCTCAGCAGCAGTATCAGAAAGGTATACAAATTTGTAATTTACTTCTATAAAAAAAAAATCTCAAGTCCTCAAGTACTTATCAGCTGCTGTTTGTCCTGCAGGAAGTGGTGTATTTTCTCTAGTCTTCTCAGTGCTCTCTGCTGCCACCTCTGTCCATATCAGGAACTGTCCAGAGCAGGAGAGGTTTTCTATGGGGATTTGCTGCTGCTCTGGACAGTTCCTAACATGGACAGAGGTGGCAGCAGAGAGCAACATGTCAGACTGGAGAAAATACACCACCTCCTGCAGGACAAACTGCAGCTGATAAGTACTGGAACTTGCATTACAGCGCTGACAAACCCCCAATAACACTTCATCTATAGCTCACAAAAGTCCTATTCATGTGTTACTTCTATAGTTTCCCCTTACTGTAGCTGCCCTACAACACTGGCCACAATGACTTTACAAGAGCCATTTGTCACCGTCCATGCTGTGCTATGTCTATAGCTGGCCGTACACTGGCTGACAGATGGACGGACAATTGCTTGTTTGTACTTTTGTCCGTTAGCGCCGCAAACATTTACAACTGTGTGTGTATCTATGTGAGATACAGCAGGGGGGCCGACGGAAAAACAAAAGGTGACCTAACGTCCAAACTGACTGTGACTATGAGAGCTATATGTCAACTGGTATAAGAAAGTTATACAGATTTGTAACTTTTGTTTAAAAACCTTAAGTCTTCCGGTACTTATCAGCTGCTGTATATCCTGCAGGAAGTGTTGTATTCTCTCCAGTCTGACACAGTGCTCTCTGCTGCCACCTCTGTCAATTTCAAGAACTGTCCAGAGCAGCAGCAAATCCCCATAGAAAACCTCTCCTGCTCTGGACAGTTCCTGACATGGACAGAGGTGGCAGCAGAGAGCACTGTGTCAGACTGGAAAGAGTACGCCACTTCCTGCAGGACATACAGCAGCTTATAAGTAGTGGAAGACTTGAAATTTTTAAATAGAAGTAAACTACAAATCTGTGTAACTTTCTAATACCAGTTGATTTCATTTTTTTTTTTTATTTTTGTTTTCAATTTTTTTTAAAGGGATAGTGTCAGCTATTAAAGATGTCCCAAACTGCTTACATGGCCACATAGCTCTGTAAGCAGTGAGACTATCAATACCTTTATCGTAGTTGTCTGAGGCTTCATTCACCTAAAAGATGCTTTTACCTATTGTTCTAGTGTCACAGAGGCGTGGCCAGTGCATCTGCTTGCTCAGGCCACGCCTCTATGACTCTTTAAAGCAGTAATAAAGAGCATTTTGTTAGGTGATTGCTGCCTTTGACATCTACCATAGTGGTATGGATAGTCTGACTACATCACTATATAGCCATGTAAGCAGTTTGTGAGGTCTTTTCCAGCTGACACTGCCCCTTTAAATAGTCTAATGTTGCCTATTTTAATGCTCTATAGTTACACATGGTCATTTTTTCTTTTTCATTAGAAAGAATGTTTAGATGACTCTCGGATGGGATTTCCAAGATCTTCTGGTGCCAGTGGCATAGCTGGTTGGCCACAACGTACTATAACAGTGACCCACTTAAAGGTCAGCTCCATTTAGGAGCAAAGTGGGATAAAAATAGGGACATATTTTGCAGGTCAATTCTTTCCAGATCCAAAACCAATCTCTTAAGTCGTCCTCTCCTAAGATAACTAGGCAGAACTGTGTATAGGAAGCTGGGTGAGTATCCTTGTGGTTGCTGAAAGTTATGTTGGTTGTCACCCGGATTTCCAGAAATAAGTACAACTCACTAAATTTATAGGTTTTAAAGGGGTACTCTGAAGAAAAAAAAAACTCAACTGGTGTCAGAAAATTATATAGATTTGTAATTTATTTCTATGTAAAAATCTCCAGTCTTCCAATACTTATCAGCTGCTGTATGTCCTGCAGGAAGTGGTGTGTTCTTTCCAGTCTGACACAGTGCTCTCTGCTGCCACCTCTGTCCATGTCAGCAACAAATCCCCATTAAAAACCTCTCCTGCCCTGGACAGAGGTGGCAGCAGAGAGCGATGTGCCAGACTGAAGAATACTCCACTTCCTGCAGCACATACAGCAGCTGTTAAGTACTGGAAGATTTACATTTTTAAATAAAGAAGTAAATTACAAACCTAACATTATTTTACAAGGGATTCGGAGCGCTCCAAGTGTTCAGAACTCCCTTTAATGATCGTCTTGGGTCCAGGTCTTACATAATTATTCTAGTGGGTAGAATAAACTCATCTTTTACCTCGTATTAACCTCGGCCCATATAAAGCTGTGTATCTGTGGAGAATGGGAGCCGTGACACATGTCCAGTCAGCTGTGAACGGCTTAATGATCCGACTGAATCCGGAGGAGCCTTGAGAATTGCCTGACTGGCCGAGATTTAACTATTCGGTGGCATGAAGTAACTTTACTTCTCCAGTGTCTGTAGGTTAGTGTGCGGTCATAAATCAGTGCTTTCCATTCCTTTGTGTGTGTGTGTATATATATATATATATATATATATATATATATATATATATATATATATATATATGGAGATTTATCCAACATGGTGTAAAGTGAAACTGGCTCAGTTGCCCCTAGCAACCAATCAGATTCCACCTTTTATTTTCCAAAGAGTCTGTGAGGAATGAAAAGAGGAATCTGATTGGTTGCTAGGAGCGACTGGGCCTGTTTCACTTTACACCATGTTTGATAAATCTCCCCCATAGTGTTTTATGGTGACCTATTTCACCCATAGACAATGTTCCGCTCTAATACATCGCACTATTGTACAAACCTGCGCGGCGCTTTTAGCATCCATTATTAAATTCATCGCAAGCTAGTCCAAAAATAGGTTATTGTAACGTTGCGGTTAATAGGTTGGGTTGAGTGGTTAACTTAAAGGGGTATTCCTAACAGAGGCCTTTTTGGCATATTCTCAGAATATCTTATAGCTTTGGCTCCTGAAATGGTGATCTCAACTGTTTTTGTAACTCCCATAGAAGTGAATGGAGAGGAAGGCACATATGTGTGTCAGCTTCTTAAAGGGGAACTGGTGTCAGAAAGGTATATAGATTTGTAGTTTACTTCTATATAAAAATCTCCAGTCTTCCAGTACTTATCAGTTGCTGTATGTCCTGCAGTAAGTGATGTATTCTTTCCAGTCTGACACAGTGCTCTCTGCTGCCACCTTTTTCCTTGTCAGGAACTGTCCAGAGCAGGAGATGGTTTCTATGGAGATTTGCTCCTGCTCTGGACAGACTTTCTGACTACACTATTATATCTGACTACACTATTAATATCCGACTACATAAACATATCAAACTACACTATTATATCTGACTACACTATTAATATCCGACTACATAAACATATCAAACTACACTATCATATCTGACTACGCTATTATATCTGACTACGCTATTATATCTGACTACGCTATCACATCTGACTACACTATTATATCTGACTACACTATTACATCTGACTACACTATCACATCTGACTACACTATTATATCTGACTACACTATTATATCTGACTACACTATTATATCTGACTATACTATCATATCTGACTACACTATCACATCTGACTACACTATTATATCTGACTACACTATCACATCTGACTACACTATTATATCTGACTACACTATCACATCTGACTACACTATTATATCTGACTACACTATCACATCTGACTACACTGTCACATCTGACTATACTATTATATCTGACTATACTATTATATCTGACTACACTATTATATCTGACTACACTATTATATCTGACTACACTATCACATCTGACTACACTATTATATCTGACTACACTATTATATCTGACTACACTATCACAACCAACTACACTATCACATCTGACTACACTATCACATCTGACTACACTATCACATCTGACTACACTATCATATCTGACTACACAATTATATCTGACTACACAATTATATCTGACTACACTATTATATCTGACTACGCTATTATATCTGACTACACTGTCACATCTGACTACACTATTATATCTGGCTACACTATTATATTTGACTATACTATTATATCTGACTACACTATCACATCTGACTATACTATTATATCTGACTAGACTATTATATCTGACTACACTATCACATCTGACTACACTATCACATCTGACTACACTATTATATCTGACTAGACTATTATATCTGACTACACAATTATATCTGACTATACTATTATATCTGACTATACTGTTATATCTGACTACACTATCACATCTGACTACACTGTCACATCTGACTACACTATTATATCTGGCTACACTATTATATATGACTATACTATTATATCTGACTACACTATCACATGTGACTATACTATTATATCTGACTAGACTATTATATCTGACTACACTATCACATCTGACTACACTCTTATATCTGACTACACTATCACATCTGACTACACTCTTATATCTGACTACACTATCACATCTGACTATACTATTATATCTGACTACACTATTATATCTGACTACACTATTATATCTGACTACACTATTACATCTGACTACACTATTTCATCTGACTACACTAATATCTGACTGCACTATTGTATCTGACTACACTATCACATCTGACTACACTATTGTATCTGACTACATTATCACATCTGACTACACTATCACATCTGACTACACTATTGTATCTGACTACACTATCACATCTGACTACACTGTCACATCTGACTACACTATTATATCTGACTACACTATCACATCTGACTACACTATCACATCTGACTATACTATTATATCTGACTACACTATTATATCTGACTACACTATTATATCTGACTACACTATCACATCTGACTACACTATTACATCTGACTACACTATTTCATCTGACTACACTCATATCTGACTACACTATTGTATCTGACTACACTATCACATCTGACTACACTATTGTATCTGACTACATTATCACATCTGACTACACTATCACATCTGACTACACTATTGTATCTGACTACACTATCACATCTGACTACACTATCACATCTGACTGGTTGTTTGTCCAAACCTGAATGCTCGGCCTGGAGAAGTTGGATGCAGCCCTAGGGAGTCCTGGAAAACATGGCTACAGCCTATGGCCTAGGGCTGCATCCAGCTTCTCCTGGCAGTGGGAGTCAAATGCCGAGTGTTCAGGTTTGGATGAACAAGAACAAGTTTGCTTTGCTACAGATTATCCTGCTTGGAGAACAGTAAAAAGCAATCCCTCCCATGGAGGAGATCCAGGAATAGAGCAGGAATAGAGCAGGGAAGTCTGGGAAAATCTGAGGGCAGCCCTGCTGTATTACCAGAAGGATTCACTATATACTGTGGAATTAGGAAGAAGTTATTACACCTCCTCTCCACCCTCTGGGACTGCATCATAGGATTAGCTGGAGGAGGTGCAGAAAGTGCAAGGCTAACCCCACCCGGCCCACCACGACATATAAACCTCCCCTATGCTTCTGCATCTCATACTGCCATATAATGCCCCATACAGCCTCTCCTGCTCGGGACAGTTCCTGACATGGACAGAGGTGGCAGCAGAGAGCACTGTGTCACACTGGAAAGAATACATCACTTCCTGTAGGACATACAGCAGCTGATAAGTACTGGAAGACTGGAGATGTTTAAATAGAAGTAATTTGAAGATCTGTATAACTTTCTAGAACAAGTTGATTTGAGAAAAAATTTTTTTCGTCGGAGTACCCCTTTAATAGACACTATCACAGATGTTCTTTCAAATTCACGAGTAAAAAAAGAATCTACTTGTCTGTCCTGTATCTATTTTCCACTTTAATTGAATAAGTGTTCCCAGTGTTTTTCCTCGCAGTTATAAAACCTCTGTACATTATAAAATAGTAACGTCGAGTCATATTGGACCTTGCACTTTCCAAATAAAATAGTTGTGTGATGAGTAAGTGCAGTTATTGCATCCAGATTGTGCGTGTCACAGGGATCCAGCCGTCTGCCGCTCACTACACACTACACGCCCAGAGCTGTTGTTTTTTTAGAGTGACTTTCTGGATTCATGTTTTAATTATTTATGCAGGGATAAGAGCACCGGATTCATTATACAGAGGACCCGTGGCCTCTCCTGACCTGTCTATAGTAGTGAATACTTGTATTTATGTTCTCATAGCTGTGCTGTTCCTCTGTTATTCTTACTAGAAATGTATGACTAAACAGCCAACTGGGTGTCACCATTTGCAGGGCCTTAGGGTAGATGGTGGCCTATACCGAATTTGATTTCGGACCCTATGAGCTGTCCCCATATGGTATCAGGCCCCTCTGGGCAGGCCTCATATGGTATCAGGCCCCCCTGGGCAGTCCCCATATTGTATCAGGCTCCTCTGGGAAGGCCCCATATGGTATCAGGCCCCTCTGAGCAGTCGTCATATGGTATCAGGCCCCTCTGGGCAGTCGTCATATGGTATCAGGCCCCACATGGTATCAGGCCCCTCTGGGCAGGCCCCATATGGTATCAGGCCCCTCTGAGCAGTCCCCATATGGTATCAGGCCCCACTGGGCAGTCGTTATATGGTATCAGGCCCCTTTGGGCAGGCCCCACATGGTATCAGGGCCCTCTGGGCATGCCCCATATGGTATCAGGCCCCTCTGGGCAGGCCCCATATGGTATCATGCCCCAAATCTATACTATATGTGTTCCCCATATAGTATAGACCCCCTCTGTGCAGGAATCCCCATATAGTATTACCTCCTCTGTGTAGCAGCCTCTATACTATATCCCCCCCATGCAGCTTTCACATACTGTAAAGCCCCCTGTGCAGCATCCCTATATAATATACACCCCCTCTGTGCAGCAGCCCCATGTGAAAACCAAAAAACATACTTACCTTTCATATCACTCCCCAGCAGCACCTCGCCCCTTCCAGAGTTTACGTCTGCAGCTATTTAGAGAGCTTACGGTGCAGGCTCCTGGCGGCGGCCCCGACACTTGCTTGGTTTGCTGGCCGGCGGTGGTCCCCTTTTGATTGATGGGGTGATGACGCCCTGTGCATTTGTTTTTTACAGTCAATTTTAACCTGTCACTAAAATGATGCACTAGAATGATGAATGATCCGAGGCCGATATATCAGAGAAGTCACAGCTAGAGTCCCATCATCATGTTTTGGCCAATTGACAGATCAGTAATAGACAGGAAGAAATGCAATGCTCTGCTGACTGCTATGAATCCATCACAAATAAAATATACAGTGATGGTATACAGACTTTCCATTAACGTAAATGACATGGCATAAATAAGCAAAAGGTCACAAGTGTTTTTGACCCCAGAACGCTGCTGAAAACTTTATCAATCTGCATAAAACCAGAACTGCCTGTCAACCAATCACAGCGCAGAGTTCATCTTACCAGAGTTCATCGAGATATAAAAGCTGAGCTGTGATTGGTTGCTACGGGCAAATGAGATTAAGAATGCTCTGTGAGCCTATAGTATGTGATATAGATGAGGTATTGGCCACTACAATGCTCTACGAGTCTATAGTCAGGGGCGGTCTTGGCATTTCTGGGGCCCCAAGCGAAGTTATGTCTGCCCCCCCCCCCCTCGACATGCGCTCCACAACAATAGACCGCTGTGTGCTGCCCCCAGTAGTATATACCCCTTGCGCGCTACCGCCAGTAGTATATACCCCTTGTGTGCTGCCCCCAGTAGTATATACCCCTTGTGTCCTGCCCCCAGTATTATATACCCCTTGTGTGCTTCCCCCAGTAGTATATAGACCCCTGTGTGTTCCCCCAGTTATATATAGCCCCCATGTGCTCCCCCAGAAGTATATAGACCTCCTGTGTGCTGCCCCAGTTGTATATAGACCCCCTGTGTGCTGCCCCCAGTCGTATATACCTACTGTGTGCTGCCCCCAGTTGTATATACCCCCTGTGTGCTCCCCCACTAGTATATAGACCCCCTGTGTGCTCCCTCAGTGGTATTTAGCCCCCCTGTGTGCTCCCCCACTTGTACATAGACCTCCTGTGTGCTCTCCCACTTGGATTTAGACCCCTGTGTGCTCCTCCAGTAGTATATAAACCTCCTGTGTGGTTCCCCCAGTAGTATATAGACCCCCTGTGCGCCCCACCAGTATTATATAGACTCCTGTGTGCTCTCCCAGTAGTATATAGACTCCTGTGTGCTCCTCCAGCAGTATATAGACCCCTTGTGGGCTGCCCCCAGTAGTATATAGACCCCTGTGTGCTCCCCAGTTATATATAGACCCCCTGTGTGCTGCCCCCAGCAGTATATAGACCCCCTGTGTGCCTCACCAGTAGTATATAGACCCCCTGTATATTCCCCCAGTAGTATATAGACCCCCTATGTGCCCCACCAGTAGTATATAGACCCATGTGTGCTCCCCCAGTAGTATATAGACCCCCTGTGTGCTCCCCCAGTAGTATATAGCCTCCCTGTGCTCCCCCACTTGAATATAGACCTCCTGTGTGCTCCCCCAGTTGTATATACACTCACCGGCCACTTTATTAGGTACACCTGTCCAACTGCACGTTACCACTTAATTTCTAATCAGCCAATCACATGGCGGCAACTCAGTGCATTTAGGCATGTTGAAATGGTCAAGACAATCTCCTGCAGTTCAAACCGAGCATCAGTATGGGGAAGAAAGGTGATTTGAGTGCCTTTGAACGTGGCATGATTGTTGGTGCCAGAAGGGCTGGTCTGAGTATTTCATAAACTGCTGATCTACTGGGATTTTGACGCACAACCATCTCTAGGGTTTACAGAGAATGGCCCGAAGAAGAAAAAACATCCAGTGAGTGGCAGTTCTGTGGGCGGAAATGCCTTGTTGATGCCAGAGGTCAGAGGAGAATGGGCAGACTGGTTCGAGCTGATAGAAAGGCAACAGTGACTCAAAAAGCCAACCGTTACAACCAAGGTAGGCAGAAGAGCATCTCTGAACGCACAGTACCTCCAACTTTGAGGCAGATGGGCTACAGCAGCAGAAGACCACACCGGGTGCCACTCCGCTCAGCTAAGAACAGGAAACTGAGGCTACAATTTGCACAAGCTCATCGAAATTGGACAGTAGAAGATTGGAAAAACGTTGCCTGGTCTGATGAGTCTCGATTTCTGCTGCGACATTCGGATGGTAGGGTCAGAATTTGGCGCCAACAACATGAAAGCATGGATCCATCCTGCCTTGTATCAGCGGTTCAGGCTGGTGGTGGTGGTGTCATGGTGTGGGGAATATTTTCTTGGCACTCTTTGGGCCCCTTGGTACCAATTGAGCATCGTTGCAACGCCACAGCCTACCTGAGT
The DNA here is from genome assembly GCF_027789765.1 of Dendropsophus ebraccatus. Lineage (NCBI taxonomy): Eukaryota > Metazoa > Chordata > Amphibia > Anura > Hylidae > Dendropsophus > Dendropsophus ebraccatus. The sequence continues at coordinate 11,389,020 of NC_091467.1, forward strand.
ATTGTTGCTGACCATGTCCATCCCTTTATGACCACAATGTACCCAACATCTGATGGCGACTTTCAGCAGGATAATACGCCATGTCATAAAGCTAGAATCATCTCAGACTGGTTTCTTGAACATGACAAAGAGTTCACTGTACTCCAATGGCCTCCACAGTCACCAGATCTCAATCCAATAGAGCATCTTTGGGATGTGGTGGAACGGGAGATTCGCATCATGGATGTGCAGCCGACAAATCTGCGGCAACTGTGTGATGTCATCATGTCAATATGGACCAAAATCTCTGAGGAAGCTTCCAGCACCTTGTTGTATCTATGCCACCAAGAATTGAGGCAGTTCTGAAGGGAAAAGGGGGTCCAACCCGTTACTAGCATGGTGTACCTAATAAAGTGGCCGGTGAGTGTAGAGCCCATTCTGCTGCCCCAAGTAGTATATAGACCCCCTGTGTGCTGCCCCCAGTAGTATATAGAGCCCCCTGTGAAGCCCCAGTAGTTTATAGCCCCCCTGTGTGCTCCCCCAGTTATATATAGCCCCCCTGTGTGCTCCCCCTGTTATATAGCCCCCCTGTGTGCTCCCCCATTTATATATTCCCCCACTGTGCTCTCCCCCAGTTAAACAGACCCCTGTGTGCTCCCCCTCCCATATAGTATATAACACAATAAAACAAACACTTATACTCACCTGGGTCCGGGCGTCTCCTCTTCTCTTCATTCTTGTGGCCGCTGGAAGGGTTTTCCCTGCGATTAAAAGAGGCCGCACTTCCCTTGTTCTGGCGCCGATGCTCCAGTGATGTCACTGGAGCGCCGGCACCACAAGGACAAAGTGGCCACTTGTGACCACAGGGTAAACACTTTCTGTGGCCACAAGAGTGACTGACAGGAAGGGAGCCAATGGCTCCCGCCCTGTAAGTGCTGCTGCTGCATGTAACTATGAGCGCTCATTACGAGTGCTCATAGTTACTGTTCAGATCGCAGCAGCGAGCGGGGCAGCGGCCCTGTCCAGCGGTCTTGAGCACAAGAGCAGGACGTGGGGGCCCCCCTGGATGTTGGGGGCCCCAAGCGATCGCTTGGTGTGCTTGGTGCCAAAGACCGCTACTGTCTATAGTATGTGATATAGATGAGGTATTGGCCCCTACAATGCTCTGTGAGTCTATAGTATGTGATATAGATGAGGGATTGGCCACTACAATGCTCTGTGAATCTATAGTATGTGATATAGATGAGGTATTGGCCCCTACAATGCTCTGTGAGTCTATAGTATGTGATATACATGAGGTATAGGCCACTACAATGCTCTGTGAATCTACAGTATGTGATATAGATTAGGTATTGGCCCCTACAATACTCTGTGAGTCTATTGTATGTGACATACATGAGGTATAGGCCACTACAATGCTCTGTAAGTCTATAGTATGTGGTATAGATGAGGTATTGGCCACTACAATGCTCTACGAGTCTATAGTATGTGATATAGATGAGGTATTGGCCACTACAATGCTCTGTGAGTGTATAGTATGTGATATACATGAGGTATAGGCCACTACAATGCTCTGTAAGTCTATAGTATGTGATATAGATGAGGTATTGCCGCTACAATGCTCTGTGAGCCTATAGTATGTGATATACATGAGGTATTGGCCACTACAATGCTCTGTGAGTCTATAGTATGTGATATAGATGAGGTATTGGCCACTACAATGCTCTGTGAGTCTATAGTAGCAGTCTACTTATCTACCATCTTCTCTCCCCAGTGAAGTATATGAAGGAGATCTCCCCCTTCTTCAAAAGCTCTACCTCCAGCGGCTCAGGGAGCTGGGATGGCACCTCCCCCCTCCCTCCCCTGAAGAAGAGCCCGGCCCTGCCTCCTCGGGATATAAAGGATGGCAAGAGTATACCGCTGAAGATGTGTTATGTGTCCCGCACATCCTTACCTGCTGATCCTGAGCCAAGGTAAGAGGAGAAATGGGCAGCCATGATGTTCCTATAGTCTTAAAGGGGCACTCTGGAGGGAAAAAATGTTTTAAATCAACTGGTGTCAGAAAGGTATAAAGATTTGTAAATTACTTCTATTTTAAAATCTCAAGTCTTCCAGTACTTATCAGCTGCTGTATGTTCTGCAGGAAGAGGTGTATTCTTTCCAGTCTGACACAGTGTTCTCTGCTGCCATCTCTGTCCATGGCAGGAACTGTCCAGAGCAGTAGTAAATATCTATAGAAAACCTCTGCTGCTCTGGACAGTTCCTGACATGGACAGAGGTGGCAGCAGAGAGCACTGTGTCAGACTGGAGAGAATACACCACTTCCTGCAGGACATACAGCACCTGATAAGTACTGGAAGACTGGAGATTTTTTAAATAGAAGCTATTTACAGATCTGTATAACTTTCTTACACCAGTTGATTTTTTTAAAGTGATGCATAAAAACTTGCAGATCCTTAGGGCTCTATTACATGGAGAGATAATCGCCCAAATCGGGCTGATTACCGCTCTGTGTAATAGAGACAACGATCGGTCGGTGAAACGATCATCTGCTGATCATTGGTTTAGGGTCCATTTACACAGAAAGATTATCGGACAGATTATCTGCCAAAGATTTGAAGCCAAAGCCAGGAATGGATTTGAAAAGAGGAAAAATCTCAGGCTTTCCTTTATGACCTGATCTCTGTTTATAGTCTGTTTCTGGCTTTGGCTTCAAATCGTTGGCAGATAATCTGTCAGATAATCTTTCTGTGTAAATGGACGCTTAGGTTTGGACCTAAAATCATTGGGCACCGACGGCTGATGATTGCCCAAACACCTTACCTCTCCCGCTCTTGTCTCCTGTGCTCCGCAGCTTCCCGGTCCTGGCAGCTGCAGCATCTGAGCGGCCTGTCAGCTGGCAGACCGCTCAGCCAATCCCAGGCAGCAGTGGTTCTGCCCTGTGATTGGCTGAGCAGCCTGTCAGCTGACAAGCCGCTCAGCCAATCCCAGGCCGTGGCAGTCCTGTCCTATGATTGGCTGAGCAGCCTGTCAACTGACAGGCCGCTCAGATGCTGCAGCTGCCAGGACCGGGAAGCTGCGGAACACAGGAGAGAAGACCGGGAGCGAGGAGAGGTAAAGTATCAGGTGTTTGGGCAAGGGCTGCATGGACATTGCTAACGATGTCCATGCAGTCCTTACTGCCCGATTATCGGCCATCTAATAGGTCCAGTAAATGAGCCCCGATCTAGCTGATTGGCGCGCGTTTACTAAAATCGTAGCCGTAGTCGGCCGTGTAATAGGACTCCTAGGGCCCTATTCCACCGGACGATTATCGTTCGCATAATCGTTAACGATAAACGATCCAAACGACCGCTATTGCGAAAGACCTGAAATCGTTCACCCATTTACATGGAACGATAATCGTTACTTATGATCGTTCTTGCGGTCGTCTTGTTGTCGCTATTGCGTCCGTCACTACTGGGAACGGCCAAACAACTTCTTATTCAATGCGAACGATTTGCGAACGAGCAACGATAAAAATAGGTCCAGGTCTTATTCAACGATTTCTCGTTCGGTCGTTAGTCGTTAACTGCTATTTACCCAAACGATTATCGTTTAGATTTAACCGATTTACCGATAATCTGAACGATAATTGTCCGGTGGAATAGGACTCTTACTCTTGTTTTAGAGTCATATCTATGTGTTCGCCTGTCTGTTTGTACAGATATCTGGAGATTTGCGCAGCAGATGGAAGAGATGTTCTTTTTCTCCGAGCAAAGGATGAAGGTACAGCCCAGTCCTGGTTCAGCGCCATCCATGCCAATGTCAATGCCCTGATACCCCGGGTGAGAGAGGACGTCAAACAGCTGGTGGGCAAGGAGGTCAAACACATGGGGTGGCTGACGGAGCAGGTAGGAGGCTCATCACAAGGCACAGGGAAGGGATATCCTCTCCTGTCACCTATAGATGTTCTTTTCTTGTTTTTCTAGTTGCCACAAGATGAGAAGCAGAAACTCCTGGCAATCCTTACAGAAAAAGATCTGCTCTTATACAATAGTCTCCCCCACACCAGAGATGGATTCAGTAAACCCGTCTTCTGCCACCCGCTGATCGCCACCAGGTAAGGGAGAAATGCTCAAGTGTCATAGAGGTGGTGCTGAGCTGCAGCATGCATGCCTCCTCCCTCCTCCACCCCTCCCTGCCCTACATGACTGATGTGCAAGGCTCAGTGCTGGAAGCCTTGTACAGTAGAGATGAGCACAGCTGGAGCATGCTCGAGTCCGATTGCTCAGCATTTGATTACCGGTGGCTGGAGAAGTTGAATGCAGCTCGATGTAATCCTGGAAAACCTGGATATAGCCTATGGCTGTATACCTGTTTCCCAGGATTCCTTAGGGCTGCATCCAACTTCTTCAGCTGCCAGAAATCAAATGCTGAGCAATCGGACTTGAGCATGCTCAGGTTGCGCCCAACCCTACTGTTCATCAGTCATACAGAGAAGGGAGGGGTGGGGGAGGGTAGGCACCAAAACAGGACAACAAAGAGTTCATTTACAGCTACATCACCAGGCTATCTCCTCTGACAGTCACCACTGACCTCTCTGACCACTGAATACCGGCTTTCACACAGGTCCCATTGTGTAATCCTCTGTTCTCTGCTGGCGACTAATCTCCCTCCTCCCCCTCCCCTCTCCATAGGTTACACAGGGCCCGACTGATGTAAAAGAGTTGAGATTTCCTGATAATGAGCAGTGAATGAGAGAGAGGAGGGGGGGGGGAGGGGAAAGGCTTTTTGAATACAGATAATGGCATAGTTGCCTAATAAACCCAATTACAAAGTTTCTTTAAATCGCCTGAACTATTAATTTCTGCAAAATGGGGATTTGCAACCGCTCTGGACAGTTCCTGACATGGACAGAGGTGGCAGCAGAGAGCACTGTGTCAGATTGGAAAGAATACACCGCTTCCTGCAGGACATACAGTACTGGAAGATTTGAGTTTTTTTTTTTTTTTTTTTTAAATAGAGGTAAATTACAAATCTATATAACTTTCTGAAACCAGAAAGAAAAAGATTTTCACCGGATAACCCCTTTAAGCTCCATTCACTTCAATGGGTTGCAAAACCCAAACTGGAAACAAGAGTGGTGCATTGTCTGGAAGAAAGTAGTCATGTTTTTCTAAACCTGAATAATCCCTTTAAGTGATTTCACATTGATCTCAGAGATTTTACCAAAAACAGTAATTGTTGGACACAATGTAATCTTCCCAGGATATTTCTTCCTTGTTCCCTTTTGTTGAAGTTTGCAGCACATTAGTCATTTGTATTTTGGAGCAGAATTTTTAAAGATTCACTCAAACCTCAAACATCTAAGATTTCACATGGAAGAGGGTCATACTAGATTTCATTTGTGTGACTATGCTGCCACCTTGTGGCAGAATGTAATTTCTGCAAGTATTTGCTGTTTGGTTCTATTGTTCTCAAATGACACACACAAAAAAAAGTTTCCATTCAATTTTTTGGGTAAAATCTTAGTATGATTTAGTATGAGTATAATATTCTGCTTTTTCCTCATAGACTTGTACATTCTGGGCCCCCAAAAAGCACGGCCTTGTACAACACTGAGCTGACCTTTGCCCTGCGCTCCGGCACCCAGAAGGGGGTGGAGACCCATTTGTTTAGCGTGGAGACACATCGAGAGCTGGCGGAGTGGACCCGGGCTCTGGTAGATGGGTGCCACAATGCAGCCGAGCTCATCCAGGAGGTGACCACAGGTCAGTGCCACATGTATATTACTTAGGCTGTGTGCACACGTTGCTCTTTTGCCACAATTTTTGCAGCATTTTTTAACTGTTTTGATATTTTACTACAGTCCGTGCAAAATCGCGTAAAATATGGCAAAACCACAATGCTTGATCACAACTTTAAGGGTAAACTCACACGGGGGGATCCGCCGGGAGTTTCACGCACGAAATCCGCAGCTAATCCGCAATACATGTAATAATATTATTATTATTATTATTATTATTATTATGTGTATTGCGGATTAGCTGCGGATTTCGTGCGTGAAACTCCTGGCCGATCTACCCGTGTGAAATTACCCTAAAGGGGTGCTCCAGAGATTTTTTTTTTCCCCTTTAAATCAGCTTTTTTTTTAAAAGTTATACAGATGTGTAAATGACTTCTAGTACTTATCAGCTGCTGTATGTCCTGCAGGAAGTAGTATATTCTTTCCAGTCTGGCACAGTGCTCTCTGCTGCCACCTCTGTCCATGTCAGGAACTGTCCAGAGCAGGAGAGGTTTTCTATGGGGATTTGCTGCTGCTCTGGACAGTTCCTGACATGGACAGAGGGGACTGGAGCAGAGAGACTGGAAAGAATACACCACTTCCTGCAGGACATACAGCAGCTGATAAGTACTGGAAGACTGGAGATTTTTTTTAAAATAGTATTTTAGAAACCTCTTTAACTTTCTTTGACACCAGTTGATTTGAAAAAATAAGTAAATAATAATAATAATAAATAATTAAAAAATAAATAATAATAATAATAATAATAATAGTAATAATAAATAATTTAAAAAAATATATCATAATAATAATAATAAAAAAAATCTCCAGGGTACCCCTTTAAGTATATGAACAATATTTGAACATGAAAAGGGTTCTATATCTTAGAATGTAAGATATAGAACCCTTTTCATGTTCAAATATTGTTCATATACTTAAAAGGGTACCCTGGAGATTTTTATTATTATTATTATTATTAATAATTTATTTTTTTATTATTTTTTTTATTATTTATTTATTTTATTTTTTTCAATGCACCATGTAAGGAAACACGTTCCAGACATAACAACATGAATCTAAGACTTAGATATATGTTGTTATGTCTGGAACGTGTTTCCTTACGTGGTGCATTAAAAGAAAATATATATATATATTTGGCTTCTGTCCGCCTTACCCATAATCCTCTCTCCTTCTCCAGCTTGTACATGGGGCGGGAAAGAGTGCGCACTTTCCATACACATTGACCAAGGATTCACTCTGTTTACTGAAGAACCTGGACTAAACAGGGTCATCCATCTTCATAAACCTTTCGAGAGGCTTCGCATGTCGTCTGACGATGGCGCCAGGATGCTGTATCTGGACTTCGGCAAACCGGAGGGAGAAATAGTACGTATAATAACATTGCATTGATCTTTATGGCGTTAGTCCATCACGACCATCTTATAACCCAGGGTCACTCATCTTTATGTTTGTTCCTGCTGTTGTTGCATTTTACTGCAGCAATAGGGAGCATGCAAGTGAATGCTGTATTCTTTCCAGTCTTCCAATACCTATCAGCTGCTGTATGTCCTGCAGGAAGTGGTGTATTCTTTCCAGTCTGACAGTGCTCTCTGCTGCCACCTCTGTCCATGTCAGGAACTGTCCAGAGCAGGAGAGGTTTTCTATGGGGATTTTCTACTGCTCTGGACAGTTCCTGACATGGACAGAGGTGGCAGCAGAGAGCACTGTGTCAGCCTGAAAAAAATACACCACTTCCTGCAGCAGCTGTTAAGTGCTGGAAGACTGGAGATTATTAAATAGAAGTAATTTACAAATCCATATAACTTTCTGACACCAGTTGATTTAAAAGTAATTTTCCCGCTTCGGAGTACATGAGTACCCCTTTAAGCACTATATACAGGTATTATCTTGATCCTGTTTGGCAGTAATATTTAGGCAAGTAGGGTCTAAATACCTCCATACAGTGCTTAAAGTGAACCTGTCTTGTAGAAACGCAGTACCAAAGTGCTGACAGGGTTGAATATTCTGTGAAAGGATACACAGATTACTTTTTATTGAGCTGTCGGACTGCAGTGTGCTAATAAATACTGAGGGACATTTATCAAACATGGTGTAAAGTGAAACTGGCTCAGTTGCCCCTAGCAACCAATCAGATTCCACCTTTCATTTTCCAAAGAGTCTGTGAGGAATGAGAAGTGGAATCTGATTGGTTGCTAGGGGCAACTGATCCACATTCACTTTACACCATGTTTGATAAATCTCCGCCTCTGTTTTTGATGCAGTAAAGTGCCAAAAAGAGGTGTGGCCCAAGCATGTAAGGGCTCTGGTCTGCCTTGGCCACACCTCTTTGGCATTTCATTGCAGCATAAAACAAAGAAAGAGCTAAAGCACTACACTACTATACTGACACAACAGTCTCAGTTCAGTAGCTTGGTGCTTTACCTGTTCCAGAGCTAACTGTATTGAATTATGGTGTAGGAAGTCCCACAAGTGTCAGTCTGTGATATATATCCAGCAGTGGCGTAGCTACCATAGAGGCAGGTTAGGCAGTTGCTATGGGGCCCGTGCAGGAGGGGGGCCCGAGGGAGAAGGTAAGAGCATGTGTCCTTCTGCTTAACCCCTTATGTACTACAGTGTGTAAGTGACCCAATGTTTACTTACATGCTGCAACACAAAAAAAGGGTTAACAAGCAGAAGAAAGAGATCTCTGCTTCACTGCACTGATAACCTCTGACCTCTGTTCTCCAGCTGTAATCAAAGAAAGAAAAGAAAATGTGCAGAGGTTATCAGTGCACCAGCAGTAAAGCATATATACTGTATATATATATATATATATATATATATATATATATATATATATATATATTTTTTTTTTTTAAATATTTTTATATATTTATATTTTTATATTTGTGTTTTGCCTAGGGGAGGGGGGCCCTTAACAATTTTTGTCAATTCTTTCGGCGAAATGCGGAATCCGCCCGTGCATAGAATGGTGTCTATGGCACGGGCGGAGAGGCGTGCGGCCATGAGCGCGTTCTAGCTTCGGCGGAATTTATCTGCGAGAATTCCATAGTCTGAACCCACCCTTACTGTAAACCAGAGGGGAAGAAGGGTTACCACTGCAAATCTATATATATCACCATATATCACAGACATGTGTATACAGCCTAAGGCCATGTTCACATGGCGTATGAGACCGGCTGTTCTGTGTCCGTTTTTTGCGTGGCCTGATGGAATCCCGGACGAAGTCTATATTATGTTTATAAACTTCGTCCGGGATTCCATTCATTAAAATACAACGTATGTTTAGCAAATTGCAACAACCGCCGTGATTTATGCTAAACATACGTTGTGTGAACATGACCTTAGTCTAGACCAGAGGGGAAGAAGAGGGGTTACCACTGCCAATCTACAGTATATCACCCAAATATCACAGACATACACATGTTCACACACTGTTGATATTGAGTGGATGGCCGCCATTTAATGGCAAATAATTGCTGTTATTTTAAAACAATGGACGTTGTTTTGAAATAATGTCCGTTATTTGACATGAAATGGCAGCCTTCCACTTATTTTTAACAGTGTGTGAACATAGGGTGAGATTTATCAAACATGGTGTAAAGTGAGACTGGCTCAGTTGCCCCTAGCAACCAATCAGATTCCACCTTTCATTCCTCACAGACTCTTTGGAAAATGAAAGGTGGAATCTGATTGGTTGCTAGGGGGAACTGGGCCAGTTTCACTTTACACCATGTCTGATAAATCTCCCCCCATAGTCTTTACTGGCTATGTTCATACTCCTGGACTGGGTTGCAAAATACTGAACAAAAATACTGTGTGTAAACGCAGGCTCAGTCTGGACCAGAGGGGAAGAAGGGTTACTACTGCCAATCTACACCGCTATTTTGAATTAACATTTCTTTTTTTTTTCTTCCTCCTAGCAACTGGATCTTCATTCTTGCCCCAAAACCATTGTCTTCATCATCCATTCTTTCTTGTCAGCCAAGATATCTCGTCTTGGTATTTTACCTTAAAAAAAGCAAAGGATTATGGGAGAAGCTACACGGTCTATGCACTAACCCAACCTGGAAGAAGAGCAGATAGGCTGAGTAACTGGGAGTGTCTGAGTAGGTACGGGCTGCCGACCACTCCGGAGGATTGATAGGAGGTGCCTAGCCGTCTCTGCCAGCAGTATATAGTGCCTTATGTGTGATGTCTGGAGGAGGAGCCGCCTCGCCTACAGGGGGCAGAACTGTTCGTGCCTTCGGCTTATTTCTACAATGAGATGTCCGCGACACGCCCTGCGCCAATACATCATAGTCTATGCCGGAATCTTTTTTTTTTTCACTCTTTGTGGTTTTTATTCTAAGTATATATACAGATATGTCTATGTATATCCAATCAGAGTTCAGAGCAGATATATTTAATTTTTATTACAGTTGATAGTATGTGCGTGTGGGACATCCGACAGGTCTCTGGTCCAGAGGAGGTGGCAGCTTTCTATTGGCCGGCACAATCTGCTCGCCATTTTATTAGTATTGCTTATAGCGCTAGAAAAAGGGGGTCAGATGACATAGTGCCAGGTCCACCATTATGTGTGTGTTATGAAGGGTATAACTTAAAGGGGCACTCCTGAGAGTTTTTTATTTTTTTTATTTTTAATCAACTGGTTTCAGAATTTTTTTTTTGTGTTTAAAAATCTACAGTCTTCCAGTACTTATCAGCTGCTGTATGTCCTGCAGGAAGTGGTGTATTCTTCCCAGTGTGACACAGTGCTCTCTGCTGCCACCTCTGTCCATTTTAGGAACTGTCCAGAGCAGGAGAGGTTTTCTATTTCGGATTTGCTGACCTGGACAGAGGTGGCAGCAGAGAGCAGAGTGTCAGACTGGAATGAATACACCACTTCCTGCAGGACATATAGCAGCTGATAAGTACTGGATGATTGGACATTTTTAAATAGAAGTAAATTACTAACTTTCTGTTACCAGTTCATTTGAAAACTTTATTCTCCGGAATACCCCTTTAATATATATATATATATATCGCTGATTCCCGTTAGACCCTATTCTAATTATGACTACCCCTTTAAAACATGTTGAATAATGCCGTAGTTAAAGGGGCTTTATAGGACTTCTATATTATTGATCCATTCTAATGGTGTGTTTACACAGACAGATTTATCTGACAGATCTTTGAAGCCAAAGCCAGGAACAGACTATAAACAGGGATCAGGTCATAAAGGAAAGACTGGGATCTCTTCTCTTTTCAAATCCATTCCTGGCTTTGGCTACCAAAATCTGTCAGATAAATCGCTCTGTGTAAACGCACCATAAGGATACGCCATCAATATCAGATTTATTGGGCTTCTACCCTAACAGTGCGTTTACACAGGTAGATTTATCGGACAGATTTTAGAAGCCAAAGCCAGGAATGGATTTGAAAAGAGGAGAAATCCCCGTCTTTCCTTTATGACCTGATCCCTGTTTATAGTCTGTTCCTGGCTTTGGCTTCAAAGATCTGTCAGATAAATTTGTCTGTCTAAACGCAACATAATAGTGCGTTTACACAGGCAGTTTTATCTGACAGATTGTGGAAGCCAAAGCCAGGAATGGAGTTAAAAAGAGGATAAATCTCAGTCTTTCCTTTATGTTCTGTTCTCTGTTTATAGTCTGTTCCTGGCTTTGGCTTCAAAAATCTGTCAGATAAATCTGCCTGTCTAAGGGTCCATTTACACAAAGTTTATCTGACAGATTATCTGACAAAGATTTGAAGCCAAAGCCAGGAATGGATTTAAAAGAGGAGAAATCTCAGGCTTTCTTTTATGACCTGATCTCTGTTTATAGTTTGTTCCTGGCTTTGGCTTCAAATCTTTGGCAGATCATCTGTCAGATAATCTTTCTGTGTAAATGGACCCTAAACGCACCATTAGCACCACTGATAATCAGCTAATTAAAGGTAGGTGGTGTTTCTTTTGCTTTCTAGGCACAGCGCCATACGTTTGATAGTGGCTGCACCTGGTATTGCAGCTTGCCTAATTAAAGTGAAAGGCTTGAGCCGTAATACTAGGCACAGCTGCTACCAACTGTACAGAGCAAAGACAAGGGCCAGCGGGCTGGAAGGATCCAGGCAAGTAATTGTAGGGAGTCAAAAAGCCACAACCATAACCTCACATTGATGGCCCTTTTATCATGATCCAAAAAGCTGAGGTTTTAATGAATTTATTATGTTATATTAAAGGGGTTATCCAGCGCTACAAAAACATGGCCGCTTTTCCCCCTCTCTTGCCTCCAGATTGGGTGCGGTTTCAAACTCAGTTCCATTAAAGTAAATGGAGCTTAATTGCAAACCACACCTGAACTGGAGACAAGAGAGGGGGGAAAGTGGCCATGTTTTTGTAGTGCTGGATAACCCCTTTAAAGACCACCTTTAGGCCTCATGCACACGGTTGTATCGGGAGGCGGCGGTGCTCCATAGAACGCTTGTCATACAGGCTCAGCCGTGTACATGAGGCCTATACGCGTCTCACTGGAAGATTACATGGTCCAGAAGTTGTGCTCTACTGTTCTAATATATAATAAATATACGATTCTCTTCCATCATCACCCTAATCTGAAGCTATAAATTCTGAACCAGTTGTTAATCGCACAATAACTATATTTTTCTGGTTTGTTAGAAATATAAATAAACCAATAATGATAAACAAAACTACTTTTTTAATAGTTTTTAGTTCACAAAAAATGTCAAATCACCTGGTGCCAGAAAGTGCCATAGATTTGTAATTTACTTCTATTAAAAAATCTCCAGTCTTCCAGTACTTATCAGCTGCTGTATGTCCTGCAGGAAGTGGTGTATTCCTTCCAGTCTGACACAGTGCTCTCTGCTGCCACCTCTGTCCATGTCAGGAACTGTCCAGAGCAGGAGAGGCTTTTTATGGGCAGTTCCTGACATGGACAGAGGTGGCAGCAGAGAGCACTGTGTCAGACTGGTACAAATACACCACTTCCTGCAGGACATACAGCATCTGATAAGTACTGGAAGAGTGACGTTTTTTTAAATTGAAGTGTCCTGCAGGACAAGGATGGAATGAAGTCGGGGAGTGAGATTGTGTGGCATGATTCAGGGCGTTGTCTACTGCTCTTTTTATTCCTAGACCACAAATACGCTATAACAACCCACCTATAATGCAGGAGGTGGTGGAGGGCTCTTTAATGGTTGCATCCCTACAATGCAGGGAATTTTATTCCAACAACAATGAACAAAAACCAGGAATGTCAGCTGAATACAAAGGCTCTATGCACAGCATCATGGGAAAGCGCTCTAAACATAACAATCAGATATAGTGGAGAACAAAGCCATTGGGAACAATACTGTTCAATAAAAGGATAGAAAGCGGATACAGCGGCAGGAAGTGTATAACCTAAGCAGGAGTCTCTAACAGCGTTATTACATGGACAGATGGCCGCACGATACGAGTGACGATCGGCGGCGATCAAGTTGATCGGCACTCGTTTAAAGAGATGGGCTGATAGTAGTGAGAAGTCATGTGATTGCCGGATCACTCTCATCATTGTCGGCCTTGTACACATGGGGACATTTGTGGCTGACTTAGGGTGCGTTCACACCTACAGGATCCGCAGCAGATTTGATGGGGCAGATTTGATGCTGTGTTCAGTTATTTAAATGAAATCTGCTGCGGATCTGCTGCGGATCCGCAGCAGAAAATCAGCTGCGGATTCGGTAAGCGTGAACATACCCTAATAATTATTTATAGGCACTCATAATCCTGGCCGATCACTGGGTCTATTACACGGGCAGATTATTTACTTGCCCAGCCAAAAATTTACACAGAATTTTTTTTTAAATGAAAGAAGTCCAGCATTTTTTAAAATCCTGACACGTCACGACCCGCTGATGGATTGGCCTATCAGCAAGTAGTGACTGGGGCGGGACGCTGCTCTAGTCACTGATTGGCTGAGTGGCCAGTCCATCAGCCGGGACAAGCCTTTTCCCCCCCGATCCCTTGTCACGGGAAGAGGTGAGTCCCCACTTGTAATCAATTCCCGCCCTTCCTGTCAAACTTTTCCTTTAAGGGTGCATTCACATGTACAGGATCTGCAGCAGATTTGATGCTGTGTTCAGTTATTTAGATCAAATCTGCTGCGGATCCGTAGCGTAATACGATACGGTATGTGTGAAGCTACCCTAAAGAAGTTGTCCACTTTTTCCAATTTAAAAAAAAAAAAATGCTGAGAACCTCATCAATCAAATGTAAATTGCAGGATAACTGATAGAGAGTGTCCATTCCCCTGCAGCGCCACCACAGGTAAAATGAAGTATTACATGGTGTCCGTTGATAGACTCCCTTTGTAGGAACTCTCTTTACTAGAAAAGACTCTGAATGAGGAATTATCTTCCATTACATCAAGATGGCCGACTACTGTGTTAAATTATTGTTTCTAAGAGGGAATAATAGCGCCCCCTCCCCTTCCCAGTGATTGACAAGATATACAAAGCAGACTCATAGTTAATAGTCCGCCGTATCCTTTGTTAACCACTACTAGTCTAATGGCACAGTATTTATTTAATGCCATGTGGGCTTAAAGGGGTTGTTCACCAAAAAGTTCTTTCTTTCAAATCAACTGGTGCCAGAAAGTGACAAAAAGTTTGAGTACTTATAAGCTGCTGTATGTTCTCCAGGAACTGGTGTAGTCTTTCAAGTCTGGAGAGCAGGGAATTTGCTACTGCTCTGGACAGTTCCTGACACGGACAGAGGTGGCAGCAGAGAGCACTGTGTCAAACTGGAAAGAATACACCACTTCCTGCAGGACGTACAGCAGCTGATAACTACTTTAAGACGCAAAAAAGGGTCTGTGGAGCCTCAGTTACGTGTCTCAAAACACAGAAGACCGAAGATTTTTAAAATAAAAGTAAATTACAAATCTCTGGTACCAGTTGATTTGAATTTCTTTTTTGTGAACTACCCCTTTAAAGAATTAAAATTTAGTAAGAACACTCAACATTCTGGGTTTATTCTCCCAAGAGAATTTTTGTTAAGTAGGTGCAGCGCAAGTTTATAAAAAGTTTAAAAACAAAGTTTTGAATGAATCCGGCTTTGACGAGTCATCTGGACAGGGAAGGCCCATACGGCAATGTGTGACTCCATCTCTATGTCCTACTCTCTTTTCCGCACAGTCTTCTATGTATAGTACATGCAGACCCGGGAAAGGTTTAGAGTTTTTGAATTTTTCTTGAAAATTATAGACTCGAATGTCCACGAAAGAAAGTAGTGCAGACACCATGTGTATCTCATTACAGTCCTTTGTTGTATCATTGGTCACGTCATTGGTTACTAGATTTGGTCATAGTCGGATTGGTCAGACATCTCTCGATTTGACTTTGCAACGCACAGAAAATACTCATATCTTGGTTTTCACTGCACAAAAACTGCTGGATGATATCACAAGCTTCTCTGATCTCCTCGACACTCACGCGCTGCCCGGGCTCCTCGGACTTAACCACAATTGTAGATACTTCCTCAGTGCCGGCAGACAGTTTTGGACGTGACCCTAAACCACTGTATGAGGCCTGATCCTCCTTGGATGAAAAGTCAGCTTTTAGTTTTTGATTTGGTGTTTTTTTATATGTGGTTTCGAACCCCAGACTTTCATCATCCTCTTCCTTGATAGTCAATGTTTGGTAGGAGACAAGACCTGTGGTCAATGCCGCGTAATTTGCTGCGTTACTGTTGTTTTCTTGTAAAATGGGAAATGATAGGTCTTCCCGAGCTCTAGCCTCCGATGGGTCATGTGTGGCAGAGCAAAGAATTCGGACGCCTTCCTGTTTTTGAAAGCAGGATTTGATAGTATGCGGTGTAACTCGTAGCCATGCCTTGTTCATGGTGTAACTGGCTTCCACCAGTGAGATCTCGCACATTTTCTGAAGAAGAGATCCCTCGGCTTTTCTACTGGTGGTGTCATCTTCTTGCAACCTCTCGAAAAGAAGTTCCCTGTAGAGAATACCGAATTCGTTGACCAGCTCTTCACCAAAGTGATGGTTGGATGAAACGTGTTCTTTGGGGAAAATACATAATGAGATATTTCTAAGCTTGACTTTTGGTCCAGTATTATTGGCTGTGAAGGCCAGAAGAATTTTTCTTTCCTGTCTATCGAGTTTGGCATCCCAGTTGAGGAGCCACTCTACAAGCAAACTATCCGTCATGTGTCCATTAGTACTAGCTTTAAGGGACACTGGAGAAAGGCAATGCGTTCCGAGAGATCTTGAAGGAAGATTGTGGGTAACTAGTAACTTTAGTCTTTCCGTCCCGTTGATGTTGCAGCAGAACCATATGCAGACGGTTTCCTTCGGTTCGGCGTTCATGGCTTGCTTTGCCAAAACTCTAAAATGAAAAGGAGACCCTACAGCACAGAAAATGTCTTGTAAAGAGTAATCTTTAGCAATTCGAGCAAGCAACGCAGATCTACTCAAAGCATCTCCTTGAGTAGTTTGGCCACCGAGCATGGACATCATATGTTCGTTCCTCTCTCCATTAGGGTTGTAGTGACTTCCAGTAATTCTTCCCTCTGCACCACTGTTGAGTTCCAGTCTGACCATCTGTGTAGCCTTAGGTAGGATTTTTACGTACTTACCTTCACCTATACTACCAAACCACCTCTCCCCAGGTAAGACTTCTGCTCTGTAGAATAGTCGATACCTTTCCTTCCACCTCCATAGCCATCCGTTTGAAGGTTTGAACTGTGGGCATCCAATTTCTTTTGCAATTGCTTCAGCCTGTCTCATAAGTATAGGTCCAGAAATGGGTAACTTATTGGCCTTGGCGAAGAGAAGCCATTCCAGTAGAGCCTCGTCCACCTTGGCATGCTTAAATGGTCTATTACGTTTACGACTTGGATTCTCATTTTGGTTCCATCGCTCTAATATTTCTTCTCTCTTTTTCATGACACGACTAATGGTTGACTGTGAGAGTCCCATGTTCCTCGCCACTGAGGACTGAGATGCTTTAGGTTGTTGTAGAAGTTCTAGGATCTTCACCTTTTCTGCTAGGGTTGAGTCCCGTCTTTTCTTGTAGGTCTGTACTCGATTACCGGTATCCATTTCTAGAAGACATGAAAGGGAAAAGTGTTGTTATGTGTCGCACATTGAAAATCAACTGACCAGCGACAACCAAACCCGACCTGGAAATACTGGGGAACACTCATTTAATGGCCTACAAATATTCTACAAATATCCTGACACCTCAGTGGTAATGTTGAGAAGACCTGTCAAACTATTCTGGTTTTACAACGTTCTCTGAACCTGAATATTCAGCATTTAATTCCCGGGGCCACAGGAGTTGGATAATGCCTTAGGGCCCTATTACATAGAGCGCTAAACGGCCAAATCGGCCAAATTTGGCCGATTATTGCTCTGTGTAATAGAGACAACAATCAGCTCTGTATATGTCCCGGCACCACGCACTGTGGCTTTAGAGTGGCCTGTCTGAGCTGCCAGATAAATAGTAGAGAAGACCCGGCACTCACCAAGTAGTTCTGCTTGTTTATTGTAGTGCAATAGACATCAGGTACAGTAAGGCCGCGTTATGGCCAAGCATGGCATTCATCAGCTTAGGGTACTACTAGGCCATGCTTGGCTGAAACGCATTCTTACTGTACCTGATGTCTATTGCACTACAATAAACAAGCAGAACTACTTGGTGAGTGCTGGGTCTTCTCTACTATTTTTCTGGATACTTACCACCTCTAGCGCCACCACATACGGAAGTGCACCCTCCCTGCATCCATTGTCTGAGCTGACAGACCGCTCAGCCAACCAGGAGAAGACTGGGAGCATGGACAGGTTAAGTATTTAATGTTTGGGCAAGGGCTGCACGGACATGGCAAGCGATGTCCGTGCAGCCCTCGCTAAACGATTATCGGACTGTGTAATAAGCCCAGTAAATGAGCACTGATCTAGCAGATCGGCGCTTGTTTATAGTATAGATTGGGCCTCCCTTAGGGAGTCCAGGAAAACATAGATACAGACATAGGCCATCGGCTGTATCCATGTTTTCCAGGACTTCCGAGGGCTGCATCCGACAGGGAATCAAATACCCAATTGTTGCCAAACCCTAACAGTTTGTCAGGTCCTCTCGACACTTCTCACTAGTAACTTTTCTTTTCTTGGAAGATGCCATTCTTTTTCAGTAAAGAAACTGTCGGAGTGTTATGTGGCTCTCCAGTACCTGGGGTTACACAAGGAATATGGTCGCACAACAGCAAGTTTCATCCAAGTGACACCTCCAAAATAATTGGTGCGATTTGCCGAAGCAATTTAGCTCTTAAGCATATATCCTTCTCTCACTGTTATGTTGTGCGATCAAAGACTTTCTGTAGCCCTGGCCTTATACTTTCATCTCACCATCAAGTTCACCCCACATTTCATCCAGCCTCACACTTCATAGGAGGCTCCTCAAGGAACATTATACTGTGGACACCCTATGGTCTGCTGACCCATTGCTTTACTGCTGAGTGTTGTGCTACTGAGAGAGCATGTTCATTAAGCCGCTGCCTCAGAGGATGGAATCTAGGCTTGAAAGAACCACCAGTAGTGTCACAGTATGTCCACACTACGGAATCCCGGCAGATCACCCGGCATGGATTCTGCAGCTCGCCCCCACTCGCATCTCCGCTGGTCCTATAGGCTTCATTCTATGGTTTGGCAGATTCTGCCATCCGCCTGAAGAATGAGTGGGTTAATTTTTCGGGCAGATGGTGGAATCTTCCAAACCATAGAATGTGCAAAAGAAGAGCCCGTGGAGCCTCATTGAAGAGTCTCAAAACACAGGACTAGCCAGATATCCCTCCGGGAAGGACCCAGCCAAGGGGCGGCTCCTGTAAGGAAACCACCAAAACCACCATATTAAGTGGCCCTATAAGTGATAAACCAAGGCTAGGTAACCATCCACATACAGCTGTTTCAGGGTGTTGCCCCTCATCAGTGTGGAGCAGGATTCTGGCTAGGTGGGAGCAATGCCTAGTAGAGCCATAAGAGAAACAGATCGCTGATCTCAGGGAGACCAGCCAAATGACAACACTGCCGGCTGCTGGTGAAAGCGCTCAATGCAGTGAAGTCCTAGGTGCATTGCTAAGCACTCAATGCAGTGAAGTCCTAAGGTCGCATCCATACCTTACATTGTTATATACTGCCATCCATACCTTACATTGTTATATACTGCCATCCATATCTTACATTGTTATATACTGCCATCCATACCTTTCATTGTTATATACTACGATTCATACCTTACATTGTTATATACTGCGATCCATACCTTACATTGTTATATACTGCCATCCATACCTTACATTGTTATATACTTCGATCCATACCTTACATTTTTATATACTGCGAACCATACCTTACATTGCTATATACTGTGATCCATACCTTACATTGTTCTATACTGCGATCCATACCTTACATTGTTATATACTGCGAACCATACCTTACATTGTTATATACTACCATCCATACCTTACATTGTTATATACTACCATCCATACCTTACATTGTTATATACTGCGATGAGTGAGAGATGAGTGAACCTGGAGCATGCTCAAGTCGATCCGAACCCGAGCGTTCGGCATTTGATTAGCGGTGGCTGCTGAAGTTGGATAAAGCCCTAAGGCTATGTGGAAATCATGGATATAGTCATTGGCTGTATCCATGTTTTCCAGACAACCTTAGAGCTTTATCCAAGTTCAGCAGCCCCAGCTAATCAAATACCGAACGTTTGGGTTCGGATCGACTCGAACCCGAACCCGGTTTACTCATTTCTAACTGCGATCCATACCTTACATTGTTATATACTGCCATCCATACCTTACATTGTTATATACTGCCATCCATACCTTACATTGTTATATATTGCGATCCATACCTTACATTGTTATATACTGCCATCCATACCTTACATTGTTATATATTGCGATCCATACCTTACATTGTTATATACTGCCATCCATACCTTACATTGTTATATATTGCAATCCATACCTTACATTGTTATATATTGCGATCCATACCTTACATTGTTATATACTGCCATTCATTATGTCTATATAAATCACAGCATGCATCAACAGCAATGTGGACGGAAATATTCATACAAGACCCTGCATTCATCTATCACAGGGGTAGCGAACCGTGGCTTTCCAGCTGTTGCAAAACTACAACTCCCATCATGCCTGGACAGCCGAAGGCTGTCCAGGCATGATGGGAGTTGTAGTTTTGCAACGGCTGGAGATCCAGGGACCCCTGATCTATCAGAAAAGCCGGAGAACAAAGACTTTCCTCTACCTACCTGTCTTACCGGAGGACATGAGTCCTGGACTTTTTTTTTTTTACTATCAGACAAAGTAGCCGCCCTTTGTATTCTAGGCCCTGGCAGCATCCGCTCACAGACCTGCTCTGCCCCTGGCAAGGAGTTGAATGAACCTTCCCAAACAAGCCGAGATCCGGAAGAGATTCCTCTGCAAAGACTTATGGGGGAATTAAAGTACAGCTGTACCACTGTGGTCGGATTGTGAAGAGTGCTGCTGGGGAGGATGGGAACCCCCTTCAGTTACCCCCATCTCCTGTTGCTGTGTATTACAGGCTCCCATCCTGGATATTTCTTTGGATTCCAGGAAACTAGCTCTATTCTTAGTAATATCGCACAATGCTCCAGGACGGAGAGACCGTCAGACAGAGACATTACCGGCTTCTGCATTGGGATCACAATCTCCTTATAAATTATGTGGAGGAACTAATAGGATGCAGATTTCTGAAAGTTATATAGATTTGTAATTTACTTCTATTTAAAAATCTCCAGTCTTCCAGTACTTATCAGCTGCTGTATGTCCTGCAAGAAGTGGTGTATTCTTTCCAGTCTGACACAGTGCTCTCTGCTGCCACCTCTGTCCATGTCAGGAACTGCCCAGAGCAGCAGCAAATCCCCATAGAAAACCTCTACTACTCTGGGCAGTTCCTGACATGGACAGAGGTGGCAGCAGAGAGCACTGTGTCAGACTGGAAAGAATACATCACTTCCTGCAGGACATACAGCAGCTGATAAGTACTGGAAGACTGTATATTTTTAGATAGAAGTAAATTACAGATCTGTATAAGAGTCCAGAGCACTTAAATCAGGTAGATCCTCTTTAATCTGACCCAGGGATCGAACGGCGCCGTCACGGGGAAGCCGTTGTCGTGGTCCGTTTCTGGAACCGCGGGCCGCTTCCCGTGTACGGCACCGTTCTATCCACGGGGCTGGTGCTGAAGCACAGGAGGTGGTCCGGCCCTCCCCCAGTGGGCGGAATCCTGCGCCCCTCTATGGCGCGGCTCCATTGATTCTAAAGGAACCGCGTCATAGAGGGAATTCCCTCCCACTGGGGGTGGGCCGTGGATAGAACGGCGCCGTACACAGGAACCGGACCGTGGTTCCAAAAATGGACCGCAGCATTGGCTTTCCTGTGACAGTTCGATCTGTGTGTCAGATTAAAGAGGATGTACCTGATGGTACGGTACACCCTCTTTAAACAGTTGAATATGTTTACTGGCAGTTTTCTGCGTTTTTAGTAAGAAGTTTAGATGTGCGTTTTGTGTTTGGGAGGAAGTTTGCCGGCGTTTCCTGGTGAGACCGAGTAGGTTCTGCTTAGCGGTTTAGACCTGAGGTTGAGAATACATGGCTTGCAAATGTGTCTTGTTAGTTTTTTTTTGTGAAGAACTTAAGATAAGGCCGGGGGTCTCGCAGGAGGGGGCCTATCCAGTTAGTGCAGTACTCTGTTGGGGAGATTCTTACAACCTTGGCTACAGTTGTGCGACTTGACTATAGTAGAGACAACCTGTACTTACGGCCAAGAAGTTCCTTCTAACGCTGGAAAGGTCACAGAGTGCCAGTTCCAGTAGTACAGGACTGGCCGAGGCAAATCCCTCAAGAATACCCAAGTGGACCCAGCAGCAGTCAGCCGGGCACGGTAGCTAGTCGCACTTTTCCAACCCGATGTGTAGATAAGTCTCTGTTCAGTTTTTAAAGACTTAAGAATCCTGAGAATGCGACAACCCCCCTCAATATAAATAGTTTCCCCCCCCCCCTTTAGTGGTAGTTGCCCCTGTAATGGTTCAGTAGGCTATAGCTGAAGTCTCAGGAACTTGTGGAAAGAATGAGGTTATAGTCTTATAGTAGCAAGGCTCTGGCCACAGGGCCAGGACCTAGGAAGGGTCTCCCTCTGGAACTCTGCTTTGTAGGTCAGCTCAGGAACGAAATGAAATAACCACCCCACACCGCTGTCTCCACCATCTCTTATAGCCTAGGGTTAGGACCTCTCTCCTATTGGTGGAGAACAGCCTGAGGTACCTGATAGAGCAGAATAGGAGAAAAACTTTTTAGAAAAGGCCTCTGATAGGCCGAGGAGGAGGGAGTCAGCTGACAATCTTCCTCTTGCTTACAAACAAGTGTAACAATAAAATTAACCTCTGCAATTGTGGTGTCCCACCACAGGTGTTTCTTGTTTGTACACCCCTCGCAAGTCTGTACTTCAAAGTAATAGTGGTAATGAAGT
Source organism: Dendropsophus ebraccatus (assembly GCF_027789765.1). Classification (NCBI taxonomy): domain Eukaryota; kingdom Metazoa; phylum Chordata; class Amphibia; order Anura; family Hylidae; genus Dendropsophus; species Dendropsophus ebraccatus. The sequence continues at coordinate 11,411,367 of NC_091467.1, forward strand.
AGCACCTAAGTTTTGCCACTAGATGTCGCTAGTATGTATATTGTGTACTTAAGTATTGCACAGCTGTAAGTAACTAAAGGGTAATTGTTTCTAGGACCTGTGCACCAATGGGAGCTCTTTCTCTTTTCTACCTATCTCTATCCTTCTCTTTCCCTTGCACTCTCTTCTCACCCACTCACAGCACACGTTACGGATGCTGTAGAAGGAAGTCACTTGGGGAGAGGAAGTGTAGCCACACCTTAGTGAGTCTTACTCTGGCTTTGGTAGAGGAAGGACGCAAGCCAGATTGGACCCTGTAGTAGCCAAGTAGGGCCCTGGCTTATGCCAGGTCCCCTGTGGAAGTTTACTTTGGTCTCTGTAGAGAACGGACGCACATGAGACACCTTAGCACTGGTTTCTTGAAAGCAGCACTTCCACACACTATGCAGTGCTAAACGCACACTTAGAAAAGGCAAGTCATGGATCACCCCAACCCACGTTGAGAACCAGTCTAACAGTGAAGGACAGTATCCTGAAGAAAGAGGAACTGATCTGGATAGAGCAAAGTTGCTAGAAGCCTACATACTCTATCTCGCAGCACGGGTCTCATCAGAGAACTCTGACCACTCTGCCCATCCCAGGTAACAAGGTCTGGGGCTTGTGTCACCCTCTAGGACATTTCCCCCCACACTGGTACGCAATAAGTGGTGCAAAGACCAAAGAGTCAAAACACGGGCACAAGTATTCTCTCTACTCTCAAGTGTTTATTCTCCTTCTAATGTTCCGGCAGAGCACAGTACTACATTGGGTTGGGACTCTCACGACATCCTCCTCTCTACTTCTCTAGACCTCTTCTACCTCTCAGCACGCAACTCAGTCAGCACGACTGTGTCACTCCTTAAGCTTTCAGCACAGGTCGTGTCACTCAAGATTAAAGTATATTATCAAGTCAAGATCCTACTGTATATCACTGCATTAAGCCTTCCTACGGTAAAGAAGAGGTTATTTATTTTAACTGGACTCAGTAGTTATTCGCTGAGCACCTACACAGCCATTGCATCTTCCTTGGGTCATCTCCCCTTTATGTGGGTGGCGGTACCAATAGTCCGGGTGGGTCATAACTCCACTCTACACCACCGTGATAAGCGCTGAAGGGACTCATCACAACCCGGCAGGTTACCGACCACAGGGGAAAGGGTGTAGCCAGCCTATCTAAAATAAAAGCAGGTGTGCCTCCATACCTGTGTGCCCAACCGGCACTGTCATCACAACAGCATAACACCTGGCTGAGCTATTCCCCGACCAACCACTACTGTAGTGGAGTCACACTTCACCATCTGGCAAATGACCGGTCGCACCTCCCAGCAGGGTGAAACCACACAATGCCCTTCAGTGTGCTGGCTGTGGAGGAAAACAGAGCCATCTTGTGGCCAAAAATCAGTTCTACACCATACATAAGAGATCATAAAAGAACCCAGCTAAAAGCTCACATTCAGTGCCGACCGACATACATGAGACCCAGCAGTGGCAAAATGTGTTCTGGGACATTGTACAGCAGGGTTGTGGGACAAAGAGGGTAACTTGTAAGGAGCGAGTAGAAGAGTGCTAAAACCCCAGGAGCAGTCCTATAAGTAGAGAGCTGGGGTAAAGTGAAGTCCCTGTGAGGGGTGTCTAGATATGCCAGACCATACCTTAGCTATTCTGCCAGGAGAACTGGGGCCTAGTGACATCAGTAGTCGGAGAGGAGGAGGAGCTTACTGGGGAATAATGTGGATGTAAGCTACATCTGGGTTAGTGCAGGTAGGAGGTAGTCACCAGATAGAAGGTAGAAACAGACAAATGAGTGTGACCCTGTGTGAAATAACATAGGCCAGGAAGAGTCTCTTGTCAAGCCATCACAAACCTTAAAGGGAACCCGTCACCATGAAAACATTGTCTAAGCTATCGGCACCATGTTATAGAGCAGAAGAAGCTGAGCGAATTGATATATATCTTTATGGGAAAATATTCAGTATAATTTGTAATTGGGAGAAATCTTCAATGCTAAAGAGTCCAGTCTACTGAGTGACTCCGCCCCCCGGACTCCTTATCACAGAATGATCAGGGATTTCAATCAGCATGTTACAAGTTATACAGAATCTTTTCCCTCAAAGTTATATATTAATCTGCTCAGCTCTTCCTGCTCTATAACATGGTGGTGATAGATTAGATGGCATTGTCTCCCTTTGAGATCAAAGCACTCTCTTACTAATTAGATTTGCAAATCAAAATCCAATGCAAACATTACCATCACCATGTCTAAGGGGATTATCCAAGAAAGAAGCTAGTGACAGCGCTCAGCAAGAGCCACACCTTATATTGCGCCATGATGGAGTTTGTGTCCATTCCACCTGCTGAGTGATGTCACTTTCTTCTTGGACATCAGAAACCTGAGAATAATTTTGGAGGTTGGATTATGTTGTATCCCTCTTACTGTGTGCCTTCTGGTGTATAAGTAACTGCTAAGCTTCAGTGCCTCTGCTGAGAATGGCAGCCACCAAGACTGCTGTACCCCTCAGTAAAAGTGTTTGCTTGGATTACATTGGTCGGCACTCGTCTTCTTCTAGACATTGGGAGTGTGAAGATGGAGAGTGAGCCGCCACACTGAAAGGGTACCTATCATTTCCATGGCGGGATATCCTTTCATAGACCGCTCCTAAAGTAAGCAGAATTTGGAACTGCTGGTAAGTCCTCTCCTCCCGGTTTCCAGGTACGTCACAACCCGGGTTTCACATTACAAGCAGGTGGGATTTAGCCCACCCAGCCAATAAGTGACTGCAGCGGTGTCCCTCACCAGTGACTGACTGGCTAAAGGGGGCATCCGTCAATTGGACTTACCCTTTAAATGTTGCACCATCATACAAAAAAGTCTACAGTATAAAATGCATGAATACAATAAGAAATGGAAACTTACATCCCTATTAGACCCCATTCATATTTCCTTTCTGGACCATTCACCAGTGTACATGGAGATACCAAGCAAAACCCACCTGTGCCCTGGTATACTCATAGCAGGCCCTGTGCCCTGGTATACTCATAGCAGGCCCTGTGCCCTGGTATACTCATAGCAGGCCCTGTGCCCTGGTATACTCATAGCAGGCCCTGTGCCCTGGTATACTCATAGCAGGCCCATTGATATTAATGCACAGAACAAGGTCAATGTGCTATGTTTAGTTTGTTTGTATAGTTTAGTTTGTATAGTTTGTTTGTTTGTTTGTTTGTATAGTTTAGTTTGTATAGTTCTGTTTGTAAGTGTAGTCCTGGAGAGTAAAGCTGATCACAGGGTCCTATAGGGTAAAATTTTACTTGCAAAGTCAGATGGTGTTGAAACCCCAGAGCAGAGACCTTCATGGCGACACATTTCATACATTCCCCTTTGACTCTGTGGTTACATTCTCATACCAGTGTAGCAATATGAAATGACCACTAGAGGGCAGTGTTGTAATGATTACAATGGGAGAGAACAGGAAGAAAGTAGATTATTCACATACTCACAAGTCCTTCACAAAGTTTTCTATGGCTTGTAAACCATTTTTTTTATACGTACATTTTTATCATGCATGTTCTTCATTTCCTACACAGAGGTGTATGAAAAAATACTAGGAAAAAAAACATTACAAAAACACCAAGGACCTGAAAATGCATCAACAGTGCAGACAACCAGAACAAGACTTTGTGTGTAGTGCTATTTATAGTTTCCTATTAGCTTACAGCAAATGTCTGGACACAGCAGTTAAAAACATGAATAAAATGCCTAAAACTGGCAAAACCCCCCCCCCCACAAAAACCTGAGCCAAGAAGAGCCGCCATGTCAATCCTCCTCGGAGGGGGTGTGGGGCGGCAGGATGATGGAGGGTTGGTTGCCTCTCTGATACCCCTACAAATAAACATTTTTTTTTTTTGCTAACATGCCGCATCCTATCTACATTGTAACAGCACCTACATAAAGCTTGTGAAATAGGTTACTAGAAACTGACATCACTGATATATGCACATCTACGCTGTCAGTTTCCCTTTCTTTCAAATCAACTGGTGTCAGAAAGTCATACAAATTTGTAATTTACTTCTATTTAAATATCTCTAGTCTTCCTGTACTTATCAGCTGCTGTATGCCCTGCAGGAAGCCGTGTATTCTCTCCAGTCTGACACAGTGCTCTCTGTTGCCACCTCTGTCCATGTCAGGAACTGTCCAGAGTAGAAGAGCTTTTCTATGGGGATTTTCTACTGTTTCTACATGGACACAGGTGGCAGACTGGAAAGAATGCTCCACTTCCTGCAGGACATACAGCAGCTGATAAGTACTGAAAGACTGGAGATTTTTTTTAAATAGAAGTAAATTACAAATCTGTATAACTTTTTGGTTGCTGGAGTACCCCTTTAAGTTAGTGATATAGTTCCATACACCCAAATTATACACTCCAGCATTGCAGTGCTCGCTCAACACTAGGGACAATGCAACAAGTGCCTCAAAGATGGCCGCCTAGATTTCTGGCCTTGGTTTTTCCCTTGTCATTACAATGACTTATAGGACCACTTAATATGGTGGTTTTGGTGGTTTCCTTACAGGGGCCGCCCCTTGGCTGGGTCCTTCCCGGAGGGATATCTGGCTAGTGCTGTGTTTCGAGACTCTTCAATGAGGCTCCACGGGCTCTTCTTTTGTATGACGTAGGAGATTACGATGAGGCGGCTGATCGAGAAGAGACACTAGGAGAACTGTGTGAGATCCCAAGGAGCGGTTTGGAGGGGACTGAGGCGTCATTGTCCGGTGTCCAATGTTTCTTGTCCCCATTTTTCAGATTACATACAGTAGCTGTACGCTTTCCAGACAGATCTGGTATATCTGGGATGGATGTAACACTATGTCTTTTTTCTCCAATAGAAGTCAATGGGCAGACATACAGTATATCATGTAACACAGTGAAATCTTGGATTACAAGTAACTTGGTCTAATCCGAGCCCCCTGTGTCCCTATCCTGATACTGTACTGGGAAGTAACCCCTTCCATTGTAACCCACTGCCACCTGATCAACTTTGACGGTGATAAGACGCTTTCTGGCAGGGACCCTGTTGAACTGCGGAAATCCTCCTGTGGAAGCGAGCAGCTCATCCTTATGTCCTCTCTCTGCTGCCGGAGGACTTAGTGTGAGTGAGGCTGCGTCGCCCTCCTACTTCAGTGTTCAGGCAGCCTCGATCCTGCGTGCACAGACGTAACTCAAGCAGTGAGTGCTTCAAGTCCCCAGGCCCTCGTCTGCTGCTGGCACACCCGGATCACCGCCATCTTGTATGGGTGGTATATGACCGCTGCTTCCCTCTGACCCCTTCACCGATATCTACTCCAGGGCAGCCGGCACTAGTACCAGAATCGGCAGGTTTGCAGCCACCTGGGGAGTTGTCTGTGGAGGGAGAGTAAACTGATTAACCCCTTCCTTACTGATACACTGTTCTTTATGATACAGAACATCTCACCTACCTTATTTTTGGGTTGTGGAACGAATCGCCTGCTTTTCAATTATTTCTTATGGGAAAATTTGCACACTCAGTAGCAGATTATAATAGGTCCGTTTTGGGCTTTAGCTCCTGAAGGGCCCATGGCCCCCCCAAACAGACGTATGTTCAGTCATGATTTGCATGATTCGCTACTTTTTACCGCAATTTTGCACAAATCAGGGCAAAACTGAAGCCAGGAGACAATGCAGTAACATTAGAGAATATATTGAAGGACCTTATCATGTGACAATGATGTCACCACAGGTCCTTTACAAGCTGCATTATGGAGGAAAAAGACTTAAGTTAGTGCCGCCATAGTTACAGTGGGTTGGGGGGGCCCAAGCTTGGTGAACAGCCCGGGGCCCATAGTAAAGTTAATCTGCCCTTGAGCACGCTCCCTCGTAATCCAGAATTTTGCTGTATATGAATACTGTTGTCTATATACCTGGTAGGAATAAAGGCGGCCATACGCCTCTCACTAAGGCTCCGGCTCTATTTGCAATACTAAGAAGACAAAGTCAGCTTGCTGCCCATAAGCCATCCGTACTTGTAGTAGATCAATACCCTGTCTCATATGGGTGCAGATGACCATTTATCTCTCTATTACGGACATGTCAGTGCGAGGGAAAAACATCATTACTTTCACCCTCTTCCTCTTCCGATTCATCTGTGCCTTATTAATTATCGCTTGGTTCAATATTTCATGGGACTAGATCCATCACCCGGCAGATTGTCTATTAGACCCCGTGTAGGGGTATTTAACAACGCAGATCATTCTGCAAGGACATGTTCTACCTCGGTCTATTTACTAGCAGACATGTCCGGGATCAGCACACGTAACATAATTCATGGGGACGCCGCACTTTCTATCTGATTTCGGTGGCACTCTGTATAACGGCACCGATCCATACTGGTGCCAAGCTCGTCGCTGGTGGTCTACGGGAGACTATAATAAATGATCTGTTACTGTATTCAATTATGGATATACTAATGCTCTCTGCATATTAATTCATTGTACTAGACAGCCATATGTACAACAGGAAAACAACAGGGATACCATACTGCGCGGGATTCTCTCTCTATAGCAGCTTCAGATTTAATGTCTCAAACTATGTTCGGGTACGTTATGTTACTTGTATAGACTGGGGTTTTACTTGTCACACTGTGAAACAGCATACACTGAGGTATTTTTACAATATAATAAGAGACATTATTGTTGTGTATTGGTCACATGACACTTCCACGGGCAGCTTCAATGTTAAGTAGGCTCTGAAGAAGAAGTCTCCCAGATCTACATCTTTCGGGATGAGGATAAAGCTAATGTAGTCCCTCTCCCCAGAGGGATGGAAGTTTTGAATTTAATCTTGGGTTGACCAGGGGAGTGAGAAAGAGACATCTTTTTCAAAGTAGGGCAAGGTTCTAAGATCTTATTTAAGGGGGCCATACACCTTTAACAACTGATGGCTGAATATTACCAATATTAATATACAAAGCACAAATAATGCTGTGTTTCTCCAAAAATAAGCCCTACCCCAATTATAAGACCTGGCTTCATTTTGCAGGCATTTTAGTGTAGACCTGAAATATAAGTCCTACTCCAATAATAAGCCCAGGTTACAGTCAGCTGACCAGATCCCTTAAACTGGGTGCTGAGTATCAGCCAATCAGGCCCAGACTTGTTATGCTCCGCCCCCACCTGCTCAACACAAGCTGCAGGGGAAGCAGGAGGGGTAAGAAGATGCACAGTAGGGGACATTGTATATGGGGGGATGGAGTGTATGTGGGCCAAATACAGAGGGGAGGGAGGTATATAGTATGGGGGACAACTGCAGAGGGGGAGGGAAGTATATAGTTTGGGGGAATAACTACAGAGGGGGAGGGAGGTATATAGTATGGGGACTACCTGCAAGGGGGGGGGGAGGTTATACAGTATTGGGACTACCTGCAGAGGAGGAGGGAAGTATATAGTTTGGGGGAACAACTACAGAGGGGGAGGGAGAAAAACAGTATGGGGGGACAACTACAGAGGGGGAGGGAGGTATATAGTATGGGGACTACCTGCTGAGGGGGAGGTATACAGTATGGGGGTCAACTACAGAGAGGGAGGTATACAGTATGGGGCAACAACTAATAAGGGGGGAGGTATATAGTATGAGGGAAAAACTACAGAGTGGGGGAGGGGGGCGGTATACAGTATGGAGGCTACCTGCAGGGGCGGGAGGTATACAGTTTGGATAGGAAGATATACAATATAGGAGCCTAACAACAGTGGGACATACAGTATGGCGGATAACTGTTAGTATGCAGCATATAGAGTGGGGATACAGCGTAAGGGCATCGTTCTGTCTCTAAGAAAATAAGACCTGCCTCCGAAAATAAGCAGAGGAAAAAAATAACATAAGACTCTGTCTTATTTTCAGGAAAACAGGGTAATATTATATTCTATTACTCTGACATTTCCAGGAGGAATAACAGAAGGAGGAATCCGTCATGATGCTAATTTCCAGGAGAAGATGCTGCTCCATTGTCCTTGTCTGCGGAATATGAGTATTTACTGAAGGAGTCTATAGTGGAATAAGGAGGGGATGAAGGTGATCCCTGATCCGACCCTTGTAGTAGGGGATGTAGAGCCGCAGCCGGCCCTCCCTGACACGGCTCATCCCTTTGTATGCATTGTATTGTGTCATTTATCTATGTGTATACATTTTCACGCTTCATTTTCCCCTCAATCTGGGAAAGCTGAGGATAAGCGATGCTGAAGGTCCGCTGTGTACACTCCATTCACTCTACAATGTCTGGCCTCCAGAATGCCGGCAAAGTTTCATCGGAGAAAGCCTATTGTAGCCGATCGGTAAATCTGCTTATTATTTTCCTATTTAGAGAGGCCTGGAAAAAATATTATCTTTTGTTTTATACAGAGAATGGAAAATCACATTGTCATGGAAACCGGAGTGAAGTGATTGGGGGGGAGAGAAGGGAGGGCTCCGCAGAAAGGTACAGAGATATTAAACTCATTTAAATCGGAGAAATCTCTGACATGGCTTTAACCCCTCGTGATCTTTACTAGAATCCAACAAACACATATGTATTCTTTCTATTTGCACTGCATAGTTTTCGCATTAACCCTTTCAATGAAACCTTTTATCATGAAAGGACTTATATATTTGATACTGTGGTTATCCTGTATTTGTTTTAACAAGAAGAGTATTTAGTGTTCCTGCCCTGCAGCATTGTGGCTTCAAGGGGTTGTCTACTATGGACAATCACTTTGTTTAAGCCAATCCTATGAGGTGCTAATGTGGAACCTCCAGCGTTCAGCCATTACCTATTGGGGAAACTGGAAGGAAGTGTTTAATTTCCCTGCAGCGCCTCGAGAGGGCAAATAAAGCATTACACCCTTACCACTGGGAGCAATAGGCTTTCCGCTGTGCTAAGTGCGTGAAGCATGGTCTGTACACTGGCCACAATTTAAGGACTGAATTATGCAGTGAGCTTCTGAATGGCCAAAGCACTACCCCACTGGATAGACACAGTAAGTTTGGTCAGGTAGGACTGCAGGATACTTGCCTTCCCTGTATCTATAAACCCATGTGTTTCTCCCTCACCAGTAAATAAATACTCCTACCCCAATAATAACACTTCTATCATGTTGGAAAAGGCCATGGCGGCCAAGTTTATTAAAACAAATAAACAATCCAAAAACAAGAACTCCTTCGATGCCCCTTCAATTTCTAGTGCGGCACCACCCACTCCACCGTTCCCACCTCCTTATTCAGCTTTCCATATGTGCCAGGCCACCACATCTGACCAAACCACCAGGACACCAAAGCCTCAATAAATCAAGTTTGATATCTCCTAATTATGTCCCGTGAGTCCGTACTTCAAGATCATGGCCTCTAACGTGCCAGACTACAAATTCCAGGTACCTGTCTATGCTGGGGTAATACTCTAATTCTGGCAGTACCCTACCCCACAGCAAGCCCGACAAACAGTTCCAACGCACACCGATAAGTCTACATTGTCCATTCTCAGCTGCCTGACGGCGGCTCGTCACGCAACAAAAGAATGTTCAAAAATCTACTCCCATGGCACCTCACCTGTAACGAAGAAACAACCATAACCAAACATAATATACACATGAGCCACAAGCCCCTTACAGCGCGTGAATAGGAATGTATGACCGAATCTATCGGAACTCCCATCTCCTGATTCTTTTGATCATTGCCTCCGCAGGACGCCACTTAGCGTCCTCTATTCAAAAAGGATGGGAAGTGTAGTCGCTGACCCACAGTCCCTCCCGCTGACGCCTATGTCAAGTCCCTTCTGACTCTCTTGTTTCTCCAGGGCACTTGAAGAGCTGGAAATCTCATAGAGATTAATGTTGAGTGGACTTGCTGAACGGTTTGGGTACAACAACAGCAACGTTCGATGCCTCCCTACGGAGTCCTGGAAAACATGGTCCATAGGCCTAAATCCATGTTCTCCCAGCTGCTGGGAGTCATATGCGAAGCGTTTGGTTTTGGAGAACGCTGCTGAACCCGAGCCGTTCAAAGTCCACACAACACCAATAGAGAGACAAAGAAGAAGCTGACTTCCAGCCTATTTAGATTTGGGACAGCCATAAAAGAGATCAGCTGGATTTGAATATCGTTGGCGCTCCTCAAGGCGACTCTCCCAGCAACAGCTCCCCCAGTGGCGGTGCGAGCCACGCCGTCCCGCTCTTAAATGCTGCTGGGGGGCAGCTAGTAGCTTGCAGCCAGTACCATGGAGGCAGGCCACACTCTGCACCCGGGCCCCCTTGCCGCACGGGCCCCATAGCAGTGGCATGGCCTGTCTCCATGGTAGCTACCTCATTGCCTTGCTCTTATGTGATTTCTGTAGGGCGCCATTTGCTCATGGTGCATTGTGTCGCACAAAAAGCAGAATACAGAGAATACATTTTGTACACACAAAAAGAGGCAGAATAATCTTGTGTACACATGGGTGGATTTTGTGCTTCCACAGTGTATTGTGTGGCAGATGAGGCCTGAAGGACCTGATGAAGCCAAACCTGATTATCTGTAATAGCTGCACAGGCTACATTTGGGGTGTAGCATACCCTAAATAAGCACCTATAAATATGATATTCGTGCCCTATACTATACAGCCCCCCCCCATATTCCTATTTCCTTTGTGTGCGCTGTTGTCATAGTAACAAGACATGTCAGATTGTACAAGCTAAAGGAATAGACAATTCCGGACAAGTTTACTGTCAGTATTTGCCAATATATTCGTATAGCAATAATCTTTGCATATAGTTAATGTAGGTGGTATTTATATGTGTAACTTTTAATGTAATCACACGATCAGGGCAAAAAAAAAAGCTACAGTGAAAAATACCAATCAAAGCAAAAAATGCCAAAACCCCAGCATGTATATCTATGTACGTAATCAATCTCTTAGAGGGAATGGTGCCTACCAACTGGCCGAGGTTCCCTTCATGAGGTAAATGAAACATAAAATGAGACAAGACAGACAGACATAATAAAGACTAGTCAGGCAGATAGGGGTCAAACCGGAGATAGCAGAATGGTACAGATACAGCCAGCAATTATGGAGGTCAGAACACCAAGCCATCCAATCCAGTATAAAACGCAAGCTCAAGCTACAAGAGAGTATGGCAGGGAAGGGAGATAAGTGGCAAAGGCAACTGTCCGTCACTACAGAAGCTTCAGCCATACTTTATGGACAGACGTACTTTACAGAAATACTTCCGACCACACTAAGGTCTGAACAGGCGTGGACATAACACTTACATTGTGTCTCCAGGAAACCTGTGACCCATTAAGGTCTCTGAAGGTGTCCTCTCAGTATCTTGCACCAAGACATTAGCAGCAGATCCTTTAAAGTGCTATTGCACCCCCCTTTACACTATGTTGGTATTCCGCCCCCTCTACAAGCTTAGATGCTGCACAATCCATATATACCTTTATAAAACTTGCCTTTGTCTTCTTTATGCTCTAAAATCACTTCATTTAAAGGGATAGTTCACAAAAAAAAATTCTTTCAAATCAACTAGTGCCAGAAATTTGTAATTTACGCCCAAGTCTTCCAGCATTTATCGGCTGCTGTATGTCCTGCAGGAAGTGGTGTATTCTTTACAGTGTGAAGAGCAGGAGAGGTTGTTTTATGAGGATTTGCTGCTCTGGACAGTTCCTGACATGGACAGAGATGGCAGCAGAAAGCACTGTGTCAGACTGGAGAGAATACACCACTTCCTGCAGGACATACAGCAGCTGATAAGTACTGGACGAGTTGAGATTTTTTTTTAAATAGAAGTTACTGGCACCAGTTGCACTGACACATAATATATTTTGTTATCTACAATGACACATGAGTGTTCAACATTGTAAATATCCTATTGCCGCCCATTGAGGTCGGGGGCTTAGACCAGTATACAATGTCTGCTCCCCCTGTTAGACATATAGGATGTGTAGCAGGGCTGTAACCTTGTCTGGGGATAGGTCACTTACCATGCTGATTGAGGAAGGTAACAGTATACCTTTAGAACTGATTCATTATTATACCTTCCCTTATAGCAACTTACATGATTTAAACAACCAGCAATGTATTTCCCAGTGATAAAGTAATCCAATCATATTATCCTATAGGATAATTGTGGATAATTGTAGGAGAACACGTTACGTCCAGAATATTGAAGCACAAACATATTCTGTATAGTCGATAGATAGTAATGCGACTCTCCAGTCTGAATGAATGTTGATTGACATGTTGTTCCACGTACGACCTGCAGGGGGAGCTAGTGCTACACACATTCCATCCACTTTAATTTTCTGAGTATTTTTCTCATCTACTGTTTAATTTATTTTTTTGACATTTTTTTTCTGAGTATATTGAATTGTTTCTGCAGACTCAGAAATCCTTCTTTCCATCAGTAAAAATGGAAAATGAGACCAACATAATTACATTTCTGTTCCCTCCTCAACCCTGATTTTTACTGTTATCTGGGAACAATTCAAATCCATATAACAATGAAGATAATACAGAGGAGGACAGAAAGCGAGGAGGTCTGTGTCCGATATATTTGTACTAAGTCTATAGTGGTGGTTAAAGGGGACCTAATGGTGAACCTATTGTTATGTATATGTGGCATTAAACATATATAGTCGAGTGGTTATTGTATACTATGCCCTAGTTTCTTGCCTTCTATTGTCTACCAGGTCTGCTACACTCCATACCCTCCCACCATAAAGCTCCAGTGCTGCGTTCTGTAGGAAATATAGTATTGAGAACAGAGTATACATTAACCCCTTCTTCCCAATTCCTATTCTTCCTCCTCACCTTCTGGGACTCATAACATTTTTTACTTTTCCACTAAATCATATTTTTTTTTATTTTTTTTTTTACCACATAATATTGTAACGCTGCTGGACGAGATTCACCAGGGGCGGCGCCGTCCTTTTCACTTCTCTGTTGTGTTCCGTGCTCGTCCTGAGGCTGCTCGCGTCTCTTCTTCCTCCTTCTACTGCAATGTCACTTCTGACCACTAGGGTGCGCAAGTGGCCAACTATTCTGGATTTATAGAGGCAGCTTGTCACCATGTGCTACTGCCTTCTGCTATTCCAGAGCCACCTGCACCTGCTTAAATTAGCTCCACCTACTCCTTCCTGCCTGAGCATTGTTGCATTTGTGTATTCTAAGTGAAAGTGTGGTTCTGCTATTCTGCTGACCACTAAGCTTTCTGCCTGACCTCTGTATGTATTGTTTGCCTTTCCCGTTGCTGATTGGCCTGACCTGCCTCTGAAGCCATCTGCCCCGCCCCTTTGCCAGTCTGACTACAATACCCGTTTCCTGCCTGGTTCTGTGCTGCCAGCTTGCTGACCATGTATACTCCACGTTTTTGTCAGTGTTACATTTGCAAAAACATAAAAAAAAAATGTCTCCGATGTGATAGTTTTGGTATTCTCTGGCGTATTTTGACCTTGTAGGATACAGAATGTGATAATTTATTTGTTCGGAACAATACGGCAATACCATATATGTTTATTTTTTATTCTTTTTTTAAATCTTTAAATGTTTTTTTTTTTTTACTTACCTTTTTAAGCCCCACTCAGAAGCTATTATAAGTAATCATCTGCATTACATTAATAAGTGCTAGATAAGTGCTATGCTGGTACAGTGTGCAGCAGCAGGCGGACTATACCAGGAGATCAGGCATGGCAGGCGCTGAGGCCTAGTAGAGATCAGCACTCTGTGATCATAGGGGTTCACCTGGACCACCAAAGTCAGATACAAACTCTTTAGATGCTGCAACCCCTACTAATTGTGGCATCTAAGCAGTTAAAGGACCAGCATCTGGGTGGTATCCTGCATCATATTCCCTCACCCGACCTGTGCTGTAAGTGTACGTCATGGGTTGGGAAAGGGTTAAAGGTATTATTATTTAGAATTAGAAAAACATAGTTGTTTTCTTCCAAAAACAGCACCACCCGTCCTCAGTTTGCGAGCGGTATTACAGCTCAGTTCTATTAAAGTGAATAGAGCTGAGTTGTAATACTGCACACAACCTGATGAGAGGGGTGGTGCTGTTTTTGCAAGAAAGTAGCTGTGCTTTTAGGCCACGACCACAAGGTCTTTTATTGGCCTTGTCGTTCTATCAGAACAATAGAACTATTGTTTGTGCTATTCCACAAAGAACGGCCATTGTTTTGAAATAACGACAACGTTACCGGGGCATAAAATGGCCAAAAAGAGACGTTGTATGGTCGTGTCCTACAACAGTAAAATAACAATTAGTAGAGTGAGGTTTGTCAGATTTATCATAGCATAAAATAGCTAAAAAGAAATGTGAGCTGATCACCAGGGAGTTTTAATTTTTTTTATTTAAATTTTTTAATTATTTTTTTTATATTATAGTATACTTTTTAACTGTTTAGACTCCTCCGCTCTCCCATACATGAGATACTTTTTACAGAGTGCATAATGTATTATATTTTTTTTACTGAATTCCTTGCATAACCTATGGTAATATGTTCAGTTTGCTAAGTCACTTAGAGACTAACCTATTTATAATAACCTCAAAACCTTCACTTATGAAACCTTGTGTGAAACTCCTATCGGAAATGATCTTATAATGTTTCTCAGAAGTTGAAAAAATATTTAAATGTTTTTTTGTTTTTTTTTTTTTTTTCAAAATGTGAAGACATTTAAATAAATGTATAGCATCAGGCAAGTGACCTGTAACTGCTTCACTAGTCCATGGCTACTGAATAGGTATAAATCATCCCGCTATTTGGCTATGTTCACACACACACACAATTTTTAAAGTGAAAAACCACTTTGTTTTTTTCACCTGTTCACACAACGGCAAATAACAGCTTTTATTTTAAACATAACGGCCGATATTTATATACCGTCAAAAAGACAGCCGTTTTTATTGGCCGTTATTTATGCATTTATGTCTTATGCCTTTCCCCATGACGCTATTCTAGTAATTTTGCACTTTTTCGTTTAATTAGACCATGTTCACACAACTTTTTGAGACTGTTTTTGTTTAGCCTTTTTGAACCTCATTTTGAGGCTTATTTTATTTCTATTATTCTTTTTTTGAGCTATATTTTTTTCCCTTTTGCCAACTGACTGGCTGCGTTCTTTCGGCTCTAGAGAAAGCTATGGCTTGAAACGTACTTTGGACCAAAATATGTATTTGACTTAATCTTTGGGTTTTAATGTTGTGTTTGAACAAAGGGCCTTTTTGTTATTGATATGCAAAAGAAGAGCCCTGTGGAGCCTCACTGAAGGGTCCCGAAACACAGGACTAGCCAGATATCCCTCCAGGAAGGACCCAGCAACACTGATGAGGGGCAACCCCCCGAAACAGCTGTCTGTGGATGGGTACCTGGCCTTGGTTTTTCCCTTGTCATTACAATGACTTATAGGGCCACTTAATATGGTGGTTTTAGTGGTTTTCCTACAGGAGCTGCCCCTTGGCTGGGTCCTTCCTGGAGGGATGTCCTGTGTCCTTGTCCTGTGTTTCGAGACTCTTCAGTGAGGTCCAGGGTGGGATTGGACTGGTCCTCTGACATCCAGACCACACAGATAACAGACTGGTAAGGAAGGAATAGGAGTGGTGAAGGAGCTGTCAATCATAACTGACTTAACCATTTGCATGCCAGAACAAAGTCAGCAGGAAAAACAGATGGGTGTGGTAGAATCCACTTAATACAGCACAGAATGGAATAAAGCAGTATTCAGACTAGTGCAAGACTAAGTATAATAAATGTGCAAAATCCTGGTAAACCGCATCCTCTGCCGTTCTTTGAGGAAGCAGGATGGCGCTAAAGCCCGAACAGGCACGGATGTTACTAGCACAATTGTAGTGTAGGCAAATTTTAATTGCCTGAAGCTTAAGGCTATGTTCACACACAATAAAATAAAAACAAAATACGACGGTAAAATAGGTATAAAATGCGGCCGTAATTTCAATCTAATAATAAGCTATATTAAGTCTAAGTAAAAAATAAAAATAAAAACAGCTTTCTTTGCAGACACTGTAAAAATATGTTTTTTTATTTTTATTTTTACAATGTGCTACAGAAGGACATTTTTCTAGTCTAGCCTAATATTAGATTGAAATTACTGCCGCATTTTATACCTATTTTACTGTCGTGTTTTGCTTTTGTGTTACTTAGTGTGAATATATTCATACACTGCAGAGAAGGAACCCGGACACAAGGAAAAATCACACGGCTGCCCTGATCCAACCTTCTCTACACGTCTAGCTCAAACCTAAATAAAGCAAGCAAAAATAAAAAATAAAAAGTTACAATAGGTTCTGCCCAATAGAAAGATTTTTTTAATTTCATGTCTCATTCATTATTACAATAAAGTTTTACGCTCATGTGAAGAAGATCCTTAATGTGTATAATATAATTACTAATCACCTATAAGGCTAAAAAAGGGTTAATTTGGCTAATAAAATGCGTGCAAATGTCTGATTGTGTCAGTGCGGTTTCCTACTTTGTAGCACACAGAAAGCTTAAACTCAAACCCCATTAATTGTTCTTGTAAAGAAAACCCACACGTTTCCTGTTATAGGAAGAGCAAGAGAAGAAAGAAAAAACGAAAACCTCCTTTAACCTTCTAATGGTTATTATTGTTCTGGGGTGCTTTACCTTAGTGCCATCCTGTACCCTGAGCACTTGCATGGCATGACCTTCCCCACACCATATATGCTTCTTTGTAGAGTAACATATTCACCTCTTCTATAAGTTTTCTTATAAATAAAACAAACTAAAGCACATTACATATTACCTTTATTGAATGGGCACTGTAATGGGCACTCTAATGGGCTATGTAATGGGCACTGTAATGGGCACTGTAATTGGCACTGTAATGGGCTCTCTAATAAGCACTGTAATGGGCTCTCTAATGGGCACTGTAATGGGCTTTCTAATAGGCACTGTAATGGGCACTGTAATGGGCACTGTAATGAGTACTGTAATGGGCACTGTAATGGGCCCTGTAATGGGCACTGTAATGGGCTCTCTAGTGAGCAGTGTAATATGCACTGTAATGAGCACTCTAATGGGTACTGTAATGGGCTCTCTAATGGGCACTGTAATGAACACTGTAATGGGCCCTGTAATGGGCACTGTAATGGGCACTGTAATGGGCTCTCTAATGGGCACTGTAATGAGTACTGTAATGGGCACTGTAATGAACACTATAATGGGCCCTGTAATGAGTACTGTAATGGGCACTGTAATGGGCTCTCTAGTGAGCAGTGTAATATGCACTGTAATGAGCTCTCTAATGGGCACTGTAATGCTTTCTGTAATATGCACTGTAATGAGCTCTCTAATTGGGCTCTCTAATGGGCACTGTAATGAGCACTGTAATGGGCCCTGTAATGAGCCCTGTAATAGGCACTGTAATGAGCATTATAATAGGCAATGTAATGGCCACTGTTAAGATCACTGTAAAGGGAACTATAATGAGCTCTGTAATGGGCACTGTAATGGGCACTGTAATGGGCACTGTAATGGTCACTATAATGAGCTCTCTAATGGGCTCTCTAATATGTAGTGTAATGGTGGCTGTAAAGAGCACTGTAAAGGTAACTATAATGAGCTCTGTAATGGGCACTGTAATGGGCACTGTAATGCGCTCTCTAATGGGCTCTGTAATATGTAGTGTAATGGTGGCTGTAAAGAGCACTGTAAAGGTAACTATAATGAGCTCTGTAATGGACACTATAATAGGTACTGAAATGAGCTCTGTAATGGGCAGTGTAATTAGCTCTGTAATGGGCACTGTAATAGGCACTGTAATGGGCACTGTAATGGGCTCTTGATGGGCACTATAATGGGCTCTGTGATGGGCACTGTAATGAGCAGTGTAACGAGCAGTGTAATGAGCAGTGTAATGGGCACTGTAATGGGTACTGTAATGGTCACTATAACAACTCTGTGATGGGCACTATAATGAGCAGTGTAATGAGCACTGTAATGGGCACTATAATGAGCTCTGTAATGGACACTATAATAGGTACTGAAATGAGCTCTGTAACTGGCAGTGTAATGAGTTCTGTAATCGGCACTGTAATGGGCACTCTAATGGGTACTGTAATGGACACTATAATGAACTCTGTGATGGGCACTGTAATGGGTACTATAATGGGAACTGTAATGGACACTATAATGAGCTCTTGATGGGCACTGTAATGGGCTCTGTGATGGGCACTATAATGAGCAGTGTAATGGGCACTATAATGGGTCCTGTAATGGTCACTATAACAACTCTGTGATGGGCACTATAATGAGCAGTGTAATGAGCACTGTAATGGGCACTATAATGAGCTCTGTGATGGGCACTGTAATGGGCACTATAATGGGTCCTGTAATGGACACTATAATGAGCTCTGTGATGGGCACTGTAATGGGCACTGTCCTTGATTGCTCAGGTCTGGTTTGTTGGGTACAGTTAACCTGGGTGGGTCAAGCCTTACCCCGGTCTGGGCCGCACTTCGCGTTGTCCCGATGTGCTTAATTTAATTTAATAACACATTTTAATTCCTCCTAAGCTCACAGCAATTTCATTGTTTTTAGTACTTTTGGGTAACTGAAACCATTTCACTTCATCCCCTAACACATTCAGACTGAAACTTTTACACATTTTTGTATGGTTTTTTTTCTCTTTCTAAAATTAGGATTATATCTCCTGAAGGGGTTTTTAGAATTAGTCATATATGTATGCACATACTGTATATCAGGCTAAAAAAAACATAAAAGAAATATATAAATCTAGCTAAGCCTATTATTCTGCAGTGTTGATCCAGAAGAAGGCAAAAAAGAGAAAAATCTCCATTAGGTAGAAACCAATTCCTTAATTCCTTTCACCATATCTGCCAAGGAAACATAATCCCTGAACCCCTCACCCTTCTCCATACTCTAGGAACTAAAACCTCTAATATTTTAACACTTCAAAATGCCATCCAGGCCCTTATACAGTCCAGAGCATTTTTGTATACTCATTTTTTATAATCTTTCCGGGTACTGTATTACCTTGAGCCCTTGAAGAATTCTTACTCTTTTATGTATTTTTTGTCTACTGGTGATGGAAATAAAATATACAAAATGAAAGAACTATTTCACACTCACGAAGAACCCCCATTGTTATGGCTTACACAGATCACGGCCAAAAATGGAATGGAGATTTTTCCCTAGGAGTGAGTTTTATTTGGCCAGTCCGATGAGTCCAGTCTTTATTCCACTAAGCTAACCTACTATACTGTACACTAGCCAGTAACATATGTGCTCTGATGCTGTGGCATTCATATAGTTACATAGTGTAAGGGAACCTGGGTATCTGTATGGAAGACAGGGACAGACAGACAGTGTGGGCCCCTAGGACTAGGCCCCCTCCAAGACTGTCCCTGCCTACTTGCCGGCCTGGCACTAGGTGATTGACGACCACTGGGCGACAGTCTCTATGCTGGGTAAGTGAAACACAGAAAGAGAAAAGGCAGACAAACACAATAAAGAATATTCAGGCAGATACAGGTCTGGAGATAGCAGAATGGTACAAGAACAGCCGGCAAACACGGAGGTCAGAAGGAGAGACAGAGAGATCAGAATTCCAAGCAATCCAAACCAATAATCTACAAGAGACAATTACAAGCAAGTTCCCAGAGCACAAGTGGACTTCTTATGAGATGCCAGAGTCCCTGTCCAGGAAGTGATAGGACCAGCCCTCTGACATCCAAACCACACAGAACACAGACTGGTAGGGAAGGGAGATAAGTGGAGAAGGCAACTGTCCATCACTACTCGGTCTAAACCATCTGCAGTCCGGCACTAGGGATAGTAGAAGAAACCAGACGGGTGTGGTGGAACCTGTCAATCACTACACAGCAAGTGCTGGAAAAGGGGAGCCTATTTCACGGGCCGAGCAGGGCCCGATGAACGATGTAAATGAGCGCTGATCTGCTAGATCGGCGCTCGTTTACTGGGCCTATTCCAGTGCCTAACAATCGTTAGCGAGGGCTGCAGGGACATCGTTACCGATATCCTTGCAGCCCTTGCAGCATACATTACCTAGCAGGGCTTCTCCTCCCCGGGTCCCGTGGCGCAGCATCAGCTTCGGTGCGGCCTGACTGAGCTGTCAGACCGCTCAGCCAATCACTGGCCAGGACCGCCGCGGCCAGTGATTGGCTGAGCGGTCTGAAAGCTTAGTCAGGCCGCATTGAAGCTGATGCTGCCCCACGGGACCCGGGGAGGAAGACGGAGCGGAGGAGAAGCCCTGCTAGGTAATGTATGCTGCTTCTCAAATCGTCGGGCGCCCGCCGCGCACAGCTATTCCACAAAGCGATGCGCGGTGGGTGACCGATGATTTTAGGTTTGGGCCTAAATAAACGATCAGCCGATGACACGATCATCGGCTGATCGTCTTTCTATTCCACCGAGCGATAATCGGCCGAATCGGGCCGATTCCGACGATTATCGCTCTGTGGAATAGGCCCCTAAGACTGGTAGGAAACATGCACACCGACTCATGGCCAAATGCGTAGTCTTGGCTGTACTTCATGGGTAGAGGACTTTTTAACAAGTTCAACCTATAACCCTACTGTGTTGATCCAGAGGAAGGCGAAAACCCTCATGAGGAGATGCCAATGGCCCCATCATAGGGAATAATATTCCTTCACGGCTCAATTTTTTTCCCCAGCTATTCCCACTATAGCAGCTTTGGTTCATATGATTAATAGATTAACAGGAACACTGTATGTGAGCATTACTTACCCTTATATACTATGTGTGCTTCGTGTTCCTGTTTATTATATGGCGCTATGGTACTACGCTTCTATATATAGTCTTTTCTTGGACCCTACCAGGTGGCGGGATTGTGTTTTTGCACCACTCTAATTATTTTTTATTGCCTTTATTGCCTTGACTATCACACAATGCTTGCTATATTGAAGGGGCCGCTGATGCTATATATCTTTTCTCTTTTTCGTTATTCCTGATTGTTTATTGACAGCGGGGGTTGCAAATCCTTATAATTATATGTGGTGCCTATATTTTATCTCTTTGATTTACAGCGACAGACGCAGTCATTATCGGCGGAATATATTTCCCAGGCAGAAAATTCATCGGGCATGCTTAGTGTATGACTGGGGATGAGTTCTATTGTGGGAGCAAAGCAAATCATGTACTGCATTGATCTGTACCAAGATAGAAATACTATTTTTTTCCCCCTTTCAATGGTCGGTTATTTTATAATTATATATTTTTAAACGATATAAAAACTGTTATCAAAAAGTTATTTATGTCATCTATATCATAAGCAGTGGGGGTATTATAGTAGGGGGTATAGAGGTAGTACAACATTATCCATTAGCGACTCAGTGACATTCCTCAAGGCCACACAACAATGATCAAGGGGAATGAAGCACGTCAGGTAACGCTGTCATGCTGTGCTCCATGCTCATCCTGGGGGTGCTTGTGTCTTGTGTCTGTTACCTCTGGCCACTAGGGTGTGCATGCAGCCAACTGCTCTAGATTTATAGAGGCACCTTGTGGCTCCACCTGCTCTGCCTGAGCATTGTTAAATTGTTGCATTCCAAGTGAAGGTGTTTTTTTGCTGAATTTTGACTTGACCCTCTTCTTCAGATTATGCTTATGATTATGCCTCTTAAGACCCTTCTTCTTTCTTACTACGATACCCTTATTTGATACAATAGGGTACTCTGCTGACTCTCCTGTTGACAACCCGGTTTGCTGACCACATATACTAAGCCTGTTCCCCTCTCCTCACAAAGTCTCTGTCTGGTTCTTGGGACCAGCCGCTGCTCACACCGGGACCACATTTAGGGAGCGTCCTGGTCCCCTCTAGCAGTAGAAGTCCAGCTTCCCAATACTGGAGGAGGATAAAGCGTTAAGACCTAGAGGGCACTTAGACTCCGATTCCTGGTGTGGCCTAAAGCCAAAGTAGCACAGCGGGTCCACACGCGAAGTCCTTAACATACATTATGGGGGAGATTTATCAAACATGGTGTAAAGTGGAACTGGCTCAGTTGGCCCTAGCAACCAATCAGATTCCACCTTTCATTTTTCAAAAAATCTGTAAGGGAATGGAAAGTGGAATCTGATTGGTTGCTAGGGGCAACTGAGCCAATTCTACTTTACACCATGTTTGATAAATCTCCCCCTTTGCCTTCAGCTTCTCCATCGTTTTCCATTTTTGTGAATACCAAGTATCAGGCTCCACTATGTTTTATCTCAACGTCCGGAGACGCTCGCCTTCCCCCGGTGAGGTGAAGTCTCCATTTCCTCAGTGTTCTCTGACGGGGCACCTTCACAATCTGCGGCCTATCGATTTCCGTCTAGTATTTTATTGTCTCTGGGTGCAGGACAAGTATGGCTGTTATTACGGCTCCTTCTTCTTCCCCTTATCCCACACCATGCAGCATTTATTACCAGGACTCCGAGAGATGCTTCATTGTTTCTCACTCACACAATATTTTTGCTGCTGAATATGAACCCTCCTGCCCCGAAATGGATGCAGATTTCCATAATTGTGGCGCGATGTATAGGGAAGCTTTCATATTAAAATAATGTATTCAGCTCAGCCATAAAAATGCAGACTGTGCTTTATTGGATATGGCTGATAAGAGTCACTTGTGCTCGCTAAATAGAGTCTGCATAGGCTAAGAGGCCTATTCCACAGAGCGATAATCGGGTGAATCGGCCAATAATCGCTCCGTGGAATAGAGACAACAATCAGCCGATGATTGTGTCATCAGCTGATCGTTTATTTAGGTTCAAACCTAAAATCATTGGGCACCGCCCGCGGTTTGATGCGTGGAATAGCGATGCGCGGCAGACAACCGACGATCTCACAAGCACCATACATTACCTACACATGTTACAGGGCTTCTCCTGCGCTCCTTCTCCCTTCCGGTCCCATGTGCAGCAGCAGCTTCGGTGCGGCCTGTCTTAGCTGACAGACCGCTCAGCCAATCACTGGCCAGGACTGCCGCGGCCAGTTGCCGAAGCTGCTGCTGCACATGGGACCGGAAGGGAGAAGGAGCGCAGGAGAAGACCTGCAACATGGTTAGTTAATGTATGGTGTTTAAACAAGGGCTGCAAGGACATCGGTAGGTAACATCTCCCAGTCTTTAGTCTTCAATGGTGTCCCTCACTATAGAACAGAATAGCAGGTAGAGGAAACTGATGTATAGAATCAGCACCCCTATCTCTGCAATATACAGGGGGAAGAAGGCTACTAGTCAGAGATTAGTTTTTAATTTGGGAAGCACATAAGATTGAAATAGAACATTATTTAAAGGGGTACTCCAGAAAGTTATATAGATTTGTAATTTACTTCTATTTAAAAATCTCAAGACTTCCCATACTTATCAGCTGCTGTATGTCCTGCAGGAAGTGGTGTATTCTTTCCAGTCTGACACAGTGCTCTCTGCTGCCACCTCTGTCCATGTAAGGAACTGTCCAGAGGAGGAGAGGTTTTCTATGGGGATTTGCTCCTGCTCTGGACAATTCCTGACATGGACAGAGGTGGCAGCAGAGAGCACTGTGTCAGACTGAAAAATAATACACCACTTCCTGCAGGACATACAGCAGCTGATACGTATCGAAAGACCAATTTTTTTTAAATAGAACTAGTTTACAAATCTGTATAAGTTACTGACACCAGTTGATTTAAAAAATAAACAAAAAATCCGGAGTATCCCTTTAAGTTGCTTCTTCACATATAATAAAATATACAAATTCTCATAATTTTTCATTATTTTACAGAAATGTATTTCCTAGAGCTTCACTTTAAGTTGTAACGCTATATGACATGTTTTTCCTACTGTCATGTCCTGAGCCTTCTCCACATACTATGTTTGGAATTGGTGAACCCAAACGCTTGGCATTTAATTACCGGTGGCTGAAGAAGTTGGATGGGGCCCTAGGGCTGCCTGGAATACATGGATATAGTCCTAAGCCATAGGCCATAGGCTGCATCCATGTTTTCCAGGACTCCCTGGGGCAGCATCCAACTTCTTCAGCCTCAGGTAATCTAATGCAGAGTGCTTGGGTTTGGACGAGCATGCTCGAGGTTCGCTCATCTCTAGTGAACACACTTACTTTACAAAAGCCTTTAGACTGGAGTCCATACAACTGCAGTTTGCAGCTACCTGGACAATACTTTCCTGCATATTCCAACCCCTGCCGTCAGCCGATTGTGGGGGGGCTGGGAGTCGACCCCACAATCTTATATTGATAAACTCTCTGAAGGACAGGCTGTTAATACTGAAGTCACAAAAAAATTCCTGAGAGAAGCTAATACATCTGCTCTGGCTTACAAAAGGGGGGTTCTCTCCTTAAATCTCCAAGAAATCTTCTGCCAGGAGACCCTTAGTACATACAAGTCTAACTATGCAACCAAAACCAAAGGCATTACAATATTAATTGTTGATTGCTCTGGGATATAGAGTGCAATAAAATGGTTTACATGATGGATGGACTGGTCATAAAAATCCACATAGCCTACTATAAGAATGTGCCAAGTACCTATAGGTACAGCTGGAATATGGGGTCAGACTAGGGTTTCTTGGGCTTGGACTAGTTCTGGAGACTCTATACAGGACATGTGCAGGTCCACTTTGAGGTTCTCTTTGAACAAACAAGATATATAATCAATAAGGTGTCACCTGCTTCGCGAGATAGAGTATACGTAGGCTCTTGGCTGCTTTGCTCTATCCGGATCAGTTCCTCTACTTTAGGATACTGTCCTGCACTGTGTTAATATGTTCACAGCGTGGGTTGGGGTGATCCCTGACTTGTCCTCTCAATAATCTTGTCATCACCCAGACTGATCCCTATACACATTAGAGCTCACAATCTTAATTCACTTATCGAAGGAAAGCCCCACAAACATAGAGAACATACAGACATGCAGATGTTTTTCTTGGAGGGATTTAATCCCAGGAACCCAGTACTGCAAGGTAACCACTGAGCCACTATGCTCACACAATCTAATAAAGCATGGTGGCTCAGTGGTTAGCACTGTTACCTTGCATTACTGGGGTCCTGGGATTAAATCCCTCCAAGAAAAACATCTTCATGTCTGTATGTTCTCTCGGTTTGTGGGGCTCTAATGGGGATAGGGATCAGTCTGGGTGATGACAAGCTATGTGCAGTGCTGTGAAATATTTATATATTATATAAATATTCCCATCACAGCTAATATAATCTATCTATCAGCCAGACCACTGCTTTTAGAGCAGAGCTATGGTCAGTAACCTTGTTACTGTCAGTAACCTGACAGTAACAAGCTGTCAACAATAGAAGGGAAAGAGCAGCATAACAGCAGAAGGAGGCAAGTTTGGCTAATGAAAGTATTTACAAAAATATTAAAGGGGTATTCCACTCAAACATAACTTATGATATGTTGCTGCCCATGGTAGGACTAACAATTCCTTTTATACTTGTTATTATCTATTCAGTCTCCTTTTCTCAATTCGGAGCTGCTTCTTTCTGCTGAAGACACAAAAAAACTGTGTGTGAGCTTTTCTTTCTGTCTCCTCCTCCTCGCCCATCCCTTCTAAGACGGCTGATGTAAACAAGTCCCTATCTGCAACTTTTTATTTTCTTTGTAATGCTGGGAGGGTTAATCTGAGGTTGGTGATAAACTCACTGTGATTAATCCTCCCGTCATTACAAAGTTGCAGATAGGGACTTGTTTAGATCATCCGTCTCAGAAGAGAGGGGGAGACAGAGAGAAAAGCTCACACATAGATTTTTGTGTTTTTAGCAGAAAGCAGCAGCTCAGAACTGAGGGAAGGAGACTGAATAGATAATAACAAGTATGAAAGGAATTTTTAGTCTCACCATGGGCAGCAACATATCAAAAGTTATGTTTGAGCGGAATACCCCTTTAATTTGACAAGCCCAACAACTATGGGAATACCCCTTTAAGAATTGAAGCCAAAGCAAGATGGGATTGTCTTTTGTTGTCCTTTAAGAGCTTTTAGCGTATCCCCTGATATTTCTGTTGGACCAGCCCGGCCTTATAATAAAGCAACCTCTATGGCCAGGCACATAGACACAAACAGGGGCCTAACCCCTGAAGACACATCCTATCACTTGAAGAAACTGAAACAAAGACAACATTGTTCCCATTTTCAAATGTTTTTATTAAAAAGAAAAGTCAAATAAGCAATTGTGAAACAAAATGAATATTTTCCGCCTGCGCGTGAATTCAGCACAGATCGGGGAAACATTAAAAAAAAAAGCCGTTTTATTATTAAATCAGAAATTCGCTTTGTATCTTTTTTTTTTTTTTTCTTCTCCATAAATAAAATTATCGTCAACAATTTAGAAGAACTTATGACCGGAAAAAAAAAAAAGAAAAAAGTTCATGACTCCGCACAGATAGAAATCATTTTCGTACTGTAAAAATAAAAAAGGAAAAAAAAAAACAAACAAAAAAAAAGAACAAAAATTTGGCAGTATTTTACACATCCTATGTATAACTAAAAAATGTGCTACAATTAATATAAAATGCTTTTACTATAAAGTAAGCTACTCCTTTTATTTCTATACACAAAGAAAATTGTAAAGATGTCTTGAGCACAGTCCTAAACCACATGATAATTCTACTTACAACTATTCAACAAATTATATTTTTCATACTTTTATTTTTTATCACATTATCCAAGTTTTTTGTATATTTGCACATTTTTTTTATTTAGGTATTTGTTGTTTTCCACTTATAAGAAGTATTGTTTGGTTTTGGTGGGGGGTGGGGTGGGGGTTGGGGGGGGTTCATTTCAAAATATACAATATTAACAAACCTCTTTACATATTTTATATGCCTGGATGAACTCATCCCCATGCTTTCCATAGCAAATATGCTGGCCACAAGAGGTGTCTCTTTTGTTCTTTAGAAGTTATGGGAGCTTGGCTTCTTGCCTTCACCAAGTTTATGTCTGCAAACCAAGCCAAATCTTTAAAGCTTGCGAAGAACAAACCACGTAAGTTTGCTTTTCTTGGTGACTGTGCCATCCATGTTCTAGATGTCCAGTGCTGTAGACTCTCTGAAATGTCCGTTCCTTCAGCCTTCATTTACAAGTTAGTTTGTGGTTCTAGGTGAGGTAGAGAGACTTGTCTCCTGGCAGAGTACTTAAAGGAAGCAAGAAAGACTGGTTTCAGATATTGGTTGTAAAAACCTATAGTCACCACCAGCTAAGCGCATCGACTGAGAACAAAATTACATTTTTTGCAAGTGTATCTCTATGTGACGTAACCCAGGTGGGATTTCAAATCAT
The DNA here is from genome assembly GCF_027789765.1 of Dendropsophus ebraccatus. Lineage (NCBI taxonomy): Eukaryota > Metazoa > Chordata > Amphibia > Anura > Hylidae > Dendropsophus > Dendropsophus ebraccatus. The sequence continues at coordinate 11,438,707 of NC_091467.1, forward strand.
GTTATCTACCTTGGTCCTTTGTTAAAGGGGTCTTCCACTCAAACATACATTTTGATATGTTGCTGTTCATGGTGAGACTAACACTTCCTTCAATACTTGTTAATATCTATTCAGTCTCCTTCCCCCAGTTTGAGCTGCTGCTTTCTACTGAAGACACAAAAATCTGTGTGTGAGCTTTTCTCTCTGCATCCCCCTCCTCCCTCCTCTCTTCTGAGACGGCTGATATAAATAAGTCTCTGTCAGGCTTTATCTGCAACATTGTAGCTTCTTTGTAATGCTGGGAGGGACAATCACAGTGAGTTCATTAGAAACTTGACCTCAGGGACTTGTTTACAGCAGCCGTCTCAGAAAGGAGGGCGAGACAGAGAGAAAAGCTCACATACAGACTTTTGTGTCTTTAGCAGAAAGCAGCAACTCAGAACTGGGGGAAGAAAACTGAATAGATAATAACAAGTATGGAAGGAATTGTTAGTCTCACCATGGGCAGCAACATATAAAAAGTTATGTTTGAACGGAATACAAAAATATACAATGCGGGCAGGGGATGGGTGAACATAATAAAGAATGTATACTTACCAGTCCTTGTGCCCCCGCAGTGCTGTGTCCCCACCCCCAGACCTCATGACTTGGCAGATGGATGCCCTGCTCAGTCACTCAGCAATCACTGATTGGCTGAGCGGGCACTTTCCCCCGAGTTGTGATGTATCAGGAAGCCAGGAGAAAACAATATCCGGTAGGTGTCAGGGAGCACACAGCGCTGCGGGGGTGTGGGGACTTGTAGGTATACATTCTTTAATATGTTCCTCCTGCGGGCAGTGGATTTTTTGTTTTTGCCTTTATGATAAATCTTGTATACAACCAGCTGCTGTATCTAGCCAAGGGAACGTGGCACCTGTGGCTCCAGCTAGCCAGGAAGGAGAGGGGGCATATGCTTCTGGTGCATAGCGCCAAGGCATGCTGACAAGCTACTCTGACTAAGAAGACATTGGCTGGCCAATAAACTAAATATGGGACTCTTAATGAATGAAAACCTCTTTATGCACCCATGCCCATGCTCTCCCCTCCAGTGCTGAACTCGGGATGCATTCCCTCTTCTAGTCTATAAGTTGCTGTCCAATACCTCCATATACAGCACCCCCTTCGATCTTTCTTATAATTCTATAGTAATTGTGAGATATGAAATGTATTGGCTTCAAGAAAATTTGGATATAGCCTATGACCTATGGCTGTATCCATGTTTTCCAGGACTCCCTACTGTGTCATCCAACCTCTCCAGCCACCGAGAGTCGAATGGCGAGTGTTCAGGTGAGGAGAACGTTGCCAAACCTGAACACTTCGGAAAGCCTGCACCGCACCAATAGCAACCAATCCGAGCTCAGCGTCCAATTCTTAAACTGCTCTGGCAAAATCAAAGTAAATAGACAGAGTCATGTTACATGAAGACACCTTCCCATGAGAAGACCATGATGTAACCCAAGCAAACAATTTATCAACTCTTTTGTAAAAATTCTAAATGAAGTGCAATTCTTCATTGTTACCCTCTTCAAACTTTCTAAAGAATATCGTGGTTACGTGTCTGATCTTAAAGATTACTTAAAAAGAGTCAGAAAAATAGAAAACAACAATGCCGATGTTATTTGAGATAAATGAACCATAAATGATGTGGTTACGGGTAAATTCTGAAGAAAATCGATTCAGGAAGAGAAAATGAAAAGATTATTTTTCTTGCTTTGTAGTACAAATCAAGGCACTAAATTATCACCGCCTATTCCACAATATGAATACATACGATATATTGTCTGCGAGTTGTGGAAATAAAAGGGTTACGATTATCGTTGAGCAAACCTGTCAAAATGCTCAGGTTCGGCAATGTTCTCCGAACCTGAATGCTCGGCATTTGATTCTCCATGGCTGCAGAAGTTGGATGCCATGGATAGCCATGTTTTCTAGGACTTGCTAGGTAGAGATGATCGAACATCGGGAAATCTAGGTAATAGGCTGTATTCCTGTTTTCCAGGCGGTACTCGGGCAGTCTCCACCTTCCCCACGGAACAAGAAGGCATCGGGAATCAAATGCTGAAGGTTCGAGAAGGTTTGAGTTCCCTAAGATTTCCCGATGTTCGATCATCTCTATCCCTAGGGCGGCATCCAACTTCTGCTCCTTTGGGGAAACAAATGTTGAGCCTTCGGGTTTGGAGAACTTTGCCGAGCCTGAACAGTTTGACGAGTCAGCACTAGTAGGGATACAATACTTTTTTGGAAACAGGTTACTCTTCATCTATTTGGGCATTCTTACCTGCAGTGGTTGATTCCACACTCTCTGCTGGGAAACTCATTGTCCCACTCTGTGCTTCCAGGGGGATTGGAGGAAGCCGGGGATCGTGGGCCAACATTGCTAGGAAATTCTGATGGGAGGTGTGAAAAGTCCTATGGAGAATAGAGAAAAAGGTATAAGGGTTGGAGATAGGGTATATCAGATCTGATGATTGTGGAAGGTGATCTATGAAAATGGGACAGAGTGGTGGGAACTTCTAGGGCAGAAGTCCTTAAAATGTTGCAGAAATAGAAAGGTGATAGGGACTAAGAAATAGACAATGGCATAGCTTGATGGAAAACTTGATGACTGCAAAAAATCCATGAGCATCCTTACCTGTTGACCTGTGGGGGATGAACTCATTGGTGACTGTAGTCCAATGGATGGAGGAAGGATGGGTGGTTGTGGTACTTGCTGCATATTGAGGGATTGATTAAGGAGAGAGCTGGAAGGGTGGCGCAAGTGCTGATGGATGGGAGGGCTTATCTGGAAAGGGGGTGGAGGTGAGGCACTGATGCTGGGCAACATGGATTTGGCATTGAGGCTTCGGGAGAGGCTTGGGTGAGGGTGACTGCGATAACTCGGCAGGTCTGCGGGGGACAGAAATGAAGCCAGGCCTGGATAGGGTGATGACGATTGCGGAGGCAGATTATACATGGACTGCTTTGGGAGAATCATTTTGGAGGGTTGACTGGGTTGGGAGTTTTTCGTCTCTCCTTGGTCACTGTAGCTCTAGGTTTAAAAAGAAAAAAATATATAGTAAATGTAGGTAAATTAGATTTATTAATAGATAAAAGAGGAAAAACTAAACAATAGACTGGGGCCCATATCTAGAAAATAACTAAGAGAAAGGCCTACAATCTTTTCCTTTGTTTCGCCTTCCATGCTGTAGTCTATTTCAAAGTAAAAAAAATATTGTGGATACGAAACTTAAACTATATTGTGTATAGGAAGAAATCCTAATAAATATACTGAAAATGCTAGAAATAACAAAAAGTCCCAATCTAATGCAGACATAATGTTCTTCGAACCTCGAAAACTTCTCCAAAAAAAGTATGTAATATAATTATAGCAATGTTCATACACCAAGCATAGTCTATAATATTGAGCTGGAACATAGTGTTTCCTTCTAAATAATGCACAATATTGGGGGGGTGGAGGAATTCCCTAGGCATGGAGATTAATATTATTTCGGTCTGTTACCTTGGAAACCAGACTTGCTCTGTAGGCTGCAAGGGCCTTCAGATATTCCTTCTTGGCTGCCTCGGTCTTCCTCTTGTAGGCCTGCAACAAACACAGTCAGCCATTAAAAGGGGCACGATGCGTCTTAGAGGGCCTCTTGCTTTGTTCCTTGGTGGAGTCATTCGATTCTGATAACTACTGGTAACTATGTTTCTAAAGTACTTAGACCATCTAGTTGCTTTCCATTTATTTTGGGAACTAATGGAAAACCCATCTTGATGAGCGCAACTGGAGCATGCTCGAGTCCAATCATTGGCATTTGATCACCGGTGGCTGAAAAAGTTGGATGCAGCCCTAGGGGGTCCTGGAAAACATTGATACAACCATAAGCCATTGGCTATATCCATGTTTTCCTGGAATCCCCAAAGAAATTTTAATCGGACAACCCCTTTAAAGAAATCTTTAACATATTGCAGAGAGAGAGAGCGAGACAGAAAGAGCAGTAAGATGGAGAGAGAAGGACTTTCTCCAGGTCTAATTACCGATTGGTGGGTTCTTAACACCCAGCGCCCAAATACAAACTTTGGTGTTCCCTTGTGACTTTTCAATACTTTTTACAGTGACAGGAACACTTTAAGGCTATGTTCACACTACGTATATGTCCGGCCGGACATATACGTGTAAAACTCCAGCCGGATTTACGCAAGTTGCGGCCGGCTACGTACGGTCCGCGAACTTACGCCCGTAAGCTACGTACGCTTCCCGAGCGGCGTACGTAGCGATCTGACAGCGGTATTTTACTGGGATATCTTCGGCTAGCCCCAGACACCCCAAAGAACATTTTGGATCGGCAAATCAAAGTGGAAAAAAGAAGAAATCACCACTACGTACGGGACCGCATGTTACGCTACGGGCGTAAGTTACAGCATTTCCGTCCCAAAACAATGGTCTGGTTCATTTTTTACGGAGCCGCATACGATCATTGTGCTTATACTTGTTAATATAAGGCTCTTCCTAAGGGGACTATGCCATGCTTTGGATATATATATAGTATTGAGGAAGCACTTAATTGCTTGAGTGCTCGGTGCTCCTGTCAAGCATCTATCAATGACGAGTAATGAACCCCATTCAAATCATGGGAAGACTGGAGCATTTAACTAGGTGCCCCCTGCTCGGCAAAGCAAAGCGTGCCTGCTTATGCCCCCGGCATACCGCCAGAGTTCTAATGTGTCTTGCAGGAACGTATTGTGTTTTTGTACAGTTTAAACATTTCTTCAAGGGACGACATAACTCAAAAAATTAAATAGTTCACTGTATCGGGCAGAAGACACAACCATCAGTTATTGAAGACGTACGGCCACCTTTACCCGAGCCCCACAAGGTGGTAAGTCCCTATACAATAGTAGTATAGGGAGAAATCTTGGAACTCACCAATTTTTTTTCGCTGTTTTATTCACATAGCAGGCGAACAAAAAAAAAACAATGGTACAATAGGACGCGTTTCGGCAAGGAATGTCTTTGTCAAATCCTTTGGTAATAGACTAATAGACCCCGTGAACCCGTGTGGGAGCCACATGCTTGGTCCGCTAAGCTCCTATACCCACTACAGGCGAAGGCTGCTTAGTGCCAAAGAGACCTGTCTACAGCCCCTCCTGCCAGGAGACTTCTGCCTGTTATCGCTGGCGTGCAGCACCGCGAACAGCAGGGAATATTACTGAGAAAGTCACAATCCCCTAATAAACAATGAGGCAAACGACCTTCTATTAGTAAGTACTAAAACATGAACATTTGTAAGTGAAAGGAAGAACTTCATCAACTTTTTCATATGCATTGCCAGCAGCTGTGTCCATGTTTTCCCGGACTGTCTAGGGTGGCATCTAACTTCTTCTAAATCCAAATGCCTGGATCCAAATGCCGAATGATTGGACTCAAGCATGATCCAGTTGTGATCATTGCCGTGTGTCTAAATCCATAGAAAAGCAACACGTTTTTATCAGTCCTACTTGACCACATAATACTTGACTGCACAAGTTCTCACCGCTATAAAGTAAGTCAATCTCTCTCTCTTTTTTTTTTTTTTTTTTTTTTTTTTACTGAACCGAAATCTACTCTGGCGACATTGCCTTGTATAAACTCAATTCCAAAGACAATCTCTTCCAGGCCGGGACAAGTGTTTAATCCAGTTTTGTAATCTATCATTATATTCCTCTGGAATGAGGTGTTGTTGAATGTACTGCCGATCGCCACTCGTCCTTCTCTGAAATAATCCTATGAGCTCTACTTGTTACAATAACTTTTTAAGTATAGAAAGGACCATCTGTAGCCACATAAACCCCCGGCTGCCGCTTGATTCCTGTATAAATTTTGTAGCTGTGGGAATAAAGCTATGATGCTACAGGGCAGAGGATCAATAAACAGCAAAAAGATTAAAAAACACCAACAACCCAATAGTATATTGTGTATATTGCAATGAGCTTTTTTTATTGTTTGGTTATATCATTGTGCTGTCATGCATCTACAAAGCTGGCCCAGTCAGGGTCCTATTCCACAGGCTGATGGGGGCCCGATCAATAATGTAAACGAGCACCGATCTATTACAAGGCCTGATAATCGTTTAGCGAGAGCTGCAGGGACATCGTTACCGATGTCCTTGCAGCCCTTGTCACCATACATTACCTAAGCATGTTGCAGGGCTTCTCCTGCGCTTCTTCTTTCCCCCGGTCCTGCGTGTAGCAGCAGCTTTGGTGCGGCCTGTCTGAGCTGACAGACCGCTCAGCCAATCACTGATCTATCAGTCTATCAGTCAGTTATCAGTGTTCCGCTTCCTGGTTAGAAAGTGGACCCCAGTTGCGATGTGTCAGGGCTGCTCAGCCAGTCAGCCAGGGGCGGAACTACCGCCGTAGCAGCCGTAGCGGCTGCTCCGGGGGCCCGGCCGCATCAGGGGGCCCGTGGCGCGGGCCCCCGGAGCAGGCCTCCCGGGTGCTGCAGCTGTTTGGGGTCCGGGGGTGTCCTGGTACCTGGGGGCAGCACTGGTAACGGACTCAGCATCCGCCCGGGCTAGTACTTCCGGGTCACAGAGCGTCTGTGCTGGAAGTACAGGCCGGGGGGCCGACTCTTAGCTCTCTGGTACCTGTGCTGCCGGAGATAGGACGGGACACGCGAGGGCCCCCCTTGTCATCCAGTCCTATCCCCGGCAGCACAGGTACCAGAGAGCTCAGAGTCCGCCCCCCGGCCTGTACTTCCGGCACAGACGCTCCGTGACCCGGAAGTACCAGCCCGGGCGGACGCTGAGTCCGGTACCAGTGCTGCTTTGGAATCCCCTGGACACCCCCCAGGACACCCCCTGGGGAGAAGCGGAGAAGACAGCCGACGGGGGAGTTAGGTGAGTTGTGTTTTTTTTTTTTTTTAATCTGCTTTGCAAAGGGGGATGATACATCTATGTATCATCTATGGGGGATATACAGGGGGGGGGGCATCTATGGGGGATAATACAGGGGGCCATCTATGGGGGATAATACAGGGGGCCATCTATGGGGGATAATACAGGGGGCCATCTATGGGGGATAATACAGGGGGCCATCTATGGGGGATAATAAAGGGGGGCATCTATGGGGGATAATACAGGGGGGGTGGCATCTATGGGGGATAATAAAGGGGGGGGCATCTGTGGGGGATAATACAGGGGGCCATCTATGGGGGATAATAAAGGGGGGCATCTATGGGGGATAATACAGGGGGGTGGCATCTATGGGGGATTTACAGGGGGGGGCATCTATGGGGATATATACGGGGGGGGGCATCTATGGGGGATAATACAGGGGGCCATCTATGGGGGATAATAAAGGGGGGCATCTATGGGGGATAATACAGGGGGGTGGCATCTTTGGGGGATAATACAGAGGGGGTGGCATCTATGGGGGATAATACAGGGGGCCATCTATGGGGGATAATACAGGGGGGGGTGGCATCTATGGTGGATAATACAAAGGGGGGGGGTGGCATCTATGGTGGATAATACAGGGGGGTGGCATCTATGGGGGATAATACAGGGGGGCATCTATGGGGGATAATACAGGGGGGGCATCTATGGGGGATAAAACAGGGGGCCATCTATGGGGGATAATACAGGGGGGTGGCATCTATGGGGGATATACAGGGGGGGGCATCTATGGGGGATAAAACAGGGGGCCATCTATTGGGGATAATAAAGGGGGGCATCTATGGGGGATAATACAGGGGGGTGGCATCTATGTAGGATAATACAGGGCGGGGCATCTATGGGGGATATAAAGGGGGCATCTATGGGGGATATACAGGGGGGCATCTATGGGGGATAATACAGGGGGGCATCTATGGGGGATAATACAGGGGGGCATCTATGGGGGATAATACAGGGGGGCATCTATGGGGGATAATACAGGGGGGCATCTATGGGGTATAATACAGGGGGCCATCTATGGGGTATAATACAGGGGGCCATCTATGGGGGATAATACAGGGGGCCGTCTATGGGGGATAATACAGGGGGGGGGGGTGGCATCTATGGGGGATAATACAGGGGGGGCATCTATGGGCGATAATACAGGGGGGCATCTATGGGGGATATTACAAGGGGCCATCTATAGGGGGATTATACAGTGGGCCATCTCTAGGGAGACAACATAAGGGGCATCTATAGGGGGACAACATGAGGGGAATCTTTAAGGGGGGGACCATCTATGAGGGGGATGGAAAGCACAGGGCGGTCATTTATAAGGGGCTAACACGGGGGCATCTGTAAGGGGGAATACACAGAGGGGCATATACTATAAGGGGCTCACATAGTGTTAGGGCTACCAACTAAATGAGGGAGTAAAGGGGCCAATACAGATGTGCAGTGTGTATAGAGATGAGGATGGTGCCAGTATAAGGAGCCTAATATGTTTGTCTGGCAGATTCTGTGGATTCGTGGCTCGGAGAAGTTCTCATAATGGCCCAGGAAGGATGGAGAAGAAAATGAAAACAACTCTGATCAGAGAAGACATTCCCTGTGAGTCACCTGATGTAACTGCACTGTAATGTATTTGGTGTACAGAACCTGTGTAGAGCTGAGTGTGTTGATGGCGTAGTGGTCGGTCGATCGATCGAGGGATCAAGGGATCAAAAGTTTGCTATGGGGCCCAGCCATTTCTAGTTACGCCCCTGCAGTCAGCGGTTGAAACGGGACCCTATTAAGGTCCCCTCTCTAACCAGGAAGCTGTCGGGGACCCAGGGGACTGGAGTGGCGGTATTTAGCATCAGCGCATGTGCCGGCGGAGAGGTGAAAGAATATTATTTCTTTCAGCCTACTGGCAATTTTACAAAAAATTGCTCTGCCTGGAGTTGCCCTTCTAAAGGTTACTCCCTTCTCACTAAGTAAATATTTTTTAAAATACGTTCATTTAGCAAACCTTTCCTGATATGCTGCCCTTTCCCTCCCCTTGTTGACAGCTCCTTGTCTAGGTTACCGACCACCACTCTCCTCTAAAAGCAGTGGTCAGACTCAGATGTATAGATATACGCCCAGATTTATAAAAGGGTGTAAACTAGACCCTGATGTAAACTGTCCATAGTAACCAATCACAGCCCACAATCCATTGATAAACCTGGGCCATAGTGTATATATAAAGCCAGATGGGAATTACCCCTTTAATTTGGCTATGTTGGGTGTTAGTTCTATTAGATGGGTTCCCTGATTAATCAATTTGATCAGTATTCAGCTTAGATGAACATTCAGGAGAACGGCTAGACACTAAGATGACGGAAAGCCTAAGGGCCCTATTCCACCGGATGATTATCGTTCGCATAATCGCTAACGATTAACTATCTCAAACGACCGCTATTGCGAAAGACCTGATAACGTTCACTCATTTCCATGGAACGATAATCGTTACTTATGATCGTATTTGCAATCGTTTTTTCTTCGCTATTTCTTCGCTATTTCGTTCGTATCTACTACAAACGACCGAACGACGTCTTATTGAATGCAAACGATTTGCGAACGTTTTGCGAATGAGCAACGATAAAAATAGGTCCAGGTCTTATAAAGCGATCAACGATTTCTCATTCGGTCAATAATCGTTAACTGCATTTCAACCGAACGATTATCGTTTAGATTCGAACGATTTAACGATAATCTGAACGATAATCGTCCGGTGGAATAGGGCCCTAAGTCTAAGGGACCTGACTCTGAATGACACCGAGCAGCTTGCAATGTATTCTAAGGGCCCTAGTACACGGGACGATTATTGTTCAAATTTAAACGATAATCGTTTTGTGTAATTGCAGGCAACGATCGAAAAATCGTTCCTATGTTGTTGATCTACATCTGAACCTAAAATTATCGTTCACTAATCGTTCGCTGTAATTCTACATTCGTTCGCTCAAGTCCCGCATTTTTTTACTAATCGTTCAGTGTAATTGTTCATTGTTCATAGTAACGATCTCAATATTAATCGTAGTAACGATTGTAACTACCGACCATCGTTCTGTGTAATATGGTGAACGACTTTAGGTTAACGATAAACAATCTCATTTGTGATCGTTTATCGTTAGTCGTTAAAAATCGTTTCATGTAATAGGACCCTAATACATAAGCATAGTTATATTGGCAGCCTCAGGTGCTCACGTCTCTACATTTATCCAGCGTGCTCGTCCTTTGGTGGGAATTACTTAAGATGTTGGTTTTAATAAATTCCACCATAGTCTTCTAGAGACTAGAGATGAGCGCGCCTGGAGCCGCTCGAATCCGATCACACAGATACAACCTATGGCCTATGACTGTATCCATGTTCTCCAGGACTCCCTAGGGCTGCATCCAACTTCTTTAGCCAGGGGTAATCAAATGCTGAACGATCGGACTCGGCTCGCCACAGTCTAGACGTTATTCGCCCATGTGTCGTCTTATTATCTTATCAGACACATATGGACTATGGACATTTAATGCATTACAGTCTTATGGGGCAGTCACATGTTCCATAATTACGGCCCAAGGGAGCGAAATTCAGAACTCCCGGTATCATTATTCATTATGATACCGGGAGTTCTAAAACTGTTTACATCAGGTGTGGGGAACCTTCGGCCCTCCAGCTGATGCAAAACTACAACTCCTATCATGCCTGGACAGCCGAAGGCTGTCCAGGCATGATAGGAATTGTAGTTTTGCCACACTTGGAGGGCCGAAGGTTCCCCACCCCTGGTTTACATCCTTATGCTACAGTATTCACGCTCTGATTTAAACAGTTTTGGACCTCCCGGCATCATAATGAGTAATGATGCTGTTAATTCCGAACTCCATTGAATGTGAATGCTCCCTTATGCTACATAAAAATTTACCATTACTAATATATTAGAATAAACTATAATCCGCTCAGATAGGACACTCACTTGTTTTTGCTCTTCCCCCAGGCTGTCCCACATTGAAGCAACAATTTTGGATACGTCTCCAAAAGTAGCATTGGGGTTCTGTCCTTTGATGGCCGCTTGTGTATCCCTAAAAAATAGGGCGTAGGCCGACACAGGCTTCTGGGGCTCGTTTGGATCCTTCTTCTTCTTTTTCTTCTGGTTTTTGGGCTTTTTACCAAGGTCGGCAGAAGGTCGTTTCTCACCAGCAACCTGCAAATGGACAACCTAGGTTAAAGGGATTCTGTACACGTCACAAAATGTCGTGGCTTGTTGGTTGTTGAGGAGTTGAAGGGGATTTTACATACATGGTAAGCGCAGGGGGTTTCATGTTTCTATTTTCGGATTTTTTAAAATTTTTATAATATATATATATATATATATATATATATATATATATATATAATAGGGGTTACCATCTTGCCTGAGCAGTTTTTAACAGAATTTTGAGATATGTTTAACAGCAAGCCCCATGGGCATAACTTATTTCCCATTAAAACGATTAGGAAAGGTGTCTGGGCATGCTGTGTGATCTGGGCAGAGTTCCAAAGAGAAGGGGGAGGCTGAGCTGTGAACATAATCTTTTGTCTTCTCTATCTATAACTCTTGCCTTTTACTGCCGTACAGATCACTTTCCTGCAGTCTTAGTATGAGGTTTAGTGGCCAGAATGAAAACTGCAAGCTTTCAGAATTATTTTATAATACATATAGTTAAAGGAAATGTTAAAAAAAAAAACGGTGTGATCCCATAACCTAAAAGAGGGCTGTCTTGGATAAACAACCCATTTTACTATAAGGCCAAATACTAATGGGCAGTTTAGAAAATACAACTAGAAAATTTGTAAATGTGCAAAAATTTACAAAATTGTTTGTCGTTGCAAAATATTACACAGATTCATATTCCTGTTTAATCTGATTATTGCATTTTTATACATAATTTGTAAGTAATCTAGAGATGCTTACCTTATAGTGGGAGTCTGTGTCTTCCTCCTGGGTGGAGCTAGAAGGTGAGGGCGTGGCTGATTTACTGCCAGGTGGAGAAGGTGACCCATGAGTAACCCCACTCCTCATTCCCATTTGGGAGATAAGCTGTGATTGGCTGAGCGCGCTCATGTGACTGGGGAGCATTCCAGATCGGTTTATCAAGGAGACTTGATGGTTGGGATCATAAGAGGATCCTTCAGAGTGGACCAGCTCCTGTATCTAAAAGGAAAAATAAAGAATATGAGTAATGAGTAATCCCCAATTCTAGTTGAAGCCCTTTGATGGGGAGAAAAAAATATTTGTAAATCAACTGGTCTCAGAAAGTTATACAGATATGTATATTACTTCTATTTAAAAATCTCCAGTCTACCAGTACTTATCAGCTGCTGTATGTCCTGCAGGAAGTGGTGCTCTCTGCTGCTACCTCTGTCCATGTCAGGAACTGTCCAGAGCAGGAGAGGTTTTCTATGGGGATTTGCTGTTGCTCTTGACAGTTCCTGACATGGACAGAGGTGGCAGCAGAGAGCACTGTGTCAGACTGGAAAGAATACACCACTTCCTGCAGGATATACAGCAGCTGATAAGTACTGGAAGACTTGAAATTTTGAATAGAAGAAAATCTATATAACTAATCGATTTGAACGAAGTTTCCCATCCTGTCCTTGGCCCTAGATATACAGCATAGAGTGGTAATACAACCGTGTGCATGGAACTAAAAACGCTGAGACCCCCGATGACCAAGCTAAAGAAAGAATATAATTGTATGAATCTAGCTTCAGCCTACAAGATGGCAGTCTCCAGTGAGAGTTAGTATTATGGCGGTATCAAGTTATTAGGAAAAAATAACCCCTTGCCCTGAAGCCTTTATTAGAGGCTGATCTATGTATCTCAGGTTCAGGGTAGATGCCATTCCCTGACATCATCCATCTCTCCCTCTTCACATACGTCTTGCATTGCTTTGTGGAATCATGTCTTTAATTATCAATTAACAAGTCATTAGCGGCTGATTGAGCCGCAGAGTGATGTGAAGTGAGAGACTGGTACACAATCCGGCTGATTAGTGTCATAGCCGGGGGATGGGCCCGGGACGTTATTAAAGAGCAGCATGGTGGAGGAAACGTTACGCCGTCTTCTATAGACACAAGCAGATCACATAGGATGGAAGAGAACACTTGTCTGCTTATAGAATAGTCTGAAACATCAACAGAATGTTCTAGATTTTCACTGCCATAAAACCCCAGCACCCAAAATCGATTGTGGTCATGTAGTTACATGGTTTGTGAGGCTGAAAAAAGATATAAGTCCATCCAGTTCAGCCTATTACCCTGTAGTGTTGGTCAAGAGGGGACAAACATCCCATGAAGTAGAAGCCAATTTTCCTTACTTTAACCCCTTAAATTTTTTTTTTGCAGAAATCAATAGTACAGGCGATTTTAAGAAACTTTATAATTGGGTTTATTAGCTGAAAAATGTATTTTTATAATAAAAAAAGCAGTTTGAAGCTCTCCCCCCTGTCTTCATGGTTGTCTATGGAGAGGGAAGGGGTGGAGGGAGATGAGGCACCAAAACAGGACAACAAAGAGTCAATTTACAGCTACATCACCGGCTATCTCCTCTGAAGTCAGCACTGACCTCTCTGACCTCTGAATACCAGCTTTCACAGGGTCCCGCTGTGTAATCCTTTGTTCTCTGCTCTCTGCTGGTGACTAATCTCCCCCCTCCCCTCTCCATAGATTAGACAGGGCTCGACTGATGTAAAAGAGTCGAGATTTCCTGATAATGAGCAGTAAATAAGAGAGAGGAGGGAGGGTGGGCTGGGGAAAGGCTTTTTGAATGCAGATAATGGCATATTTGCCTAATAAACCCAATTACAAAGTTTCTTAACACCTGTACTACTGATTTCTGCAAAAAAAACAAAACAAAATAAAAAAACACGACAGTGACACTTTAACCCAGGAATCTGACCGGGAAAGGCAATGCCCCCTTGTGGCGGATCAGGGTGAAAACTGTCAGACTGTTTGGACTTATTCTATACTGACCAACGCCAAACCTCACGTCTCTGCTGACCAACATAACAGCTGCATTCTCTCCTATATGCAAAGCTTCTTGAGGTTAATACTTTCATACAACTAGGAGGCACATGGAGGCATATTATGACCTATCCTGTATTAGAGATCCATACAGGCCATGGACCCGACACCTCCTATAGCTGCGATGCACCTGCATCTCTGGATAGACACCTTTATGACTGCAGAGCTACGTATGGCTAATATTCAGTGCATAACAACATAATGGGGGAGATTTATCAAACATGGTGTAAAGTGAAACTGGCTCAGTTGCCCCTAGCAACCAATCAGATTCCACCTTTCATTCCTCACAGACTCTTTGGAAAATGAAAGGTGGAATCTGGTTGGTTGCTAGGGGCAACTGAGCCAGTCTCACTTTACACCATGTTGGATAAATCTCCCCCATAGGCTGCACTTTAGCATAGCCTGAAGCAGCAAGGTTGTGGCTTTTGTTCTTTCTGAGCTTCTGCTATTCTTACATTGGTCACAATACTTTATGGTCACATGATATTTAGAAAAACCATCTGAAACCGGAGGCGGTGTGTAAATGTGCACAGGGGTGGATTACTCTTTCAAGAACAAAGTTCAAAGTGAGCAGTCTTCTTTTAAGTGTTATTTGAACCCAAACGCTCTGAGTTTGATTCCCGCCCTGGGGAGTCCTGGAAAACATAGGCCATAAGCCTGGAAGCACTAGGGCGGCATCCAACTTCTGTAGCCACAGGAAATCAAATAACAAAGACACTATTCTTACATTTCTGTGCTCCCCTGTCATCTTCAAGTCCCATCCGACCTCCACTTCTGAGACAGAATCGTCTTGGCAGTGACAACCTGCTCAGCCAATCACTGGCCGCGGTGCTGTCCTGTCTCAGTCAGTGATTGGCTGAGCAGGCTGATACCCTCTAGAGGAGTCCATCTCGGAAGTGGAGGTGGGATCGTTCAGCTGGGATCCGCAAATGACGTCAGAGGACACCGGGGGAGTGCGCCCTTTAAGCCCTTAGTGACACCAATATGTCTTTTATTATGGGAAAGGGATAGCCTGGCACTGGTGTCCCATGCAGGACATCGCTAAAGCTGGGCACCCCATTGGCAGCCAGATGATGCAGCTGCGATGGTTGTGTGTCTAACCAAGGTTTCCTGGGAAGTTCTGTATGTGTGCCCCCTGGGTCATGCATAGGGCAGGGCTGCATAGGTCGGCTTTATGCTGCCAGATATGCTCAATATTACAGTAGTAGTGAAATATAGGGGCAACTAAAGGATTGCATGTCCAAATGGCTTTAAAGGGGTACTCCAGAGAATTTCTTTCTTTTTAAATCAAATGGTGTCAGAAAGTTATACAGATTTGAATTCTACTTAAAAATATCCAGTACTTATGAGCTGCTGTATGTCCTGCAGGAAGGGATGTATTCTTTCCAGTCTGACACAGTGCTCTCTGCTGCCACCTCTGTCCATGTCAGGAACTGTCCAGAGCAGGAGAGGTTTTCTATGGGGATTTGCTTCTTCTCTGGACAGTTCCTGACATGGACAGAGGTGGCAGCAGAGAGTACTGTGTCAGACTGGAAAGAATACACCACTTCCTGCAGGACACACAGCAGCTTATAAGGACCGGAAGACTTAAATAGAAGTGATTTACAAATGTGTATAACTTTCTGACATCAGCTGATTTAAAAACAATTATTTTTCCCTGGAGTTCCCCTTTAATAAAAAGTAAAATGTTTTGTAAAGTATGATTAGACCACATAAGAGAATCACTTCATTGTCAAAGGACGCTTATGTTCCTGCAGCCATACCCACATTTTACAACAGCCAAGTACTTTTCTATAGTAACAACCCTCCTGCAACTTTGATTGGACGTCCAAGCTTTAGATAAAGCCAAAGCTCTCACCCACCCGCCTGGGCAATTATTATGGTGAACGATTCTAATTTTTCTTGGAGATTAAGAATGACAATATTTTTTTTCGATATTACTTGATCCTTAAAAAATACGTAAATGACAGATAGGAAGCCCCTTTAAAATTGATTATCTGCAATTTACAATCTAATTAGATGGCGGCACTAATGCTTTCTGCTATGAGCGGCTTCTAAGTAACATTGGCTGAGAGAATCTCCCTCCACCAGCGGCCGGTGTAATAGAGATTTCTTGCCTGTACGCCGGAGCTGTCTGTGTGTGCGGAGTAATGTCTGCTTACACACAGGTGCCCAGCTGCTATTGTTAAACCAGCAAGCATTTAATTGAAACAAATGACCATAATAATGGTACATTATCTCTGCAGGCTGGAAGCCATAACGGTTTTAATTATTGAGTTAAGAGTCAAACTAATTTATCCGTTAAAATAACAGAAGCGCCTTTGCTCGCTCCGATCAGCTTATTAGAAGTGGGAATATCAGGGGAACAGCGGGACAAGACCGCAAGACAAACAGGGACTTGTTCTTCCATTCATGAGATGCATGATGATTTCCAGGCCGGAGAGCGATGGTGTTCGCTGAGTGTTAGGCAGATTCCTGACATCAAGGACTGATAGACAATATAGGACAACGGGGTTTAGTATACAGTATAAGGCTGTATTTACACTACGTATATATCCGTAAGACTTTGGCCGTTGTTGCCGATTGCAACAACGTCCGTAATTAATATGAAAATATATGTGACGTTGCCGCCTATGGAATCCGGGCCGGAGTGTATACACATAGTACATAAATACATACACATAGTATACGCTCCCTAGCGGCGCCGTAGAAAACCCCGTCAGTGCACACTATGGAGCGAGCGGCTCCGGTCCATAGTGTGCAGTGGGGAGTTCTGATGCGGGTGCGCACGGATGCGCCTGCATCAGAACTCAGTGGCGCTAATGATCACTTGGACGGTACTGCAGGATGATCTTTTCTGAGACCGGCCGTTCCGTGACCCAGCCGGGTCAAGGAACGGCTGGTCTCATACCACGTGTGAACATAGCCTAATAAGGGAAGCACAGTCCTAATGAATCTGGGAGGATTGCCTTTAAAGGGGGGGGTTAAAAGGGTAATAAAATAATAGTTAAAGGGGTACTCCAAAGGATAAATCCATTTTCAAATCAACTGGTGTCAGAAAGTTATATAGATTTGTAAATAACTTTTAATAGATTTGTAAATAACTATTTAAAAACCTCAAGTCTTCCCATACTTATCAGCTGCTGTTTGTCCTGAAGGAAGTGGTGTATTCTTTCCAGTCTGACGCAGTGCTCTCTGCTGCCACCTCTGTCCATGTCAGGAACTGTCCAGAGCAGCAGCAAATCCTCATAGAAAACAGTACCCCTTAAATGAGGTTCCCCCTTACCCCTGTGTCTTCTTGCCGAACTGTTCTGGTTCGGGCAATGTTCTCCGAACCCGAATGCTCCACATTTGACTCCCTGCAGCAGCAGAAGTTGGATGCTGTCCTATGGCCTACGGCTGTTTTCCAGGACTCATCCAGGCTGCAACCAACTTCTGCAGCCGCAGGGAGTCAAATGCGGAGCGTTAGGGTTCATAGAACGTTGCGAACCCGAAACGGTTCAGCATCTCATCTCAACACTATTCTGGGCTTCACCATCCTGGTCGCTCAGTGAGACTGTCATGGCTAAGGTCTGCCCATAGCTCTAAGAAAACCTAGATACAAATACTCCAGCTATCTAGGGACTGGCAAGGTGCCAGACTGTCAGACCGTGTTATTGAATGTTTTGCAGATTACTTACCAGGTTGTCACTGATCATCTGCAATGCATCATCAGCCCTTACAAACATGGTTTATGTGACGGCCCCATCCACAGTGCAACCTTCAAAGAATCCAGATAACTTCTTGATTATTTGGAATTTTTGAAATTTTTTATAAAAACTGTCCCCCTTTTTAATGATAACAAATGGAGCGGATTGGCTGGGGTGGGCCGGATCAGCGCTATGGGGGTGGGCAGTGCTCCTAATGGTCTCACCTCACCATGGAGCAAAAGACTAACTGCACCAGAGAAGGAAGGTAAGAGACACGTCCTGTGCAGTAGATTCTTCTAACCTGCTTATAGTACCCCTTTAAGAGTTTCAGGTTAATGCATGGATCCATATCAGAGTCCCACATTGAGAACATCAGCCTCCATTCTTCAGTACTCCTGCCATTTATGTCAGGCAGAGTTGCTTAGTCAGCCCTTCTAATCTAGCACTAAGAGGGTTGATGGGTTGTGCTGACACCATTTGACCACTAGGCTTATTACGGTGTGAGGAAAAGCCCACTTTCATTGAAGTCGCTCCTGTCTTGCCAAGAACAATCTGTATTCTCCCCGGGAATATTCCAGCCTAATTGCCTGACGCGGTAACCGCTGCATATTTGGCAGCTTTTCAGACACACGCAGAGTGATATTTTAATTACCCTATTAATATATACACACTGTTTTGTACAGTCAACCTCTCCAATGGCGTCAGACGAACGCGTTACTTAATGAACTGACTCATTAGAAAAGAAGTTTCGGATTCTTTTTACCGGCTTCTTCGATATCGCTTCTGCCAAAACTCCTCCTGAAACAGTTGTTCCCCGCTCCTAGATAATGAGCCTTCATGTTTATTTAGCAGCTGCAAGACGATATCCCAACCTCAATTCTCAGCCTTCCCGCTGTGTGTATCCATTTATCTTAGGTCGGATTGGAAGGGTAGAATGCAGCATACTTCTGTGAGAGTCAGTGGAAACCTTTGTAAGACTATCTCTGGCCGTGGACAGTAAGGTCATTAGGATCGGCCAGGGGTGACACAGTGCTCTCTGCTGCCACCTCGGTCCATGTCAGGAACTGCCCAGAGCAGGAGAGGTTTTCTATGGGGATTTTCTGCTGCTCTGGACAGCTCCTGACATGGACAGAGGTGGCAGCAGAGAGCACTGTGTCAGACTGGAAAGAATACACCACTTCCTGCAGGACATACAGCAGCTGATAAGTACTGGAAGACTGGAGATTGTTTAATAGAAGTAATTTACAAATCCATTTAACTCTGACACCAGTTGATTTGAACTTTTTGTAAAATTTTAAAATTTTTGTATCATGAGCTTTTTTGTTGACGACCTTTGTTCATCTCTAAAGCTGTTGGTCTTCTGTTTCAGGGACACAACATTGCAAAGTCCTGAGCCCCCCCCCCCCCCACTGACCAGGAAGTGATGACTTTCCTAGCAATATGCCACAAATTAGTATAGTAGGAAAACCTCTTTACTACCATTATACCAGTGGCCTAGCTACCATGGAGGCAGACCACGCAACTGCTATGGGGCCTGTGTGACTAGAGCATGGCCTGTCTCCATGGTATGGTGCTCAGAGCGGCTCTCACTCAGCAATCACTTCAGAGTGTCCTGAGGGAGCCACTTTAAGTGCAGTTCGGGAGGGGGGCAGTTGTTGTGATGTGAGAGCCTTAGAGCACAGTCCAGGTGTGTGTGGGGGGGTGTCTCTCACATACACCCACTAAGATTCATGGGGCCCATGCTGTTTTATTGCTATGAGACCCCATGAATCCTGGTTTTTGAAAAATATATGACTCCTCCTTTTAGTATGTCTCCACACACAGGGACACTTACATGTTATCAGTATAAAAATAATGAAGATCATATTAGGAGTTGAGTGCATTTTCGAGCATGCTAGAGTCCAATCGTTCAGCATTTGAATACCGGTGGCTGAAGAAGTTGGATGCGGCCCTAGAGAGTCTGGGAAAACATGGATACAGCCCATGTTTACCCAGACTCCCTAGGGCTGCATCCAACTTCTTCAGCCACCGGTAATCAAATGCTGAATAGTTGGTCTTGAGCATGCTCCAGTTGTGCTCATCTCTAGTGTGGACCCATAACACAATGCTCACAGCTTGCCATTGACCCACACTGGTAATGTTCTTTTGGAGATGGTCAGCATTTTGGAGACATTATGCTTAGAAGAGCTGTTTCTCCTCTCAATGGCACCATACGGAAGCAAATAAGATGAACCCTCAGGGTTATTTGGGTCACATTGTAGCCAATTCTATTATTTGTTTATAGGAATAGCAGCAAAGAGGGGGTAACAAACAGCTCAGATTATGGATAGGGGGAATAAAATCCTTGGAGGACAGCTCCCCCATGCAGGAGATAGAGATATTAGCATAAAAAAAGCAGAGGAGAATCATATAGGCAATGTACAAGTATAGAGAGAAAATAGAGCTCACGCAGCAAAGGCTGTAGAAGGGAAACTAAGCAAAATTGGAAGAAATAGAGAAAATATACTATGAAATACAAAGCAAGGATATAAAAAAATGTATTATAATTATGTTTATACAGATAAATGTCACCTTGAACTGAGGAATTTCAAGACTAATCTAATGTGTATAGTGGCCCCATGGAAGGATGGAAGGATTTGGCAAATACCTGATCCTTTTGTTTTTAAAGGGGTTATCCAGCGCTACAAAAACATGGCCACTTTCTTCCAGAGACAGCACCTCTCTTGTCTCCAGCTTGGGTGGGGTTTTGCTGCTCAATTCCATTGAAGTGAATGGAGATTAATTGCAAACTGCACCTGTACTGGAGACAAGAGTCGTGTTGTCTCTGAAAGAAAGTGGCCATGTTTTTGTAGCACTGGAAACCCCCTTTAAGGAGCTGATCTGTGACCAGAAGAGTCTGGCATTGGCTTTCTTGCCTTTCCCCATTGAGAACACTGGTCTGGGCCAAGCGGACATGAGAGTGAGGGTTCAGGACAGATAGGTGTTGGCTCATTCGGCTTGATCGAGCACCCCGATGCTCCCTCAACAATAGCAATAAGGCCATTCATAGACTTTAAAAAAATCCTACATACATGACTACAGTTATATTTCAATGTTACTTTTTCATTCGGAAAACACAGAAAATCCCCCCCAAAAAAAATAAATAAATAAATAAATAAAATAAAATTAAAAATATTTATCATATGATATCTTTGTCTTAATCTTATTTCCTCCCTTCTGAAGCCGGTTAATCTTATGATTTCCTATTTACTTTTTTTAATCACGAGTTTACAGCTGATAATCATTTTATTAATCCCCTTATAAATAATATATGCCGCTTTATTTGCTCATGAGTTCTTAGGAACATTAGAAGAACTGACAGCGTTTTGCATGGCAATAAAGCCTTCATTGCTTCCATGCTAAATTATGCAATTAACTTTGTACCTCCTTGCTTGTGTTTTATTATTTGCTTTCTTTGTAAGTATAGCCATTTACAATGTGCAGTGAATGTGGCATTAATAAGTCGCTTATGTATTCTAGAAATGTACTGTCATAAGATTCCAATTATAGATATGTACATATATATATATATATATATATATATATATATATGTAATAAAACATAATAAAATAGAAAATAAACTCCGCTCCGAGAAAATGTTTAAAAAAAATAAAAATATCCAAAATAGAATTATTAATATTAACAATGCTATCTGGCAATGTAAGGGTTATTGGTTAGAAATGAGAATATTTGTCTTGTTGAGGGTGCGCTGTATATATGAAGCCTGTCAGTGTGTTCACTAGCAAGTTATAAATGGGCCTTACTACTCGGGGCCTTCATGCAAATCCAAACAAATGCAAATTTTCTCCATAATGAAACATATTGAATAAATATTGTAATAAGATTCTTCAGGAAAATGCAAAATTTATGGCAGAAATGCGATATTTCCAAGCACGGCTAGTTCCATCGCCGTTAACTCTTGGCCTGCTGGAGAATCTTTAGAGGGATCCTGAATTTTTATATCATTTTGGAATTTTTTTTAATGTTCTAAATGGATATAATTTTCGATTTTTTTTAATGCTTTTTTATGTTCTAAATGGATCGAATTTTGGATTTTTTTTAATGTTCTAAATCAGGGTTAGTGAACCTTGACTCTCCAGCTGTTACAAAACTACAACTTCCATCATGCCTGGACAGCGGCTGTCCAGGCATGTTGGGAGTCGTAGTTTTGCAACAGCTAGAGAGCCAAGGTTCACCACCCCTGTTCTTAATGGATATAATGTTGGAATTTTTTTATGCTTTTTTAAAGGTTCCAAATGGATATAAATTTGGATTTTTTAAAAAAATGCTTTTTATGTGTTCTAAATGGACATAATTTTGGATTTTTTATGCTTTTTCACATTCTAAATGGACATAATTTTGGATTTTTTATGCTTTTTCACATTCTAAATGGACATAATTTTGGATTTTTTATGCTTTTTCACATTCTAAATGGACATAATTTTGGATTTTTTATGCTTTTTCACATTCTAAATGGATATAATTTTGGATTTTTCTAAGTTCTAAATCAGGGGTAGGGAACCTTGGCTCTCCAGCTGTTGCAAAACTACAACTCCCATCATACTCGGAAAGCCAAAGGCTGTTTGGGCATGATGGGAGTTGTAGTTTTGCAACAGCTGGAGAGCCAAGGTTCCCTACCCCTATTCTAAATGAATATAATTTTGGAATTTCCTTATATTCTAAATGGATATAATTTTGAAATAATATGTATGCTTTTTTTATGTTCTAAATGGAAATAATTTGGGAATTTTTCTAATGTTCTAAATGGATATAATTTTGGATTTTTTTTTTAAATACCTTTTTATGTTCTAAATGGATATAATTTTAGAATTTTTTATGCTTTTTTATGTCCTAAATGGATATAATTTTAGGATTTTTATAATGCTTTTTTACGCTCCAAATGGATACAATTTTGGAATTTTTTAAAAATGCTTTTTTCATGTTCTAAATAGACTTTGAAGACATAATGCATGAAAGGGAGGAAATATAAATATATATGTATTTTCTCTCCTCTTGGCCTCCCCCTCATTCATCATCATGTATGTGTGAAACCTCTTTCCCTAGAGATGATAAAAGAATTGAAATTTTTTTTTTTCTCTTATCGGTCATCTATTTTCCAAGCTCGAGCCATTACTCTCTCCCCCATGGTTGCTGGGCAACAAGAAATATTAATAGTTGCCTTTATTAGCTTAGCTGTAGCAGGCTCAGCTCCGGGATGAGAAAATTGGAAACATAAACGTGTTACATAAATCTCTCAACCTTTCAGGCTCAGCGTTAGTCTCTGTTTTCATAATGATTTATGGAAGCGATGGTTCATTTATGAGAAAAAGGAGTGTGAAATAAGAAAATGGAACATTACCCCCAAAAGACTGTTTGGAAATAAATAATTGTAGCCGAGCAGTTAGAGATGTGGAGAAACATAGAAACATCTCCCGTTTTTTTTTTTTGTTTTTTTTTTCAAGGTGTTTTTGAAAAATCTAAAAAAAAAGAACGCTCATTTTTTTTCTTCTATGTCGCCAATTCTAGGAGTTTATGGCCTTATTACAGGCTTAGTTACACTTGAGTTAATGGCGACCCTAGGTTTAACAGGGTGAAGTCGAAACAAAGTGCCCTTATGGCCACGAGATGTTTCCTAGATATCAGGGTCGACCCTTTAGGCACTGACACGTTTTATGTGACCGTAAATAAGCGGTTTATTGGCCAAAGTTATTGTGCCGTGCGTAAGTGACATGTGCGACCAGATAAAAGGTTCAGCTCCATAAAAAGTGACCTTACAACGTTGACGTGAGAGAAAGTGACAATGCTGAGAATAACTGACCCGACGGAGGGGTCGGCGGAATGACACGGGCGGGTGTAGATAAAATGTGACCTACTTATTAGGGTGTCGTTTAAGAGTTGAAGAGTGGTTGTTGTCCGAGCAAAAATCTCCACATAAAAGAGATGCAGGATCATATGGACCATACCACCAGTCCTTAAAGGGGTAGTCCCATTTCAGCATATTATCTACTATTTACAGAATATGGGATGACAGGTTGATTGGTGGGGGTCTAGGACCTCTACTCACAAGAATGGAGGTTGGTTTCCCACCAAATAAATGGAGCTCATTGCACCTGCTCTATCATGAGAAGGAGCGGTCTGGATTGGTGCTCTGGGGATGTACAGAGCTGCGGATTGAGGATTCCACTGCTAACAGCACGGGAACAGTGCCGAGGATGAAGGTAAGAGTCATGGCTTTCTCCTGAGCACCCTGTGAGCAATAGGGGGCTATCAGTAGAGATGAGCGAACCTGCCGAGGTTCGGGTTTGTATGAACCTAAACTCTCGACTTCTGTCTGCCGCTGTCTGCCTGAACAGGGTGGATACAGCCGGAGGACCGCCTGGAAAACTGGGATACAGCCATACCCGTAGGCTGTATCCCAGTTTTCCAGGTGGTTCTCCGGCTGTATCCACCCTCTCTACGGAGCGGGCAGACAGCGGCAGTCAGCTAGAGATGTTCGTATGAAACTCTTGGCTTCTATCAGCAGGTTCGTCTAACCAGCTGATAGTTCCCCTTTAAGCTCTGGTAAACTCCACTGACAGGATCCGGCACAATAAGTATGTATAACTATTATACAGATCTCGAGATCCGTGGAGGCCGCACATGAGTACCGATCAGCGAGAGCAGCGCTTGTTTGCCTTTAGACAGCACAACAAATTAAGGGGCCCGGACTATCTTGAATGACTAACAGAGGATCTTTAGAAGGGGTATTTAGGCGCCTTTTTACATTCAACACCCTCAACACCAATTTCGGCTGAGCGAGTGCTTCCAATAAGCACAATGGCACCGGCCAAGAATCCTTAACAGGTCAATACAGGTTTTTTCCATTATCATCCTACCCTGAGCTCCTCTAAGTGGAGGATTGAGTATCAGATGATGGCTGGGATGATCTCAGTCAGCGGTGTTATTGGGCACTCTCATTATCAGAATTACATCCACACCCGTCTGACTATTATCTGACTTCTCGCGATCATACCTTTCAGTTGCTTTAAGGGTCTCTTGCATGTTTACAGCAGTCATAGCTGTACTGCCATACCTTTAGTAGTGGAGATACAAGGTACTGCAGTGCTCTTCTGTTGACCTCTTTAAACAATTGTTTTAGGGGTGCTTGGGTTCTATAAGAGAAACAGATCGCTGATCTCAGGGAGACCAGCCAAACGACAACACTGCCGGCTTCTAGTGAAAGCGCTCAATGCAGTGAAATCCTAGCCCTAGTCTGGCTAGTCCTGTGTTTCAAGACTCTTTGATGAGGCTCCATGGGCTCTTCTTTTGCATATTCATGGTTCTATGGCGCTCTCCTAAGCAACCATCGACAGATGATGTTGGAGGTGATTAGGCCTGATGGAAAATTACTGCTCGACCCCAATGTTCTGGGAGAGATGAGCCGCAGTTACAGCTCTATGGCTGTGGCTTACCCCTCCCCATTAGGAACACAAATCACTCAGTCCTGCTGAACTGTATGTGGGGAGAACAGGAGGTAGAGATAACTGATGGCCAAACTATAGCAGGTGTATGGGGACTTTCTCTATGCAGAGAGGCGGGAGACAGCTCCGGGGGCAGCTCATCTCTCTGAGAACAATAGGGTTCCACTATGCCCAACCCTTCTCTCCCACTCTAGACAGTTATCCGGTCTTTATAAAGTCAGTGAGTTTGGCCCGAGTTTAGTGTAAAGTGTATCAAGAATATTAGGATATGAGTCAAAGAGCTTTTCAACTTTTGGCCAACACAAGAATATGCGATTATTAGAGATTAGCAGATTTCGAGCACACTCGGGTCCGTCCAAATCTAAACGTTTGACATGTGGTTACCCGTGACTGAAGAAGTTGTATGCAGGCCTAGGGAGTCCAACATGGATAAAACCTATGGCCTATGGCTACACCTATAAATTCCCTAGGGTTGCATCCAACTTCTTTAGCCACCGGTAATCAAATGCTAAACCCTCGGATTTAGACGGACATGAACATTGCTCGACATTTGCTCATCTTGATTATTGTAAAATAAGTTTTTTTGACAATAGTGTCTGGTTTCTTTTGCATTACTATTTTTTTTTTTTAGCTAGAAAACTACCAAGAAAATGTTATTTTTAAGATGTTGCGGTCTTGCACATAAATTTGCTGATTTGGTGAAGCAGGCCGAATATATGCAAGGTCTATTGCAAGTGATTTATGGCAGGAAGTGCTGCACAGTAATATTAAAAATAAACACTGCAGACCCAACGAGTCGCTCTCCGCACTCATTTACCTAATGTACAACAGACTGCTCAGCCATATAGGTGAAGAACTCCTGAGAAGTCAGCAACAAAGGAGCCAACAAGAGTCTCACAATCAGGTTACTTCCCCATCTAGTCTATGGAGAACCCAGAGGTTTTGGTAGAGAAAAACATGAGCGATTTACTGATTTTAATCACCTGATATATATATATAGGTATATATATATATATATATATATATATATATATATATATATATATATTTATGTGTGTGTGTGTATTTCACCACTTACATTGCAGTTTACAGTATAAAGCAGCTTACACTTTGTCTTTTTTATTCGCCTCTAAAGTCCATCATTATTTGGATTTCACGGCAGAGTAGCTGCTAGAATTGTATAGGTGGGGGAAGGGATATACTGGTAGTTTTGTTTCCATGGTAAAATACATTACATCAACGGTGACACTTTTTTTTGTTGTTGATGCAAGAGATATAATGGTAAAATTTGCATCCAGAGCTTAGTTGTAAAGTGTTAAAATGCTGACACAACCTGAAACTAGAGGCAGGAGGAGAACACTTTTTTTTTAACTCTAATATATATATATATATATATATATATATATATACTGTGTGTATATATATATATATATATATATATATATATATATATATATATATTTATATATGATTAAAGGGGAACTATTCAGCAGGCAGGTTAGTCGAATCTAACCTGCTGATATGTCCCTATTGCACGGGAGATGCTGAGGAGGAAGGTACAGTATGTCTCTTACAGTATGTCTCTTACCTTCCTCGTCGGTGCCGTTACCGTGCAGTTAGTAATTTGCTCTGTGGTCCGATAAGACAGTTTGGAGCACTGGCCGCCACCATAGCATTAATCCGGCCCACCCACAGCCAGCCCACTCCATTGATTATCATTAGAAAGGACCGGGCTGGCCGGGGTGGATCAGCGCTATGGGGACGGGCAGTGCTCCCAACGGTGCTCCAGTGTTCCTAATGGTCTCACCGGACCGTGGAGCACACGACTAACTGCACCAGGAGAAAGGTAAGAGATATACCATCCTCCTCTGCTGATGGTTCCCCTTTAATGAATTAGGTGCATCTATGGCTACCCGTGTGCTAGGAGCTGATGTAGATTACAGCTAAAACTAAAGGCCCTTTCAGAAGTGTTCCTAGAAACACTTATGTGAACGATGAAAATGCCAGCGATCAGCTGATGAGCGGGGAAACACTAAAGTTCATCGTTATCAATGAGTGCTAATGGCTGCATGAGTGAGTCAGCGATCGTTCGTGTGGGTCGGTAGCATGAGTCTTCTGTCATTCTAAATCGTATCCGGTTCTCATTTGCATCCTATGGGGCCATGTACAAGGACCCTCAGGCCAATTCTCTGGCGTAAAGGCCCTTTTACACGGGACATTTATCATCCATTTGCTAAAAATGCTCCTTCGGCCAATAATTGGCCGTGTTAAAATGTTAAAACCTACCAATATCAGCCGCACGTCTCTTTGTGCAAACAGGGCATGTGCCGCCAATAGCAATAGGTTTAAATGGTCGCATAAACAATACACTGAGCTTTTTGTGTGGCCTGACTACTCGATTCATCGCGTGGCATAGGATCGCTGATCTTGCTGATTGGTATGTCCAAAAGGACCCTTGGTTGTAAAGAGAGTGTGGGAGAACACAGCATCTTTATGAGAAAGCGCTCAATGCAGTGAAGTCCTAGGTGCATTGCCCCCTGGGAAACATGAATATGGTGGTTTTGTTGGTTCCCCTACAGGAGCCGCCCCTTGGCTGGGTCCTTCCCGGAGGGATATCTGGCTAGTCCTGTGTTACGAGAGTCTTTAATGAGGCTCCACGGGCTCTTCTTTTGCATACTATATGAAAACGCCGTCCGGTTTCCATAACAACGCCCATCCTTTATTTTTGCACAATGACGGTCATTATTATGAAAGGACGGGCGTCGTTTATCCATAGCATGACCCTAGCCTATGGCCTCCATATACTTATACGTACCCTTTCATCCCACAATAAGAAATAACTGCTGTGACATGAAATAAACCAAGTGTAGGCTATGTTCACACACCTTTTTTATTTGGCCGTTCGGAGTTTCTTTTAGAACAGTCAGCATTTTGAGTTCAAATAACGTCCACTGTTTCTGAATAACCAACGCTATTTGTATAATCACAGCCGTTATTTTGCAACAATGGCCGTCGTTTGGACTCAAAATATCGACCATGCTTTTTTGCGGCTGTTTGACAAGTGTTTTTTAGGACGGACGACATTTTGAGTCCAAATAATGGCCGTTATTTTAAAATGACGGACGTTATTTGTATAATCACCCGTTATTTTGCAAAAACGGACGTTATTTGGATTTAAAGGGGGACATTTATGAAAGGTCAGTCCGAGGCGTACGCCAGGGGGTAGGTGCAGATTTGCTCCCTCTCCCTGGCGTACACTTGCTGTATGCCCGCTTGCGAGATGAGTGGGCTGGGAGCGCTTGGGGGCGTGGCCTCCTCTTGCGCCTCACTTATCAGGATTTACGCCTGCTCGCAGGCGTAAATCATGATCCAAATCTACACCTGCTGGAAGCAGGTGTAGATTTAGAATGCAGGGCGCAGGTTCAGGCACCAGGCCGGCCAGATTCACTAAGGGAAAAGGGGGCGGGGCCTAATATAAGACTTCATAAATCCCCCCCATAATGACGACCATGCTAAAAAATTGCCAAAAATAGACCTTGTGGGAACACAATCATAAAGTGAATAAAACATAGGCGTAAAGTGAATAAAAACCGAATCATCACATAAAAAATACTGTATAAAAACCACGTTCCCTTCTTTCCCTTAAGTTCCTTTAATATGATGTTACACATTTACCACCGTAAAAGAAATTTTGCACTAAAAATAAATACTTGAAGCGATATGTATTCGGCAAAAGGTAATTTTGATAATGCCCAGCAAGCATTTCTCAAGACTTAGCAATAATTAGGCCACAAGGGGCAGTGTTTTATTATATCTATGGAGATCTTCTCGAAGCTCGGCAGCTAGGCGAAGGCTATTATTCTTTAATGAAGCCCGGTATATACTGATAACTATAGACCTTTCTCTGTATTCACAGAACAGTCATAGAAAGTCGGACCATCTAAAAACAAGTACCTTTCCATTTGGAAAAAAAAAAAAATTCCGTTGACCCAGCTAATAAGCCAGTTAACATCACTTAAGATATAATACGATTATCCAGATACTCTCATCCCCTTGACCTTGCAGTGATACCAATTTCCTCCATATGTTCATGATGAAAGTCACAATAAACCAACAATACAGTGAAATGATATCTACATTATAATAAGGGGTTTCTGGTTGACTATGTGAGGTTGGTGACTTTCCGAAGACATTCATTCGGCAAAGCTATTATTATGATATTGCTCACTAAATTATTTCTATTGCCAGTCTCTCATTTTATATTTATACTAAACCTCCTCAAGGATCTATCTTATGGCCTCTCCCTGCTCAGCAGAAGAAAGCTAAAATCTTAAAGTGAGAGGCTTACTAGCGAGAAGGTGAAATACATGAAGGTTCAACTTTTAGCTTCCCCATATGCGTAAAAAAAATGGTTGAATATGGAAGGCTAAGTTTAATTTAAAATTAATTAGCAGATAGTGCTAGTTAAAAATGTCCTATTGTTTTGGGTCTCCAGGTGCTATGCAGTGTTTCTATGGTAACAGACTACAAACTGTGTGTAGTCGGCTCCTGCATTCAATCTCTTTTCTACTTATCTTTCTATTACTCTCTAAAGGCCCCTTCAGATTGGCCGAGCAGGTCCCAATAAGGAGCACCAATCTCCTTAATCTAATGAGTCGTCACATGGCTGAATCATCATGTGGGCTGGGCCTTGCGAACTTTTAATATATTGCCGCCCTTGTGGAGAACACAACAAACAGGGTATTCTTACCTTTTTGTGCTTCCCCGGTGTCCTCCAGTGTCATTTTAGGGTCCCGGCTAAACAATCCCACCTCCACTTCCAAGACAGGCTCATCATGGCAGTGATAGCCTACTCAGCCAATCACTGGACACAGTGCTGTCCCCTTTTTGATGGGATGAGCAGGCTGTCACTGCCAAGACGAGTCCGTCTTGAAAGTGGGATTTTTCAGCAGGGACCCGAATATGACACACAAAGACATAGGTGGAGTGTGGAAAGGTAAGAATAACCTTTTTATGTTTTCCCTATTGGCGGAAACATTGCAAAAGTTTAGTTTGAGCGGAATACCCCTTTACGTCAATTTTGGTTGGGTTGCATGGGGACCACCCACTGTTAAGAACGTTCTAAAAACAGCAAAAAGTTGCCATTTCCTGCTTAGATATGGCTTTAAAAAAACATGGGTTAGTAAATTACGACCCCTATAGAACACAGATGAGAGAAAAAGGTTTGTAGGATCTGACCACACAGGGTTTGGTTGTAGTCTAGTTCTCTTTATGTAAACTAAAAGTTATCTGTATCTCAGGGCAGCAAAGATTATGGGCCTCTTTACCAGTATGTTATCAAAGGTCTAGTTCTCTCCAGGTGGACTGTATCTATGAAATGGAATACTAATATTTTGTAGGGTGCTCGGACTGAATAAGATGTTTGACCCCCAGAGTCATTGACTCTTGGAGACTCCTAAGATCCCTTTATCATTTATTGCATATTAAATGCTAAATTATGATATCACTGATGCACAATGGTCAAAGCCCTGGCTCTATTAAGCGAGTACGCTTGGTCGAGCATTGTGCTCAATCGAGTATCAGGGTGTTCGATCAAGCTCGACGCTGGGGTAAAGATGGCCATACACCTTCAATAACTGCCTTCAGGAGACTGGACCTGGATACTAGTAAGTATAGCTGTTATATAGCTGCCTTCAGGAGACTGGATGTGGATACAGTAAATATAGCTGTTATATAGCTGCCTTCAGGAGACTGGACCTGCATACAAATAATTATAGCTGTTATATATCAGCCTTCAGGAGACTGGACCTGGATAGAGTAAGTATAGCCATTATATAACAGCCTTTAGGAGACTGGATCTGGATACAGTAAGTATAGCTGTTATATAGCTGCCTTCAGGAGACTGCACCAGGATACAGTAAGTATAGCTGTTACATAGCTGCCTTTAAGAGGCTGGACCGGGATACAGTAAGTATAGCTGTTATATAGCAGCCTTCGAGTATCAGGGTGTTCGATCAAGCTCGACGCTGGGGTAAAGATGGCCATACACCTTCAATAACTGCCTTCAGGAGACTGGACCTGGATACTAGTAAGTATAGCTGTTATATAGCTGCCTTCAGGAGACTGGATGTGGATACAGTAAATATAGCTGTTATATAGCTGCCTTCAGGAGACTGGACCTGCATACAAATAATTATAGCTGTTATATATCAGCCTTCAGGAGACTGGACCTGGATAGAGTAAGTATAGCCATTATATAACAGCCTTTAGGAGACTGGATCTGGATACAGTAAGTATAGCTGTTATATAGCTGCCTTCAGGAGACTGCACCAGGATACAGTAAGTATAGCTGTTACATAGCTGCCTTTAAGAGGCTGGACCGGGATACAGTAAGTATAGCTGTTATATAGCAGCCTTCAGGAGACTGGAACTGGATACAAGTAGGTATAGCTGTTATATAGCTGCCTTCAGGAGACTGCAACAGCAACATCACGGTTTCCAACTCCATTTACTGATTGGCCGACCAGGCAGTCACTCATGTGAATTAACTTGCATGTGAGGTAACTTGCTAGTTATTTTCATCCCCACCCCTGCCTGCCTGCAGATTTTATAGTTGGTGGGACTTCTCCTTTAATAGAGTTGTTCCCATTGTACGAATGGCCCAGGTAAGCGTGCATCTCTTAGGTTATGTGTGTAATTGTTTACCAGAATTAATGTTTCTGCACACGCAACCCCAAATTTTGTTCCTTTTTTTCTTCCATCTCACACATCTTTATAACCAACATATGTAGGAACAAAAACAAAAAAACTGTCTATTATAGTCAATGGAAATCAACCTTTTTATAGGAATGACAGGGCTTTAAATATCCAAATGATTCCTCTTTAGCCTCAGTTTACTCATGGTCATGTGACTTTGCCTTCACGAGGGCCGATCATTTACTTTCAAGTTTACATCAGTGCAAGTACCACATCTAAATAAAACAGGATCCCTCATTACCTACAGTAAAGCCTCTCACATTAATATGGTTCTAAAAATGCGCAGAATCGAGCGTAATGTAATTCCCAATTCTCTTTCATGTCACTTTACTGATTCATGTTCAAATATTTGTCTCCAGGGTAAAAATTGGTCGGGAGCAGAAACAAGAATAATTTCAAAATACACTTCAAATGCACGTAGAACCAGCCTCCGAAAAGAAAAAAAATCCCTTTAAAAGTGCATTTCTTTACATTAACCGAGAGGATGTGGGAATTCATTTTAATCTTTATTGGATAGGGTTTGATGGTAAACGAAACAGTTCTCATCTCTGCTAACTCTGATTTATGGCAGCCACAAGCTCCATTTGTAAAACCGAGCAATAAAACAGAAAAATGGACCGTTTTCCAAGGCCCGCTCAAAGAATAAATGATTTCCAAGTCCAAGAAGCTGTTTAATAAATTCTAATTCCCCCCCCCCTCCCCCATCCTGATTACTTTCCTCTGGTCGTATTTTATAGGCTGATTTACACATATACCGTTTCTGCCCAAGAAATGGGAGAGAAAATGATCATAATCAGAAAAATAGGGTCAAATACAGTAGTAACGGGAGGGGAATCGGCTGTATTGTCAGGTCCTAAAGATGAATGTTATTAGCATACAAATTCCTTTATTGTGGCATCTGAGCTGTCATATTATAAAATCACCCGGCTGGGGTGAACACTTTATAAAAAATAATACCGCTTTCTCGATAAGCGTGTTGGTGCTCAGTCTTGGGTTGTTGCTATGGTGGAGTAAGTGGCCAAACATATGGAAATGGAAAAGAAGATGACTTCATCTAAGCATTGGCACTGTAATCGTTCACCTCGAAGCAAGGCACGACTACCAATGAGCAATGTGAGCTTTGAGAAGTCAAGCAACGGGGATCTGATGGTCATCGCTATCAGAACAATTTTTCCGGGAGGAAATTCCTTTATGTTGGGCAAGAACATCATGGTTACCTGGCAACAGCTTACGTTAATGTTACTATGAGCGGAATTAACATATTGTTTTGGAATATAGAGAAGAAGCAAAGATCGGATCTGGCTCCTATGACCTACAGGAAATAGTTGATTGGCAAGGGGAAGTGGTGACAAACCAGATGTGGCAGCTATAGAGTAGGACCCCTCCCGGGAATTATAGTGCTGTAATTTTTTCCTAATCCTTTCCATTTAAAGGGGTTTTCTCATCTCCGAATCTCGCTCTTACTTCCTGGTTCTTGGGTCGTGTAAAGAACGAGGATGGGGCGCAGCGGTGTTGGGCTGAATGAAAAGAAGACTAGAGGAGACAGCACTTCAAACTTCAGTTAGATTCCGAATGTTTGGGTTTGGAGAACGTTGCTGAACCCGAACACTCCGGCAACTCTGCTCTACACTACCTATAACCTAACAAGACTTTAGGTGAGTGAAATACGCCTTTAAGGGGCAAACTATGGGGTGGAGCATTGCAGACATTGTCTTCTACTTAAAGGACAACTCCCGCGGGACCCCCCCCCAAAAAAAACAAAACACAGACACACACAGACACCATACTCACCATCCCTCCGGCGACGATCGCCACTCCATTCGCCCGCCGTCCGCCTCACCGTCACCGCCGTCCGGCCTCCAGCGATGTCTCTGACTTCCGGGTCCTGGGGATGGAAAAGGCTGCCAGTGCGCTTGCGCACCGGCAGCCTTTTCATTGGCTGGAGCGCATCACATGGCTTCCAGCAACCAGGCCAATCAGGGCTGAGCAAGCTGGAAGCCATGTGATGCGCTCCAGCCAATGAAAAGGCTGCTGGTGCGCATGTGCACCAGCAGCCTTTTCCGTCCCATTCACTCTCAATGAAGACGCCAAGGAGGAAGAAGACCCAGACCGCCCCCCGGCTCTGACGTCGACGTCACCAGATGCCGCCCGGGAGAAGAGGACCGTGACGATCGTAATAGGTAATGTATATATTCTTTAACTTCCGGGCGGGGGGGGGGGGGGGTCGGGGGTCCGAAAGTGGGGGAAGGGGGCCAGACCGGGTATTTAACCACATTACAAAGTTATATAACTTTGTAATGTGTATTAAATAAGCTAAAAAAAATTTCGTGGGAGTTTTCCTTTAAGGCAGAGCAATGGGGGAAAGCTTCTTCTATACCCAGTTGCCTAAGGGTACTATTTCACCAAGCAATTTTCCAACGACTAACGATAAACGATCTTAAACGACCGCTAAGGCAAACGATCCGAAAACGTTCGCCCAAGTACACGAAACGATGATCGTTATTTATGATCGTTCTTGTGGTCGTTTAGTCGTCGCTATTGCGTACGTTTCAGCTGTGAATTCTTATTCCACCGAACGATGTGCGAATGATGTGCGAACGATGAGTGAACGATCAAACGATAAAAATAGGTCCGGATCCTATTAAACGATCAACGATTTCTCGTTGGTCGTTTAATCGTTGCCTGCTATTCCACGAAATGATTATCGTTCAAATCTGAACGATTTAACGATTTTTCAAACGATAATCGTTCCGTGTAATACCACCCTAACAGTTACAGGTAGAGAAGGTAGAGAAGGAAGGATGAGAAACTTGCACAAGGAACCTACAGGTCTTTCTGGAAAGGTGTAGAACATTCTAGAGACTTTGAGAAGGCTCAGGGGGTATAGAAGCAAGAGACGTCATTATTCCAGCCTCTGTGGAACATTGTGATGAAATTGTGCCAAAGTTTGAACCTGAACCCAAGCGTGCGGTATTTGATAACTGGTGGCTGCAGAAGTTGGATTTAGTCCTAAGACTGCCTGAAAACCTTAGGCCATAGGATATATCCTTGGGCTGCATGCAACTTCTTCAGCCACAGGTAATGAAATGTTGCACTGTAGGTTTGCTGATCTTTAATTAGGACTTCATATTGGTCATTATCAATTACATATACTACAGTGGTGTAGCTACCATGATGGCAGACCACGCAGCTGTTATGAGGCCTGGGCGGTAAGTGGGCCCAGTCCCCGGTAAACAGTGGCCTCCCATCATGGTACACCACTCTCAGAGCCCCTCCGATAGCCGCAACACCTAAGAATCCCGCCCCCGCACCAGCTGTCCGGGGGGAAGGGGCTGCTGCCTGTGGTGTGCCATCCCTGGACCCCATACTTACATGGCTAGCATTACCGCATTCTCTTAGCCCTCCTAGCCTAAATTACGTCACTTTTGTTTGCCGGGGACAACCTCTCAGAGCGAAGGAATGCTGCCTGGGCCAAGTGAGAAGAATATGGGGTTCAAGGATAAGACACCACTGATAGTAGATCCCCCCCCCAAGTACAGCTGAGGGGGGCCCACAAGATCCATTGGGCCCCATGCAGTTTTTTGCTAGCAACTGGTATACTATATCTATTCTCTCAGCGATTGTATGTGCGTATCCAGTTATTCAGAGAACCTTTGAATTCACCAATAAAAACAACACCTTATAAATAGAATATCGCCAATGGTAACAATTTTGTAAATGACTTTTTGTGCAAATATATATGCCCCAGCTCTGGATACACAAAGGGCTGCACCGCAGACGTCTCTTTCATATTCTCCCTTTTCCAATTCAATTAAAGCAATAGGGAAAAAAATAAAAAAATAAACAGGCATTTTCTAAATGGAAACTTGTGATGCAAAGAGGCTAGGGAGAATCATGCAAATTCATAACATGCGATCTGTCCTGCAAAGCTTGATTTGCCAAACATGCCCCATCAGACATTAGGTCCATTCTCTCTTTCAATCACCAATCAGCAGAGAACACTCATACATATGCATCAAAGACAATTACACTCTCAGACTGAGGACACTGCCGCTCGCCGAAATCAGACAGAAGAATAAACATTCCATTCTCTCCTTTATTTGTTCCCCTTTTTTCTCCTTCCTTTCCAGTGCATTTTGGGTCCTTCAATTGACTTAGAACCTGTAGAGGAGATGTTCTTGGTTCGTCCGTAATAAGAATTAGGAGTGGCAGATAATTTATGCAAATGAATACTCAGCTATATCAAGTAGTGAGGTTAAAAGAAGACAAAAAGTCCAATAAGGTCAACCTATTATAGTTAGGATGTGAGGACGGCAAAAATACAGGTATGTTATAAGTTATAAGAATATTTAAAGCGGTTGTCTGGTTTAGGCCATGTTCTTGTCACCATCAGAGGCTCTGATGTTGAGGTACTGTAATGTTTAAAGGGGTTATCCAGTGAAAATCTTTATTTTACAAATTGGTGTCAGAAAGTTATATAGATGTGTAATTTACTTCTATTTAAATATCTCAAGTTTTTCCATATTTATCAGCTGCTGTATGTCCTGCGGGTAGTGGTGTATTCTTTCCAGTCTGACACAGTGCTCTCTGCTGCCACCTCTGTGCAGAGCAGAAAAGGTTTCCTAGGGGGATTTCTACTGCTCTGGACAGTTCCTGACATGGACAGAGGTGGCAGCAGAGAGCAGTGTGTCAGACTGGAAAAAATATACCACTTCCTGCAGGACATACAGTGGCTGATAAGTACTGGAAGACTGGAGATTTTTAAATAGAACTATATAACTTTCTGAAACCAGTTGATGTGAAAGAACGTTTAAGTCTGTCAAAACCTGAACGCTCCCGGTGGCTGGAGAGGTTGGGGTTTCAAGGAAAACATGGATATAGCCTATGGCTGTATCCATGTTTTCCAGGACTCCTTAGGACTCCATCCAACTTCTTCAGCCACTGGGCTGGGTCAAACTTTCGGCAACTTTGCTCATCACTATTCCTTAGTAGAGTCAGCTGTCTTCACATACAGTCCCATCAAACCTCACAGAACTTCTGAAGGTGGCTCCAGAGCTTCTGATGGCAGGAACATGGCCCAAACCAGACAAACCCTCCAAAGGGGTAGTGCGGCGCTAAACAATTATTCACTAAATAACACACATTACAAAGTTATACAACTTTGTAATGTATGTTATGTTAGTGAATGGCCCCCTTCCCCGCGTTTCCCTCCACCCACGCCAGACCCGGAAGTGTAGTGCTCTATACTCACCTGATTCGAGTCGACCCCCGTCCGCCATCTTGGGGACAATGATGTCATCTTTGGGAGGTCCGCCGCAGCCCTCCTTCATGCCGGCCCCCTCTGTGGCGTCATTGGCTTAGCACAGTTATGCTCAGCCGATTGCGGCTGAGCAGCTGATGACGCGGCAGAGGGTTCAGCAGTGGTTCAGCCAGCCTCCCGAAGATGACATCATTGTCCCCAAGATGGCGGCCGGGGTCGACATGAATCGGGTGAGTATAGAGCACTACACTTCCGGGTCTGGCGTGGGTGGAGGGAAACGCGGAGAAGGGGGCCATTCACTAACATAGCATACATTACAAAGTTGTATAACTTTGTAATGTGTCTTATTTAGTGAATAATTGTTTAGCGCCGCACTACCCCTTTAAATATTCTTGTCAAATGCAAAGTGTTAGGGTTCAGACGAACGCAAATATTCGGCAAGTTCGCTCATCACTACTAAGGAACCTTTGGACACATTGCTGCCATAGTCTTCTGTTATAACGGATCAGTGTGAACAGAACCTCAGAACATCCATTTTCAAAACCCATATTAAAGCAGTGGTCCGGGGAGCAGAAGATGGCTTCCATTCCTGCACACTTACTTCCTGTGAATCCACGTCTTGGAAGAAAGCCTTGCGATACTTGGAGAGGGTGAGTGTATATCCCGATCACTATCACACAGCTATTGGACATCCCATGCGGGATGATCAGAATAAAAATGCCTGCCCCCTTCATGTTCCGTAAGATGTGAACTTACAGGAAGCGCCAAGGAGGAAGGTAAGAGACCTTGAGCATCTCACAACGGCCGCTTGGAACAAACGTTTCATATAGTAGCGACTCAACTTGCAGATTTTGTCACATTTGCGATTTTTTTTTCTCTGCAAAACTATGGACACGTCGGTGGAACCCGGCAGACCCCATTATAAGCCGGTGGGGTCCATTGGGTACTACTACTACTATCATCCTATGTGCATTGGATCTGTCATAGCTTTAAAGTCCATTATTCCTCTTCTATGATGGAAGCCAAAAGCTGAAAGCACAACACCGCCTAAGATCCTTCCATCATAAGGCTTCTGGAAAATTCATAATTTTATGATTTAATAAAAGGAGAGTCTTACTTTGTGTAAAAATTACTGCATACTAATACACTGAGACATTTTTATGTAAAACTGTCCTCTAGATGGTGCAATTGTGCAAAACTCCATTCTTTACTGATCCCCTAGACCAGGGGTGGGGAACCTCCGGCCCGCGGGCTGCATCCGGCCCCTGAGACCTCCCGATGCGGCCCGCGGCCCGCAGCTCCCCTGTGATGCGCGCCGCTCTGGAGGAGGAAGGAGCCGGCATACACAGCATCCTCCGGTGTCTGTGACAGCTGCCGGACACAGGAGGATGCTATCTATGCCGGCTTCTTCCCCAGCAGAGCGTCGCGTGTCTTCAGTCTCCTGCGGGCCGCGCGCGATGACGTCATTTCATCGCGCGCCGCCTGCAGGAGAAGACCGGCACAGAGGATCTGGGACAGAAGAGGACATGGGCAGCGTGGGAGCGGAGGTAAGGTGAGTGGGATGCTTATTTTTTTTATTTGGGGGTTAACTAGGCCACCAGGGACATGCCTGATGGGGGTTAACTAGGCCACCAGGGACATGCCTGATGGGGGTTAACTAGGCCATAAGGGACATGCCTGATGGGGGTTAACTAGGCCACCAGGGACATGCCTGATGGGGGTTAACTAGGTCACCAGGGACATGCCTGATGGGGGTTAACTAGGCCACCAGGGACATGCCTGATGGGGGTTAACTAGGCCACCAGGGATATGCCTGATGGAGGGTTAAATAGGCCACCAGGGACATGCCTGATGGGGGTTAACTAGGCCATAAGGGACATGCCTGATGGGGGTTAACTAGGCCACCAGGGACATGCCTGATGGGGGTTAACTAGGCCACCAGGGATATGCCTGATGGAGGGTTAAATAGGCCACCAGGGACATGCCTGACGGGGGTTAACTAGGCCACCAGGGACATGACTGATGGGGGTTAACTAGGCTACCAGGGACATGCCTGATGGGGGATAACTAGGCCACCAGGGACATGCCTGATGGGGGTTAACTAGGCTACCAGGGACATGACTTGGGGGTTAACTAGACTACAAGGGGCATCACTGGGGGGGTTAACTACAATAGCAGGGGCATCACTGGGGGTTAACTACAATAGCAGGGGCACTAGGGGAACAATACTTTGCCTTGCCCCGGGTGCTGTAAACCCACGCTACTAACTGCCGCACACGGTATGCGGCCCTCGAATGATTTTATTAATGCCCGACCGGCCCTCGACATGGAAAAGGTTCCCCACCCCTGCCCTAGAATGTAAATATTTGTAAACCGCATCATGTTATGCCTATTGTAGAACCATAGGGGGCGGTGAATGACCCAGGGAATGTCCTTTGGTCATGCACTGTGCCCTTAGGCTCCTTACCGGGCATAACACAGTGCATTAGCTTTGCTCCTAGCAGAAGCATCAGCAGCACAATGGGGGCACTAAACGTCACAAAAGGGCAGGGGTTTCCTCCGACTGGGGGTGGGCCGGCCGCCTCCAGTGCTTTAGGGGCCTATTCCACAGAGCAATAATCGGCCGAATCGGAATAGAGACAACGATCAGCCGATGATCGTTGCATCATCGCACACCGACCGCGCATCGCTTCGTGGAATAGCAATGCGCGGCGGCGACCGACTATTTCACAAGCACCATACATTACCTAAGCATGTTGCAGGTCTTCTCCTGTGCTCCTTCTTCCTCCCGGTCCTGAGCGCAGCAGCAGCTTCAGTGCGGCCTGTCTTAGCTAACAGACCACTCAACCAATCACTGGCCAGGACCGCCGTGGCCAGTGATTGGCTGAGCAGTCTGTCAGCTCAGACAGGCCGCTCCGAAGCTGCTGCTGCGCGCAGGACCAGGAGGAAAAAGGAGCGCAGGAGAAGCCCTGCAACATGTGTAGGTAATGTATGGTGTTTAAAAAAGGGCTGCAAGGACATCGGTAACTATGTCCCTGCAGCCCTCGCTAAACGATTTTTGGGCCGTGTAATAGGCCCAGTAAACGAGTGTCAATCTAGCAGATCCATACTCGTTTACATTATTGATCGGGCCCCCATCGGCCCGTGGAATAGGACCCTTAGGCTCCTTACCAGGCATAACATAGGGCATTAGCTTTGCCCCTAGCAAAAGCATCAGCAGCACAATGGGGGCACTAAACGTCACAAAGGGGCGGGGTCTCCTCTCACTGGGGGTGGGACGGCCCGCCTTCAGTACTTTAGCCCGGACCGGTGCCAAGTAATAGAGCGGCGCCGTGCACGGGAACCGGGCTGCGGTTCAAAAAAAGGAGGGCGGCACTGGCTTCCCCGCTCCCTGTACCTTATGGTACATTAGCTTTTAGCTCTTATAGTAAATGCCACGTTATGGTGCCATACAAATTTTGAGTTGTGCAATATATTGTACTTACAAAAGCCTCAAACCTAATCTGGTGGCATCGGGGGAGCCTACAGCTCTGTAATATGGAGAAGCAGATACTGCTATAAGCATTCATACACATGGCTCTACCTAATCCTTATCTAAAGTTCACCTATCACCGGCTCCCATAGTCTTGAAAACCAAAAATTGAGCAGGAACTTGTGAGTTGTGTTCACATTCAAAACTGTACAGATGAAATATCCTTATATATAGATATAGAAACTAGAGATTAGTCTAACTGGAGCAGCTCGAGTCTGATCGATTGATTACCAGTGGAAGTTGGATGTAACCCTAGGGAATCTGGGAAAACATGGAAACAGCCTATGGCCTATGGCTGTATCCATGTTTTCTCGGTCTCCCTAGTTCTGCATCTAACTTCTTCAGCCACCGGTAATCAAGTGCCGATCAGACTCGAGACCAATAATGCCTGGTGTTACTAAGTTCTTGT
The DNA here is from genome assembly GCF_027789765.1 of Dendropsophus ebraccatus. Taxonomy (NCBI): domain Eukaryota; kingdom Metazoa; phylum Chordata; class Amphibia; order Anura; family Hylidae; genus Dendropsophus; species Dendropsophus ebraccatus. The sequence continues at coordinate 11,479,842 of NC_091467.1, forward strand.
TGGAAATGCAACCAAAGTTTCTATTCCACAAAGGCTGAGAAGAGTAGAGATGATTGAACGGCGGAAAATTTGAGGTTCTACAGAACTCGAACCTTGTCGAACCTTCCGCATTTGATTCCCGATGCCTTCCCGGTCGGTGGGGGAATTCCAGGTGGTACCCGGGCTGTCTCCTCCTTCTCCGCGGACCGGGAAGGCATCAGGAATCAAATGCGGAAGGTTCGACAAGGTTTGAGTTCTATAGAACCTAAGATTTTCTGCTGTTTGATCATCTCTAGAGAAGAGTGGAGCAATGGACTTACTGTAGGCAGCTGAGAGGAAAGGAGATGTCCATCTTGGCTTAGCATGCTGGAGACCATGATGGCAGGTAGGTCCATGTTTTGATAGGAGTAAGCTGGTATCAAGCTGTTTGGAGGGAGGCTGTGACACAGTGAATGATATCCAGGCTCATGGTCAACCAAGTGCATTAAAGAATGATCCGGTAAATTTGGTGGAGTGATAGGAGGGATCTCATAGTCCTCATTGCTTTCATTTTGACCATTATAAGTCTGAAATACATAAATCATTCTTTTATTAGTACATAAAACTAGAAAAAAAGTTGTCAGCAATATGCGATCACTGAGATCCAATCTCTGGGACCTTCTCTACGATGAACGAGATGGTTACAATTCCTGGTCGGGATTGTCCAACAGATAGAATCCGCAACATATACAATGATAGATGTGGGTCCCAACTCGGATCCTCACTGTCATTGAGAACAAGGGCTCTCCAAAGATTACATCGATGGCCAAGGATCACCTGGTCCCCAAGGCCTTGATGTTAGGAGGGGTGTCCAGGGGAAAATGGGAAATCTAAAGGTAATCGGGGAAAGAGGTGACCGAGAACCCAATGGACCAGAAATACGTTTCTCCTCCGTTATGCCCCTTTACACATCCGCTAATTCTGTCTGCTGACCCATTTATTTCTATGGCCCCATACACACACAATCACACCCGTACGTGTTATGGATCCGTGTTGGGGGTCAGGATCAGTGCCACAAGAAATACTGGTGAGCCATAATATGGCCTACATTTACGGCAGGGATCTCCTATTGTGAATGAGGCGGTATGCCCTGTTGCGTACAAGTTGTGGGTGCACCTCCGTAGTCCTGTGTGACACTGTGGGTCCACGGCTATGGGTGGAACTACAGATGTGTGAATGTGGCCTAAAAACAAGTGAAAGCCCATCTGGAGGTTGGAAAAAATAAATTACCTAAAGGACTGTGTGGAGAGAGATGAATTTTTTTTTAAGAGCCTTATTACACGATGCAATAATCAGCCAAATCTGGCTGATCCTGCCGATTATAGCTCTGTGTGAGCAGATCTGCGCTCGTTTACTAAAATGATCAGGCCGTAGTAATAGGATCTGTGTTGTAGGATCCTAAGGCTAGGTTCACACTGCGTTTTAGTAGAAAAAAAAAACGGATGAGAAAAAAATCTGTTTTCATCTGCTTTTCAACTGACTTCCATTAAAAAAAAGAATAAAAAACAGCTCAAAATGCATCCTTTTTTGCGTAAACACGATAACGCTTTTGTGTAGTTTAAAAAAAATACGCATTTTGATCCGTTTTTTGATCCTTTTTTCACAATGAAAGTCAAAGGAAAAACACAAATGCATCCGTTTTTTCATCTGTTTTTTCCATTAAACCGATCAGTTAAACGGACAGCAAAAACGCAGCCTAAGGGTGCTATTACACAAATCGATTTTTCGACGATCAACGATTAACGATATACAAACTCAAACGACCGCTATGGCGAACGACCTAAAATCATTCGCCCAATAACACGGAACGATGATCGTTACTTATGATCGTTATTGTGTTCGTCCTGTCGCCGCAACTGCAAACGACCGAACAACGTCTTCCTCTATGTGAATGATTTGCAAACAATCAATGATTCTATTAAACGACCAACGTTTTCTCGTTGGTCACTTAATCGTTGTCTGCTATTACACTAAACGATAATCATTCAAATCCAAACGATTGAACGATTTTTCGAACGATAATCGCTCCGTGTAATACCACCCTAAGCGTAATTGTGGGGGAAACCAGGCACTACTGTGAAAAAAGTGAAAGACTTTCCAAATTATATATATATATATATATATATATATATATATATATATATATATATATATGTATATATCACACTTCAGGAAGTGAGCAAATTAGAAAATAACATAGTAATGCAGCAAAGTATTGTGGGAATATTCTGCACATTCATTGTCCATAATAGAAATGCAAATGAGGCGTTATCAGCTCCATGTTGGTGCTGTCAGAGTAACTCAACACTACTATAGAATGGGGATCTTAATAATGTGCCTATTGTGACAGCTGCACATTCATTCTGGGAGATAATTACCTCCAGGAAAAAAAAACGGGGATCTGGCGGCTTTCTTGCATTATTAGGTGTAAAAAGAGGCCATGTTTGGGAGAAATTAGATTTTAAGTTGAATGTGTAAAGAGTGAAAGAGACGTCTCCTGCTAGTTCTGCCGCACTGTATGAGATCAGTCATTGTGACAGCGACCTCCACCATTCCTCCCGCTCTCTTAGCCCTTCCTTGGGTCAGATAATATTGATCCCCTTTTGGCTGTCCCCTATTACTTCTGTGCATCGGTCATAGCTAGGCTGGGCTTTGTAGTGGCTTTTAAATCATTAGATTGAGATCCCCATGATGAACATTAAAGGGGTACTCCAGCGAAAATCATTTTCTTTCAAATCAACCTATGTCAGAAACGTATATAGATTTGTAATTTACTTTTATTAAAAATTCTCCAGTCTTCCAGTACTTACCAGCTGCTGTATGTCCTGCAGGAAGTGGTGTATTATTTCCAGTCTGTCACAGTGCACTCTGCTGCCACCTCTGTCCATGTCAGGAACTGTCCAGAGCAGCAGCAAATCCCCATAGAAAACCTCTCTGCACAGTTCCTGACATGGACAGAGGTGGCAGCAGAGAGCACTGTGTCAGACTGGAAAGAATACACCACTTCCTGCAGGATATATAGCAGCTGATAAGTACTGGAAGACTGGAAATTTTTAAATAGAAATAAATTACATATCTCTGGCACTTTCTGACACCAATGGATTTCAAAGAATTTATTTTCACTGGAGTACCCCTTTAAGGCTTGAATGGGTTGTCCAAAATTAGAATGGGGAACGTTTACTTAAATGGGGAGTGGTAATAATGGTTGGGAGAGGGAGAGTCCCAAATCTCCCACTGAGAGTTTTATGCCCATATGCACATTTCTCATTTTTAGTTTTATGATTGACATGAATTTACAAAGAATTATGTGGAAAAAGATGTAATCACAATGTTACTGTCCATACAGGCAATGCTGATAGGAGCATAAAGATGCAGTACACTCACAGTTACCTTCCTGTCTCAATTTATTTTGTAAGAAATCAACAGGGTTTGTGATGGCAAGCAGTTTTTACAATATACTATTTTTAAATTCTCTTTTCTATGTTTAAATCACTGCTATCCATATGGCCACTAGGTGTCACTGCTGATATTTGGTCTTTTCTCTGTTAAAAAAGAAAAAAGAGACCAAACACAGGAAGTCCCCGTCCTTTGCCGCTCACACAAGGAGAGACCCTTGTCCATCATGCAGGTTGTATATCAGCTGAGGACAATAACTTAGACTAGTTATATTAGTACCTATTACTAATTCTATTATCAGCTCTGCAGCTTACCAGGAGACAATGCTCTGTGTTATGTAACAATTCAGTCAGTATAATGTCACTGTGTGGTTATAGAGGTTTTGGTACTCTGTGACAGGAGAGCTGACTGTACAATGCGAGCACCCCCCAGGATTCTCTGGTTCTGAATGTGGACGTGCAGCAGCTGTACACATGCAGTGAAGAGAGACACCTACTGGCCATATGTATAATATTGATTTAAACATAAAAAAAAAATAAAGAGTATATTGCAAAACTACTTATGATCACAAACTCTTTTATTCTAAGTTCCATCTTGTATTATAGTCCAGAGCTGCATAAAAAGGAGCTGGAATCTCCTTTCTACACTGTGCTCTTGTGGTTGAAATTGCCATCCTTATAGTGTATATATATATATATATATATATATATATATATATATATATATATACTCTATGAGAACTCCGCCTTGCTCCATGCGCCCTTTAAGTTTGCCCACAGAAGCTAGTGTTATTCATATGCAGATTCCGGGGCGCCTGTTTTTCATCCCTTCTAAATTTGCTCAGAAACCTTTTGCATGAAGGCCCATTTGCCACCGCGTACGGACACGTGATAGTCATCAGAAATAAATTCCGTCTAGTCCATCAACTTTTGGGCACAATCCAATAAAAGCAGCCAACATGATCATGAAGCATGAACGTGAGATTGCAAACTCTTCTGCCGGCCATGAATGCGATTTCTCCTAGGTGTAATATTCACAAATGACTCGGATGAATAGATGAGCAGAATAGCATCTCCTTCTATTATTATACAGCCTCGGACACCCAGTGGGGCACCTACCATGGCACTAGGGGGCGCTCACTGCATACTCATTTATAGAGCTCCAACTGAGGTCTGTGCTAGCGGTATAATTTATATGGAGCTAGCGCCCCTAGTGGTGGTTTAAGGTAGCCACAGTTAAAGTGAATGTACCATCAAGTACATTCACTGTAAGTGTTGCACGTGAACCAACGCTGGGAACCGCGTCACCAGCTTCCCCGTGCCGGTGCCGCTCTAGTCATGTGCAACATTTAAAGCGAATGTACCGATGACCCATTTCTTGCGCACAGCGCTAGTCTATGAGCACCGTCCTGGGCTGAAGCATTGGGGATAGGCTTGCCCACCCCCAGTGTAACGAAACCCTCTCCCCTCCATGACATGGCTCCATTGATTCTAATGGAGCCATGTCATAGGGGGAGGGGTTTCCTCTGTTCATGTGAGACACTTAAAGCAAATGTGCCTGATGGTACATTAACTTTAAAGGAGTACTCTGGCAAAAGTTATGTAGGTTTATGATATACTGTTATTTAAACATTTTAAGTCTTCCAGTACTAATCAGCTGCTGTATGTCCAACAGGAAGTGGTGTATTCTTTCCAGTCTGACACAGTGCTCTCTGCTGCCACCTCTGTCCATGTCAGGAACTGTCCAGAGCAGGAGAGGTTTTCTATGGGGATTTGCTACTGCTCTGGACAGTTCCTGACATGGACAGAGGTGGCAGCAGAGAGCACTGTGTCAGACTGGAAACAATACACCACTTCCTGCTGGTCATACAGCAGCTGATAAGTACTGGAAGAGTGGAGATTTTTAAATAAATCTATATAACTTTTTGACACCAGTTGATTTGAATTTTGAGTTCTCCTTTAAGCAAAATAGTAATTTCATCATATATCTCCTACGGATAGCCGCATCCGATAAATACAGGTCGCATGTGTGTAACTTTAAACTCCTACTGATTCCATTGTGACTTTGTTCTTGTCTATTTGAGCAGCTGGGTGCGTAACTTCTAGTCCACATTACAGGGAGATGCAAATGGAAGTGACTTGTCATCCCCGGTCACACACCTGTTCCCTACATAAAAATGATTAAAAAAGAAAAAAAAACTCTTTAAATATACAAGACACTCAAATAAAAGTAAAATCAGCCGGTACAATAACCAATCAGCGTAATTACAGCGAGAAGAGCGTAGTAATCGGGTTACACAACAAGCCGGGTATTCAGACACTGCTGTGCAATCACTGGTTCAATGGCATCCATCCTTGTCAGCACTGTAAACAGGCGGCACGGGTGGATGGGCAGGTGCGTCTGTACTATACTAACAGCACGTTCACTATCGGACACGCAGAGCTGCCTTGTTCAGAAGAGACGGGAACTGGACGGTGGAGCAAGCCGGAGGGTAAACTATACATGGAAGGATGGGGGAGAAGCTCAAGGGTTGGCTTCAAATCTTCAGCAATATCTGATATGGGCTAGGTTCACACTGTGTAATAATTTTTTCATAATAACGTGCGTCATTGCGCAAGTAACGTCCGTCATTTAAAAAATAAAGAACGTTATTTGCCCAATGGCAGCTGTTCTTATGAAAGACGGTCGTCACCATTACATAGTGTGAACCTAGCCTAAGAGCCAAAGCGGTTTTTACAGATTAACGATAAACGAAAGATTGTTTAACGTTAAGGCTTGGTTCACACTAAGTTTTATGGAAAAAAAACGGATGCAATTGTGTGCAGTCTGTTTGAATCCGTTTTTCCATTGATTTCCCTTATAAAAAAAAATGATCGAAACGGATGCGTTTTTTTTTTTTTTACCGGACAAAAAAGTAGCATTGACAAACGTTTTTCTGTCCATTAAAAGTAACCAATTAAAAAAGGATACGTTAAACAGATTGGGTTCTCGCTACGTTTTTGCAATCTGTTTAACGTATCCGTTTTTTCCTATTTATTTTCGAAAAAATGGATGAAAAGAACGGATGCAATTTGGTTCATCAGTTTCGATCTATTTTTCCATTGACTTCCATTATAAAAAAAAGGATCAATTTTTTTAACGTACAAAAAAAGGATCAATTTTTTTTAAATAATGGAAGTCAATGGAAAAACTGATTAAAACGGACGCACACAAATACATCTGCCTTTTTCTTCCATTAAAAAAAAAAAAAAAAACTGATGAAAAAATTGGATAGGAAAAACGTAGTGTGAACTCAGCCTAACCTGAAATCGTTCCCCATATTACACAGAAAGATATTCGTTAATACGATCGTTTACTCCAGCTGATCCCAACAAAACAATGAACGATGAGAAATTATGGTGCGTTTACACGGGACGTTTATCGTTCGAATTTTCGCAATAACGATCGCATTTGAGAGATAATCGGCTCGTGTAAACACACAGCAAACGATCAAGCGATGAGCGAGAAATATTTTATTGTGATCTTACAACATGTTCTCAAATCGTCGTACGCTTAAAATTTGCAGATTCAGCCTATGTGTGCGATGGGCTTAAGCGATCTTAAAAACAATGACAATAACGTTTTTTTTCAACGATTTTTCACTTAGTCTAAACACTGATCGTTATAAAAATCAAATAGTTGCTTCAAAATCGATTAACGAACGATTGGGCGATTTATCGCTCTGTGTAAATGGACCATTACACTGAACGATTGGTGAACGAATGTGGAAATACAGCGAACGATTAACGATGATTTTAGGGTCAGAACTAAATCATTGATTAGCGACACACAAACGATTTTTCGATCGTTGCCTGCAATTACACAGGACAATTATCATATAAATTTGAACGATATAACGTTTTTCTGCACAATAATCGTCCCGTATTAGCACTGCAAACTGGGATGTGCCATGGGGCCTACCTACTGCCCAATGCTTCTGCCACGCTACACACTGGAATTATTATTTATTATTTGCAATTTACTAGTTTGGGTCAATTACAATTAGTCCTGGACATTAAACTAAGGGCAAGCAACCTTACTAATCAGATTTTTCTAAATAAAAAAAGAGACCATGTTAAATTACTCAGTATATACCCATAGGGTGAAACTGGGGAATATAACCAAGATCCTGTTTCTCCAAAAATAAGCCCTACCCTGAGAATAAGACCTGGCTTCATTTTGCAGCTTTTTGGAGTAGGCCTGAAATATAAGCCCTGCTCCAATAATAAGCCCAGGTTATAGTCAGCTGACCAGATCCCTGACACTGGGTGCTGAGCATTAGCCAATCAGGGACAGACTTGTTATGCTCCGCCCCAACCTGCTCAACACAAGCTGCAGGGGAGGCAGGAGGGGTAAGAAGATGCACAGTAGGGGACAGTGAATATGGGGAGAGGGAGGGTACATGGGCAACTACAGAGGGGAAAGGGGGTATACAGTATAGGGACTACCTGCAGAGGGGGGATGTGTACAGTATAGGGACTACCTGCAGAGGGGGAGAAAAGTATACAGTATGGGGGAACAACTACAGAGGGGGAGGGAGGTATACAGTATGGGGGAACAACTACAGAGAGGGGGAGGTAGGTATACAGTATGGGGGGGAACAACTACAGAGAGGGGGGAGGTATACAGTATGGGAGAACAACTACAGAGGGGGGGAGGTATATAGTATGGGGGAACAATGCCAGAGGGGGGGAGGTATATAGTATGGGGGAACAACTACAGGGGGGGAGGTATATAGTATGGGGGAACAACTACAGAGGGGGGAGGTATACAGTATGGGGGAACAACTACAGAGGGAGGAGGTATACAGTATGGGGGAGCAACTACAGAGAGGGGGGGAGGTATACAGTATGGGGGAAGAACTACAGAGAGGGGGGGAGGTATACAGTATGGGGGAGCAACTACAGAGAGGGGGGGAGGTATACAGTATGGGGGAGCAACTACAGAGAGGGGGAGGTATACAGTATGAGGGAAGAACTACAGAGGGGGGGAGGTATACAGTATGGGGGAACAACTACGGGGGGGGGGGGGGTATATAGTATGGGGGAAGAACTACAGAGGGGGGGAGGTATACAGTATGGGGGAACAACTACGGGGGGGGGAGGTATATAGTATGGGGGAACAACTACAGAGGGGGGGGGAGGTATACAGTATGGGGGAACAACTACAGAGGGGGAGGGAGGTATACAGTATGGGAGAACAACTACAGAGAGGGGGGAGGTATACAGTATGGGAGAACAACTACAGAGAGGGGGGAGGTATACAGTATGGGAGAACAACTACAGAGGGGGAGGGAGGTATACAGTATGGGGACTCCCTGCAGAGGGGATTGTATGTAGCATGGGGGAAAATTTACAAAGGAGGGGGGGGGGGAGGTATATAGTATGGGGACTACCGGCAGAGGGGCAATGTGTACAGTATGGGGGTAGAACAACAGAGGGGGAGGATGGTATATAGCATAGGAGCCTAACAACAGTGGGATATACACTATGGCGGCTATCTACTGTATAGAATGGGGATACAGTGTAAGGGTATACTGTGTTTTTTTTCCCCCAAAAAATAAGACCTACCTTGAAAATAAGCCCTAGTGCCTGCCTTACCTAATTTTTGCACAAATACGGTACCTGACATTGGACTGTGCAGTGCCCAACAAAAGAAAGCTGCTCGATGTTAATGTAGCCTTTATTTTTTAAACCCTTAGACAACAATGGTCGACATGAGACAATGGCATGTAATATAAAACTCTATGTATTTACAGAATGTAATTCGCTGCATTGATTGATCCAGTTCTAGTATATCCTATATTCCAGAGGCCGCCAATCATTTGGTAAGAAATACATTGGGTAATATGGAGTAAAGTGCTGTACGTGCTGCTGGTGAGCGGCTGGTCGGTACAGCAAGGGGTTAAGCAGAGAGCTGCAATGTAATAGAGCAGACAAGCTTGGAAGCATGTTCTAATGGATACACTAATGGAATGGCCTGCGAGGGGCACATCTAGAATTCAGAAAATGCATCACTCCGACTGAATATTTCATATACTGCCTTATGTGTATATATATATATATATATATATATATATATATATATATATACTGCTTGATTGTGAAGAGAATGAAGCATTTTTGCACAATGTGGAATGATGTATAATATATAATATAGTATCTCTGTATGTCTATACTGTAGGCCAATCAGTTGTGACAATAAAGCCACCTGCCAAAAATTGTATAGGTTCCCTTCATGCCGCCAAAATAGCAGATATCACGACCTTCATTCTATTATTATCCATCAGAGTGCCCCCAGACACAGCCTAAAAAAAACCACCAGAATATTGCTTTTTTTTTGGTGTTTTGACTGTAGTTATTATCGGCTTTTTTTTTTTGCCTTTTGCGTTTTTGAGACAAACAGAAGAAATCCCATTAAACTCTATGGAAGGGAATGCTACAGTCTGCAGAACAAAACGCCAGGCCCCCAGCATGGTGCGTTCTGGAAAAAATAGCACGGAGCCAAAAATGGCAGAGAACGCCACCGAACGCTTGTCTAAACAGCATGGCAAAAATATTAGGTGTCACTGTTTAAATTTTTTTTTTTTTTTTTGCAGAAATCAATAGTACAGGCGATTTTAAGATACTTTGTAATTGGGTTTATTAGCCGAAAAATGCATTTTTATCATGAAAAAAACAGTTTGAATCTCCCCCCTGTCTTCATGGTTTTCTATGGAGAGGGGAGGGGTGGAGGGAGATGAGGCACCAAAACAGGACAACATAGAGTTAATTTACAGCTACATCACCGTGCTATCTCCTCTGAAGTCAGCACTGACCTCTCTGACCTCTGAATACCAGCTTTCGCACAGCTCCCACTGTGTAAATGCTTTGTTCTCTGCTCTCTCCTGGCGACTAATCTCCCTCCTCCCCCTCCCCTCTCCATAGATTAGACAGGGCTCGACTGATGTAAAAGAGTCAAGATTTCCTGATAATGAGCAGTGAATGAGAGAGATGGGGGGGGGGGGGGGGTCGGTCCTGGGGAAAGTCTTTTTGAATGCAGATAATGGCAGATTTGCCTAATAAACCCAATTACAAAGTTTCTTCAAATCGCCTGGACTATTGATTTCTGCAAAAAAACAAAACAAACAAACAAACATGACAGTGACACTATAAGGCGGTGTGAAACCAAACAGTTTTTTGTGGTCAGTTCCACTCCTGGTTTTGGCTAAAAAATAGAGATGAGTGAACCTCAAGCACGCTGGGGTCCATCCAAACTGGAGCGTGCAGCATTTGATTACCGGTGGCTGGAGAAGTTTGATGCAGCCCCAGGGAGTCCTAAAAAACATGGATACAGCCTATGGCCTATGACTGTATCCATGTCTCCCAGATGGCTTTAGGGCTGCATCCAACTTCTTCAGCCACCGGTAACCAAATGTGGCATGCTCTGGTTCGGACGGACCCCAGCACGCTCAAGGATCACTCTTGATGACCAATCCAAACACCCAAATAAAAATGAATCCAAAGTGGGGGCACGATGGATCGGACTTGTTTCCCCATCACGTTCTACAGATGTTTGATTTTTAGAGGGTATCGGAGATTATCCTGCTGAAAGAGGACACTGCCATTAGAAATGAGTTTGGCTCCTCGGCTGATCGCTTTCACACGGGCAACCTACTGGCTGAGGGAGCGTTTCTAGCAACTCACTTTGCCGATAAGAGCCTTTACTGGATGTTGGCATAGCCATCCCAGCACTCTTACTGGAACACCACCACTAACAAAGCAAGAGTTCCCGATAATAGAAGGACACTATAGAGTTTCTATCTATGCCCTTCCCTAATGGCTTAACCTCCATCTCACCTAAGGTCAACCTGCGCCGTAACAGGTTCCTCCGTGAGTGTTGCTCTCTCTTTAATACAATTCAGTGCAGCCTTCAATAGTTACTTTCTCTGCTAAGGGAAGAACATCCAAGTAACAATCAGTAAGCTCCTTCCCTCGAAAACACAAGGTCGTGCCTGAAAGTTACCAGTAGTCCCGAGTATTTGGCAGATAAGAAGGACACCTGCGACCACAGACAAGAGCTATTGTTTCCTATATCTCTAGAAAATAGCTCCGGGGACGATGTATCACTGGTCTCCCCCATAGTCGACCTTTATTGGAAGATGTCTTCATGTTCCGAACACATCCCACCAAGGACAACACCTGCAAGGAGTTTGTATGTTCTCCTCGTGTTTGTGAGGGTCTCCTATGGGTACTCCACCAGTCTAAACATTTATAATAAGGAAACGTGAAGTTATGAATGTTAAAATGTCCTTTCCCAAGATCACCTGTCCATAGCATCTGACGGCTGGGGCTCCAATTGATCCATTGTTCCCCTGCCCCCACCCTGGTATGAATAGAGTGGTTATCGAGCATTCACACTGCTACTCCATTCATTCTCTATAGTACTATACAGCCCTTGGCTATCTTTGGCAAACAAATGGAGCCCAGCCTGCATCTCCGACCTCTGCTACATTCACTTGAGTCAAGAAGCGACCCTGTTCTCTTGACCGGTGGGGGTCCCACCACTACAGATGAGCAAACGTTGACTGGATCCGTCCAAACCCAAACGCTATGTGATCGATTACCATTAGCTGAAGAAGTTGGAGTCCTGGGAAACATGGATGTAACCTATGGCCTATGGCTGTTTCCCAGGCTGCATCCAACTTCTTCACCCACCAGCACCCTCTGGTTCAGGTGGACCCCATTGTTTCTGGGGAGAATGGTGCCACCATACCAAGTCATTTACATCTCTAATATAGGACCACAGGGGCTCGTAACTGCGCATTAGCCTCCTCCTTCTCCATCTCCACAGCAGCCGTAGCCTCCAATGCCGTACAATTAGATTACATTGGGTCCTGTGCCGGTGATGGGTGCTATGGTGGAGCAGGAGGAACGAGGACAATGGTGGCTATATAACACAATAGAATATAGATTATATAATGCACAGTGCTGTACTATGGTATAATAAGGAAGAGGGCGGATCGAATAACGTCTTTATTTATATAGAGTTATTCTCTTATATGTGATAAATAGAGATTGACTAGATGTTAAAGGGGTTATCCAGTGATACAAAAACATGGCCACTTTCTTTCAGAGACAGCACCACTCTTGTCTCCAGTTCAGGTGCGGTTTGCAATTAAGCTCCATTCACTTTGATGGAACTGAGCAGCAAAACCCCGCCCCAGCTGGGGACAAGAGTGGGGCTGTCTCTGGAAGAAAGTGGCCATGTTTTTGGAGCGCTGGATAACCCCTTTAAGTCTTAAAGGAGGTACACAAAAGGCTGCTATTTTTTTTCTTAAAACAGCGCCCCTTCATCCTCAGGTTGGGTGCGGTATTAAAACTCATCTCCATTGACTTCAATGGAAAAAAGCTCCAATACCACACCCAAACTCAAGACAAGAGAGGCGCTGTTTCGGAAAGATGTTTTCTAACCCTGGACAATCCCCTTAACTCCTATGTGAGCTGATCAGACCCACGGCCCATTCATAACAATAAATTATTAGGCAGCGCATTATAAAAAAATATTAGCTGTAGTGGGATAATAGAGAATTAAAAGAATTAGAAGAAAAATGCTCCACCTGTCCACAGCTTGTAGGTAATATTGCAGCTAAACTGCAATACCATGCAAAACCTCAAGGACAAGGGGGGCGCTGTTCATGGAAAAAAACCCTTCTGCTGCACAACGCCAACAAAGAGTTAAACGTACAATATTAATAAAAGCAGAAAAAATTCAGGATTCTGTATGTATATATATATATATATATATATATATATATATATATATATAAATATAACACTGATGCAGATGTGTCGCTGGCAAGAAGAAAATTGCTGCATTTGCAAAAAGAAGAAAGAAAAACAAGATATGTATAGCGGAATCGCAATCATTTTTATGGGATGTGTTATCGGAGAAATGGTTATTGCATTTATGAAAAAAAGAAAAAAAAAAAAAAAAAAAGAAGAGGGAGAGAGACTTCTGCGGAACGATTTGATAAAAATAAGGAGAGACAGATGCAGCAAAGAGAGAGAGAGAGAAATGGGATTTCTATGGCAACGGTTTTTATTAAGTAAAATCATTTCAGCGATGGCATTATACAGCGACTGACGTTAGGGGGAAGAAAAAAAAATAAATTTTTTTTTTTCCAGAATACATTTCATCCGCAGTATAAGGCTGGGAGTTTTGTAAAAAGACACAATTTACCGAGCAGCCTGTACATCAGTCGGTGTTTTTTATTTTTATTTTTATTTTTATTAGAATTCACTAATTTTCTTTGCAATGCAGGAAAACATTACAGGGTTTATTTAAAGGAACAATCATTTACAGGACAATGGACGAGCAGAGGAAATGGATTCGAAAGAACATTCTCATTAAGCTTTAACCCCTGACGGACATGTAGAGTTGCTTTGTTAAAGGGGTAGTTCACAAAAAAAAAAAAATAATAAATTCTTTTAAATCAACTGGTGCTAGAAAGGGCCAGAGATTTGTAATTTACTTCTATTAAAAAATGTCCTGCCTTCCAGTATTTATAAGCTGCTGTATGTCTGCAGGAAGTGGTGTATTCTTTCCAGTCTGACACAGTGCTCTTTCCATGTCAGGGACTGTCCAGAGCAGGAGGAAATCCCCATAGAAAACCTCTCCTGCTCTGGACAGTTCCTGACATGGACAGAGGGGGCAGCAGAGAGCACTGTGTCAGACTGGAAAGAATACACCACTTCCTGCAGGACATACAGCATCTGATAAGTACTGGAAGACTTTAATTTTATGGGATTTGTAGTTTTGTATCAGCTGGAGGGCTGAAGGTTCCCTATCCCTGGGTTAAAGGGTTGATGAACTACGGTAGATGCAGAATTTATTTTGGTATTAAAGAATCCATATGCTACGGCATGGGAGAACTATATACAATCCCTGTTCTGTATTAGAACAGGATCCGTTTACACATTAGTTATTAAAGGGGTTGTCCAGGGTTTGTAAAAGCACAGCTACTTTCTGGCAAAAAAAAAGCGCCACCTCTGACCTAAGGTTGTAAGTGGTATTACAATTCAGCTCCATTCACTTCAATGGAACTGAGCTGCAACGTGTGAAACCAGCACTAAACCGAGGATATGATCCAGAGATCTCCTCCTGAATAACATGGACAATAAACAGTCTTCTCCATTATGTGCATGAGCTCAGAAGTCCTGGATATTTATGAGAAGCAGAAAACTCCACCCACCAGCTGCTGATTGGCAGTTATCTGTCCATGCTGTGTATAGGCAGTCAAATGTGCACGGCGGCTGATCATTGCCCTTCAACATGCGTTGTTACACAAAAAGATTACCGAGATCCACTGAGGAAGGCCAATAATTGTTTTGTGCAATAGAGCTTTTTGTACTTCCTGGGTGTGCTGTTGCTCAGTACTTCCAGAATGCATTGCTTTTCCTCAGCTCTCCATCATAGCCCTCCCACCCTGCATTCCGCCATCTTACTTTACAGCAGTGGGAAGGGAGGAGTCAATGCGGGGTGATGTGCTGCCAGAGGCTGGCCAGGGGGGGAGGGCCTACAGGGAGCCATCAAACAACTAACATAAATTTGTGTGTTGTTGGTCGCATCTTTTGAGCTGATCATCAAATCGTCATCAATCGTTCGCAGATCTTTCGGTGTATGTACGCATCGTTCATTCCTTATTATGATCGTTTATATACTAAAGTAGGGATGAGGAACCTTTGTCACTCCAGCTGTTGCAAAACTACAATTCCCATCATGCCTGGACAGCCAAAGTGAATTGTAGTTTTGCAACAGCTGGAGGGCCAAAGGTTCCCCACCCCTCTACTAGAGTATAGAAAAGATTGTAATAACGATCGTAATTGCATTTATCGTTAATCAGAGGAAACAGAAAATTGCTTCGCTAATAGGACCCTAAGGGGCCCTGTTCCACTGAGCGATAATCTGCCGAATCGACCCGATTTGGCCGATTATCGCTCTGTGGAATAGTGACAACGACAGGGGCGTAACTACCACTGTAGCAGCCATAGTGGCTGCTATGGGGCCCGCTGCTTCAGGGGGCCCCGTTGTCCCTGAGCTGTCATCATTTGCAGCACCAGTTGTCCAAGTGCGCCTACCTGGTTCTCCAAATATCCCTTTAACTGCAAGCAATCCTGACAACCTATCGCAGTTATGACTAGACTTGAAGGCTTAGTGGTCGGTCGGGAAGGGGGGCCCCATCAAAAGTTTGCTATGGGGCCCAGCCATTTCCAGTTACGACTCTGGACAACGATCAGCCGATGATTGTGTCAGCGTGGAATAGCGATGCAGGGTGGACGACTGTCGATCTCACAAGCACCATATATTACCTAAGCATGTTGCAGGTCTTCTTCTGCGCTCCTTCTTCCTCTCGGTCCTGCCCGCAGCAGCAGCTTCAGTGCGGCCTGTCTTAGCTGACAGACTGCTCAGCCAATCACTGGCCAGGACCGCACCGAAGCTGCTGCTGCGCGCGGGGGCTGGGAGGAAGAAGGAGCGTAGGAGAAGACCTGCAACATGTGTAGGTAATGTATGATGTTTAAAGAAGGGCTGCAAGCACATCTGTAACAATGTCCCTGCTAAATGATTATCGGGCCGTGTAATAGGCCCAGTATATGAGTGGCGATCCTGCAGATCGGCGCTCGTTTACATTATTGATCGGGCCCCTTTGACCCGTGGAATAGGACCCTAAGACAAGGGATTGGAGTCTTGCCAGTGTTAGGAATATAAGCCTCCATGGTAAACCGTTATATAGGCATACAGTGGTCTATGTCCGCCATTGATTTCTTCTGGATACTTCAGCATAGGAAGAAGTAGTAGCCTACACTATGTTGTAAAACGAGATGTGAGTGCTAGACCCGGAATTGGGGTTAGGAAGCTGAGGGGCAAAACTCATGTGATGGGGATATGTGATTATGAGGCTCCTAACCACACCCCTTTATCCCAGCATTCACACACCATTTTGCAATAACGTTCCCACCCATCTGACACTTCAGTACAGCCACAATATATTGTATTGCTTTAAATGGCCAATGCCGTTCTAAATAAGTAATGTTAAATCAGCCGGGGCGGTAATATACTACATCAATTGACTTCACTTATGTTTTTGCCTGTTCTGTACAGGTAATGCAATGTTATACATCCAGCCACTAGGTGTCTCACTTATTAGGAAACTGCAGTCCAGGCTCCGTCACTAAGGCTGTTCGGTCTTTAGTAACAGCAAAAAAAAAAAAGAGACAAAATACTGGTGGTGATGTCAGTTGGCCCAGTGAAGATGAATGTTGATTGGCCAATAAATGTACAGATTTAAGGCCCCGCCCACCGACTCTATGATGTGATGACAAGTACACTTTAAAAGGGTACTCTGGCGAAAAACTTTTTCTTTAAAATCAACTGGGTTCAGAAAGTTATACAGATTTGTAATTTACTTCTATTTCAAAATCTCCAGTCTTCCAGTACTTATCAGCTGCTGTATGTCCTGCAGGAAGTGGTGTATTCTATTCAGTCTGACACAGTGCTCTCTGCTGCCACCTCTGTCCATGTCAGGAACTGTCCAGAACAGGAGAAGTTTTCTATGGGGATTTACTATTGCTCTTGACAGTTCCTGACATGGACATAGGTGGCAACAGAGAGCACTGTGTCAGACTGGAAACAATACACCACTTCCTGCAGGACATACAGCAGCTGATCAGTATGGGGGGACTTGATATTTTTAAATAGAAGTAAATTACAAATATATATAACATTCTAAAACTAGATGAGTTGAAAGAAAAGTATTTTTGCAGGAGTACCCCTTTAATTTTACTTACAACTCATCTGTAAGGCGACTTATCCATAAGACATGCTTCTTTATAAACATTTTATCACACATGTATGATGACCCTCACACGGATAGAAAACCGTATCCTGGTAGGAAACACAACTTCTCATTCCTATATCCGCATGGTCTGTATTGGTGGCCACTAGATGGTGCCTGCATACTATCGGAGATTATATTAGGTCATCGCTGGGATATGGCGACTTCTATCTGCACATCATTTTATATTATAGTCAGTTTTCACCCCCCTAGTTTTTAGTTTTCACCCCCCCCCCAACTTAAAGTGATAACATAGTCACTAATAAAGCTCCGTAACAAGCACCAACCTCATGTGTTTATAAGTGCTATCGAAGTCTATGGAAACTTAGTTAAAAGTTTTAACAATTCTGCATCCATTTACTTTCTACCTATATCCCCTTTAAGATTCCTGCAGTTGGGCCCACGGTGTATTTTGGTCCTATAATAAATGTTCCGTTATTGTTCGTGGAGAGAAAGCGACATTTCCTGAGATTCAAACTCTTTGAGAATTGTTGGAAGGAAGCAGATTTGTCTGTTGTAAACACGGCAGCATTGTGTGGATAAGCCTTGCGCTCGGCTGTGGCCGTTCACCGGGGAGGAGGGGGGAGGGTTGTTGGTTTGCAGATTGTGATTTTTTTTTTTTTTACATTTTCTACTTGACTTGTCGTAGTCATTTTTGGTATGTGAAAAGTGGATTTGTTAGAAAGTAAGAGATAGATAGTGGAGATGAGCGCAACAGGAGCCTGCTGGAGGCTGAAGGTCCGGAATTTAAAAACTGGTGGCTGAAGAAGTTAGATGCAGGGAGTCCGGCTCTCTCTACGGCTGCATCCAACTTCTTCAGTCACTTGTATTTAAATGCTGAATAATTGGAATTGAGAATGCTTATGTCTAATAAATAAATATAAGAGATAGATGATAGAAAGATATAAGATAGATAGATAATAGATAGATAGATAGATAGATAGATAGATAGATAGGAGATAGATAGATAGATAGATAGATAGATAGATAGATAGGAGATTAGATAGGAGATAGATAGATAGATAATAGATAGATAGATAATAGATAGATAGATAGATAGATAGATAGATGATAGGAGATAGATAGATAGATAGATAGATAGATAGATAGATAGATAGATAGATAGATAGATAGATAGGAGATAGTAGATAGATAGGAGATAGATAGATAGATAGATAGATAGATAGATATATAGATAGGAGATAGATAGATAGGAGATAGATAGGAGATAGATAGGAGATAGATAGATAGATAGATAGATAGATAGATAGATAGATAGATAGGAGATAGATAGATAGATAGATAGATAGATAGATAGATAGATAGATAGATAGATAGGAGATAGATAGGAGATAGATAGATAGATAGATAGATAGATAGATAGATATATAGATAGGAGATAGATAGATAGGAGATAGATAGGAGATAGATAGATAGATAGATAGATAGATAGATAGATAGATAGATAGGAGATAGATAGATAGATAGATAGATAGATAGATAGATAGATAGATAGATAGGAGATAGATAGGAGATAGATAGATAGATAGATAGATAGATAGATAGATAGATAGATATATAGATAGGAGATAGATAGATAGGAGATAGATAGGAGATAGATAGATAGATAGATAGATAGATAGATAGATAGATAGATAGGAGATAGATAGATAGATAGATAGATAGATAGGAGATAGATAGATAGATAGGAGATAGATAAATAGATAGATAGATAGATAGATAGATAGGAGATAGATAGATAGATAGATAGATAGATAGATAGATAGATAGATAGATGAGAGACAGATAGGAGATAGATATATATTAGATCTATAGGCCACAATGACCATTGACCCCAATGGTTCAGGCACCATGAAGGTGGTGACAGGTTCCCTGTAAATGAGCGCTCTCTCAGTCATAGCTGTTTTTTATTGTATCATATAGGTAAAAAAAATATACAAAATACTAATTAGCAAAAACAATAAGACCTTCTGTAATGACCCCCTATAGTACTCCATGATATGTGCATGTATCCTGTTCTAGTCATTACTTTCTCCAGTTAATTCCTCAGTTAAGCGCATGCATTGACATCTACCATCCTATAGCAGCAGATCTCGATCACAGCTCCATCACTTATACACACTATACTCTGCCTGTAGTACTCTAGACCGCAAAACTGTTGTCACTATGCTATGATTTTCTTTAAATACATGTTCACTAGAGATGAGCGAACCGGGTTCAGGTTCGACTCCATCCGAACCCGAACGTTCGGCATTTGATTAGCGGGGGCTGCTGAACTTGGATAAAGCTCTAAGGTTGTCTGGAAAACATGGATACAGCCAATGACTATATCCATGTTTTCCACATAGCCTTAGGGCTTTATCCAACTTCAGCAGCCACCGCTAATCAAATGCCGAAAGTTCGGGTTCGGATGGACTCGAGCATGTTCCAGGTTCGCTCATCTCTAATGTTCACACCATAAAAGAAGCCCCAAGCAACCATCAAAAACTCTCCCTAAAACACTTCAAAAACTCTTCAATTAAAGTTGTGGTTTCTAGCTCCCATTAAATTAAATGGGGAATTCTGAAACCAACATGAAAACAGTGCCCAAGTTTTCTATGTTTAAATCAGTGTTATACATCTGGCCACTAGGTGTCTCCCTTCCTGGGCTCCATGCTCCCTCCCTGCTGATATTTGGTCTTTTCTCTGTTCAAAACAAGAGACCAAACACAGGAAGTCCCCGTCCTTTGCTGCTCATACAAGGGAAGATCCCTGTCCATCATGCAGGTTGTATATCAGCTGAGGACAATAACTTAGGCTAATTATATTACCTATTACTAATTCTATTATCAGCTCTGCAGCTTACCAGGAGACAATGCTCTGTGTTATGTAACAAGTCAGTCAGTATAATATCACTGTGTGGTTACATAGGTTTTGGTGCTGTGTGACAGGAGAGCTGACCATACAATGCGAGCACCCCCAGGATTCTCTGCTACTAAATGTGGACGTGCAGCAGCTGTACACATGCGCTGTGAAGACTTGTCCTGCTCCAGAATGACTGCCAATCAATACCAAGCCTTGTCTGTAAGCACACAAAGGACAGAGACTTCTGTGTTTTTTGAACAGAGAAAAGACCAAATATCTGCACGAAAGGAGCATGGAGCACGGGAAGGGAGACACCTAGTGGCCATATGTATAAGGCTGATTTAAACATAGCAAAATAAAGGGAGTATATTGCAAAACTGCTTGTGATCACAACCCCTGTTTATTATTGTTTGTGTGACCTTGGCTCTTTACCTCAGCCCCCATGTATGATTGCTGTAATACTGTTAGTGCTCAGGACCCTGGTCACACTCAGTCTTGCCCACTAGTGTACAAATAACACTTGGGCCGCAGTGATTAGACTCTGATAGGGAAGAGACACAATGAGCCAGTTTCACTTTACACTATGGGGAAGATTTTTCACACATGGTGTAAAGTGAAACTGGCTCAGTTGCCCCTAGCAACCAATCAGATTCCACTCCTCATTCCTCACAGACTCTTTGGAAAATGAAAGGTGGAATCTGATTGGTTGCTAGGGGCAACTGAGCCAGTTTCACTTTACACCATGTTTGATAAATCTCCAGCATGGTGTAAAGTAAAAATCTGACTCAGTTGCCCCTAGCAACCAATCAGATTCCACCTTTCATCCCTCACAGACTCTTTGGAAAATGAAAGGTGGAATCTGATTGGTTGCTAGGGGCAACTGAGCCAGTTTCACTTTACACTATGGCCTCTAAACTACTGTATAGGCTTATTTGTCGGGTTTTGTGGCCCGGCTAATGGAGAAGACAAGAGCAATGGTCCTGGCATCGGGGAGGGGTAAACAAGGGAGCACCGGAATGTAACACAGGGCCGGGCCCTTAGTATCTAATGAGTCGACAAAACATTCTAGAAATCCACCGGAATACAAAGAAGACTATAGCCGGCCATTCAGAGAGAATAAGCGGTGGAGAAGAGACCATAGAGTAACACCACCACAAAGATGTTGTAGGGAGGAGAAAGTGCTCTGTTCACGTCCGAGATCGGCCATTACTAATGAAGTCGTGTCGTCTCAGTCCTGTAAATAAGCATTTAACTCCGTGAAACAATGGCCGCACCTTTGGTCCTTAGTGGGAACACTGTATGAAACCATGAACGCTTTGTCATCAGGAATCCTCCAATGGCCGGCGGCCCAGAATGACACAATTATTTGCACACTCCATTCATCCCTTTAACTCTTCAGAAAAAGGCCCCTCTTTGTGTTGGCCAAACAATAGCAGGCTTCCGTATACAATCCCAGTCACACACAAATTATATCCCCCTGTGTCACCCCCACTTCTCTCTCCGAGGGGGTCAAGGGGTCACTGCTCAATGACTGGATGTCATCTTTCATTACCCCCGGCGTCTGCTCGGAACGGGAAATCTCACTCTGCGTTGCAGTCAGGAGTGTCGCCATGATTTGATTTAAATAGGTAGAATTATATAATCTGTATTTCTGCTCCAGGCACGGACAGTCCTAAAAGCTGCCGTAATGTGCACTGAGAGAGGGGCAGCTGTCTCCGTGACTTATCTGGATGGGACTAACAAGACACGTCCCTGCAATTGAGCCGGTATTAGCGGGGGGGTATGGAAGGTTTAAAGTGACACTAACCATATTTTATGTCTCTCATTTTAATATGACACTAAATTACAGGGCAAATCGATCCAGCTTTAGTAGACGCAATGAATGGAGAGCTATGGTCTAGCTCAGGGGTAGTAGGGAACCTTGGCTCTCCAGCTGTTGCAAAACTACAACTCCCATCATGCCTGGACAGCCAAAGCTTCGCTTTGGCTGTCCAGGCATGATGGGGGTTGTAGTTTTCTTCCAAGTCTGACACAGTGCTCTCTGCTGCCACCTCTGTCCATGTCAGGAACTGCCCAGAACAGGAGAGGTTTTCTATGGGGATTTACTATTGCTCTGGACAGTTCCTGACATGGACAGAGGTAGCAGCAGAGAGCACTGTGTCAGACTGGAAACAATACACCACTTCCTGCAGGACATACAGCAGCTGATCAGTATGGGGAGACTTGATATTTTTAAATAGAAGTCAATTACAAATATATATTTATCAGCTGCTGTATGTCCTGCAGGAAATGGTATATTCTTTCCAGTCTGACACAGTGCTCTCTGCTGCCAGCTCTGTCCATGTCAGGGACTGTCCAGAGTAGTAGCAAATCCCCATAGAAAACCTCTCCTGTTCTGAACAGTTCCTGACATAAACAGAGTTGGCAGCAGAGAGCACTGTGTCAGACTGGAAAGAATACACCACTTCCTGCATGACATACAGCAGCTGATAAGAACTGGAAGACTGGAAATTTTTAAATAGAAAATTACAAATCTATATAACTTTCTGACATTAGTCCACTTAAAAACTTTTTTTTAAGAGTGCCTCTTTAAAGAACTGCACAAGTCAGTGATTTTCCTGTGGCACAATGATGTAGCTTTGTAAAGGCTCATTAATCTCAGTAAGGTAGAAGTGCTAACCACTGATCCCTATGCAGTAAGGTAGCAGTGCTAACCACTGATCCCTATGCAGTAAGGTAGCAGTGCTAAGCACTGAGCCCCATGCAGTAAGGTAGTAGTGCTAACCACTGATCCCTATGCAGTAAGGTAGCAGTGCTAACCACTGATCCCTATGCAGTAAGGTAGCAGTGCTAACCACTAATCCCCATGCAGTAAGGTAGCAGTGCTAACCACTGATCCCTATGCAGTAAGGTAGCAGTGCTAACCACTGATCCCTATGCAGTAAGGTAGCAGTGCTAACCACTGATCCCTATGCAGTAAGGTAGCAGTGCTAACCACTGATCCCTATGCAGTAAGGTAGCAGTGCTAACCACTAATCCCCATGCAGTAAGGTAGCAGTGCTAAGCACTAATCCCCATGCAGTAAGGTAGCAGTGCTAACCACTGATCCCCATGCAGTAAGGTAGCAGTGCTAAGCACTGATCCCCATGCAGTAAGGTAGCAGTGCTAACCACTGATTCCCAGGCAGTAAGGTAGCAGTGCTAACCACTGATCCCTATGCAGTAAGGTAGTAATACTAACCACTGATCCCCATGCAGTAAGGTAGTAGTGCTAACCACTGAGCCCCATGCAGTAAGGTAGTAGTGCTAACCACTGAGCCCCATGTTACACCGGTCACATCTTTTCCGCTATCGCTTGCTCCATCTCCCAGTCCACTGTTAAAGGGAATGTGTCACCTAAATTTTCTTTTACTGATTAGAGACAGTTACTAAAACTTGTTCTTTTATTTTAGTTTGTTTCTATTCTCTGACTGTAATTTTTTTTATTTCACTTTTTGTACATTGTTATGGGGGTGGCCATATTGCCTGGGCTGTTTTTAACAGCATTTAATGACATGCTTTACAGCAAGACTCATGGACAAAGACAGCAATAGACAGACTCTGTCCCCTTAAGTGTGAAGCATTACTGAGCACGCTCTGTGACCTGTGAAGAGGTCATTCCACAGGGAGCAGCTATTCTCTCCTCTATCTACTGGTGTCACATGACGCTGCAATGCTATACAGATCACTTTACAGCAGCCTTCTCCTTATCATCACTGACACAACAGGAAGTCTCAGCTTAGTTTTAGCCCCAGTGGTGAGAATGAGAATTGCAAGATATCAGGATTATAATATAATATAGATAGAAAAATGGAAAATTAGAAAAAGTGTCATCAAAACTTCTTAAAAAATAAATTTAACGTAAAAACATTATTTGTACATTTTCTGATGACACATTCCCTTTAGCAGAACCGAGCTGCAATACCACACACAGCCTGGGGTGGTGCTGTTTTTGGAAAAAAGTGGTGGTGGGGGAAAGTAGCCATATTTTACTAATTCTGTACAATCTTTGGAATATATGGGGTGAACTACAATCCAAGAAACTAGTTATGTAGAAACAGCAACAAAGTTACCAGTATATTCCAATTTCAGATTTTTTTTTTATAGAACACAATAAATAAATAAAAAATTATGACAAGTCTATGGTAGGACAGCATAGGTGGAAATCGTGTCACTGACATAATCGGATGATTTCTAGCAGCCTCAGCCATCTTTTCCATTAGTGCAAGGAAGCCCGGAGGACCTTTACATCTACCGTAAACTATAACCACTATACCACAAGCGTGACAAGGGAAGCAGAGCGGAACCTACCTGATTTGTTGAAAGGAAGTCCTGGTTACTTTCATTCATACTCATATACATGTTCTCCCCATCAAACTACAAGACAAAAATATGAATTAAAAACCTTTTTTTCTCATATTCAAGGACAAAGAGGTCACAAGCACATAGACAGGCGTAGAGGAAACACGGCCTAGGAGATTGGCTTTTTTTTTTTTTTTTATATATATATCAGAGAAAGAATGGGCCTTTACGTGAAGAACATCCTCTATGGAAGTAGAGTGACTAGTTAAGGTTTTGGAACGACCCTCTATTTCTGGTAGAGAATATTGCTGCCATCGCAAGTCTAATGACAGGTACCCTTTAAAAATGGGAAGGGGGTCATGCTCCAATGATCTAGTAAATTAGTGGGATATAATTCTTTTGCTAAGAGGACACCCTAGACGCCTCCAGCCTGCTTGTAGTGGTTGGTTGAGAAGCCTTAAAAAACTAGCTTGTGTATACTGAGGGGTGTATTTATTAAGTTCCTTACCCCCGATTACCTGGGCGGATTTACTAAGAGATACATGCCTCTTAGTAAAGCGGGACCTGCGCCTGCTGAAGGTTTGCGCAGGAATCTACATCTACTTTGGTCCACTCCTATGAAAAAATGGACGTTAGAAGAAAACCCAGTAGACCCCCTAAATTTAATGCAGTGCCTTGAGCTCCATTTTTGTCCATTGGTGCAGAGGTCCAATCAGCTCTGTTTGTCAGAGATGTGACTGTGATAGAGTGTGAACCTAGCCTATATGGGTTTTTTATTTCTTTTCTAAATAAATAGGAAAAAAAAAATCCCCATTCTGTATGAAATTAGAAGTGAACCCAGCTGCTAGGTAGGGCCATAAAAATCAGTGGGCACTATAAAACAGAAGTCCATAGTATGACCACATGCACAAAGTCTTAGGGCCCTATTCCACGGGCCGATCAATGATGTAAACTCGTTTACTGGGCCTATTCCATGGCCCAATGATCGTTACGCGAGGTCTGCAGGGACATCGTTACCGATATCCTTGCAGCCCTTGCACCATTACCTAGCAGGGCTTCTCTTGCGCTCCGTCTTCCTCCCCGGGTCCCGTGGCAAAGCATCAACTTCGGTGCGGCCTGACTGAGCGGTCAGACCGCTCAGCCAATCACTGGCCGCGGCGGTCCTGGCCAATGATTGGCTGAGAGGTCTGACAGCTCAGACAGGCCGCTCTGGAGTTGATGCTGCGCCGCGGGACCGGGATGAAGACGGAGCAGAGGAGAAGCCCTGCCAGGTAATGTATGGTGCTGTTTCTCAAATGGTCGGTTGCCGCCGCGCACCTCTATTTCACGAAGCGATGCGCGGTGGGTGACCAATGATTTTAGGTCTGGGCCTAAATAAACGATCAGCCGATGACACGATCATCGGCTGATTAATTTCTCTATTCCACCGAGTGATAATCGGCCGAATTTACTCTTGTTTTTACTTTTCTTTTAACCTTTTTAACACTTTAGGTAGAGAAGAGCAAATTTACAGTAAGTCCGGGTTTGTGAAACCCAGAACGGTCAGCATTTTCTCTAACCACCGCGAGTCAAAAAAAAAAAAGGTAAAAAAGATCTGTATAGTAAAGCCACATTATCTAAGAAAAATTCAAGATAATCTTTAATAGACCAAAGTTCAAGTTGATTAGTGTTGAGTGACTTTGCTCGGTCGAGTATAGTGCTACATCAAGCATTGGGGTGCTTAATTGAGCTTGATGCGTGGCCAAGCACGAGTGTTTGGTAAAGGTGTCCATACACCTTCAATAACTGACAGTCAAACAATCGCTCGAGCGTCATTATATCTCCGACACGCCGCAGTAAACAATTACATTTTTTCATTCTATTTTTTGTACATTTTGTCCATTAAAATGATGTTTTTTATTTGAACATCCATTCAAAGGAGGAAATATACAAAAATTAGAATGAAAAAAAAAAAGTAATAGGCTTCTGCAAGAAAAATTAGAACTATGGCGGTATGCTGGTTCTAATGTGTCCTGCAGAAACCTATAAATTATTTTTATTCTAATTTTTGTAGATTTTATTTACATATCCCTTTAAGGGACGAAATATACAAAAAAAAATGGAAAGAAAAAATTAAATAGGTGAACCAGGCACCTGCTGCTCTGCCAAGCAGGGGGTATCGTGTTAAATGCTTATGTCTTCCATTGATTTCAATGGGGTTGGTTACTCTAGTCAAGCACTCAAACATTGAAAAAGTCAAGTCACTCCAAACTAATGTTGATGTGTCATGTTTTAAGTGATGCATAGAAAGAAGCAGCTCAGTGCCAATGGTGAGCAGACAAGTACTCCGACTCAACCTTATCAGCTCTATAATTAACCTCCTCATGACCCAGGACATAACTGTACGCCCTGGGTCGGGTGGGTGGGGGTGTCAGAGAGGGGTTGTGAGGTGATAGCAGCAGCTCTGATAGCACCCGGGGGCTGCAGCAGTTAACCAATTGCAGCATTCACTAATTATCCATTTAGTTGCGGCTGTCAAAGTTGACAGCTGCATTTAAACGGCTATTTGCCCCCATCATTGGTGGTCCTGTGGACGGATTGCACCCCCCCCCCCCCCCCCGCAATGAGATCGCGGATGCGATCAACTTATCATGCCAGGCCTCAGCGTTGGAATGACACTGACCCCGGCTTGGTAATCTATGGATCTGGGCTGCAGCAGCCCAGAGCAATAAAGCACTGATCTAATGGATCAGTGCTGTATAATGTAAACTGCACTGATCTTAATGGGAGATCAGTGCAATTGTATTAGAAGTATTAGCCCGATCCTGGATGGATTAACAACTATTGGAACCAATAGGTCGAAACCTATAAAATACACATGCATTTGACTGGATAAAGAACTCAAATTAAGCGTATAAATTATAACAAGGCGCAATAAGAACGATCAATCGCTCATTGTTAGCCAATGTAATATATTGTCAGGGAGTGATCTATGCAGTATGGTAGAAAGGGAGTAGATAAATGCTTTCTTGTCCAAACCAAGGTTAGATATTACACTTGGCCAGTATTGAATAGAATCCATTATGAAGATCACTGTGAAATGGGCAAAGGAAGCAAATTATAAGAGAAGAGAATACTTTGTATCAAGCTTTTTACTTCAGAAGAAATTCTTCAGATTCCTTGAATCACCAACTGAAGAAGCCAGGGCTGTGACTTTAATCAATTTTATTACAAGAATTACAGGCGGAGAATAACATTAATAGACTTTGGGAGTTTCAGATGAGGGACATTAATATCTAGGCTTATAATCCCGACAATTATAAGACCACCCTTTATGCAACAGGTGCTTGTCTTATTGAACATGGCTCAGTGAGTACAAATGTCTTGTTACTACAAAACGTCTAGGATTTCTATAAAAAATTAGCTCCAACAGGTTTTATACAGTGGAAGCAGGATGTTCATGGATTTTCATGGCTTATATCCAGATAACAACACTGAGCCGGGATCTGGCCTATTCGACCTTTTTGTGCGGATTAGCTTCCACGTGGGGAGGCAAGAAGGGTAGGGGGCATATTGCCTATCTTTATGGATAAGAACCACCACTTGTATTGCTTCGTTGGAAAGTCAAGATTAGGTATTAGCAAAGCAACATGAGATTGTTATTAAACTAGCATATTAGGCAAAACCAGTTGCTTTCGGGACAATGGATATTGTTACATTCCCGGAGTGTTTCTATTCTAAAGAAAGGTCCATCGCCAAAGGACAGAGACAAAATACTTCTCAAACTTGCTATACAGATTTGTGTAACCATTGTAAAGCTGAAAAAATGCATATGTTTCTAGCACCTTAGCACTCTTTACCAAGGTTATAGTGGATAGCCTTGATGAAAGACACTTAGGCACTAGAAATGCGTCGGACTTTTCAGTTTTATGGGGGTTGCACAAAGTCTGTATAGCAAGTATGAAAAATATTAGTAGTCTATTGTCTGTAACCTTTGGCACTGAACATTCCCTTTTCTGCATGTTAATGCTATTTGTGTCTTACCGACACCAAGTCCAAGGACGCCACGTAGACCATTGGAGCTGGTGGCCAAGATGGCATTTTATTATTCTTTAAGTGTTTCTATCCTTCCTACCTTCACTGTAGAAATTCTATAGAGTTACTATAGAGTTACTATAGAGTTACTATAGGCACAGTCTTCTTTGATATCTTTACATTTTACATGTGGAATCCAAGACGTGTTGGGTTACCAAAGATTTCAAAAATGAGATTATTGGATGGATTTTTTTCTGCTCGGACAATACAGTTTTCCATTCATTTCCTCAGAATTTATATATCTGTGGCCCCTGAATATTTCTAGAGGAAATATCATACATTGGCTACTGTCCCGAATGGGGCCAATCATTTATGGTATTGACAGATTTAGTGTTGAGTGAAAGTTTCCAGGTTTGGCAACTTCTCCAAACCCGAATATGCGTCATTTGGATGCCGCCCTAGAAAGTCCTGGAAAACCTGGATACAGCCATAGGCCATAGGCTGTATCCATGATTTCCAGGCAGTCCTTGGGCAGTCTCTACCTTTTCTGATTGCGGAGATTTAAATGCCGAGCATTCAAGTTCGGAGAAGTTGCCAAACCCGGGTTCTTTCATGAAGATCGCTCAACACTACCCATATTCACTAAAATATTACATGCCCTATGTGAATATAGCATTGAGCATGGGAAACCTGTTGCCATCAGATATGACCCCCCTCTATAATATAGGACAGGTCCGATTGAGGATACACTAATTTTTGGTGTAATGACTTCCCTGGGTGAGACCGCCACATCGACACCCTTTATAGCGTCACCCATGTTTAGAGGTGATGCACTGAAATCCTTTCCAGTTAGTATCAACACCAATTTCTGGCTTTGTTCCCTGATATTTCAGGGCATAATAAATAGTGCACTATACATTAAGGCTGACAATGATTTCATCCGGCAGCTCTATACGGCAGTACCATTAGGTTTCTATGAAAACTCTCAATGTATATCACATACTTCCCCCGCAACAGATGCTCTACAAATCTTAGGTGACACAGTGGCAAATGTCAGCATCTCCCTCGGCCTCTGGCAATGAATATTTCAGATTTACTAGGACCGGTAATAGTGGTGAGAATGGCGTGAGATTTTATGTGACTTGGGATATGTGAATTATGTTTGTTTATGGTCAGTTATACGAGCAAAAAGTCATTGCTGTGTCTACCCAAGAGACAATGTAATGTGACCAAGCACGAAATGTCCAACATAGCAATGTATATGCAAAAGGAGAAACAATATATCATGTATGTTGGTATCATCTCTCATACCAGGGGCCATGGCTATATATTCTGTAGCCCTGAAGTGCTTCCCTTCCTGATGATAACAATGTAAAGGTTTCCAGGGTTGATGAGGGAAATTATTTGATGTTGCCGCTTTCTTCCAGAGACAGCGCCACTCTTGTCTCCAGTTTGGGTACGGTTTTGCAATTGAGCTCTATTCACTTTAATGGAACTGAGTTACAAAACCTGTACCCAAACTTAAGACAAGAGTGGTGCTATCTCTGGAAGAAAGCGACCATGTTTTTCTAAGCCTGCATAACCCCCTTAATTCGAATGGGTACTATGTAATGCTTAGTCTCCCCTAAACACCCCTAAACTAACGTAAAATTTCCCCAATGCACGCACAATTATTTGACCATAGAGAGACAATTGGTTTTATAGCATCTCCCAACCTTTGTTTTCTGTCCAGTTTTCATTAGTGATTGGTTGGTAGAAATGATCGAACAGGGGAAAATCTTAGGTTCTATAGAACTTGAACCTTGTCGAACCCTCCACATTTGATTCCCGATGCCTTCCCGGTCCGTGGGAAAGGAAAAAACATTCCCGATGCCTTCCCCAAGGACCCGGAAGGCATCGGGAATCAAATGCGGAAGGTTCAACAAGGTTCGAGTTCTATAGAACCTTAGATTTTCCTCTGTTCGATCATCTCTGTTGGTTGGTTGTGGTTGTGTTTCATGAGCGAACTTGCCTACAGTTCGGGTTCCATAACATTTGTCTGAACCCAAACACTCGGTATTTGACTCCTCACGTTTCGAGAAGTTAGAGGCAGCCCTAGACCTGCCAGGTAAACATGAATACAGCCTATGGCCTATGGCTGTATCCATGTTTTCCAGGACTCCCTAGGGCGGCGATTTGCTTGATCAATAGTTCAAATTCACCGATTGTCTTGATTATTTTTAGTCTCTTGATAATTTCTGAAATGTTGACTGCTTTACTACTAGACAATTGTGACAAAGCAGGAAAAGAAGTAGAATTTAGAGAGTAGAATTTTTCAAAAATTTTCTGTCTTTGTAAATTTTCTTAATGCCATTACTCACGAAATGTCCCCACCGTGTTGGACATTATTTTATGCACGATATCAACGTGAGTAATTGGGGATCATCCCAAGTTCTTTTCTTTTTTTTTTCAATATCCAAGTGAAGATATATTGTAAAGAAAATATATATATATTTTTTTTTAATCTGGCACAGGATGGGTTAAAAGTACAGCCTCCATCCACTGCTCCCTTTTCACGCTATTTTACATCTTATAAACCATTATAAATTTAATTGCACGTTTAACAGGGAAAAAAATACCGCACACACAATGGCTCATTAAGGACTAATTATGCACATGTTGTTTTCCACAAACATTCGCGTTTGGAAGCTGTTCTCTGTAATTGCTCAGCCTCATTAAATAGTACAGGGAAAAACTAATTTCAATTTACAGACACGTGATGGCAGCAAGGTGGACTCAGTATTGATCATTCTGATTGGTTCATTAGGGTACAGTACATAAAGGAGCTATATGGACAATGCTAGGTAGCTGTTTTTTTTGCGTACAAGGGAATTGAAGTCAACTCTGCTAACAATATATTGGTATACTATATCCGTAACTATATTTATACCATACATTTTCTCTCTGATGTGGAAGCACTTGCCGACAACAAGGACCTAACTATAAGCGATGCAGAAGTTGCCATTGCATTTGAGTGGACAAGAAAAGGAGATCAGTACTACAAATAATAAAGTCCTGCACTAAAAACTATGGAAACATTTAAAAAGCCAGTTTTTTAAATTCTTGCTTTGTACTTTATGCTTTTATTATGCTTCTAAGGGACATTTTCTCCTTAAGTTTTATTATAATCTTTGTTTAGTTCTACATCTATAGCCTCTACAGTTTGCTGTATGAAGTCTCTCTTGCATAATGCCTTATATCTGCTATTCTCTCTATCTCCAGCCTGTGTGAGCTGTCCTCCAAGGATTCTCTCCACACATTTCACAATCTGAATTGGAGTTTAACCCTTCTCCCTTCCTGCTGTTTTCTTCAAGGGTCCTTTCAGACATATAGATCCATGCACAATATGAGTGCCAATCCAGTACATCAGAGCTTGTTTAAAGGTCAATTATTGTGTCCGGAACAGTTCAGCTTCTCCGCTCAACACTCATCACAGCTAGATAACAATTAAGAACAGGAATACAGCACTGTACAAGGGACTCAGGTTTTGTCTAGGAAAGGTAGACGATAACAGCAAGCATGCTCCCCCATTTATTAGCAGAGAAACAATTACATCAATTGTTGGACTCCATGTGACCACCATGTGACTACCATGTGACCACACACAATGGCACTATTGTTCTAAAACCAAAACAGAATTTCAATGATTGACGTTTTAGTTTTACATTTAAAATTTCCTTTTCCACCAGATTTTATGATATTCAGAATGAAGGTACTGGGAGACATGGCACTGGAGAGTGGGCTAAATACGGGCCTGGTTATAGGCCAAGATCAGCTAGAAATGGGACTGTGCACAAAGGTCCAGAATTCTATTTTATGCTTATGGATTCGAGATTTGGTGAGACTACAGAATTTACTATGTGAAAAGAAACTAGACCTGAAAGATGAAAGAGAAGCCTTACTGGAAGTGCATTCTAATAAGTAGTGTCTCATAGAGATATGGAGGAAAATGGATTTTACTTTCCACAAACATAATATACAAGACCGAACAGAGGAGAGACGAATGAAAAATCACAACAAAAAGTCACATCAGAAAAAAAAGTCCATATTAATTTTTGGCCTGGCTCTGGACTATAGAAAAACAATAGTGGAGTCCTCTATTCGACCTGGGCTATGTTCACACACAGTAAAAAAAGGAAAAGGCGTCCGCTTGTTCTTTTTAAAATTACAATACTCTGATGACATCACTTCTAGTTTCTGTCAGGGGAAGTGTTGTTGTCATTGAGACTTTATCAACTCAAATTAAAAAAAAAAATTGTATACCTTCCGAATTAATAAATATTTTCAACAATATATTGTTGTAATAATGTTTTTATGTTACAAATATTTTTAAGAATTTTTGGTGACTTTTTTCTAATTTTCCTTTAAAAAAAAACCAAAAACTATATTATAAAATAATCCTGCTATCTTGCAGTTTTCATTCTCACCACTGGGGCTAAAACTAAGCCGAGACTTCCTGTTGTGTCTGTGGTGATAAGAGGAGGCTGCTGTAAAGTGATCTGTACAGCATTGCAGCATCATGTGACTACAAGTAGATAAAGGATACAATAGCAGCTCCCTGTAGAATGACCTCTTCAAAGGTCACAGAGCGCGCTCAGTAATGTCTCACATTCATCTCAAGGGGACAGAGTCTGTCTATTGTCGTCTATGTCCATGAGTCTGGCTGTAAAGCAAGTCACTAAATGCTGTTAAACAGCTCAGACAATATGGCAGTCCCCATAACAATGTACAAAAAGTGAAATAAAAATTTTTTAAATGAAAAAATAGAAACAGATGAGAATAAAAACACAATTTTAAGTATCTGATTCTAATCAGGAAAAGAAAATTTAGGTGACACATTCCCTTTAAAGTGCCATGCCTAACCAATTGGACTCAACAGGATTGTTTAGTTGACAAGTCCGTGCCTTATAGAATGAATTCTCCATACATTGTATAAGTGCAACTGAAATATGTTATTAACAGGTGTTGAACGTGAACCTGGACAGAGACCACAAAGAATACCGCCGTTCAGAAGATTCCGAGAGATTTGCATGAGCAAATTAGGTTATTTTGTCAGCGAAAGCTTTACAGAAATCAAACCAATTTAACTGAATCTGGAAGACAGAGATCCAGCGATAACATTGAGCCTTAAGAAGGCTCAGCTTGTCAGGTACTATGAATTTCCTCCTGTCACCGCACCATCAGATAAGACGCATGGAAAAAAATACTTCTGGTTTCCTCCAGAATATAATTAGTTATCTCTATAAATCTTTACTTCCGGCAGAGAACAAACAGAAGCAAAAAAGCATCATTCACAACTGTGGAAAGACAACAACCCATGGAAGGTTCATTATTCTAAAGGAGAGCATTAACTAGGCCATTATATTGTGTGATTTTATAATCCGGGCTGCGATTGTTTTCTCACTATTGTCAATGTGTGACACCATCGGAAAGGCATCAATATGGCTCCTGGCACCAATAGCTCAGAAATAAGATTTTAGTTAACGCCATACTGAAGGAACTGGCCGTATAGAGAATTTTATTCTTTTCTCCTGTTATCGCTGATATAAAAATTACAAAAATATTTTATGATAGTTATTATGATATAAGCACTAAAATGCTTCAGGGCTCGACTCCCATTAAAATCAATGGGAGCAATTTAACCAGAAGCCCCCTGCTCGGCATAGCTGAGGGTGCCTGGTTCACCTTCAAGGGATGTCAAAAACAAAATGTACTAATATTAGAAGGAAAAAACGCAATAGACTACTGTCTTTGATGGTATCATCTGCTAATATCTTTGAATATCAATTCCTAAGGGAAACAAAAATTACATTTCTGATTTACTATTGGTGTCTATGAACTGTAAAGTACATGACCAAGTCAGGCTGTTTTTGAGACATCTATTGGTCAGGAAGTTTACATTTGCTTCATGAAAACCAGAGTGATCCAGAACACTTTATCGTAATCATAGGCTGGTTCTAGGTCGCTCAAGAAGCAACAACGTGGACAGAACAAGGAGGAACAAGAGTTGTTTAAAGGGGTTATTCAGCGCTCTTAAAAAGACCAAGATGAGGCCAACTGGTGGGATCAACCACTTCAGCATTGATAGAAGGGATTTAGATACCGTAACATCCTGTTACATACCGTTACCTATTGTTACATCCTCCTTGGTCAAGCAGTCAAGAAATCTGCCAATGAACTGCTATCGGAAAAGGACAAAACCCTCATGTGCTGGGAAGCGTGCCTAATAACATGAAGCCATGGTGTTTCCAGTGGCCACATATGGGTGTAAAAGAAAACTATGGATGCCCTGCATAGAGAACAAGCTAGTCGATGATAAAAGCTATCGTACATCCGGCCTTAGACAGAACACACTACATGGTTACATCAAGTGGTGCTAAGCTGCAGCATGCATGGCTCCTCTCTCCTCCACCCTTCCCTGCCCTGTAAGGTTCCGTGCTGGAAGCCAAACCCTGTATATTAAAGATGAGCGCAACTGGAGCATGCTCGAGTCCGATCGTTCTGCATGTAGATACTGGTGTCTTAAGAAGTTGGATGCATCCCTAGGAAGTCTTGGAAAACATGACTACCTCCATAGGCCATAGGCTATATCCATGTTTTCCCGCACTCCCTTGGACCAAATCTAACTTCTTCAGCCACTGCTTGTTAACCCTTTTTTGTGTTGCAGCATGTAAGTAAACATTGGGTTACTTACACAATGCAGTACATAAGGGGTTAAGCAGAAGGACACATGCTCTTACCTTATCCCCCGGGCCCCCCTCCTACACGGGCCCCATAGCAACTGCCTACCCTGCCTCTATGGTAGCTATTCCACTGGCAGCAGTCACATCTGGGTCCTTGGTTCCAGAGCCTGAGGAGACCGAAAGAGTCCGCTGCCACATTGCAACAGTATTATAAATGGTACATAGTAGTTGGGTGCCCCATTACAGACGTTGCATTGGGGCCCAAGAGCTTCAATTTACACCTCTTCATGCCTTGTATGAGCGGCCATTTGGAACGTTATACATGTAAACCTTGCTAGACTGTTATGCCCCCTAAATACAATAACCCCCCTCCCTAATTTGCCTTGTTTAATCATCATACCTGATCTTCACAAAGAAACAAAGAGATGAGGCTAGGACAGAAGCCTACAGCGCTCTTGGAAGCAGATAGATCTGTGGTCGCTGTGGTTGCACCTGCAGACTCCCGAACACCATTGTATCTCATGAATGCGTATATAAACAAACCCCAGTTCACCTTTTAACTCCTCATTGCACTTCTAGCACCCAGAACGCTATATATCGTAGATGCCGTGATAAGAATAAACAATGATGCACCGTCATATCAGAATATACGCTCGCGAGGTGAAAGACGCTGATGTTCTAACATCAAATGACAAAGTACTTTTATAGTCCTGCGGTACAATGTTGTTAAGTTTTGACTCAATCATTTCTGTCAATCCGACAGTTTATAAAAAAAATGTCAAAAATTCCAAATAATTAAGAAGTTATCTGTATTTTTTGAAGGTTGCACTGTGGATGGGGCCGTCACATAAACCATGTTTGTAAGGGCTGATGATGCATTGCAGATGATCAGTGACAACCTGGTAAGTAATCTGCAAAACATTCAATAACACGGTCTGACAGTCTGGCACCTTGCCAGTCCCTAGATAGCTGGAGTATTTGTATCTAGGTTTTCTTACAGCTATGGGCAGACCTTAGCCATGACAGTCTCACTGAGCGACCAGGATGGTGAAGCCCAGAATAGTGTTGAGATGAGATGCTGAACCGTTTCGGGTTCGCAACGTTCTACGAACCCTAACGCCCCACATTTGACTCCCTGCAGCTGCAGAAGTTGGTTGCAGCCCGGATGAGTCCTGGAAAACAGCTGTAGGCCATAGGACAGCATCCAACTTCTGCTGCTGCAGGGAGTCAAATGTGGAGCATTCGGGTTCGGAGAACATTGCCCGAACCAGAACAGGGGGAAGGGGGAACCTCATTTAAGGGGTACTGTTTTCTATAAGGATTTGCTGCTGCTCTGGACAATTCCTGACATGGACAGAGGTGGCAGCAGAGAGCACTGTGTCAGACTGGAAAGAATACACCACTTCCTGCAGGACATACAGCAGCTGATAAATATGGGAAAACTTGAGATTTTTTAAATAGAAGTAAATCACAAATCTGCATAACTTTCTGAAACCAGTTAAAAGAAAAAGTACCCCTTTAAGATTCATTAAGTCAGATTAGGGATCACATGGTATCGGAGTAAGACCATAAAATTGTATATTGAAAAGAGAGCCACCGGTATGGGAATTACAAACATGGCTACTCACATTGTGAACAGTCGTAGTGGGCGCTAAAAATTTTTTTTTTAGCTGGGATCCTGCATTACATTATTAATCCCTAAAATATGATGAAACAAGTACAGGCTATGTTCCCGCAATGTCTTATTTTGACCTTTTTACGGCCGCCTTTTTGAACTGTCGTCAATTTGGTGACGAAATGTGATGTAATATGCAAATTACAGTCATCATTTGCATAAATTTTGGCGCCAAATTGATAGCCATAAAAACAATACAGCCGATAATTGTTTCGTGTAGTAGGGCCTTTAGAGGGCTTTACAGAGATTAGCTTGAATGAAGCCAACACCAGGCACAAGTATATACGTGTGTGTATATATATATATTAGTATATAGTTAATCTATAAAATGTGTGTATGTGTGAGCGCACCTTTCGGAGAGGAGTTGCAGGAAGTGTGGCTTTGTGGTAGGTTTGTACATATCACTCCATCTGTGACAGTTAAATCCGCAACCACTTACCAACCTGTAACATAACACAAGTTACCACTGCAACAATAAATAAGCAAAGCCCACACCGAGATACAGCCCCGAGCCTCCAGCTCCAGTCCTATGCTGTCTATTATATATATATATATACCTCATTCATCTCAGTGCAGATATGGGGAGAAAAAAATAAATCTCTTACTAGCAGCAAATAAGTACATGTAGTATCTAAACCTCATCATAGGTTCTATACCAGCACAGAAAGCAGTATAAATGGCCTTGTCCCATAGCAAGCACAAATCTGTGCACTGCCTCTGTCTAAACCCAAGTCTGATTTATCCACACACATATATATATATATATATATATATATATATATATATATATATATGTCTAAATGTCGATGGTTAAATGCACATTTATTGTGCATTTTAGACACTTTTACACCACTTTCAGGTACTTTTCCTGCCTGGTACAGAAAAGGGGGCGGGGTTTAGGAAAAAAATGGGATTATGGTCTATTCTGCACCAAAAAAATGCACTTGAATTTGGCTGAAAAAATTCTTGCGGACTTCAAGCCAAGTACTAGATGGTGTAAACTTTACACCAGCAAACTAGACAGTTCAGATTTAACAAACAGCTGGCCGTGTCACAGAACGGCCGGTGTCAGTGAAGATCATCCCGGCCGAAATGATGTTCATTTCTGTTGAATTGGGATGCGGGCGCCCCCCCTTGTGCGCCCACATCCCAATTCACCATTGCACACAATGGAGAGTGCGACCGGAGCCGCACTCTCCATTGTGTGAACTGACATGACTGTGTGGTCGCTATTCAATAGCAGCCGCACAAAACTGACATGTCAGTTTTTCATGCGGTCGGTTGGAATCCAGGCCAGAGTGTATACTATACGCCCAGGATTCTATTAATTCAATACAACGTATCTTTTGCAATAATCGCGGCCGTTGTTACAAATTGCAACAGTAGTGGCCATGATTTATGCAAAAGTTACGTTGTGTGAACATAGCCTAATAAATATAGAATATTTAAAGATTGTCCAGTCTAAGTTTGCACTAGTAAATCTGATCAAATGCCTCATGCAGGTCGGGATGAACCAGATGTAACAGACTTCAGATTGGGAGCGGCTTGTTTCTTCCCCAAAATTATTTGGAACTCAGTAAATTTTACCTTTAAGGGTGAAGATTCTGACATCAGCTTAATGTCTTGTGTAGGGTTATAGGGTTGTCAGGCAACTAGGCCGGAATGATAGATGAAAATAAAATCATGCTTTTTTTTTTCAGATTAGTCATAACAGAACTTTTTGGCTGTTTCGCAAAATGTAAAGATAAAGTACATAGCAACATTGTGCTGCTTGTTATGATAGAACATATATACAGAACATATACATGAGAGACGGATCCTGTTATTGATGTGCTTCCTAACTGCAGGGCTGAAGCAGCACTGACAGGGTACCTAACCCACGTACCAGGATGACATCAAAAGTCACTTGCTATAGGTGTTTTTTGTATATATATATATATATATATATATATATATATATATATATATATATATATGTATATATAAAATCATATATATATATATATATATATATATATATATATATATATAAATATATATGTATTTATGATCATGTCTGTGACTTGTTTCCAGTATGAAAATACAGAGTTTGATTGCAGCAATCCCTTTCCATTACTCTGATTCACTGTTCAGAACACCGCCTTGATTTTACGTATTCGGTGATGTGATCAGAAAGTATAAAATGTTATCATTTGCATGCATTTTTGGAATGCACCACTCGGGGTGAAGGGAACACGGGGAAGGGGGTCATTCACTTAAATAACACACATTACAAAGTTGTATGACTTTGTAATGTGTGTTATTTAGTGAATCAATGTTAAGCAGCCATGTTTTTCTAAGCTTTGATAACCCCTTTAACTATTCACCTGTATAGCACTCATGCATAGATGAGGTTTAAAGAAGTATTCCACTTTACATGAATAGGCACATTTTATATATTCTCATGTACTCAGTAAGCTTCCCAGAACTCACCCATGTCATATGTAAAGCAGATCATGGTAAACTTTGAAGTGGTAAAACGCCAACGATGATATTTGCTGTGATACATAGTATGTAAAAATCTACATATGACTTGACTTTAAGGCTTTAATTTTTTTTTTTTTAATTAATTAACTTCTATTTAAAAATCTCAATTCTTTCATTACTTATCAGCTGCTGCATGTCCTGCAGGAAGTGTATTCTTTCCAGTCTGACACAGTGCTCTCTGCTGCCACCTCTGTCCATGTCAGGAACTGTCCAGAGCAGCAGCAAATTCTCATAAATAAACCTCTCCTGCTCTGGACAGTTCCTGACTTGGACAGAGGTGGCAGCAGAGAGCACTGTGTCAGACTGATTTTTAATAGAAGTAAACTACAAATCTTTGGCACCTTCTGACAATTTTTTTTTTTTTTTTACCCCTTTAAAGCTCTTTCATTGGTTGACAAGGAGCTCTCAAGATTACATTGATCCAAGCCTTGGAATCCCTATAGTATATTGGTTCTCTAATATATCCACTAATAATTCTGTTTATTTGCCTGCGATACAAGTGAAATCCTGATTACATTTAACTCCAAATCCACCTTTACTAAGACATCAAGGTGTCTGTTCTGCCCTATTTTTCAACCTCTGTGCTTGAACTTATAAGTGTGACATGAATAATGCAATGAAAAAGTGTTTTTTTTTTCTCCTTACACTGAAGCTCATAAATTTTACATATGAAGCACCAGTCATGTTGGAGATGCAGGCAATTATTTTTAGAAACTCGGTACAATAAAAAGTAGAAGGAGGGAGCAGACTGGGGATGTGTGGAGAAAAATTGCCCTATTGGTGGTGGCATATGGAAGTCTTGTGTACTACGGTGCCAGGAAGGACACTTAAAGGGGGCGTGTCATGTCCAACTGACTGTGGATAACGATAAGGAATAACTAATCTCCCAACATTATTATTATTTTATTTTTTTTTCATTCAAATTTTTCTATATTTCCTTTAAACATCCCTTTAAGGGACAAAATATGCAAAAATTAGAAGGATAAAATTTAAATGGTTTCTGCAAGACACATTAGAACTTTGGCGGTATGCCGGCAATTGTTTAGGATTCTAATGTGTCTCGCAGAAACCTTTTAGATTTTTTCATTCTAATTTTTGTATACTTCAATTACACATCCCTTTAAGGGACAAAATATACAAACATTTGAATGAAAAAATGTAATAGGTTTCTGCAAGACACATTAGAATTCTAAGCAATTGCACGCTCTATTGTTATGGCTTGTATACATTGGGGAGATTTATGAAAGGGTGTAAATATACAACTGGTGTAAACTGCCCACAGCAACCAATCACAGCTCCTCTTATATTTTACCAGAGCTGAAAGCTGAGCTGTGATTGGTTGCTGTGGGCAGTTTACACCAGGTGTATATTTACACCCTTTCATAAATCACCCCCATTGTCTTGTTTGACTTTGTTTCTTTGGCCTAGCTTAAAGGCTGTTGTAAAAATCTCTTAAAATTTTATAAAAATTCATAAAGAAAAACACTAAGCAATTGCTGGCATACCACCAGAGTTCTTTCAGAAACCTATAAAATTTTTTCATTCTAATTTTTGTATATTTTGTTCAAACATCCCTTCAAGAAATATGCAAAAATTAGAACAAAAAAATTGTAATAGGTGAAACAGACACCCCCGACTCTGCCGAACAGGGGGCACCTGGTTACATGCTCCATTCTCCTATTCATTCCAATGGGAGCATGTTAGTGCTCGCTCAACACTAATAATGACTGAAACTGGGATTTTAAGAAAAGACTGGAAATATGAAGCATAAGGGTCCATCTACACAGACGGATTATAGGCAGACAAAGAGTGCTTACTGTCGATAATTGGTCAGTGATTACCCGGCAAACAGGAAATCTCTTGTTCATTGGCTGATCGCATCTTTTGTGCGGCCATTTAAATCATCGCTAGTCGGCTGCACATTTTCCTGTGTATGGTCGACTATGATAAAGTTAATAGGCCACATGAATGATGCAGTGATCATTAGTGTGGCCCGATCACATGATTCATCATGTGATCTTGCTGATCAGCCCTTCATCAGGCCATGTGAAAGGGCCCTAAGCTCCAGTTGCAGTTTCTAGTATTATAAGCACAGGGCTAAAATTTACTTACTGACCTTTAACCTCTTCCCGACATGACATACATTTTTGGTGCTGCCATTAACACCTGACAGGCATTAGAGTGATCTCCGATGTCGACTGATAATCATTTAGCTTTCTAGATGCTGTAATCAATAGCAGTCATAGTATGGAGGGTTTTTTTTGGTTCTGATCAGCACTAGAGATGAGCAAATCTTGAGCACAATTGGGTTCGTCCAAACTTGAGCCAACGGCATTTGATTACCAGTGGCTGAAGAAATTGTATGCAGCCCTAGGGAGATCTGGAAAACATGGATACAACCTATGGCCTAGGGCAGTATCAATGTTTTCCAGGCGGCCTCAGAGCTACAGCCAACTTCTGCAGCCACTACTAATCCAATGTCTTTCGCTCGGGTTTGGGCTAACCCAATCGTGTTTGAGATTTGTTAATCTCTAATCAGCACCCTTGCATGGTCTCTATGGCTGCCATAAAAGATCTGCTAGTACTGCCATAGGCAGACTGTACTAGTAGATCACCGATTTAACAGTTCAATACAATAAAATAACAAGGGAAAGTGTAAAAAATATAAATTTAAATGTGGTATTACGATTTATGAAAACGTCCAAACTATTATAGTATAACAGTATTGATTCTACACAGTGTACGCTGTGAGTTTTATACTTTTTTTTTCCTAATTATTTTAAAGTAGTGAAAGAAACCTAAATAATTGGTATACTTTTAGGCACATGTGTATTAACAACGGCCGCTGTTTGACATGTTCCTGCGGCTGATATGGTAAGGAACATCATTTTATTTTATTTGGAATGGGGGCACATTTGGGTCCATGCAGTGTACAGCTGTCAGAACAGCCATACATTAAGTGGACAGAGCGGGAACAAAGGCCATCAATTATTTGTGTGGCCGTAGGGAAACAACGGCCATTGTTAATACAGTAAGTGAACAACGGCCGTTGTTCCCTATATAGTTCAATGCAGTGCATTATTTTAAGGCAAGTACAACAGTTGTTTTAAACGCCAACAACGACCATTCTTGTCTTAAAAAATACACTGTGTGAACATAGTCTTAATCGTATTGACCAGAAGAATAAAGTTATCACATTATGGCTATGGTCACACAACAATCTTTCAGCTCTGTTTAAAATGATGTCCGTCATTTTGAGCCTAAAATAACGGACATTATTTAGAAGCCTGGCCTCCCCTTAGTGCAATGACGGCTGTTTGTACATTATTCTAGTTTGGTTACTAATTGGCCTTTGGGGGCCGCTTAATTGAAAGTCCATTGAATTTAATAGTAAAAACGGAGAACGAACGGTGACAAATGAAAGACCTTGTGGCAACAACTAATAAAAAACGTCCGCTGTTTGCAAAAGACGTCCGAAAATAATAAACATGAACATTATTTTGACGTCCACGGCAATAATGTCCGTTATTCAATACATTGTGTACATTGAAAGTCTGTCTTTCCATTGACTTCAATGCATTGCCATTGCAGTCAGTTAAATCGTGGCAATAACGGACGTTATTTTAGATAGAAAAATCCTTTTCTCTGTTTTTGACGTTGTGTGAACATAGCCTAACAAGCAATTAGAGGTTCATTTATAGAAATTCATGGAAGAAAACAGCGGATCAGAACTATTAATAATATCCTCCATTTTAGGGCTATGTTCACACACCGTCAAAATGACGTCTGTTTTTGTCGAGCAGCCGTCATTTCATGGTAAATAACTTCTGTTATTTTATAACTACAGACGTTATTTGCTGTTAAATGAAGGCTGTCCAATAAAAACGGCCGTTATTTTTGACAGTGTGTGAACATAACCTCAACTTATATAAAAACAATTTGCCTTATACTATAGCTTGGAGCAGATAACTATACAAATCAATGGCTAGCTATTGCCTAGGAGCCAGTTGTTCATAGATTCGGGCTATGTTCATCTTTTTTTTAGGTAAAATAACATTTGTTGTTTTTTGTAAATATCAGCCATCATTTTATCACGGCCGCTGTAAATAATAATCATGACTATTATTAACGGCCGCCGTTATCAAACAGTAACCGTTTTTTTTTTTTGTTTTTACTAAAAAATTACGTTGGTGATGTTACATGTTACAGAAACACAGTTTAGGACTCAACTTTATAATAATCACATTTTGGCAAAAATAAATTTCATTAGGATAACTGTTTAGGCTAGGTTCACACTGCGTTTTCAGCATCCGTTTAACGCATCCGTTTTTTGCAAAAAACGCATGAAAAACGGATTGCAAAAAACGGATTCATTTGTGTGCATCCGTTTTTCCATTGACTTCCATTATAAAAAAAAACGGATCCGTTTTTTTTGGCGGACCAAAACGGACCAAAAAACGTTGCTGACCCTATTTTTCTGGACGTTAAAAAAAAACGGATCAGTTAAACGGATGCTGAAAACGCAGTGTGAACCTAGCCTTACCGACAGTCTGGTCTAGGCTTTCACCGTTAGCTAGAAAAAAAAAATAAGACTATGGAGCAAGCTTATTAGAAAGTAGAATACCACTTTAAAAAATGTAATAAAAAAAAAAAAAAAAAGAAAATTGATAAAAACTAGCATAAAAATAGTATATTTGAGCCATGCCTCACAACCCCAATCCCTGTAGTGTGTGGTATATACATATACGCCACTCATCATTCATGGGGCTGTGACCCAGATAATAATTTAAGAGTGATGTTCTCTTTCATCCATCAGTGTTTCTATTCTTTCTGTGGTTTCCCACTAGCTGTCCCTGTCCTAGTTA
Organism: Dendropsophus ebraccatus; assembly: GCF_027789765.1. Taxonomy (NCBI): domain Eukaryota; kingdom Metazoa; phylum Chordata; class Amphibia; order Anura; family Hylidae; genus Dendropsophus; species Dendropsophus ebraccatus. Next base: position 11,524,175 of record NC_091467.1, read on the forward strand.
TCAGTCATGTAGATCTCCTCTTATCAGCTGTCCCTGCATTTCCTGGACCGTCTCTCTCACTTCCCTCTGTAATAATTTATGACCTGTAAAAGCAGCTTGTGCCAACTTCCTCTAGAAGCCCAGCGGAAGGTCTGCATTCTGGCCTAGTAGCACACATTCCAAAGAGGATATGTATAGAAGAACCCCCCCTCGTATTGTCACACCCCTGCCCCAACTGCTTATATCATTGCAGCCCGGAGGTGGACATATTGGGGTAGAGGGGTAACAGTCATAGTAAAATAGTGTCTAGAGCTCATGATGGGTTGGGGCACTGTTACAGTACAAGGGAATATAAGAAACTTTAAAGTATATCTTATCAGAGAAAAATGCTGCTTTCTACTTTTATAAAGCCCCGCCCAAGCACACACACCAACACACACACTAAGGGTACTATTACATGGCCCGATAATAACTGTAAACGAGTGTCGATCTGCTAGACTGGGCCTATCACACAGCCCAATAATCGTCTAACAAGGGCTGCATGGACATCGTTACCGATGTCCTTGCAGCCTTTGCTTAACTGTATACATTACCTGTCTAGACTGCAGGGCTCCTCTTGCGATCTTCTCACCGGGTCCTGTGCGCTCCAGCTTCAGAGCAGCCAGTCTCAGCTGACAGGCCGCCCAGCCAATCACTGGCCGTGGCAGTCCTGGCCAGTGATTGGCTGAGCGGCCTGTCAGCTCAAACAGGCCACTCTGAAGCAGGAGGAGCCCTGTAGCCTGGATAGGTAATGTAAATCGTCAGCCGCCGGCCGCGCACCGCTATTACACGGTCGGCGCCCGACAATTATAGGTCCAAACCTATATCAGTGATCAGCCGATGATCGTTGTCATTGACTGATTGTTGTGTCTATTACAACGATAATCGGCTGGATAGGGCCGATTATCGTTCCGTGTAATAGTACCCTAACCGTTATTTCAGAAAAGAAGTTCAGTTTTGTCCCTGTGCCTGCCAAATGGACTAGAAGCTTACTGAGAGATTGGTTTATACCATTATTAAGTCTATAGAGAATATACAAGCCAACAGTATGTAATAGATCTCATTATTAACAGATTTTACTGCTCAGTACTGCTCTATAATGCCCTCCATGCTGGATGTTCTATAAAGACTTAGAGGAGCAGGATCCGTCTTCTATATGTGTGCAGCGTATGACAGACACCATAGAGGCTAGGCTTCACCCAATAGCTCAGGGGAAAATATACCTTTTAGATCAAGGCCCCATAGGTGAAAACTGCCATATACAAGTAATACAATGACCAGAGATAGTGGTACTACTCATGTACATGTTTCTTCTGGAAAGTTTTTTTGCTGGAGTACCCCTTTAATCTTACAGACAAGAGTTCACAATTATAACCACAAACTGAGAGAACAACTACTGTTTCCTATAGAGGACCAACAGATTGCTGCCCCATGCTTAGAGACACCAGTGAATTACCATAAAATGACACGCTGCAAGGAAACCCCCCAACATGAGATGGTACCCTACACAATAAATATATACATATATGCTCTCTACTGCCACCTCTGTCCATGGGTGGGTTCATACTGAGGAATTCTCGTGGATAATGTCCGCGGAATTCCGCTGTCTGTCCATGCGCCTTTCCGCCGGCTCCATAGACACCATGCTATGAACCGGCGTATTCCGCTATCCACCGAAAGAAGTGACATGTCACTTCTTACGGCGGATAGCGTAATACGCTGGCCCATAGAATGGTGTCTATGAAGCCGGCGGAAAGGCGCATGGACAGACAGCGGAATTCCGCGGACATTATTCACGAGAATCCCTCAGTATGAACCCACCCATGGACAGAACTGTCAGGAACTGTCCAGAGCAGGAGAGGTTTTCTATGGGGATTTGCTGCTGCTCTGGACAGTTCCTGACATGGACAGAGGTGGCAGCAGAGAGCACTGTGTCAGACTGGAAAGAATACATCACTTCCTACAGGACATACAGCAGCTGATAAGTACTGAAATACTTTTGATTTTTAAATAGAAGTAATTTACAAATCTATATAAATTTCTGACTTTTTTTCTTCCTTCAGAGTACCCCTTTAAGGTGTAGTGTCAACAGTACCTGTTACATTCCCGAATTTGCCTCCTTTTCTATTCTGAAGCTCCATTCTAGTTCATTGCATCTGACTTTTATTCTATTACTTGAACACAACATGAAATTTCTCCGGAAACTTGGGAAAGTCTGACTAGGTGCCTAACTAGAACACAAATGTAATGTAGAGCGACTACGGAGCCGGAGCTGGCACCGCACCAGGACGGGGAGAGCGAGGCTCTGTCTCCGCTCAGGGCCTACAAGGCTCCCGTCCTCTCTCTTATGCATATAAAAAATAGAAGCTTTAGAAAGCTTTGGCTGAAATTAGATTTCTGGCCTGAGCTGATAACAGGAAACTGAATTAAATTTCCCATGAAAGCAACATGTAAACAGATGAAGATACAATCACTTTCAGTTTTCCAAAGTAAATCCCCTAATGAAAGGAGGAAGAAGATGATCACATTTTTTTTTTTTTTATATCATGGATGAAATATGTTAGAGACTTAATATGGGCGCCAGACACTCTCCTGCGGGCGGTGACCCACTGCGGCGGGCACCCTCTTTACTTCTATAGTGAAACATTGCACAACTGCTGACTGGTTGCAGACATTTCCTATAGACAGATAAACAGATCATGCATTGGGAACTGGAGGTTCCTCTTCATCAAAAGTAATGACACGACTGAGCATTGAGCGTTTCCACATCCCGACATGGAAGCCAATGATGCAATTTTACCACCACTGGCAGGCAATGTCATCTTACTGTGTAGCCCTAACATAATAGTATGTTCTCCATAATGAGAGAAAAATCAATACAAACACGTGTTAATAAAGGGGTATTCCGCTCACACAGAACTTTTCATATATTGCTGCCCATGGTGAGACTAACAATTCCTTCCATACTTGTTATTATCTATTCAGTCTCCTTCCCCCAGTTCCGAGCAGTTACTTTCCGCTGAAGACACAAAATACTGTGTGTGAGCTTTTCTCTTTGTCTCCCCCTCCCTTCTGAGACGGCTGATGTAAACATGTCACTGGCAGGCTTTCTCTGCAACATTGTAGCTTCTTTGTAATGCTGGAAGGTTGAATCTGAGGTCAGGTTGCTGATGAACTCACGGGGGGACATTATTAAGTCCAGCGTTTTTTCTGCGCCGGGCTTAGAAATGTCCCCGCATCGCCCACACTTTGCTCATTTATGTAGAGGCGCACTGCCTCTACATAAATCCCACGCGCACCAGTGGATTCGTTATCATTTTTCGGCATTAAAAATGATAAATTAAGCAGACTTAATGTTCACGCCCCCCGTGAAAATTGTCAGCAAAATTACAGGCAGCCATACTGTAACAGCAAATGGAACAATGGAACAATACCCTGCTGGTAATATTTAAATTCAAGAGAATATGTCCACAGAAAATAATGGTCAATGTTTTAAGACTTTTTGGTGTTGATGTTTTTGTTTTCTATTTTCCTCTTACAATCTACACTATATTATAAAATAATCTTTAAATCTTGCAATTTTCAATTTTCATTCTGGCCACTAAGCCTAATAATAAGTTGACACTTCCTGTTCTGTATAAATAACATCTCAGCAATTTGTCATCACACATAGAATTACAATGAATGGTTATATAGATAAGACATGTTCAGACCAGTCACATTGAGGGTTCAGCCCCCTCTGCTTAGGTCACAGAGCATGCCTAGAAATATCTCATGTAGAATTTATTAGAGCTTGGACAAACCCAGTTTTCATTCTGACCACTAAGCCTAATTATAAGATGACACTTACTGTTCTGTATAATGTCCCAGCAGTTTATAATTACATACAGAATTACAATGAACATTTATATAGATAAGACACGATCAGACTATTCACATTCAGGGCTCAACCACCTCTGCTTAGGTCACAGAGCGTGCCTAGAAAACTCTCCCATACAATTCAAAAGGGTCTTCTTAAGTCTATTGTGCATACGTCCATAGGGCTTGCTTTGAAGCATATTTCTAAATGGAGCTCAGGTAGTATGGTTGTTGTTATTATTTCTCCTGACCCCTACCCACCATACACCTGCATACTCAGCTTTGTCAAACACCAATATGTTCTGAATTATGAAAGAAAAGAGAGCCAGTGAAAGACATCTATGGTGGTTGCTTATCTCCCCTTTATGCAAAGTAATACAATACATCTTTCTCTTTCCTGATATACCATCAGAGTGGATGCAGGAGGCCCCCATACACTTGGTTAATATTGTTGAGCTAGTACTTAAATGTACGAGTGTGTGAGTAGAGCACTTTTCAGCACTTGAGTGCTGAAGTCGAGCAATAAACCCCATTGAAATCAATGGGAGACTCGCGCATTTAACTAGTTGCCCCAAGTCGGCAGAGAGGAGGGTGTCTGGTTAACCTATTACTTTTGTTCGTTCAAATTTTTGTATATTTTGTCCCTTGAAAGGATGTTTAAATGAAATCTACAAAAATTAGAACGGAAAAATGTAATAGGTTTCTGCAAGACACATTAGAATTCCGGCGGTATGCCGCCAATTGCCACCATTTCTTTAATATTTAGTTTTAGAGCAGAGTCGAGCTAACATATCAGATAGAAAGCTATTCCAATAACATATATAATGTGATGTTTACAGTGGGATGATAAGGAATGGCGTGTAACCGCATGACGCCGAGCTGCCTTTTATGTTGTACACGTTTCCTGTTTCTCTAAAGAAAGGAATTTATATGGATAAAGTAAACCCCATATGAACTGATGGGGCCGTTTTAACTGTTTGCAAAATACTGAATTGTGATTTTCCCTAATGGTACATAAACAATGACAATAAGACAATGGGCGAGTGGAAGTAGATAATAAAACGTGTAAAATGTCGTTATAATACAGCTAAGAAAACAATGTGACCCGGAAATGACCCAACAAGTAATCTTCTAGCAATGACCTTTGTAGCACAAAGAATGAAAAAAATAAATGGGTCAAATTTGTCCTCATATGCATCATATTACTGTAATATTATACGATCACTTAAAGGGAACCTGTCACCCCCCCCCCCCCCCATGCCAGAGTGAAAGCCGCTCGAACCCCGCTAGAGCCCCAGATACTTACGCCATCTCGCCAAGTCCCGTTCCTAGAGCCGGTCTTGGGACGGAGATATCCCCATCTGAAGCCTGGCGCGAGTCCAACGTCCATAGAGAATGAATGAAGCCGTCATTCTCTATGGGCGTCAAACCCATCTCACCGGGCTTCAGATGGGAATATCTCCATCCCGGGACCGGCTCTAGGAACGGGACTTGGCGAGATGGGGTAAGTATCCGGGGCTCTAGCGGGGGGTCGGGTGGCCTCTACCCCGACACGGGGGGTGACAGGTTCCCTTTAAAGGGGATGTCCAAGAGTTTAAGAATACAGGGGTTGTCCAGGGGCAGAATTTTCCATATATACAATTTGCCATATACAGTATATCTATGTGTGACCAAGTTGTGTTAAGTAGTGTTGAGTAAACTTGCCGAAAGTTTGGGTTCGGCAACATTCATCCGAAGCCAAGCATGCGGCATTTGCATAACTTGGTTGTCCCCGCTAGGGCTACCAAGAAAATATGGATACAGCCTATGGCCTATAGCTATCTGCATGTTTTCCAGGACTTCCTATGGTGGCATCCAACCAGAGCATCAAGGAATCTGACAGGTGGACAATGTTTTTTTTAGGTACCTGTCAAAGCAATATGTTAGAATCTGGAGTCACCTGGACCCTCACTGATGAAAACTTCTGACATGTCCTTATGAAGTTTTTTTATTTTTATTTTTTAAGAGACAGGTACCCTTTAAATTCCCAGACCAATGGCCTGTTTTTGCCAGCTTTGTTCCGGGTCAGAACTATGTGTTTCTAGGTCTCTAGGGGGAGCTGTTGCGTCCTTGTTCTCCAGGTGCAGGTATAGAGTGGGAGTTGCCAATGGCACCAACCACAGGAGTGAACTATAAAGCTATAACAGAGATACCAAACTCAGATTGCCTGGTGGGGGAAAAGACACTGCAGCAGCAGTAAAGCTTTGTTCACACCTGCATCTAGGTTTGCATGTGGAGTCTCCAAGTGCAGAATGCAGAGACACTATGCTGGAAACCTAACATAACCCATTGTAGTCAATAGGGTACATCAGCTGCCGTGTGTTTCCATCATTTAACAGATCTTACATTTTTGTTCTTCTGCTCCTGTGACAGAGTTAGAACAATGGAAGCGCTTAACACTGAGAGAGACTGGAGATGAGTTTTTATAAATCGGCTCCTACAAGTTATCATTGTCAGACTGCTTCATTTGGATAAGTGTCCAACTGCTGTACCGCACATTTTAGATTTTTTTTTTTTAAAACAACATATACAGGTTGCTGATGACTTCACTGAACAATATATTAGAGATGATTTACTGACGCCAAGCATGATGGGAAAAAATGGTCACTGAAGGGGGTAAATGTTGCACCCATGGCAGTTCCCAATGGTTTTTCAGTTATTTTTCTTGGGCACAGGTTTCCAAATAGGGAAAGTATTTATTATAAATATTTTTTTCAAAATAACATAATATTTTTAAACTAAACTGACAACAACAAAATTATCTTAACAACTTTATGGCCTAATATAGCAGCGAGACTCAGAGCCTTATGTCTGAATAGACATTCCATAGAGGATGACGTCGGAGTTACACCTGACAAATGGCAATGTCTTTTTATTAATTCCTAAGGAGACAACATGTGGTCCAAAGGTTAAATGAGCTGCTACAAATTATTGATTCTCACAGTATCTACACACTCTGTACCCCATGGAGGTTCCTGAAAGTGGCACCATAAGCCAACAGATGTGTACATGGCTTACACTTACTTGATGTCTCTAACTTTTCTCTCTTTTTTTTTTTAATCATGATGTTACAGATGGCAAAATTGAGGTTTGAGATTTGCACCATATTTTGTTGACCGCGGTTTTGTAAAAGCTGTGTCTGGTATTGCATCTTAGCTCCATTCCCTTGAATGGGTCTGAGCTGCAATAACTGACAAGGCCTATAGAAAAGGGGGTCGCTGTTTCGGGGAAAAAAAAGTAAATCTGCTCAAGTTACTCTGAAAATCAGGTTAGGGGTGCGTTCACACGTACAGGATCTGCAGCAGATTTAATGGCACAGATTTGAATCTGCAGCAGATCCACAGCAGATTTTAGGGCCAGATTTGATTTGCTTTGAATCTGCAACTTCAAATCTGTTGCAGATCCTGTATGTGTGAACGCACCCTAAAGGAGATTGTTGGGGAAAGATATATATATGCTTTCCTTGCAGTGCACTGAAAAGTAAATGCTTGCATACTCCCCCCCCCCCCCCACCAGTGCACTGAAAAAAAAAAAATGTGTGCACACTCACCTCCACCAGTGCACTGAAAAGAAAATGCTTGCGTACTCACCCCCACTAGTGCACTGGAAACAAAAAATGAGTGCATACTCACCTCTACCAGTGCACTGAAAAAGATGCTTGCATACTCACCTTCACCAGTGCACTGAAAAAAATAAAATAAAATGCTTGCATACTCACCTCCACCACTGCATCTATCAGATCTTCTGCTGCAGTACTCTTCTTTCTGTCCTCTTTTTGTACCCACACAGCTAACCAATGCATTGAGCTGGCATTTGAAGGTGGAAAAAGAGTCAGCAGTGAGAGGATTGGTAGAGGTGAGTATACAGACTTTTTTTTTATTTTCAGTGCACATGGTGGCATATAAAAAAAAAATCACCGGAAAATTATTTTAAGTATTTTAGATTTCTATAGTGGAACTAGACATGAAACAATGAACAATTCACACTTGAGCACAGCGAAGTGGCCTACTAAATATATATGCTACATGCACATGATCCTGGCTCAGGCTAATAAAATGGTGTCTATAGGCAACAGGTGCACCATAAGAACAGTTACGGAGCTCTACACTGGCTAGGTGCCATATTAGCTTTAGAAATGTCTGTCCACCCCTGAACCCTAGCAGCAGATGTTTTCTGGGTCACAGAGTATCCATGGCACAGCGAGTTGCCCGTCCACAGTCCTTTCTTCTTTATTAAACTTTCTAATTAACACCAAATTAACAAATTAACTAAAGTCGTCTTATAGCAAAGACAGCTTGCCGAGAAGACGAGGATACTAAATCCTAAACCCCCCCCCCTTAATTCTCAAAAAGCTTCCAGGCCGAGATATTTGATATTTTCTTGCTAATAGCACAAAAAAAGCAGAACATTGAACACAAGGTTTAATTTTTCTCCCTAATCCAGGAACGACAAACCAATTTCACTCTATGTGCTATCTCCCCTGACCTACCAAAGTGCAGAACAGAAGCAGGGGCCACAGTGGCACCAAGTGGTCGTTTTTGGTACTGCAGTCAGACTATTGATCTCTTTCTTGCTCTACAAGTCAGTGGAAAATTTGCCTGACAATTAAGTATATATCTGTTTACACTATAATTTTAGTGTGTATTTATATCACTGTTCTATCTATCTATCTATCTATCTATCTATCTATCTATCTATCTATCTATCTATGATAGATATTATATTATAATAGAGTAGGGAGAGAATTCTTTGTCATCAATGCATGTGGGTAAATGACCCCCTAATACTCTCTAAGGTCTGTGCAGTATCGAAGAGCTATATATATATATATATATATTGGTCCTGTAACATAGTCATGGTATAAATAATTCCCCCTATACTATTCAGTGTTCTCACCGGTAAAGAGCACATTTAGCACCCAGCATGTGGCATAGGGGAAGGCGCGTGTAACATGATTGCAGGGGAGCTTCTGTCCCCATCCTGGGTGCAGGGCCGGCCTTCTTATATGGTTAGAGGTTAATAATATGAATGGTCACACTGTAGATCTACATGAATGGTGACAGCATTGCATGATTTCACTTTTCTATATTCGCCTAGCTGACGTGCCAGTCACAAGACCTTAGTTCATTCAGATAAATAACCATTAATTTAGTTGTGTGGCTTAATTCTGGTGTCCTCAATAGCACTATACATTAATATACAACTATACACGAGTGCATTGTCTATATGGCATTTAAAAAATACTGATATATATGCTTCAATATAGCTTATAAACTATATATATATATATATATATATATGTAAAGGTGCTACTTATCCCTATACTATCCTGCACACAGTCCAAATGTAACCCTCACTATAGTATACAGCCATGGGAATATAGCCAGTTCCTTATACAGCATAAACTTTTCTTAGAAGACGCCGGACGTCTTTTATCGCAAGTCACCAAAAACAGCAGCAGCTGCATGCAATTAATTTTTTTTTTAATTTAATAAGTTGTAAGACGTTACGGTATGCATCAACCTCCCAATTCTGACGTCTGTTCATTGAAAAAAATGGCTTTAGTAAATAGGGTGCTCAGGTGTTAGAGGGATGTTAAAAGGCGACCTATATACACAATAAATTCTATGTCTATGTAGCGGCGATTAAGAAATATATTATCAATATTTACACAATGATATGTATACACATACCTATATATATATCACCCATGTGCATAGGAACAAAGAATTACCTGAATATATATATATATATATATATATATATATATATATATATATATATATATATGTAAATGCAACATGCTGCAAATATGCATAAAAGTATATAAAAAAAATTCTATATCTCTGAAATTGTGAAATTGCCTTGCTCCCTTGCATTAAGGGGGTGAGCGTTGTTTATGCCCGGCTCCGGCCCTGTAAATAAGCTTAGAACAATGTACACAGAGGTATTTCCAGTCCTTGTAACTTTTGTTCTGACACAAAGGCCTTGTGATGATCCGTCACCATGAGAATAACTCTCAGAACTCAGCGTGGACAGTGCTGCCGCCAGCACCTTCCCAGCCTCCTCAATGGCCACTACACTCTCTCGGCTGCTGCTATCAGGACCGGCTTGTTGATCAACAAATGCTAATTGATTTTTTTTTTTAAAAGCTAAATCCGTGTTTTGTGCCAATAAAGGACCCCTGGATGAGTTTAACCCTTTAAAACTATCCCTACTCGCCATGTCCATACAGTGGGCTTCTCTAGCGGTTGACCTACTAAGTAATACTAAGTCACAAATCAGCAAAAAAAAAAAAAAATATATATATATATTCATATGAACATATAGAACACACAGTACAGGTTAAACAATAGAGCCCGGATGGTGCCTCCCTATACGTAACATGCACATAAAGTAGCATAAAATGTAAAAAAAAAAAGATAGTAAAGACAATAAAGCAATACTTACCCTAAGATATTTGTCTAAAATCCGGAACATGGCAAGTTCTGGTAGATCCAGCGGAGTGAAAACCCTGTATAATTTAGCAGACCTCCGGCACGTCTGCCTATATGCACTGCAAGTTTACTATGAACCCAACTAGCACATAAATGAGGACATTTTCCTGTTAGATGCCGCACCATTATATCTGACATCTCAAATTGTTTTCCTCAATTGTGTGTCGGCTCACCTCAAGTCTATAAGGAGATACAATGCGGGAGGACAGCTTTATTTCTTCTTTTTTTTTCATATTTTTGGAATTTTTTTTTTTTTTTTTTTAGTCCGGGATTGTAGAGGTTAAAGGCAAAGCACATTTCCATACACATGGAAATGAAGGCGTGATCTTATAATCATTTATTTTTAATGGCCGGAGAAGGGAGGGGAGGGTGGACAGGCTAGGAATGGTTTTGGGGGGATTTGGAAGTGGGAAGGACGAGGTGTAGCCAATGGCAGTCCATGAGAGGAGTTGTAAGGTGTTTGTATTCCCTAGGAAGGAGCTCAGCCAACCATGCCGGGTGTCTCAGGAACTTGTCACCTGTTCGGGAGCTCAGGGAATGACACACTGGAAGTCATGGAAAGGTTAGCGTGACAAACCTCGATGAATTCAGGGCGGCCGACGCAACTACCTCTATGAATTCATGGTGTGCCCATGGGTTATGTGGACATGCATTGATAAAACAGGGACATGTACCACCATTATGTCTACTCGTGGTGGGCATCATATCTTCTATACTCATAGTGGGCATCATGTCTTCCATACTCATAGTGGGCATCATGTCTTCCATACTCATAGTGGGCATCATACCTTCTATACTCATACTGGGCATCATATCTTCTAGACTTATACTGGGCATTATACCTTCTATACTGATAGTGGGCATCATACCTTCTATACTCATACTGGGCATCATACCTTCTATACTCATAGTGGACATCATACCTTCTATACTCATACTGGGCATCATACCTTCTATACTCATACTGGGCATCATACCTTCTAGACTTATACTGGGCATTATACCTTCTATACTGATAGTGGGCATCATACCTTCTATACTCATAGTGGGCATCATACCTTCTATACTCATAGTGGGCATCATACCTTCTATAATCATAGTGGGCATCATACCTTCTATACTCATAGTGGGCAACATACCTTCTATACTGATAGTGGACATCATATCTTCTATACTCATAGTGGGCATCATACCTTCTATACTCATGGTGGGCATCATACCTTCTATACTCATACTGGGCATCATATCTTCTATACTCATAGTGGGCATCATACCTTCTATACTCATAATGGGCATCATACCTTCTATACTCATAGTGGGCATCATATCTTCTAGACTCATAGTGGGCATCATACCTTCTATACTCATAATGGGCATCATACCTTCTATACTCATAGTGGGCATCATATCTTCTAGACTCATAGTGGGCATCATACCCTCTTTACTCATGGTGGGCATCATATCTTCTATACTCATGGTGGGCATCACATCTATACTCATAGTGGGCATCACATCTTCTATACTCATAGTGGGCATCATACCTTCTAGACTCATAGTGGGCATCATACCTTCTATACTCATACTGGGCATCATATCTTCTATACTCATAGTGGGCATCATACCTTCTATACTCATAATGGGCATCATACCTTCTATACTCATAGTGGGCATCATATCTTCTAGACTCATAGTGGGCATCATACCTTCTATACTCATAATGGGCATCATACCTTCTATACTCATAGTGGGCATCATATCTTCTAGACTCATAGTGGGCATCATACCTTCTATACTCATAGTGGGCATCATACCTTCTATACTCATAGTGGGCATCATATCTTCTAGACTCATAGTGGGCATCATACCTTCTATACTCATAATGGGCATCATACCTTCTATACTCATAGTGGGCATCATATCTTCTAGACTCATAGTGGGCATCATACCTTCTATACTCATAGTGGGCATCATACCTTCTATACTCATAGTGGGCATCATATCTTCTAGACTCATACTGGGCATCATATCTTCTATACTCAAACTGGGCATCATACCTTCTATACTCATAGGGGGCATCAGGCTACTTGTACCTTCTATAATTCATGGCCATAACAACTTTCAGGACTTTTATGAATTTATGTGGGTCAATAAAACTACCTCCAATAATTCATGGCGGTCATTACGACCCCACCATGATGTTCATACAGTCACCCCAGGCTTGTATCACAACATGGTTTAACATGGCATTTTAATTTAAAAAATAAAAATTAAAAAATTTAAAAAAAATTCAAAAAAATTTGTTAGTGAGGTGAGGGTTTTCCTATGGTATCTGCACATAGAGGAGACTTCAGCCATGAGAGGGTTAAACAAGCATCCTTCCCTGATCACAACCTGCTGTCATCCCAAAGTACCACAAGTTGGGAGCATGCAGCGAGCCCATCGCCGTGCCCAATACCCTCCAGCACATTGCCCCCGATGTGGTGGACCGGACCAGCCCGCACCAACTTCTCAACCGGTGAACTCTTTCTAATGATCCGGTGCGTCAGTATCCATCCCACCGTCACACCGGTCACTACCAACACAAAGTTACCATCCACCACCGCTCTCTTAACCCTTTACCAATCAATAAGCAATAGCAGCAAAGCAGAGGAATAAGAGCAGATGTGGCAGCAGCAGAGTGTGAACACTGTACCTTGTTGCAGTGATAAAAGTCCAGGGGGCTGAGGCAGGTGGGGTCTGTAGATAAGGTGCCCACGCTGGTGGGGGCAGGAGGGTAGAACCTAACGTCCATCACAAGGCGGCCGGAGGGGCATTAAAGCAGCTTGAGGTTTTGTGTATAGATTTTTTTTTTTTAGATTCTCTTCTTCAGGCTCCTGTGTGAGCGGCACTGCCTCTTGCTGAGTGTATGTATGTGTGTGTGTGTATGTGTGTGTGTGTGATAGAGGGAGGGAGTCTGTGTCTATTGTTTGAAACAACAAGACAGAGAGGGAGAGAGAGAGAGAGAGAGAGAGAGAGAGAGGAGGGAGAGGGAAGGGGTGGGGGGGTTGGGCATCATTTATTCTCCTTCTCTCAAACATCCGTTCTGTGGTCTCTCTCTTTCTCTCACTCACTATTTTCAACCCCCCTCTCTCTTTTCTCTCTTGTTCTTTCCCAGGCCTCTCTCCCCACTCTCCCTCTTTCCCTCTTTTCACTCTCCCTCCTTCTCCTTTTCTTTTTTATTAACCCTTTGGTGGACCCCAGCCTTCCCTGGTGTAGAAGCTCTGCCATTCTTTTATTTCGCCCTTTACCTTCCTCACTTTGCATATTGGCACTTTAATAGTTAATGACAGTCGGAGAACTTACCGCTCAATATCTGGAATGTGCATCGTGATTATCACTTTAATGCAAGTTTTCCCATTAACACCTGCAGCACTTAATAGACTGTAATGTAAAGCATTCCCCCTCCCCCACCCCCATACAGAGCAACACACACACACACACACATATATCCATATACATAAATAAATATACATATGTGTGTGTGTCTGTATGTAGATAAAAAATCTATCTCTATCTAATCTAAATCTATGATCTATCTATCTATCTATCTATCTATCTATCTATCTATCTATCTATCTATCTCCTATCTATCTATCTATCTATCTCCTATCTATCTATCTATCTATCTATCTATCTATCTCCTATCTATCTATCTATCTATCTATCTCCTATCTATCTATCTATCTATCTATCTCCTATCTATCTATCTATCTATCTTCTATCTATCTATCTATCTATCTATCTCCTATCTATCTATCTATCTATCTATCTATCTATCTATCTATCTCCTATCTATCTATCTATCTATCTCCTATCTATCTATCTATCTATCTATCTATCTATCTCCTATCTATCTATCTATCTATCTATCTATCTATCTATCTTCTATCTATCTATCTATCTATCTATCTATCTATCTCCTATCTATCTTCTATCTATCTATCTATCTATCTATCTATCTATCTATCTATCTATCTATCTATCTATCTATCTCCTATCTATCTATCTATCTATCTATCTCCTATCTATCTCCTATCTATCTATCTATCTATCTATCTATCTATCTATTATCTATCTATCTATTATCTATCTATCTCCTATCTATCTCCTATCTATCTATCTATCCATCTCCTATCTATCTATCTCCTATCTATCTATCTATCTATCTATCTCCTATCTATCTATCTCCTATCTATCTATCTATCTATCTATCTATCTATCTATTTATCTCTGTTATTTATCTATGACCTTATTCACGTGTTCTGTAAATTTATCTGTAATTACGGATTAGTCATTACAGACACATTTAGGATACATTGATTTCTAATGGGCTATTCACACTGTCCATAGTTTTTCAGATCCGCAATTTGGGCCACCAAAAAAACAGGACCTGGCCTAGTACGGACCGTAATTGCGGGAAACATTCTCCCATAGAAGTCAATGGGAATGTTCGTAATATCTACAAAAAATACAGACTACGGTTGTAATGTGGATAAATTCTTTGCGGATTGCAGACAATGACTGGCATGCGCCTCTTGGTAAATCCGGACAGGGAAAAGGGAGGCGGGGCTTTATTTATCAATGGCGTACTCGGGCACCAGTCTTGATACATCAGTCCCCCAGTGTGTTTATTTTGCACTAATGGTGCATTTTTGCTATTTTGCATCTTTTGTGGTAAAATATCGCCATTTTACAGCGTTTCATCAAAACCGTGTCTAAATGTTGCTATTTTACAGCGCAATTCGCAGCAAAAATCAACACAAAATAAATGCCACATGTGAACACAGTCTTTGTGTAACCATAGAAATTATCATTATCGATAACAAGCCATCCTTGGTGCTTCCCACCAATCCAATATAAAAAAAAAAAGCCAGGTAAGTATAAAAAGTGTAAAAAAAAACAACAACAACGTTTAAAATTGGTCTAGTTAAAAAACACGACGATGCATTGACACTAAAAAGATACAAAGAACACATTTTAAATCTGAATCTCAGTGTTTGAAAAGCGTTGGAATTCTTTGCATCCTGTTAGGGCCCTATTATCATTCAGATTATCGTTAAATCGTTCGAATCTAAACGATAATCGCTCGGTTGAATAGCAGTTAACGACTAACGACCGAACGAGAAATCGTTGATCGTTTAAAAAGACCTGGACCTATTTTTATTGTTGTTCGTTCGCAAATTGTTCGCATTAAATAAGACGATGTTCGGTCTTTCGCAATAGTGACGGAACGCAATAGCGACAACAAGACGAACGCAAGAACGATCATAAGTAACGAATGTGGTTCCATGTAAATGGGTGAACGATTTCAGGTCTTTCGCAATAGCGGTCTTTTGGATCGTTTATCGTTAACGATTATGCGAACGATAATCGTCCCGTGGAATAGGGCCCTTAGTTTACACACTGAGATTCTTAGTGTCAACGCGTTTCAAACACTGAGGTTCGTGTTGGCGCTCTTCTTCTTCTTTTTTGTGCCTTTTTATTGTCAGTGCATTGTTGTGGGTTTTTTTTTTTTACTGACTTCCAGTATAAAAAAAGGATAAAAACGCATGTTTTTTAACGTACACAAAAATGTGGTCAACCACATTTTTGTGTACGTTAAAAAATCTGAAATTGATGCGTTTTGAGCCTTCTTTTTTATAATGGAAGTCAATGGGATAACTGATCAAAACGGATGCACACAAATGCATCCATTTTTAAATCTTTTTTTCCACCTGTTTTTTCCCCAAAAAATTTCGTGTTCACACAACGTTTTTTCTGCTACATTTAAAATGACGTCCATCATTTTGAGTCTAAAATAACGGACGTTATTAAGCAGCCATGCCTCCCTGGTGTTAGTACATTATTCTAGTTGCGGTTACTAATTGACCTTTGGGTGCAGCTTAATTGAAAAGTCCATTGAATTTAAAGGGGTGAAAATTATTCACTAAATAACACACATTACAAAGTTATACAACTTTGTAATGTATGTTATGTTAGTGAATGGCCCCCTTCCCCGTGTCCCCCCCACCCCCGGAAGTGTAGTGCACTATACATACCTGATTCGTGTCGACCCTGGCCGCCATCTTGGGATCGCACCAGCCCTCCTTCATGCCGCCCCCCCCTCTGCGGCGTCAACAGCTGCTCAGCCGCGATTGGCTGAGCACAGTTATGCTCAGCCAATCGTGGCTAAGCAGCTGATGATGCGGCAGAGGGGGGCCGGCACGAGGGACGGTTCGGCCGGCCTACCGAAGATGACATCATTGTCACAAGATGGCGGACGGGGGTCGACACGAATCAGGTGAGTATAGAGCACTACACTTCCAGGTCTAGCGTGGGTGGGGGGACACAGGGAAGGGGGCCATTCACTAACATAGCATACATTACAAAGTTGTATAACTTTGTAATGTGTGTTATTTAGTGAATAATTGTTTAGCGCCGCACTACCCCTTTAATAGTAAAAATGGAGAAAGAACGGTGACAAAAGAAAAACTGTGTGTGAACAACTAATAAAAAATGTCCGCTGTTTGCAAAAGACGTCCGGAAATAATGATCATGTTCATTATT
Source organism: Dendropsophus ebraccatus (assembly GCF_027789765.1). Taxonomy (NCBI): domain Eukaryota; kingdom Metazoa; phylum Chordata; class Amphibia; order Anura; family Hylidae; genus Dendropsophus; species Dendropsophus ebraccatus. Next base: position 11,541,172 of record NC_091467.1, read on the forward strand.
TTGACGTCCGCGGCAAAAATGGCCGTTATTCAATACACTGTGCGCCTTTGCAGTCAGTTAAATCTGGTTAAAAACGGACATTTTTTTTAAATATGAAAATCGTCCGCCTTTTCAATATTTTTGACGTTGTGTGAACATAGCCCTAACCAGACTTAATAAAAATTTTTTTATACTTACCTGGAGCTGGAGGTCTCACCTTTGGACATACAGTACGAAGATATTGGTGCTATGTAAGTACACATATACAGGACATAGACAATATACTTCTTATCGTTCTATACGCCTATAAACAATATACTTCACACTATCTGAGGCATCAATAACGTCCCTAAAGACAATGTGATATCCCAGGGGAATGGTATAGAATGGAAGCTGTCATACTAACAATTAATTGTCCCTGTGCTCACAGACCCGTACACTTCCATAATGGTGTATTATGTGTAGTGTTTTACAACAAGGCTTGTGGACTCTCCCAGAGGCTTTACCTATCACACACAATATGCCTGCAGGATGTACAATGGAGAATCAGCCACCTTCTATTTATTATTATTATTATTATTATTATTATTATTATTATTATTATTGTTGTTTATTTTTCTTTGTTTTTTTTTTTCTTTATTATTTATTTATTTATTTTTTATTATTTTATTTTTATCTTTCAATTCACAACACATACTGCAAGGGGGGGGGGACAGCTCTACAGACTCCCATTTGTCATGTAGAAGCTCATTGGGTATAAGGGACCAGGTTGCATGCATGACCATGTGATGCCTTAGGAAACACTATATAATACATATACAGTATACACATTTGATGAGTGCATTAAAAAAATAAAAAAGCTCAGGGCAGCGTTTGGCTGGTGCAATAAGCATCTTATAGATATTTTTTATGAAAGTGAAGGATTCCTTTAAACAAATAAAAGGGGTACTCCGGAGATTCCCCCCCCCCATAATTTCTAATCAACCAGTAATATAAAGTTATATAGATTTTTTTTTTTCTATTTCAAAATCTCCAGTTTTCCAGTTCTTTTAGCTAATGTATGTCCTGCAGGAAGTGGTGTATTCTCTCCAGTCTGACACAGTGCTCTCTGCCGCCACCTCTGTCCATGTCAGGAACTGTCCAGAGCAGCAGCAAATCCTCATAGAAAACCTCTCCTGCTCTGGACAGTTCCTGACATGGACAGAGGTGGCAGCAGAGAGACCTTGTAGGAGACCGGCCGTTCCGTGACCCGGCCGGGTCACAGAATGGCCGGTCTAAGAAAAGAACTTTAGCGTCGCTTAGTTGTGATGTGGGCGCATCTGTGCGCGCCCGCATCAGAATTCTCTACTACACACTATGGAGTGTGTGGCTCCACAGTATGCACTTACAGGGTTTTCTGCTGCTGCTATTCAATGAATGACATGTCAGCTTCTCGCTGCGCCGCTGGGGATCCCGGGCGGGATTCCATCGGTGGCAACGTCACGTATATTTTCAGATTAATCACGGCTGTTGTTGCAATCGGCAACAACGGCCGTAGTTTTACGAAAATAAACGTAGTGTGAACATAGCCTTAGACTGGAAAGAATACACCACTTTATGCAGGACATACAGTAGCTGATAAGTACTGGAAGGCTGGAGATTTTCAAATAGAAGTAAATTACAAATCTATATGTTTATCACACCAGCTGATTTGAAAGGAAACACATTTGCATAGGGGCAACAATTATATGTAAGGGGCACATCAGTGTATATGTACTCTCACAGCAGGGCCTGACTACATTCTACTGCCAGGGCATGCTGGGAGTTGTAGTTTTGCACCAGCTGGAGAGTGACTGGTTGGAGAATACTGGCCTAACCTGAGAATTCCTATGTACGCTGGGTATAGTGGGGTTAAACCCATAAAGTAGAATATACAGAAAGTAGAATAAATTACGGCAGACTTTAAAAGCATCTTAATGTAACGTGTAAAATGTGTAAATTTCCACATCAAAGAATTTTTTATTTAACAAAAGAAAGTAATAAAAGGTATAAAATGCATATAGAGGCGGTTATGTTAGCTATATATATGCTGTATGCATAGTCATATACGCTGGTCCTTCTATATACAGATATACGGTGCCTCGTAGTATCCTTATTGTTAGTGTATGCAATATTATTAAAGGGGAACTCCAAGTTAAAATACAAATCTTGGGGGAGATTTATCAAGCATGGTGTAAAGTGAAACTGGCTCAGTTGCCCCTAGCAACCAATCAGATTCCACCTTTCATTTTCCAAAGAGTCTGTGAGGAATGAAAGGTGGAATCTGATTGGTTGCTAGGGGCAACGGAGCCAGTTTCACTTTACACCATGTCTGACAAATCTCCTCCAATGTTTTTATGTTAAACATATTTTTTAAAGAATTTTTGGTAACATTTTTTTCAAATTTTCCATTTTTCTATCAATATTATAAAATATTCCTGATATCTTGAAGTTTTTTAATTCTCACCACTGGGGCTAAAACTAAGGGTCCTATTACACGGCCCAATCATAGGCCATGTTCACACAATGTATGTTGTGCATAAATCACGGCCATTGATGCAATTTGCAACAACGGCCGTGATTTATGCAAAACATACATTGTATGTGAATGAATGAAACCCCCGGCCGGAGCGTATGCACATAGTACATATATACATACACATTGTATACGCTCCGGCCGGGATTCCATCCGGCCACACAAAAAACAGACATGTCAGTTTTCTGCGCCGCTATTCATTGAGTAGCTGCCACACAGAACATGTCAGTTCACACAATGGGGAGTGCGGCTCTGGCTGCACGCTCCATTGTGTGCAGCGGGGAATTATGATGCAGAAATGAATGAAGATCTTCCGGCCGGTACTGCAGTACTCTCCGAGATGTTCTTCTCTGGCACTGGCTGTTCTGTGACCCAGCCGGGTAACAGAACGGCTGGTGTTATATGTAGTCTGAACCAGGCCATAAACGGTAAACAAGCGCTCATGGGCGCTTGTTTACTGAGCAATTACACGTGCCAACTATCAGGCAGCAAGGGCTGGATATATATGTGTGTGTATATATGTGTGTAAAATATATATATATATATATATATATATATATATACTGTGTATATATATATTGTGGACATGTCACTGGTAAAGTGCTCGAGGGGATGTACATCTCACCCAGGTTGATACACAGTGTGAGATGGTGAGTCCAGGAGGCATCTGTGCTCAGCAGTGTTATGCTGCTGAGCTATTATTTATTATTGCCGGGCCTGGACTTACATGGAATGGCAGGTAGGTTTTGGTAGTGGGACTTGCCATTCCCTCCCCCTCGATCCAGTGTGGGTTTTGGGATCAGGTGAGCTCTGATCCCAATCAGCCTGAGAAGGCAAAAGCTGTGCTCAGTGTACAGGTCTCTCTCTCTCAGCCAGGAGTGAACAGCCTGCATGCTGTTTGGTGAGAGCTGGGAAGACAGCCGCTGCTGGGGCCTGTTCACACCCCGCAATACTGATCACTGAAGTGCCAGAGAGGTAACCTGCTGTATTAGTAAGCGCCCAGACGGGCAGGACTTTTTGTTTTGTTTATTCTCACTGCACGGTGTTGCTGTATTTATGTTACTGGACTGTTTATGCTACAAATAAACACCCAAAGCTGTTTTATGAGCCCAAGTTTGCTGCCGGAACTGTGTCCAAACACACCATCCCCCGGGAAGATCCCTACAATTGGTGCTGCGGAGCGGGCAAAACGGTTGCTAGGGGCAACGGTGTGCATCAACTTGGCTACAGCTGCTTATGTCCTGGGTGAAGGCTGCGGCTTCACTCCAAAAACAGTCAAGCAACATGGAGGAGATGATGAAGCAGTTAATGCAAGTGAATATGCAGCAACAACAGGCTCTGACAGACGCTAACCTACGCCATGAGCAAGCATTGGCCGCACAACAACAGGCACTGGCCGCACAACAACAGGCTCAGGCAGCCGCTAAACAGGATCAGGCAGCCGCTAATCTGCGCCATGAACAGACAATGGCTGCACATCAGCAAGCAATGGCTCAACAACAGAGACTTATTGAGCACCTGATAGCAAAGCAAGAGGCGTCTGCAGGTGCTAATCCCCAGCTGGTGGCAGCAGCCGCGCCAGAGACTTTGTCTGTGAGAAGAGCTGTGCAGCGTGCGCTGCAAAAGATGACTGCTGATGACGATGTTGAGGCCTACTTAACTGTCTTTGAGCGTGTGGCTGAGCGAGAAAAGTTACCCTCCACTGAGTGGGCAGAGGTCATTGCTCCCTATTTAACAGGCGAACCTCAAAAGGCCTATTATGACCTCAGTGAGCAAGAGGTCAAGGACTATCCTCGGCTAAGAGCAGAGATACTCGCCCGACTAGGAGTTACTGCTGCTGTCCGTGCCCGGAGGGTCCGCAACTGGAGCTACAGTCTGGACAAGTCAGCGAGGTCCCAGATGTACGACCTGATTCATCTGGCAAGAAAATGGTTGGAGCCAGACACCTCTACTCCTGCCCAGATCCTAGAGAGGGTCGTGATGGATCGCTACCTCCGTGCCCTTCCTGCTGATCTACAACGCTGGGTGGGACAAGGCGACCCTAGGAGTGCCGACGAACTCGTCAGCCTTGTGGAGAGGTTCCAGGCGACCGAGGACTACCTCCGTGATGTTCCTGCAGCACCGTCACCTCCCCGGAGTGCCAGATCTGTGCCATCATCTGGTAAGAGACTTCCATCTATTGGGGGAGTGTGGAGGGGTGCTGATAGAGGGAAGAGCGCTCAGGAGGTGTCTCAGGGGCAAAAGACTGGTGGGGGACCCCGGTGGCTAAGTGGCCCTAAAAAGGACTCCCTGCCAAGGAGACCAGGCCCTATCCGGTGCTGGAGATGCCACGAGACGGGACATATGTCTGCCCATTGCCCTCTTACCTCTGAGCCCATGGAGTGTGACGCTAGCCGGCGTCAGTCGCTATTTGCGGAGCCGTCTTTTGTTGCAGTCACTGGACTAGAGACTGAACCACAAGTCTGCAACATTACTGTAAATGACTTTCCTGTTAAGGCGTTGCTGGACTCAGGAAGCCTTGTCACCCTGGTGCATGCCAGCCTGGTGACTGGGGACTTTGTGCCAGCAAGACATATGAGTGTGGTATGCATACATGGCGATACAAAGGTTTACCCTATAGTACGGGCTAATGTCGGGACTGAACTAGGTGCTGTACAATATGAAGTGGGTGTGGTTAAAAACCTTATGCATAATGTTATATTGGGGCGTGATTTTCCTTTGTTCTGGGCTCTATGGGGAAAACAACAATCCCCTGAAAGGAGTGAGGAGACCCCTAAGCCTATTGCATTACCCACGGTAAATGATAAAAATGTACAGGAGGAATATGATGCTTTTCCTTTGCAGGTCCTGGCTGGTGAGGAAGAGGCTCCTCCCACTGCGCAAAATGTTCCAGACTTAGAGGTGTCTAGGGATAATTTTGGTACTGCACAATTACAGGACCCCACTCTCAAAAATGCGAGAGAGCAGGTCACTGTTATGAATGGGGTACCTCAGGAACCAGAAGCTGAGAAAAAATTTCCACATTTTTCTATGACAAATGATCTCTACTACAGAGTCACTAAAATTAATGATGAGGTGGTGGAACAGCTTCTGGTGCCTAAGTCGTACCGGCGTCAGGTACTCGACATGGCCCATAATCATGTCCTTGGGGGACACTTGGGGACAGATAAAACACAGGAGAGAGTCCTCCAGAGGTTTTATTGGCCTGCGATTTATGCTGACATAAAAAAATACTGTGAGTCGTGCCCCACATGTCAGCTTAGCGCTCCAGTGTCGCATTTTCGCAGTCCTTTGGTCCCACTCCCCATCATAGAGGTACCTTTTGACCGGATCGCAATGGACTTGGTGGGTCCCATTGTAAAGTCGGCTAGGGGACACCAGTACATTCTAGTGGTGTTGGACTACGCGACCCGCTATCCTGAGGCTGTACCCCTAAGAAACACTACCTCTAAAACAATTGCACGGGAATTGTTTTATATGTTTTCCAGGGTGGGGATCCCCAAGGAAATCTTGACTGACCAAGGTACACCATTTGTGTCAAAGGTGATGAAAGAGCTATGCAAACTGTTTAAAATCTCACACCTACGTACCTCTGTATATCACCCACAGACAGACGGGTTAGTGGAGAGGTTTAATAAAACCCTGAAACATATGTTAAAAAAAGTGGTGGAAAAGGATGGTCGTGATTGGGATCACTTACTACCTTATCTGATGTTTTCTATTAGGGAAGTACCCCAAGCGTCCACAGGGTTCTCTCCCTTCGAATTAGTCTATGGTCGTCACCCTAGGGGTTTATTGGATATAGCGAAAGAGACATGGGAAAGTGAGTCCACCCCATACAAGAGTGTTATAGAGCATGTAGCACAAATGCAGGACCGTATAGCCACTGTAATGCCCCTAGTAAGGGAACACCTCCAGAGGGCGCAAGAGGGCCAAAGCAGAATTTACAATCGTTCTGCAAGAATCAGGACATTTAGCCCAGGTGACCGGGTACTCATACTTGTTCCCACTGTAGAAAGCAAATTCTTAGCAAAGTGGCAGGGTCCCTATGAAATTGTAGAGAAGATCAGTGAGGTCAACTACAAGGTACACCAACCAGGTAGAAGGAAGCCTTTCCAAGTTTATCACATAAACTTGATCAAGCCCTGGAAAGACAGGGAATCCTTGGTGGCGACAAAGCCTGTTGGTCATCTGTCACCACCAATCCCTCCGGTCAGGATTGGTGACACCCTATCAGTATCCCAGAAGCAGGAAGCTAAGGAGTTCCTGCAGAAAAATAAAAACAAGTTTTCTGACCTACCAGGGCGTACGCATCTCATTAGTCATCATATTGAAACTGAGCCTAGAAGCAGAGTAAACCTTAAGCCCTATAGGATACCAGAAGCCCGGAGGGAGGCGGTATCATCCGAGGTAAAACGTATGCTTGACCTAGGAGTCATTGAGGTGTCCCAGAGCGAGTGGTCCAGCCCGATTGTGTTAATCCCAAAGCCCAATGGAACTTGGAGGTTCTGTAATGATTTTAGAAAGTTAAATGAGATCTCCAAGTTCGATGCCTACCCCATGCCCAGGGTAGATGAGTTGATAGAAAGGATGGGTAATGCCAGGTACATAACTACCCTCGATCTCACTAAGGGCTACTGGCAGATCCCACTCACTCCTAAGGCTAGAGAGAAGACTGCATTCTCCACCCCTGATGGGCTCTTCCAATATGTAGTGATGCCATTCGGGTTACATGGAGCCCCTGCCACTTTTCAGAGGTTGATGGACTTGATTCTGCGACCACATCGTGATTACTCCGCTGCCTACCTCGATGATGTGGTCATTTTTAGCACGGATTGGGAAAGTCACCTCTGTAAGGTCCAGGCGGTGTTAGATGCCATAAGTGATGCGGGTTTAACCATCAATGCAGAGAAGTGTGCACTAGCCTTAGAGGAGGCCAAATACTTGGGCTACATTATTGGGAGGGGGTTAGTGAAACCACAACTAAATAAAATCGAGGCAATACAGAATTGGCCTCAACCCCTCACAAAGAAACAGGTCAGAGCTTTCCTGGGTATTACGGGCTATTACCGTAGGTTTGTGCAAAATTTTGCCTCAGTTGCAGCCCCACTAACTGACCTGACAAAGGGTGCAAAGTCCGCAATGGTGACATGGACTCCAGAGGCCGAGAAGGCTTTTCAAAGCCTCAAGTCTGCCCTGTGCCAACAGCCTGTGCTAGTTACCCCTGACTTTAGGCGAGAGTTTTTGGTACAGACAGACGCCTCTAACACAGGGTTAGGTGCCGTCCTCTCACAGGTCGTGAATGGCGAGGAGCACCCGGTGATGTACTTAAGTAGGAAGCTATCCCCGGCCGAGAAAAACTACGCCATAGTTGAGCGAGAATGTCTGGCAGTGAAGTGGGCCCTAGAATCCCTGAGGTACTACCTACTAGGCAGGAGATTCAAGTTAGTGACAGACCATGCCCCCCTAACATGGATGAAAATAAACAAGGAGAAGAATGCAAGGGTGACTAGGTGGTTTCTGTCCCTACAAAACTTTAATTTCACTGTGGAACACCGGCCAGGGAAATTACAGGCAAATGCTGACGCCCTATCAAGGGTACACTGCCTGTGGGGACAATACGCTCAGCCCTCCGGTCTGAAGAAGAGGGGGGGGATATGTGGACATGTCACTGGTAAAGTGCTCGAGGGGATGTACATCTCACCCAGGTTGATACACAGTGTGAGATGGTGAGTCCAGGAGGCATCTGTGCTCAGCAGTGTTATGCTGCTGAGCTATTATTTATTATTGCCGGGCCTGGACTTACATGGAATGGCAGGTAGGTTTTGGTAGTGGGACTTGCCATTCCCTCCCCCTCGATCCAGTGTGGGTTTTGGGATCAGGTGAGCTCTGATCCCAATCAGCCTGAGAAGGCAAAAGCTGTGCTCAGTGTACAGGTCTCTCTCTCAGCCAGGAGTGAACAGCCTGCATGCTGTTTGGTGAGAGCTGGGAAGACAGCCGCTGCTGGGGCCTGTTCACACCCCGCAATACTGATCACTGAAGTGCCAGAGAGGTAACCTGCTGTATTAGTAAGCGCCCAGACGGGCAGGACTTTTTGTTTTGTTTATTCTCACTGCACGGTGTTGCTGTATTTATGTTACTGGACTGTTTATGCTACAAATAAACACCCAAAGCTGTTTTATGAGCCCAAGTTTGCTGCCGGAACTGTGTCCAAACACACCATCCCCCGGGAAGATCCCTACAATATATATATATATATATACAGTATATATATATATATATATATACCCTTAGGACCCTTAGTTTTAGCCCCAGTGGTGAGAATGAAAACTGCAAAATATCAGGATTATTTTATAATATAGATAGAAAAATGGAAAATCAGAAAAAATGTCACCAACATTTTTTAAAAGTGTGTTTTACACAAAAACATTAGTTAAACAATAAGTCTGATGATACATTCCCTTTAAGTGAGATAGTGTTAAACCTGTGACCCTCCTGATCTTGCAAACTTCTAATTCCCCAAAAAAAGACATTGTGAGAACATAACCATAAAGTGAAGGTGATGGCCCGAGGACACCGGGAAGCATGGTAAGGTAAGAAAATACTTATTATTTTACACTACACTAAAGGCAAGGGACGCAAGGACACTGCTAACTAACTAACTATATATATATATATATATATATATATATATATATATATATATATATACATATATATATATATATACATATATATATATATATATATATATATATAATGATTTATTATTCTGAATAACATGTAAAACAAACAAACATTCAGACATTCAAACAAACAGCAGAATCTGTGATATTATAAGTTACTGTACAGTAATAGAGAAGATGGGAAACACAAGGGCGGACAGAGACCGCAGGGAGCATGAAGCAATGAGCAGGACAGATGTGGGCACATTCATGCAGCACTCTCTGTCCCGGGAGAGAGGGGTTACAGCTATGGAGAGATTACCTCCACGGTCCTGTCCCCTGATGTAAGCCCCAGCCTGAAGTGGATCTACTATGATTTGGAAGGTGAGGGAGACTTCCTGGGTCAGAGTACAGGGCTGTACACCCCGCTATTCAGGCCATGCCCCTCCCCCACTCCCCCTCCCACCCAGTACAGGGAGCTCTTACACCAAAGCAATGCTCTTACACCAAGTCACAATTTTGAAAAACTGTGATCTCTTAAACCAAAATGCTCTTATACCAAGTTACTCTTAAACCAAGGTACCACTGTATTTCTGTTGCTACTTAGCCTTACCAGATGATAATTAAAATAAGCAGTGTATAGTAAAGGACTGAATGGATGCAGTGGTCAAGTGAGCGCTCCTACAGTCATATGCATGAGATAGCTGTCAATCATTGAGTAGGACCGCCCCCCTGACCACATAGCCAAAAGGGGAGGAGAATTACATAAGTTATACAGTAACTTTACCTACGTGATTATACGTTCCTTTTAGTATTCTAGTACATATAGGGGGAGATTTATCAACCATGGTGTAAAGGGAACCTGGCTCAGTTGCCCCTAGCAACCAATCAGGGGATCTGATTGGTTGCTAGGGGCAACTGAGCCAGTTTAACTTTACACCATGTTTGATAAATCTCCCCCACAGTATTGCTTAAGGAGAGTCAAACTTTCCCAAAAACTGATAGATATTAAAGGTCCAGAGAGAACGTGGGGCGCGGGGGTTAATATTTTTTAGTTAAGGGATCCTCAGACTGATCAATATAACACAATGTAGAGATGAAAGGATCCGTATGTCTGGCATATATCTGGATAGTTGATTCTGTTCTGTCAATTGTCCACATAATAGAAGTCATCGACTGCACTGAACATCATAGATATTAGGCTTGAAGCCTTTGTATGGGCTGAAGTTTATAATGGCAGGAAGTGCACTGGGCGAGGAGGAGGAGGAGGAAGAGGGTGAGAATTTAGGTTTATGTGCACACTAGAAAAATAATTTGAGAAAAATTGGCATGTTATTTTTGTACAGTTTTGCACTATTATAACAGTATTGGTTATACTCAGCGAGCGATCAGCCGACTGTCGTGAAGCTACTAGGCCTCACAGACGATGCAGTAATTTTTCATGTAACCGGGTCACACTATTGATCGAGTTTTGTAAAGGCGCGCAGATCATCCCGCTGATCGGCGCTGGTTTGCAGCGCTGTATTAGGCCATATAAAAGCCCCTTGGTTACTGACCTATTCCTGGTCCCTAGCATCTAGTTTCCATAATGCCAAAACAGAAGACTGTGACATGTAGAGACTGGGATCTGACTGCATTATATAGATAACATGGAGGAGATTTATCAATCATGGTGTAAAGTGAGACTGGCTCAGTTGCCCCTAGCAACCAGTCAGATTCCACCTTTCATTTTCCAAACAGTCTGTGAGGAATGAAAGGTGGAATCTGATTGGTTGCTAGGGGCAACTGAGCCAGTTTCACTTTACACCATGTTTGATAAATCTCCCCCTATATGCTAATAAGTGACGCATAAACTGTATCCATGATATCCTATTGTGTGTATTATTGCACTAACCCCATTGGATATAAATTATCACCTCAGTGGAGAAGTATATACGATATGAAAAATGTGTGATGGAACATTTGCCCAATTCTGAATCTAGTAATTTACTTAAAATATATAAACTTTTTTGTTAAAAATGGCAACTAATATAAAATAAAACCTGACGGTAAGAAAAAGAACATAACTAATATATAAAAATGTAAAAAAATAAAATGATATTTTCTAAATTAAGCAATAAATGTATCTTGTGAAATGAGGAAACTTTGCTCACAGCACAATAATTCAACCCTGGAAGTGCGGTGAATTTCTCTATGAAAGTCTCTAAAACATTAGAATAATGGAAACAATAAGTGATGGAAAATACACGGACACAACCTGCACGAGTGGTCACACTTATAGGAGGGTGTAAATGTAACTTAAAGGGAATTTATCGCCTACTTTTTCTGTTACTAATTATAACCAGATACTAATACAGTCTTTTCTTCTCACCTGTTTGTATTGTTTTTTTTTTTATTTGATTGTACATTGTTTTGTATACTTAACCCCTTAAGGACTGGACCAATTTCCATTTTTGCGCTTTCGTTTTTTCCTCCTTGCACTTGCATTTTTTCACCTACAGATCCACATGAACCCTTATTTTTTGCGCCACTAATTGTACTTTGTAATCACAGGCTGAAATTTTGAATAAAGTTTGCTGCGAAACCAGAAAAAAATTAAAATAAAATTAAAAATAAAACGCAATTTCTTTTATTTGGGGAGGTTTCGCGTTTACGCTGTTCAACCTAGGGTAAAACTGACTTGTTATACATGCTCCTCAAGTTAGTCCAATTACAACGATATGTAACTTGTATGACTTTTATTTTATTTGATGTTTTTTAAAAAGTTAAGGACTTTTTAAAAAAATAAATGCTCCTTAAAATTGCTCTATTCCCAGGCTTATAACGCTTTTATCCTCTAGTCTATGGGGCTTTGTGAGGTGTCATTTTTAGCGCCATGATCTGTACCTTCTATAGGTACCTTGGTAGGTTAGCATATATGCAACTTTTTGATCACTTTTTATTACAATTTTCTGGATTTGATGCGACCAAAAATGCACAATTTAGCATTTTGGAATTTTTTTTACGCCATTTACCGTGCGAGACCAAGAATGTGATTATTTAGTAGTTTGGACGATTATGGATGCGGTGATACCTAATATGGTTTTTTTATTTATTTATTTATTTATTTATTTTTATTCATAAAATGGGGAAAGGGGGTGATTCAGACATTTATTAGAGGAGGGGATTTTTTATTAATAAAAAAAGCATTTTTTACACATACTAGAAGTCCCCCTGGGGTTAGGGTTATTCCCCTTGGGGTTAGGGTTATTCCCCCTGAGGTTAGGGTTATTCCCCCTGGGGTTAGGGTTATTCCCCCTGGGGTGAGGGTTATTCCCCCTGGGGTTAGGATTATTCCCCCTGGGGGAATTTTAGTATAGCCGTATTGATCTCTCATTGAGATCTATGCAGTATAGATATACTGCATAGATCCATGAGATAGGTGTTCTATTGCTCTCGGCTGCTGCAGCCAAGAATGATAGATTGCCGAGTCGGGATCAGCACCATTACGGCGCAGACCCCGAGCCGGCTCACTAGACCACCACCAATGGGAGAAAGGAGGCATTTAAATGCAGCTGTCAACTTTGACAGCCGCATCAAAATGCCTAATTAGCGGGCACGGAGATCGGACCGTACCTGCTAATTGTCGCGGTCCCGGGCTGCAGATAGCTTCTGGGATCACGGTGGTTCAGAGCGGGGTTGCTGCGATTGAAAATTGACCTCTATTGTTCAGGAGGTTTACGCTTATTATTACAAACGTAACTGCGAACTGGAACACAACTTCCTAACACATTCCGACTGTTAACAATTTAACCCTACTGTAAATCCTGGGGGTATCTGAGTACTCAGAGCCACAGTTAGGCCCCAGGAAGGCAACTGCTTTAGTAAAGTTTTGCCATCTTCTTACCAGTAATTTGTTAGAGGATGTTACTTGCCTAACCATTTGTACAAACCAAATACACCCCTTTGTCTTTGTGGAATAGAAAAATTGATCTAAACGGATATACACAAATGCATCTGTTTTTTCATCCATTTTTTGCATAAAACTGATTGCAAAAACGTGGTGATGTTATATCCAATGACACCAACAGCATCAGATGGATTTCCAACCTTCATAGAGTTTATCCTATAACCACGTGCATTGCTGACGTCACCATCCCTTCTCTAGGCTTTAAGGGCCAAGGGCCCCAAGGGCCCCCTCCCCCATGGGCCCCGTAGCAGCTGCCTGCCCTACCAACGCCCATTGTTCTATTGACTTCAAAGCATATCAATGCAGTATGAAGAGAACGGCCGTATTTTTAATGGAAAACAACAGGCGTTCTTTTCAAAAATAGTACGTTGTGTCAACATAACCAAGAAATGTTTTCTTTGAACTTGCTCCAATATATATACACTGCTCAAAAAAATAAAGGGAACACTCAAATAACACCTCCTGGATCTGAATGAATGAAATCTTCTAGTGATACTTTGTTCTGTACAAAGTGGAATGTGCTGACAACAAATTCACACAAAAATTATCACTGGAAATCACATTTATTACACAATGGCGGCCTGGATTTGGAGTCACACAAAAAATTCAAGTGGAAAAACACACCACAGACTGATCCAACTTTGCTGTAATGTCCTTAAACCAAGTGAAAATGAGGCTGAGTATTGTGTGTGGCCTCCACATGCCTGTATGACCTCCCTACAAGGCCCGGGCATGCTCCTGATAAGGTGTCTGTATGACCTCCCTACAAGGCCCGGGCATGCTCCTGATAAGGTGTCTGTATGACCTCCCTACAAGGCCCAGACATGCTCCTGATGAGGTGTCTGTATGACCTCCCTACAAGGCCCGGGCATGCTCCTGATGAGGTGTATGACCTCCCTACAAGGCCCGGGCATGCTCCTGATGAGGTGGCTGTATGACCTCCCTACAAGGCCCGGGCATGCTCCTGATGAGGTGTCTGTATGACCTCCCTACAAGGCCCGGGCATGCTCCTGATGAGGTATATGACCTCCCTACAAGGCCCAGGCATGCTCCTGATGAGGTGGCTGTATGACCTCCCTACAAAGCCCGGGCATGCTCCTGATGAGGTGGCGTTATGACCTCCCTACAAGGCCCGGGCATGCTCCTGGTGAGGTGTCTGTATGACCTCCCTACAAGGCCCGGGCATGCTCCTGATGAGGTGTCTGTATATCCTCCCTACAAGGCCCGGTCATACTCCTGATGAGGTGTATGACCTCCCTACAAGGCCCGGGCATGCTCCTGATGTGGTGTCTGTATGACCTCCCTACAAGGCCCGGGCATGCTCCTGATGAGGTGTCTGTATGACCTCCCTACAAGGTTTGTTCATGTTTCTGATGAGGTGTCTGTATGACCTCCCTACAAGGCCCGGGCATGCTCCTGATGAGGTGTCTGTATGACCTCCCTACAAGGCCCGGGCATGCTCCTGATGAGGTGTCTGTATGATCTCCCTACACCACCCGGGCATGCTCCTGATGAGGTGTCTATATGACCTCCCTACAAGGCCCGGGCATGCTCCTGATGAGGTGTCTGTATGACCTCCCTACAAGGCCCGGGCATGCTCCTGATGAGGTGGCCGATGGTCTCCTGAGGGATCTCCTCCCAGACCTGGACTAAAGCAGTTGCCAACTCCTGGACAGTCTGTGCTGCAACATGAGGTTGGTGGATGGAGTGAGACATGATGTCCCAGATGTGCTCAATGGGATTTAGGTCTGGCCAGTCCATAGCTTCAATGTCTTCATCTTGCAGGAACTGCTGACAGACTCCAGCCACATGAGGTCTAGCATTGTCCTGCATTAGGAGGAACCCAGGGCCAACTGCACCAGTATATGGTCTCACAAGGAGTCTGAGGATCTCATCTCAGTACCTAATGGCAGTCAGGCTACCTCTGGCAGCACATGGAGGTCTGTGCGGCCCTCCAAATGCCACCCCACACCATTACTGACCAACTGCCAAGCCCGTCATGCTGAAGGATGCTGCAGGCAGCAGATCGCTCTCCAGGGCATCTCAAGACTCTGTCATGTCTGTCACATGTGCTCAATGTGAACCTGCTTTCATCTGGGCGCAAGTGGCGAATTTGCCAATCCTGGTCTTCTCTGGCAAATGCAAAGCGTCCTGAACGGTCCTTTCGGGTCCTCGTATCATCCTCATGGAGTCAGTTTCTAGCCGTTTGTGCAGACACAAACTGGAGGTCATTTTGCAGGGCTCTGGCAGTGCCCCTCCTGTTCCTCCTTGCACAAAGGCGGAGGTAGTCCTCCTGCTTCTGGGTTGTAGCCCTCCTACAGCCTCCTCCACGTCTCCTGGTGTACTGGCCTGTCTCCTGGTATCTGCTTCATGCTCTGGACACTACGCTGACAGACACAGCTAACCTTCTTTCCACAGCTTGCATTGATGTGCCATCCTGGATGAGCCGCACTACCTGAGCCACTTGTATGGGTTGTAGAGTCCGTCTTATGCTACCACGAGTGTGAAATCACCACCAACATTCAAAAGTGACCAAAACATCAGCCAGAAAGCATAGGTACTGAGAAGTGATCTGTGGTCCCCACCTGCAGAATCCTCCTTTATTTAGTGTGTCTTGCTAATTACCAATAATTTCCTAAGTTTGATTTCACAGTTATATTGTGTTGTTTAACCCCTTAACGACAAAGGGCGTATAGGTACGCCCTATTGCCGGTAAGGGTGTTCAGAGCGGGGCCGCGCGGCGACCCCGCTCTGAACCGCGGCGGTCCCAGGTGCCGCGTGTAGCCCGGGACCGTAGGTATTAGCGGGCACGGTCCGATCGCCGTGCCCGCTAATACAGTAATCAGATGCAGCTGTCAAACATGACAGCTGCATCCGATTACCGGATCCAGCATCTCCCTGGTGTCTAGTGGCGGAGATCGCTCCTCCGGGATGTTATCCCGGAGAAGCGATCTCCGTTTCTGAAGCCGGCCGGGGACCGCTCCAAGATGGCGCCGTCCCCGACTCGGCACTCGTTTGTTTCCGGCTGCAGCAGCCGAAAGCAAACGAGTGCCGATCTCATGGATCTCTGCAGCATATCTATGCTGCAGAGATCTCAATGAGAGATCAAAGTGTATATACTAGAAGTCCCCTAGGGGAAATAACCCTAACCCCAGGGGGAATAACCCTAACCCTAGGGGGGCTTCTAGTATATGTGTAAAAAAAATAAGAAAAGTGTTGTTGTGAATAAAAAGCCCCCTCCCCTAATAAAAGTCTGAATCACCCCCCTTTTCCCAGGTTATAAATAAAAGTAAATAAATAAATAAATAAACATGTTTGCTATCGCCGCGTGCATAATCGCCCAAACTATTAATTAATCACATTCCTGATCTCGTACGGTAAACGGCGTAAGCGCAAAAAAATCCCAAAGTGCAAAATTGCGCATTTTTGGTCGCATCAAATCCAGAAAAATTGTAATAAAAAGTGATCAAAAAGTCGTATATGCGCAATCAAGGTACCGATAGAAAGAACGCATCATGGCGCAAAAAATTACACCTGACACAGCCCCATAGACCAAAGGATAAAAGCGCTATAAGCCTGGGAATGGAGCGGTTTTAAGTGACGTATATTTGTTGACAATGGTTTGAATTTTTTACAGGCCATCAGATACAATATAAGTTATACATGTTACATATCGTTTTAATCGTAACGACGTGAGGAACATGCATAACAAGTCAGTTTTACCCCAGGGCGAATGGCGTAAAAACACATTTCCCCCAAATAAACAAAATGCGTTTTTTTTTTCAATTTCACCACACTTTGAATTTTTTTCTGGTTTCGCAGTGTACTTTATGCAAAAATTCAGCCAGTCATTGCAAAGTACAATTAGTGGCGCAAAAAATAAGGGCTCATGTGGGTTTCTAGGTGGAAAAATGCAACTGCTATGGCCTTTTATGCACAAGGAGGAAAAAACGAAAACGCAAAAATAGAAATTGGCTCTGTCCTTAAGGGGTTAAGTGTTCTCTTTATTTTTTTTGCGATATACCATATATATATATATATATATATATATATATATATATATTTTTTTAGATGCAAGTATTGCAGTATATTACGTGGAAGCTATCCCATATCTACACACAGGCTGTTGCTCTAACCAGTGGCATTTGCAAAGAAGAAAAGAAATTCTCTTCTGGATGTCTACCAAAAATCTGGTGCTAAATGAAGGAAGGAGCCATCTGTTGTAAAAATACTGAGAAGCAGTGTTAGTTTTGATTTTTAAGCAACATTAAATGCCAAATTGGTAACCTTGTTTTATATGCCAAATCTAATTTATTTTAAGTTTTGACTGCTCAGGGTACATTTACATATATCGCATTGCACAAATCTCATTTACACAAATACAGTCAAAATAACCCAGATAACGCCGAGATGTTGTTGTTCTATTACCGGGCATTCCATTTCATCTCCCGCTTACAAGATGTAATAAGAAGCCCTATGCCAGAAGAAAATCAGTGAATTAGTTAACAGAGCAGTACAACAGATCTAAATGGAAAAAAAAAATTCTAGGTGTCTTAAATTAAATTGTTACTAAATTGCCAATTCTTGTGAAATTAAAGAAAACCTGTCTTCCAAATGGAAAATATCATATAAACCTCCTTGACTTTGTATAGGACCAAGAAAAAGACATCTGTTTGTCTGCAGCACATCCTGACGTACATACTGAAGCTTCAGAAAATCCTGCCTGCCCAGTCCACTCTGTCTCCACTCCTCTGTCCTCCCGCTTCCTTCTGAGACCAAAGTCACATGATCTGTCTCTCCTGTTGCCTGGCAAGCTGTAACACCTCATTTGTAACCCACCCACCACTGACATCAAACTAATCAGTGAGCACCTGGCCAAGGAGAGGGAAAACAACAAAACAGTGACAGCCTCCTGAGCAGCATAGAGAAAAGGAAACACAGTTGTTTCATCTTTCTCTCTCTTTCTAATCTATGTAGATAGATAGAAAGATAGACGGATCGATAGATAGACAGATATTGTGTTTACAGTGTAAAGCAGAAGCAGATTGACCCAGCAATGGGCAGATATTACACGATGAGGCGGATACTTGGCAGTTGGCTCTGAAGTCCAATGCATGCTGGGAAATTTAGTTTCCTGGCTGGCGCCATCTTGGATATGGACCGGCTTTTAGAAAAATTTGTAACTCGGGAACTCAAGGAGACTTGGTGAGTAAGACAAGCTAGGTTTGGGAGCATTTCATTTTTAGCTCTTGGATGGAATACCCCTTTAAGCTGGGTTCACACTACGTTTTTATAGTCTGTTTAACTGATCTGTTTTTAAATGGTTATTTTTAACATACACAAAAAAACGTGGTCAACCATTTTTTTAAAAATGGAAAGGCTATGTTTGAATCTGTTTTTGCATTTTTTTCCCCATAAAATGTATAAGTTACATGGACTGCACAAAAGCAGTGTGAACCCAGCCTTATTAGAAGATTGGAAAAAGGAGACTGGGTTCACAGTTTACATGAGGAAAAAAAGAAACAGCCAAAAATAGGTATAAAAAGTGGCGACTACTAAGGTAGCTTCACACACACCGTATCGCAGCAGATTTGATCTAAATAACTGAACACAGCATCAAATCTGCTGCGGATCCTGTACGTGTGAATGCACCCTTAAAGGGGTTATCCAGCTCTACAAAAACATGGCCACTTTCTTCCAGAGACAGCACCTCTCTTGTCTCCTGGTCAGGTGCGGTTTAAGCAGTTAAGCTCCATTCACTTCAGTGGAACCAAGTTACAAAAACTGCACCCAAACTGGAGACAAGAGCGTTGCTGTCTCTGGAAGAAAGTGGCCATGTTTTTGTAGCACTGGATATCCCCTTTAGACTCTATAGCAGGGGTACTCAACAACTTTTAGTGAGAGTTCACTTACCGGGGTCTATTGTCAGGTGAAGGTCCAAGCTGAACATCAGTAGGAAACGTGTTTTGTTAATTTTCAAAAACGTTCAACTATTTACATACAGAATTGCTGCTTATTAGCGGGAAAACTGGCATTTTTTCTCTCTCACCAGCACTTTGATATTAGGTACAAAGGGGGTGACTGCCCTGGTAATATATAACCCCCCCTGTTGCTCCCTCAGTAGTGTATAGCCCCCCTGTGAGCTCTCCCCCAGTAGTATATAGCCCCCTGTTGCTCCCCCAGTAGTATATAGCCCCCCTTTGCGCTCTCCCCCAGTAGTGTATAGCCCCCTGTTGCTCCCCCAGTAGTATATAGCCCCCCTGTGCTCTCCCCCTGTAGTATATAGCCCCCTGTGAGCTCCCCCCAGTAGTATATAGCCACCTGTGAGCTACCCCCAGTAGTATATAGCCCCCTGTAGTATATAGCCCCCTGTGAGCTTCTCCCAGTAGTATATAGCCCCCCTGTGCTCTCCCCAAGTAGTATATAGCCCCCCCCTGTGAGGTCCCCCCAGTAGTATATAGCCCCCCTGTGCTCTCCCCCTGTAGTATATAGCCCCCTGTGAGCTCCCCCCAGTAGTATATAGCCCCCCAGTAGTATATAGAC
This sequence comes from Dendropsophus ebraccatus, assembly GCF_027789765.1. Lineage (NCBI taxonomy): Eukaryota > Metazoa > Chordata > Amphibia > Anura > Hylidae > Dendropsophus > Dendropsophus ebraccatus. The sequence goes on from NC_091467.1 coordinate 11,560,862, forward strand.
CCCCTGTGCGCTTCCCCCAGTAGTATATAGCCCCCCCTGTGCGCTGTCCCCCTGTAGTATGTAGCCCCCTGTGAGCTCCCCCCAGTAGTATATAGCCCCCCAGCAGTATATAGCCCCCCTGTGAGCTCCCCCCAGTAGTATATAGCCCCCCAAGTAGTATATAGCCCTCTGTGCTCTCCCCCTGTAGTATATAGCCCCCTGTGCTCTCCCCCTGTAGTATATATCCCCCTGTGAGCTTCCCCCAGGAGTATATAGCTCCCCAGTGCGCTCTCCCTTTATAGATGGCCCCCAGACAAAAAACAAACAACCCGCAACTCACCTAGCACCTCGCTCCCCCGCCGCGCCTGTCTTCTTCTCTTCTCCTGTCGGTCCGGCCCCCGGCTGATACGCGCTCTCTGGGGATGTCCCGGGGATTCCCCAGCAGAGCGCACACCAGTGACCTCAGTGTACGCCGCCGGCCTGTACTTCAGGTAGAGCAGGCTGACGGCGTACACTGAGGTCTGTGGTGCGCGCTCTGCTGGGGAATCCCCGGGACATCCCCAGAGAGCGCGTATCAGCCGGGGGCCGGACCGACACTGCCCCAGCCCCACAGGCGTACTGACATCTAAGGATAGTATGCCTATGGGACGGGAGGCAGTGCGGTGGGGAGCGGGACCTCCTAGTTGCCCCGGATCTGGTCCGTCCCGGGCGGTTAGGAGGTCTGACCAGGGGTCCGGACAGCTGGCCTCCGTGGTCCGGGTTCGGACCGCGGTCCGCCAGTTGAGGACCCCTTTCTCTATAGTAAGGCTGCCGTCAGTGCACCCACTGTAATTCCAACATTAGAACCAAGCCTAAAGCTATATTCACGCACACTTTTTAAAATTTTTTTTAAAGTATTATAAAACAGTCATTATTTTAGGATATGCTCATACAACAGAAAAATAAGGGCAAGATTCAGCCGTGATTTCAAAAACAGAATGTACCCCGTCGAAGTCAATGGATTATTGTGGTGTGCAAGCGGCACTCACCATGTCTTCTATCTTCTTTACTCAAAAAAGCACACTGTGAGCAGACACATCACCGAGGTGAGGGAGGACAATGCTATTAGCAACCTCGGTGATGTGTCTGCTCACAGTGTGCTTTTTTGAGTAAAGAAGATAGAAGACATGGTGAGTGCCGCTTGCTAACTTTTTCTCTTGGTGTCTATTTTCCTTACTTTATGTACTGATTCCCCATAGACTGTAATGGGGCACATTGGTACATAGAAAAAAAATTGCTAATATTTTTCACTCAATACGGACAGTCATAATGTTTGCTGCTGCACAGTATCAGACTGGGGTTCTTTTGGCCCACCAGAGAAGCAGAGTCAGAGGGCTCAACCAACATCTTAAAGCGAATGTAACAGCGATACATCGCTTTTCTATTTTAACCATGAATAGACCGGCGCCGGCACAGGGATGCCGGTGCCACTGTCCTTTTCTTGAACCGCGGCCCGGTTCCACGTGTGGTGCCAGTCTATTAACAAGCACAGGCCTGGCCTGACGCACTGAAGGTGAGCGAGCCCGCCCTCAAGGGGGGGGGGGGGGGAACAGACCCATTCTCAATTAGAATAAAAAAGGACCTTAGCACCAGCGTCCTTGCGTTGGCACCGGTCTGTTCATGGTACGAACAGAAAAGCGATGTACCTCTGGTACATTCACTTTAATTTAATCAAATACGTTTTGAAAATATTAAAAATATAATGCTACTACTACTACTACTAATAATAATAATTTGTTAAAATCCCCTCACATCCTGTTTTATAAATAATTTTTTTTACATAATTAGTTAACATCTGAACTACTCAAATGTAATGTTATTTATCCTGCATGGTGTACTACGATATATATACAGAAATGGCAACATGGAATATAAAGAAATAATATAAAAATATATAGAATCTACCTTAAAATAAAACTAATAAAAGCAGCAGATCATGGCGCAACAAAATGAGCCTCAAACTGCTCAATAGATGGAGAATTAAAAAAGTTATAGTCAGAATATAGTGATGCAAAACATTTTCAAAATTTTTTTTTTATATATCCGTACAAAATAACATAGATAACTTAAAAATGATTTGGGTAGGACTGTAATGGCGGCGACCCGAAGAACGAAGTTAACACGTTAGTATTCACTATTAAAGAAATCCCGTAAAAGCTGCAGAATGTAATTTTTTTCCATGTCAGCCCATAATTTTTTTGTTTTGCATTTCATGTTATAGTAAAATGAAGGATGCCGTAAAAAAGTGTAATCATCCTGCAAAAAAAAAAAAAAACAAGAAATAAATGCTTGTCTTTTTTTCAAAAAATGGGAGGAGGAAAAAAAATGTAAACTGAGAAAATAAAATTTTTCCCTGCATTCAGTGGTTAAAGGAGAACTACAGATAAGAGAAACTTGTTTTCTATTAAAAGTACATTAAAAGTTATATAGATGTGTCTATACAATGTATCACTGTATCTGTGCGGTTCTGCCACACTGGTAGCTGATAGAAATCCAGGAAGTGAAAAAAAAGGCCCCTGTGCCAATTCACATTGTCTCCTGCTGCTATCCCCCCCCCCCCAGGAGACAAATCTTCCATGCCTCTGTCTCACATTGTGTGTGTTTGCTGATGATGTAGACAGGGCGTGATGTAACAGGAGGCGGGGCTGGATAACCCAATCCCCTGACTGATTCACCATCTCTGACCGAACAGAAGCAGTTGCTGCACTAACTTTACTGATTGTAATGGGTGGGGGCTGTGATGGTCACATGAGGGAAAGCCATGCATTCTGGGAAATGGCAAACCAGGAAGAACAGAAACACAAAACAGAGCAACCCCCCCCCCAAACAAAGGGATTTTTGGTAGTTTCAAAACTGGGATAGACAGGTAAGTAATGCGTTAGGCTTCTGCAGAAGTTTCATTTTTTTTAACCTCTACCTGGAGTTACGCTTTAAAAAAAGATCCTGGTTAAAGTGTCCCTATCATTTTAAAAAACTTTTCCCATGCCCTAAAGACATGTTAAAAGTTGTGATCGTTCAGGGTCTGAGTGTTCAGACTCCCACATTGGATCATTAGATAGAAGTGTTCAGCTAAGAGCTTCACTTCCTGGCTCACTGGATAGTCTCTAGAGACCGAGCCTGCCCAATCCAGATTCGTTCTGAACTTTGTAAAAAGTTCGGTTTGCTACCGAACTGAACTTTTTGCAAAGTTCGTAACAAGACAGGCCCACCAGGGGCCAATAGGTGCAATGGGGGTGGGCAGTGCTCCTAACGCCCCCCTCCCCCAGTGCTTGTAATGGTCTCACCGGACCACGGAGAACACGACTAACTGCATTGGAATGGCGTCGAGGAGGAAGGTAAGACACATACCGTCCTCTCCTGCTCAGTAGGGACATATTAGCAGGTTAGATTTGTAGTTCCCCTTTAATAGTTTTACAGTATAGATATGGGAGCTATGTCCTGTACCCATGGGATCATCACATGACCTGGACAATTTGCTGGAAGGAAACAATCCCTCTGATTGTTAGGATCCCTGCCATACCAGACCTGACCAATGGCACCATACCCCCCCCCCCCCCTTGAAAAGACACCAGATTTACTGGCAAGTCTGAACAGGAGGTGGGAGACTTAAAAAATTTAAAAAAAGTTGTTTCCTTCCCCCTGCTCCCTGGTGCTGCCCCCCTGCAAGTTGCTGCCCTAGGCATCAGGCCACGGGTGCCCAGTGGTAAATACGGCCCTGCTTAAACCTGTAGGCTGACCTGTTCCAATGAGGCCTATGTGGCGATGACGTCACGGTGGTGATGTGGGCGGGGCTAAGGGGCGCTTTGCCACGAACCCTCGACAAGGTAGCACAATTTACAGATGATAAAAGATCACTTTTAACTGGAACAAGCGTAATATTAAATAAGGTATGGAAACTGCTAAATTTACCCTTTGCACCTGTGTAGAGAAGTCATAATGCAAAAGGGGGGGGGGGGGGGTCACTTTAAGGGTTCTACTGAATGACTGCAGGCAGAGATCCTAAGGAATTGATACAGAAAGTATATTGAAAAACTATAAAACTTCTTTTTTCATTTAAAGTGATTATAAGGATTTTACACCATAATACTCCTTTAGTTTACTTGCTCCATTTGTGCACCCAGTCTGTACAGATCTATGGGAAATAAGTTAATAATATGAATGGTCAGGGTGTAACCTGTTATACATTACCCACATTAGAAGTCACAGAAAGAACACTAGTCAGTGAGAAGCAAACATGCCGGCCTACACCCAACGCTCGTCTTCTGACACAGCACCAAGCTGTTCATATCCCATTCAGGGATGGGGAACTTGTGGCCCTCCAGCTGTTGAAAAACTACAACTCCCATCATGCCTGGACTGCCAAAGCTAAAGCTTTGGCTGTCCAGGCATGATGGGAATTGTAGTTTTGCAACTGCTGGAGGGCCGCAGGTTCCCCATCTCTTATCTAAGGAGACATTGCCTTACTAACCATATTACAGTGTCCCTATGTCTCAGTGACCTGTATCACTGATCTGTGCGCTATTCTGGCTATATTACAGCAGTCTGCACCCTGCGTCTTCACATTCGGGATGTTCTGTAATGATGATGTCACAAAACATTTGGGGGGAGATTTATCAAACATGGTGTAAAGTGAAACTGGCTCAGTTGCCCCTAGCAACCAATCAGATTCCACCTTTCATTTTCCAAAGAGTCTGTGAGGAATGAAAGGTGGAATCTGATTGGTTGCTAGGGGCAACTGAGCCAGTCTCACTTTACACCATGTTTGATAAATCTTATAAATAATAATAAATAATAATAATAAAAAATAATAAATCTGATAAATAATATGTCTTTATTGCTTGGATTGATCTTTTCTTCTTGAAAACCTCTCCTGCTCTGGACAGTTCCTGACATGGACAGAGGTGGCAGCAGAGAGCACTGTGTCAGAATGATAGGAATACAACACTTCTCGCAGGACATACAGCAGTTGATAAGTACTGGAAGACTGGAGATTTTTTAAATAGAAGTAAATTACAAATCTGTATAACTTTCTGCCATCAGTTGATAAAATAAATAAATAAATGTCCGGAGTCCCCTTTTAAATGCTCTTCTATCGCAGATGACAGATGTTAGGTGGGTGACTGTTTGTGCACTGGGGTCCAGGAGCTTCAAACTACAACTCTACATTAGGGATGACAGCGCTGACACCTTTATCTACCACGTAGCAGTTTGAATACTGACTTGGAATATTATGTGACTAAACGGCATGAAATAAATAATTTCCATTGTTAATTGCCGCTTATACTGTTATGTTCTGGAGTTTTTGTAAAATCAATGTTTTGACACAAAACTGACAGAACAGAATTACAACTTGTCTCTCAGCCATGTGTGTGATCTGCTCCGGCGCTATCGTTCGGCTTCATTATAAAAAAGACAGAAATCGAGAGGGAGAACGGCAGATATGAGAGAAGTTAGAGGAAGCTACTTTATTTATATTGTGCACATCCCGGGAATGGGGATAGACATGGCGGAAAACAGTGGCGTAACTATAGAAGGTACAAAGTGTGGGGATACCCCCCCCCCTCCCAGGCCCAGAAGCCTATAAGGTCTCTATGTTCTATATGAGGAGAAATGAAGCATCATTGTAAGGGCCCCATTACCGATCCTGCATTTGGGCCCAGCATCTTCTCTCCGGCAGTATCTTCAGGCTGCCACATTCTCCGCAGGGGCGGCCTGTAGAGAGCAGGACTGGAGAATAAAATTGTGGGATACCGGATCGCACAGCAACACACTAAGTATTATAGTAAGGGCCCCATTGCCGATCCTGCATTTGGGCCCAGCATCTTCTCTCCGGCAGTATCTTCAGGCTGCCACATCCTCCGCAGGGATTTCAGTTAGAGAGCCGGAGTGGAGAGCCAAAAAGCAGGATGCCAGATCACACAGCAGCGTACTAAGTAATATAGTAAGGACCCCATTTGGACCCAGCATCTTCTCTCTGTCTGCTGGCAGTATCTTCAGGTTGCCACATCCAGCTAGAGAGCAGCAGGAGAGATAAAGAATGGGATGCGCAGTAGTGCATGTGTGACCTGGAAACTGACAGCATGACGCATGTCTAGTGCACTGCTGTGTGATCCGGCATCCTGCTCTCCAGCATTCCCTTGTGCTGTATCTTCAGGCAGCCCTTCCTCCTCTGACTGTCAATTATATAGGAGAAGGCAGCGGCCGGAACATAAAATGTACAGGAGAGCCGGGTGCCAGATCACACAGCAGCGCACGCCGAGGCTGATGATATGTCTCTTAACTTCATCCTTGGCGCTGTTCCGGTGCAGTTAGTCATTCGCTCCACAGTATGGTAAGACCGTTAGGAGATCTGGGGCATCTGTTAGGAGCACCTCCCGACCCCAGGCGGCCTGACACTTTCTAATGATAATTAGTGGAGCTGGCTGGCCAGGGGTGAGCTGGAACATCGATATGGGGGCGGGTAGTGCTCCTAATGGTCTTACTGGACCGCAGAGCAAACGACTAACTACCCTGGAATGGTGCTGAGAATCAAGGTAAGACACATGCCTTCTTCTTCAGCGTGCCTGTACTATAGGGAGCTATCAGCAGGTTAGATTCATCAAACCTGCTGATAGTTCCCCTTTAAAACCCAAGATTGGACAAGCTAAGGATCTTGTGTTTTCCCGCTCCCTGGCTGGTCGCTGGTTGCTGGTCACAGGCCGAATATCGTCCGGATGAGCATTTTTAGCAACCCTCCTGGCCGATAACCGTCCGTGTAGTCTGCACAGGTTTAGATGTGTGCTGCTGCTTCTTCTAGTATAGTCTGCAGCTGTATAACGCAGCAGTTTGGGCTCCGTCGTCATCGTTAATGATACACCACATACTCACAGAGCCGCAGATAAGGGTTTAAAAAAAGAAACTTCTGTGCTTAACAAATATCTACAGATGTCTGGAAATTAAAGATGAATTAAAGATAATTGGGGAGAACATTCATTCTCTAACCTCAAATTCTCGACAAATTTTACCATTGGAATTAGAAAGTCTTATTTAACGTTCATAAGACTAAGAGCTCGGTTTACTATGTGAGACATGAGGGATTGTCAGCATGGTGGAAGGAAGTTGATTACCGGTGGCTGAAGAAGTTGGATGCAGCCCTAGGGAGTCCTGGAAAACATGGATACAGTCATAGGCCATAGGTTGTATCCATGTTTTCCAGGACTCCCCAGGGCTGCATCCAACTTCTTCAGCCACCAGTGATCAAATGCCGCAAGATCGGACTTGGCATACTCGATTTACTCCTCTCTATTATTATCCTCTCTATTGTGCATACATAATTGGCAAAAAAAAACTGCTTGAAAAACAGTGTTTTTTTCAGTCCCCGACAAAGTCGTTTTTTTTTCTTTATTATTCCATCGACATGGACGAGTTGTGCTTTTTAATGTTGGCAATTTCAGGTTTATATAACTTATTCATTAATTTTTATTAAATTCTTTTGCTTGCGGTTTATATTTACGTCATTCACCGTTTGAGAAAAATAACATTGTAGCTATTCTCTGGGTCAGTACTATTAGGCTGGATTCACACACAGTAAAATAACACAAAATTAATTTTAAGTGAAAATAAAATGTCTGTTTGTTTTTGTCGAAACAGGTTGTAAATAATGAGGATGTTCACATTTTTAGGCTCACACAATCGCGAATATGTCAATTCTTTAAGGAGAAAGACACAGAGAGCGGAGATGCGTAAGACGTCCCATTGAAAGACATAGCAGGTGGGACTTGGGATTCTGTAGTAAGAACGGGACCTGTCATTTAAAATTTTTTTTTCAGAAATCAATAGTTCAAATAATTTTAAGAAACTCTGTAATAGGTTTTATTAAGCAAAAGAGTTTTCTTCTGTACTGAAAAAGGCTGTTTTGCAACCCCCCTTCCCCACTTATCCATTATGGTCTATGGAGAGGGGAGGGGTCGAGGGGGGTGAATAAGCACTGAGAGGAGACAAACAGCTCATGTACAGCAGAGAGCACAAAACATCATCCTGCAATCTTATCTCACCAAGCTAGCAATAATTCCCTCGTATTTACCAATTTTATCAAAGATAACCATTCTTCCAGGCATGGAGCAGATGCCATCATCCATCTCCTAGCAATTACCACCTTAGCCAGAGACCAGAACAAGGAGCTGTCCATTCCATCATATGAGTATCCACCAAGAAGGCTTGCGGAAACGTTATCGTGGACGTTCAGGAGAAGAATATTAGACATATAATCCATGATTTTACCCCAAAAAATCTGAATACAGGAGCGTTCCCACAAGTGAAAAAAAGTCTGCGTCTTCCTGATGACATTCCCAAACCGACACAGTTTCACAAGGGAGAGATATGACCCATAAAGAATCCTAATCTGTATCACCCAATGTGAGGAGTTTACCACAATAGATTTCAGATTACGAAGCCCGGTCTCCCGTCTTAATTCCAGAGTAGGGTTTTTCCTTTCCTTAAAGGAGAAGTCGGGTGAAAAATTTTATTAAAGTATTGTATTGCCCCCCAAAAGTTATACAAATCCCCAATATACACTTATTACGGGAAATGCTTATCAACTTATTTTTCCCTGCACTTACTATTGCATCATGGCTTCACTTCCTGGATAACATGGTGATGTCACTTCCTGGATAACATGGTGATGTCACTTCCTGGATAACATGGTGATGTCACTTCCTGGATAACATAGTGATGTCACTTCCTGGATAACATGGTGATGTCACTTCCTGGATAACATGGTGATGTCACTTCTAAAATTTTTCTAAGATTTTGACAAACTTTAATATATTTATTACTCCGTGCCAGTGTCCTTTGCCCTCCGAAACCTGCAACGACCCCTTCAAGTGTATCAGTGTATTTCCCATTACCCTGGGCCAATAAGTATTTAAGTATTGGAGAGAGCCAGTTGCCCCCATAGCCAAAAAATAAACAAAGCCATACCACCATCTCCCACCGCAAAGGTCCACTTCTCATATTTTATCCTAGGTTTCCTATCTCCCCAAATAAAGGAATTAAGGAGAGAGGCAAGTCTATCCAACCGCCTCTTGGGTATCCAGACCAGGGAGTTGTATAATACAAATAGTACTTGAGGAAGGATGACCGTTTTAATAATGGCCATCTACGTTTCGCTGTTTTTGCTTTGTCAGGTGTGGGGAATAGCTCTGGTCGATCCTAGGTAGCAGTGCAGTAAGCAGGGACACAGACAGGGTAACGTCCAATTTAAGTGTTTTTATTTCACACTTAGCACTTAGCGTCAAAACACAAAGCAAACCTTAACAAAGGCTTAAACACAAATAAACCCTGCTCGGCTGAGCACTTACTAGTACATAACCAATCCCTGACTATACATGGGACCAGCTATCCAGCCCACGGGTACAAGTAACAAAGTATGGTGTGGCCCAAGCAATACCTTCAGTATTCCAGCAGACAGTTCTCCAGGTATGGCCACACTCAGCACTGCAGTGAGCTTCTTTTTAAGGCCCTGATGACCCCCAGCTGTGGGCTATGGAAGCCCAGGACCGAAGCCCGGGTGGAGTGAGCGTCCCACTGCCAACCTCACAACCTCACTCACTGCTCAGGTAGGTAACAGGATTCTCCTCTCCGTTCACCTCCTGTGACAGAACAGCTCCCAGCCCTACCTCTGACGCATCCGTCTGCACAATAAATTCTTTCTTGAAGCTTGGCGTAATGAGGACAGGGGATCCACACAACGCTAACTTCAAGGCCTGAAAAGCGCTTTCTGCTTTTGCATTCCACCGCACCATGACTGACCCTTTACCTTTCAAAAGGTCGGTCAGGGGAGCGGACACTGGCGAAGTTGGGTATAAACCGACTGTAATACCCAACAATGCCCAAAAATGCCCTGACCTGTTTGGTGCTCACAGGTTGAGGCCATCCCTGGATAGCATCAACCTTGTTGACCTGGGGCTTAATTACACCTCGTCCAATCACATACCCCAAGTAGCGCGTCTCCTCCATCCCAACAGCACACTTCTTGGGGTTTGCAGTGAGGCCAGCTGCCCTTAGAGAGTCCACTACGGCCTGTACTTTGGCCAAGTGACTCTCCCAGCCATAGCTGAAGATGATAATATCATCCAGATAGGCTGATGCGTATCTCCTGTGAGGCTTCAGCACTATGTCCATTAGGCGTTGGAACGTCGCGGGGGCCCCGTGAAGTCCGAACGGTAACACGACATAGTGGAAAGGACCCTCAGGGGTGATGAAGGCTGTCTTTTCTTTAGCGCTCTCCGTTAGGGGTACTTGCCAGTATCCCTTGGTGAGATCGAGCGTAGTGAAATACCGAGCACTTCCCAGTCTTTCAATAAGCTCGTCTACACGTGGCATGGGATAGGCGTCAAATTTGGAAACTTTGTTTAACTTTCTAAAGTTGTTACAAAAACGAAGAGTTCCATCTGGTTTGGGAATCAGAACAATGGGACTGGCCCATTCACTTTTGGACTCTTCTATGACGCCTAACTGTAGCATGTTCCGTACCTCTTCTGCAATGGCCTGCCGACGTGCCTCAGGGACTCGGTATGGTCTTAGACAAATTTTTACCCCTGGCTCTGTGACAATGTCATGCTTGATTACAGACGTGTGCCCAGGTAATTCCGAAAACACGTCTGTATTCCTGGCTACAAATTCCCTAGCCTCTTGGCGTTGTCCTTTTGTGAGGGTTTCCGAAATTGTCACCTCCGCACTGGCCCCCGCAGGCGTAACTGTAGCCTTAGGGGGTAGTACAGAAGGGAGATTAGCTGGAGACCTTTCTGTAAGCAGACTCTCCCTGTCCTTCCAAGCTTTCAGCAAATTGACATGGTACACCTGCTCGGGCTTCCTCCTACCAGGCTGACGTACCCTGTAGTTAACTTCCCCCACCTTCTCGATTATCTCATAGGGTCCCTGCCACTTGGCAAAAAATTTGCTTTCCACGGTGGGAATTAGAACCAAAACCCGGTCGCCCGGGTTAAAGGTCCTTACTGTGGCGGACCTGTTGTAGACCCGGCTTTGAGCCCTTTGAGCAGCCTCCATGTGCTCCTTAACAATGGGCATAATGGCCGCCATCCTGTCCTGCATACCAGCAATGTGGTCTATAATCCTTTTGTGGGGGGTGGGTTCCTGCTCCCAAGTCTCCTTTGCAATATCCAACAGGCCTCTGGGATGTCTGTCATAGATCAACTCAAAGGGAGAAAACCCAGTAGAGGCTTGTGGTACCTCCCGAATGGCAAACATTAAATAGGGTAACATTACATCCCAGTCCCTCCCATCCTTGTCCACCACCTTTTTCAGCATACTCTTCAAGGTTTTATTAAACCTTTCTACTAGTCCGTCTGTCTGAGGATGGTATACAGACGTGCGTAGCTGTTTTATGTTGAAGAGTTTACACAGTTCCCTGGTGACTTTGGACATGAAAGGGGTACCCTGATCCGTAAGGATTTCCTTGAGTAGTCCCCCTCGGCAAAACATGGCAAATAGCTCCTTGGCTATCAGCTTTGCCGATGTGTGCCGCAGTGGGATGGCCTCAGGATAACGAGTAGCATAGTCCATTACTACCAGTATATGCTGGTGCCCCCGAGCAGACCTAACCAATGGACCTACCAAGTCCATCACGATCCTTTAAAATGGGACCTCGATGATGGGTAGAGGTACCAGCGGATTTCGAAAATGTCCCATGGGTGCATGTAATTGACATTCGGGGCACGACTCACAGTAACGTTTAACCTCACCGTATACCCCTGGCCAATAGAATCGCTGCAAGATGCGATCCATCGTTTTTGTGGTCCCTAGGTGTCCACCAAGCACATGTTTATGAGCCAACGTCAGAACCGTTTGGCGATAAGGCTGTGGTACCAGCAATTGCTCACAGGTCTCACCCCGCAACTTATCAACTCGGTATAGTAGGTCTTGGTCAACCATAAAGTGGGGAAATATTTGATCAGCATTGGCGTGCTGTGGCACCCCATTCACTACCACAACATTTTCCTGTGGGGTTCTGGAGCTGTGCGGTTGTCACGGGATACCTCCAAATCCGACAACTGTGGCCCGGTCACTGACTCCTCAGTTTCACCTGCCATTACTTCTAGGGGAAATACAGAATTAACCTTATTTTCTTCACAGGTCACCCCTACGGCAGGTACCCCAGAGTCTGGGTCATTGGGCTCAGGGTCTAGGTCTTGTCCTTTCTGTTTGGGGGGTACTTTAGGCGGTGGGCTCCCCGACCTTTGATTTCTCCGCCACAGAGTCCAGAACAAGGGGAAGTCCCGTCTCAAAATAAGGTCATGGGGCAAGTTCATGACAACCCCTACCTCATGTTGTCTCTCTCCACAGGAGGTCTGGATAGCAACAGCCACGGTGGGATAGACTTTTACATCTCCATGAATACACAGGACCCCTACTGTGTGGCCCGTTACAGACCCAGGGTCAATATGGGACCCATTAATTAGTGTCACCCGACTTCCAGAGTCCAGCAAGGCCAGGACCTGGCGCCCTGCTACCGTCACCTGGCATAGGTGGCACTCATCGACAGAGCCTGGAATGGCAGCTGTAAAAACAGGGGCTGCATAAAGGGACACCCTCCGTGCAGAGCTGCAGTCCATAGGCTCAGTTACGTGGGGGCAATTGGCTGCAATATGGCCAGGCTCCTGGCAGGACCAACAGATGGGAGCCTCTCCTCCTCCCCTGGGGCATCTCCCGGACATAGGGATTTGATCTTGCCCGGGAACTAGCAGCTACCATGGGCCTTTGGGGCTTGTGGTTGGCCGGGGACTGAGAGGCCTTCTTCGTCAGAGCTTGGGTAGCCCAGTACCTCTCCACCATCCCCACCAGAGCATTAGCATCAGTCCCCATGCCCCACCCACTGCTGTGTCTCCCTCGGCAAGGCCCTCGGAAAGCGGTCCAAGACAACTTTCTCCACCATCTGGGCCGGGGTTGATGTCTCCGACTGAAGCCACTTGCGGACCAGGTGGATGAGGTGGTGCATCTGGGCCCTGGGTGGTAATGCCTCTTGGTACCTCCAGCTATGGACTCTTTGAGCCCGAAGGTGTAGATCAACTCCTAAGCGGGCTAAGATCTCTGCTTTCACCGTGGCATAATCCCGGGCTTCCTGCTCGCTTAGGTCAAAGTAGGCCTGCTGTGGCTCTGCGATGAGGAAGGGTGCCAACACCCTAGCCCAGTATTGCTGCGGCAGCCTTTCGCGGGTGGCCAATCTTTCGAAGCCCATCAGGAATGCTTCTACGTCATCCTTGGACGTCATCTTTGTCATGGCTTTCCGGACTTCCCTCCTGGCGTCATGTTCCGGCATCGCTGCACCCAGCTTTTGTTGTGCAGCCGCTAGTGCTGTCATCTGCTGTGCTAGCAGTCTGTTAGTTTCTTGCTGCTGTAAGTTGGACTGAACCAGCTGCATAATCAGCTCCTCCATGGTTGTGGCTTTTTGCTTCAGCGCTGTTGAAAGCCAGGACATGCAACAAGTGTATGCTTCACTGCACCGTGCCCGCATCCTCCACCATATGTGGGGAATAGCTCTGGTCGATCCTAGGTAGCAGTGCAGTAAGCAGGGACACAGACAGGGTAACGTCCAATTTAAGTGTTTTTATTTCACACTTAGCGTCAAAACACAAAGCAAACCTTAACAAAGGCTTAAACACAAATAAACCCTGCTCGGCTGAGCACTTACTAGTACATAACCAATCCCTGACTATACATGGGACCACCTATCCAGCCCACGGGTACAAATAACAAAGTATGGTGTGGCCCATGCAATACCTTCAGTATTCCAGCAGACAGTTCTCCAGGTATGGCCACACCTCAGCTCTGCAGTGAGCTTCTTTTTAAGGCCCTGATGACCCCCAGCTGTGGGCTATGGAAGCCCAGGACCGAAGCCCGGGTGGAGTGAGCGTCCCACTGCCAACCTCACTCCAGAAAAAGCAGGTCCCAGTACGTATTTTAACAATCAGTCTATGTTAGCTATGGCCAATACAGACAACCAGGCTATCAATCCTGCTTTACCTGTGTCTGGGTTAACCCCTTGGTTACCAGAGACACACCCAGGGCTTATCAGACACAGTTTAACCACTTCAGTGGCAGATATCTGTGCTCCCAAACCATGCCTCTCTTACACAGGGAACAGAAGTTCCCTTGCAGAGCAAAAACAGCGAAATGTATGTTTTATGTTCCCAGTCTCCAAACTGCACAGCTGCTTTTCTCCTCTACCTGCTCATTCTTCCCCTTGGCCCCTCCCCCCTCCATAGGTTATTATGGACTGAGCAAACCCATCTTTATTTTTCTCCTCCTCTGTAATGGAGATAAGAAGTGTGACGGGCTGGAAAACTAACAAAAACTATTACAGAGTTTCACAGAATTGCTTGTACTGTTGATTTCTGCAAAAAATATTAAATGACAGCTACACTTTAACAAACCAGCAGCCCTTGTAAACTTTCCAGTTGATGCCTGTGTGATGCCGTTTCCAATGTCACATGTGCATAAACATATAAGGGGACAAATCTACAATTGAGTCTAAAATGTGTGATTTCCCTACAGAGTATTCGTCTGTTTTTTTTACCCAGCCTAATAGAAATTCAACTAAGTTTTCATAAATTTGTGTGAAGTAATATTCTCAGAATATTTGCAAAAAATTGCCCAAACAAATTCACCTGGTACTGACCAGACGTAGGCCCGCACCAGTTTGTGCAACTTTAAAAAAAATGCACAAACGCAAATTTTTGGGTAAATATTCGCCCATCAAAAACTTGTTCATGAATAAAACTTAGACTCGGGGTAGTTCACCCCAATATTTTTTTCTTTTAAAGGGAACCTGTCACCCGGCATTATGGCGCAGAGACCGCGAGAACCCCAGGTGGAGCCCTGGATAAGTACCCTTTCCTGCAAGTCCCGCTCCTGGACCGGGTCCCGGAACAGAGATCTCGCCTTCGGAAGCGGTGCGCGCGCTCTGCACAGATGAGGCCTGGGTCTAGGAGCGGGACTTGCAGGAAAGGGTACTTATCCGGGGCTTTACCGGGGGGGGTCGGGCGGGCTATGCGCCGTAATTCTGGGTGACAGGTTCCCTTTAAATCAACTGGTACCAGAAAGTGCCAGAGATTTGTAGTTAACTTCTATTAAAAAATCTCCAGTCTTCCAGTACTTATCAGCTGCTGTATGTCCTGCAGGAGGTGGTGTATTCTTTCCAGTCTGACACAGTGCTCTCTGCTGCCACCTCTGTCCATGTCAGGAACTGTCCAGAGCAGCAGCAAATCCTCATAGAAAACCTCTCCTGCTCTGGACAGTTCCTGACATGGACAGAGGTGGCAGCAGAGAGCACTGTGTCAGACTGAAGAGAATACACCACTTCCTGCAGGACATACAGCAGCTGATAAGTACTGGGAGATGAGATATTTTAATAGAAGTAAATTACAAATCTATATAACTTTCTGGCACTATTTGATTTTAAAGAATTTATTATGTTAACAACCCCTTTTAAAAGGGCAAAAAATCCAATTATTCACTTATTAATAGGCACAAAGCCCTTGATAAATATCTCCCATAGAACCATAATGCGTCCGTATAATTCCACGTCCAGATACATATTGTTCCACTCAGGTAAAAAAAAATAATTCATAATAAAGTCAGATTTCCTGACTGCTAATATTCACTTAAAATCCCATCAGCCTCAGAAACAATGTGACAATATCAATGATTTCCCGGGCTGCCATTCACAGCAAGGTGCATTGGAGTTCTCATTCAGGATAGTGTCTGTCTTTGGATAATCGATAACCTGCCAGGCCTGGCCGGGGGAGGGGGGGGGGGGGAAGGGTCGTCGCTCACTCACATCTATCTGTTACAGTAGAGTATAGGACGCCGTTCTCTGTCACCAGCAATGGAAATTCTAGTTCTGAGTGGAAATTCCCTTTAAGTGTCTGTTGAGTATCACTTACTTATAGGCGGTTACTGTTAGGCGCCTTCGGCTCGCGAGGTCCAGCTAATGTAGAACTGAAATGATATATATTATATAGAAGCAACAATAATAATAAAGTGGTAGCAGCGCAGTAAAGTACAGATGTGACAACCTGCCCGAGCGATGTCGTAGCCATTATGCAGCCACATTATGGGGAAAAAAAGCCCTTTTCTGTTTCTTGAAGGGGGATGACGGATCCCGCCAGCTTTTTCCCCTAAGGTGTTTTACAAACCACAACAATAGAACCAAAATGTCACCGAAATCTCGAGAACATTCAACCTCTGCAGTGCCGTCACACACATCGTAATCTCATCAATGTCAAAGAGCAGAAACCTGAAGTTGTGACTCGTATAGATTAACTGTACTCCCCACTTCCTGTGCCATTTAGAGCACCAAGGTTTTTCACTGTAAGGATTTTTTTTAATTCACATTATGTTTCTAGTACACAGCCTGAGCCTTGCCCAACGTGGCTGACCATCTAGATCGTCGTTCGCTTAACCCTTTGAGGACCAGGCCCAAAATGACCCAGTGGGCCGCGCAAATTTTGATCTTAGTGTTTTCGTTTTTCCCTCCTCCTCTTCTAAGAGCTCCAGCACTCTCAGTTTTCTATCTACAAGCGATGTAAGGGCTTATTTGTTACAGGAATAGTTGTACTGTGTAATGGCGTCTTTCATTTTACCATAACATGTATGACGGAAACCCAAATATATTATTTATGAAGATATAAATAGGTGAAATCGTAAAAAAAGAATGCAATATGGTAACGTTTGGGGGGTTTCTGTGTCTACGTAATTTACTATATGGTAACAGCGAACTTTTTTTTTTTACACATTTGAAGTCCCTTTGGAGGACTTTTACATACACTAGTTAGATTTCTACACTGATGATTGCTATGCCATAGGCATAGCATTGATCAGTGTTATCGGCGATCTGCTCATTGAGCCTGCCTGTGCAGGCATATGGGCCTATTACACCGGTCGTTTAGAGGAGCAAACGAGCGCTCTCAGCGCTCGTTTGCTCCTCGTTCCCCGCTCGCTGCCGCCGCTATTCAACGCGGCTGCAGCGAGTGGTTGAGTGCAGGAGGGGGCGGCGGGGAGCTGCGGAGGGGCTGCCCAGGGGATCGCTGATCGTCCGGGCAGCCCATAGGATATAGCAGCGTCTGTTGCCGACGCTCCTATTCAACGGAGCGACGGCAGCAGATCGCTGCTATATCAGTCACTTGTTTTTCAACATGTTGAAAAACAAGCGACTGCAACGATCAGCCGACATGAACGATGTTGGCTGATCGTTGCACTCTATTCCACCGAACGATTATCGTCCGTAGCGGCCGATATCGGCCGAATACGAACGATAATCGTTCCGTGGAATAGGGCCTTTACACTTAAACGCCGCGGTCGCGCCGCGGCGTTTAAGGGGTTAATGACACGCGGCAGCGCGATCGCTGCAGCGTGTCATTACCGGTGAGGTCCCGGCTGCTCACTGCGCGCTTCATAGCGGGAGAACCACCCAGGACGTACAGTTACGTCCAGGGTCGTCTGGTGACAGACTTTCATGACGTAACCCTACGTCCTGGGTCGTCTAGATGCCAAGAATGTGTTGTTGCTTTTTTTTTACTTATACATTGCTTTATTAAAGTTATTTTAGTTTGTAATTTAACTTCATTAAAATAAATGTATTGTTTTTTTAAGGTCCAATTACACCAGGCGATTATCGGACGTCCGGATGATGATTGTTTATTGTAATAGTTCATGTTTAAAGGGAACCAATCAGCCCAATTGGGCGATATGGTTCCCTGAACCGCTGTATACAGTTCCTGCAGCAGCCGCGGCTGCAGCAGGATATGTACTGTATAACCGAAAAAAAATCTCCCGGGCGCATGACAGGCAGCAACGGGGGAAGTAGGCAATAACGTAGGAACTGTATACAACGGTTCAGGGAACCATATCAACCTGATTGAGTTGATTGGTTCCCTTTAACCCCTTCAGGACCGGGCTAATTTTCGTTTCTGCGGTTTCGTTTTTCCTCCTCGTGTTTAAAAGGCCATAGCGCTTGCAATTTTTCACCTACAGACCTACATGAGCCCTTACTTTTTGTGCCACTAATTGTACTTTACGATGGCAGACTTAGTTTTTCCATAAAGTACGCTGTGAAACCAGAAAAAAATTATATGCACGGTGAAATTGAAAAAAAGAAAGCAATTTGTTTTCATTTTGGGGGGGTTTCATGTTTACGCCATGTTTTCGTCCTATGATAAAACTGACGGGTTATATATGTTCCTCAAGTCAGTACGATTACAACTATATGAGGCACTATTGGGGACTGGCTACTATATAGGACACTTGGAAGCTGGCTACTATATGGGACACTATTGGGGACTGGCTACTAGATGGGGCACTATTGGGATCTGGCTACTAGATGGGGCACTATTGGGGGCTGGCTACTAGATGGGGCACTATTGGGGGCTGGCTACTAGATGGGGCACTATTGGGATCTGGCTACTAGATGGGGCACTATTGGGGGCTGGCTACTAGATGGGGCACTATTGGGAGCTGGCTACTATATAGGACACTATTGGGAGCTGGCTACTATATAGGACACTATTGGAAGCTGGCTACTATATGTGACACTATTGGGGGCTGGCTACTATATGGGACACTATTGGGAGCTGGCTACTATATAGGACACTATTGGGAGCTGGCTACTATATAGGACACTATTGGAAGCTGGCTACTATATGTGACACTATTGGGGACTGGCTACTAGATGGGGCACTATTGGGGGCTGGCTACTAGATGGGGCACTATTGGGGGCTGGCTACTAGATGGGGCACTATTGGGGGCTGGCTACTAGATGGGGCACTATTGGGGGCTGGCTACTATATGGGACACTATTGGGAGCTGGCTACTATATAGGACACTGTTGGAAGCTGGCTACTATATGGGGCACTATTGGGGTCTAGCTACTATATGGGACACTATTGGGAGCTACTATATGGGACACTTGGGGTTTGTTACTATTTGGGCACCATTGGCGGGGCTGGCTACTATGTTGATCACTATTAAGAGCGCTGGCTACTATTTGGGGCAATATTGGGGGGGGGGGGGGGGGGTTGGCTTGTACATGGGGCAATATTAGGGCTTTGGCTACTAAATGGGGCACAATTATAGGATCACCTTCAGGTACCATACTAGGCAGCAACCCAGTCATCCTTATAGGGTGGTGGTACATGTGTTATAATTGTTACGTGCAGCAGTGATCTGGTTGCTTCCCTCCAGAGAGGAGCCCTCTGTCTAGCAATGACAACTGCTCTAACACACCGCGATTGGCTCCCCCTAGCTTAGAGGGTTTAATCATATGTCATGGTAATTGATCATGTCATTTATCACACTGCTGACAGTGCTAGGAACACTGCACGCTGCTCTGACAGTGCCAGGAACGAAGCACGCTGCTCTGACAGTGCCAGGACCGCCGCACGCTACTCTGACAGTGCCAGGAACGCTGCACGCTGCTCTGACAGTGCCAGGAACGCTGCACGCTGCTCTGACAGTGCCAGGAATGCTGCACGCTGCTCTGACAGTGCCAGGAACGCCGCACACTGCTCTGACAGTGCCAGGAACGCCGCACACTGCTTTGACAGTGCTAGGAACGCCGCACGTGCTCCGACAGTGCCAGGAACGCTGCACGTGCTCTGACAGTGCCAGGAAGGAAACACGCTGCTCTGACAGTGCTAGGAACGCCGCACACTGCTCTGACAGTGCTAGGAACGCAACACGCTGCTCTGACAGTGCTAGGAATGCCGCACGCTGCTCTAACAGTGCCAGGAACGAAACCCGCTGCTCTGACAGTGCCAGGAACGCTGCACGCTGCTCTGACAGTGCTAGGAACGCTGCACGTGCTCTGACAGTGCCAGGAACGAAGTACACTGCTCTGACAGTGCTAGGAACGCTGCACACTGCTCTGACAGTGCTAGGAACGCCGCACGCTGCTCTGACAGTGCTAGGAACGCCACACACTGCTCTGACAGTGCTAGGAACGCCGCACGCTGCTCTGACAGTGCTAGGAACGCCGCACGCTGCTCTGACAGTGCTAGGAACGCCGCACGCTGCTCTGACAGTGCTAGGAACGCCACACGCTGCTCTGACAGTGCTAGGAACGCCGCACGCTGCTCTGACAGTGCTAGGAATGCCGCACGCTGCTCTGACAGTGCTAGGAACGAAACCCGCTGCTCTGACAGTGCTAGGAACGCCGCACATGCTCTAGAAAGTGCCAGGAGACCAGCATGTTGCTCTGACAGTGCCAGCAGGGCCGTTTTAATACATTGGTGGGCCCAGTGCACAGCCCTCAAGAGTGGCCCCCCCCTTCCCTTTCGGCACATTGTATAATGTACTGAATTTGCCCCCACACTGTATCAAGAGCCCCAATACATACAGTAGTTACCTTATAACACTATTTCCATCATACAGTGATTACATATTACATAAAAACTGCACTAAACAAAACAGAAAGATATCACCAATGATAGCATTACATAATACCGCCACATCATGACCCCTAACACTACAACCCTATAACAGAGTGCAGTTACATCCAGTGACTCACCGGGGGCGTCTTCTCCGATCAGAGTCTGTCACCTTTTCTTTTTCTCTCCATCCAGCCTGGGCCACCTTGAAGTCTTCTCCTGGCTGTGAATCTTCTCTCCGGAATCTGCCAGACAAATATTTTAGGCTCCAACACATACAGTAGTTAGGTCCCTTGTACCCCTATACAGTAGTTACACCCCTCTGTACCCCTACATAGTTACACCCCTCTGTGCCTCCATAGTTTTAAGGTGTCCCTGTAGTATATAGACCCTCATGTGCTCCTCCAGTTATATACAGCCCTCCTGTGTGCTCCCCCAGTAGTATATAGCCCCCCCCTGTGCTCTCCCACAATAGTATATAGCCCCCCTGTGCTCTCCCACAATAGTATATAGCCCCCCTGTGCTCTCCCACAATAGTATATAGCCCCCCTGTGCTCTCCCACAATAGTATATAGCCCCCCTGTGCTCTCCCACAATAGTATATAGCCCCCCTGTGCTCTCCCCCAATAGTATATAGCCCCCCTGTGCTCTCCCACAATAGTATATAGCCCCTCTGTGCTCTCCCCAATAGTATATAGCCCCCCTGTGCTCTCCCCAATAGTATATAGCCCCCCTGTGCTCTCCCCCAATAGTATATAGCCCCCCTATGCTCTCCCACAATAGTATATAGCCCCCCTATGCTATCCCACAATAGTATATAGCCCCCCTATGCTCTCCCACAATAGTATATAGCCCCCTGTGCTCTCCCACAATAGTATATAGCCCCCCCTGTGCTCTCCCCCAATAGTATATAGCACCCCTGTGCTCTTCCCCCAATAGTATATAGCCCCCCTGTGCTCTCCCCAATAGTATATAGCCCCCTGTGCTCTCCCCCATAGTATATAGCCCCCTGTGCTCCCCAAGAGTATATAGCCACCTGTGCTCCCCAATAGTATATAGCCCCCTGTGCTCCCCCCATAGTATATAGCCCCCTGTGCTCCCCTATAGTATATAGCCCCCTGTGCTCCCCCATAGTATATAGCCCCCTGTGTTTCCCAGTAGTATATAGCTCCCCTGTGCTCCCCCGTAGTATATAGCTCTCCTGTGCTCCCCCATAGTATATAGCCCCCTGTGCTCCCCCATAGTATATAGTTCCCCTGTGCTCCCCAGTAGTATATAGCTCCCCTGTGCTCCCCAGTAGTATATAGCTCCCCTGTGCTCCCCCATAGTATATAGCCCCCTGTGCTCCCCCATAGTATATAGCCCCCCTGTGCTCCCCCATAGTATATAGCCCCCCTGTGCTCCCCCATAGTATATAGCTCACCTGTGCTCCCCAATAGTATATGCGCTCCCCCTCCCATATAACATTGAAAAAAAAAAACCCTTACTCACCTGGGTCCACGTGTTCCTCTTCTCTTCCCTCTTGTGGCTGCACTTCCTGCGGTCACAAGAGGCTGCACTCCCCTTACCCTCGCGCCGACGCTCCAGTGACGTCGGGCGCTAGAGGGAGAGTGCAGCCTCTTGTGACCGCAGGAAGTGCAGCCACAAGAGTGACTGACAGGGAGGGAGCCAATGGCTCTCTCTCTGTCAGTATCGCTGCTGCTGAAACGCCACAGCAGCAGCGGGCGGGGGCAGTGGCGGACGGGGGGGGGCCCTGCAGGGGGTGCCATGGAGGGGTAAGTAGATTACCCATACATGGCGCTCCCGCCTGACAGGCTGGTGGCCGGAGCCCTATGTGCACATAGCAACGGCCGGCCTGCTCGGGGGGGCCCCTTTAACCAGTGGGCCCGGTGCACGTTCACCATGTGCCCTCTGGTTAAAGCGGCCCTGAGTGCCAGGAGTGCCGCACGCTGCTCTGATAGTGCCAGGAACGCCGCACGCTGCTCTGACAGTGCTAGGAACGCCGCACACTGCTCTGACAGTGCTAGGAACGCCGCACGCTGCTCTGACAGTGCCAGGAGACCAGCATGCTGCTCTGACAGTGCTAGGAACGCCGCACACTGCTCTGACAGTGCCAGGAACGCCGCACGCTGCTCTGACAGTGTCAGGAACGCCGCACGCTGCTCTGACAGTGCTAGGAACGCCGCACGCTGCTCTGACAGTGCCAGGAACGCCGCACGCTGCTCTGACAGTGCCAGGAACGCCGCACGCTGCTCTGACAGTGCCAGGAACGCCGCACGCTGCTCTGACAGTGCTAGGAATGCCGCACGCTGCTCTGACAGTGCCAGGAACGCTGCACTCTGCTCTGACAGTACCAGGAACGCTGCACGCTGCTCTGACAGTGCCAGGAACGCCGCACGCTGCTCTGACAGTGCCAGGAACGCCTCATGCACTCTTCAATAATTATCAAGGTTGGCTGCAACTTTGTCCAATTTTTTAATAGTTTAACACCCTATGGTCTATTGGACTTGCTGTGAAGCATGTCTGTAAATGCTATTAAAATAATTCCAAGATGGCAGCCCCCATAACAATGATCACAAATTACATAAATAAATAATAATAATAAAAAGTATATGAAAACAGAAACAGACTAGAACAGAAAAAAAAATGTGTTTCAGCACCTGGCTCTAATCAGTAGAAAAAAAAATAGTATAGGAGATACATTCCCTTTAATATAAGCGATTTGTGGACTTTTTAAATCTGGACTCGGAAACAGAGAGCCTGTCCAAACCTAGATATAGAGAAAGTACTGAGAGCCTGTGAACTAGATAGCAGGACGGGCAGATTGGAATTCCAGTGAATGCGGCCGAGCTGCAATACCATTCACCACCAGTAGACCAGGGTGGCGCTGTTTCAGAAAAGCAAAGCAGACGATTTTTGTACTGTTAAATGAATGTTTATTTGTCCTCCTATCACCTGAACCTCATAGTGAACTGAAAAGATTTAGAATGGGAATTGATTAGCTGATTTGTCTGCGGCGCCATAGTGAATACAGAACCTTGGGAGTAAATCCTATGATTTGCTGTATAACAAGGAGCATTGTGATCTCATGTACCCTGATGTACTCTTCAATAATTATACACTTTATAACCCGGTGAAGCCGCACACTGTGTCGGATAACGCCACACGCTGACACATAGGTATACATATAAAGCTGTTTTTCTGCTGTATACTGATTTCTGAAACCTCCCCAGTACCCTGCTGGAAAGCTATACATTTGTTCCTGGTTTTAAAATTAACCCTTTATCAGGAATGGCGGCTCCGAACATAGAAATAACAAATATCCCGAAATCTATCCGTTCCTGTTTCCAGTTTGCTTTATTAAAGGAGAATTTAGCGCACAGAACAGAAACCAAATGACATAGGTATAGGATTGCATGGGAACGGCCATGGGGTACTTGTGACTGTGTATAGGAATGCAGTAGATGCTTTTTGTATACGCAGATGCTGAGCATTGTTATATCTGGTAAGCCTTGGAATGTCACGGAAAAAGCTCTAAATCTGTACATGCACATATGAGGGAAGCAATAGCTCACGTGCAAGCTATCACCCCCCCCCACCCCCCCCCCCCAGTTCTCTATGAAGGTATGTTATTATTCCAATCGAGGCAATGACATAAGCAGTTACCAAACAGATTTGACAGCCGTGATCTCCGGCATAAACAATGGACTAAAACCCAATCCGTTATACTCTGTGCACTGGAATACAAAGAAGCATACTGTATAATATACGTCTACAATGGATAGAATAAAAATGGTCCATTGGAATCCACCACCATTGTTTGTTATTTAGGGATAGCTTTGGTCATCGCTTATATGCTGCCCGAGCCCTGGGTCATCACTATGATCCCCATTGGCTTCTCTTTGCTCCATTGGCCTAGACTGATCTATTTCTATTAGAGATGAGCGAGCACGCTCTATAGAGTGTAGTATTCGCTCAAGTATTGGCCTACTGGAAAGTCCTTGATACTCAGGTGAGTGCTGGTTGCCTCAGCCGTTGATTGGCTGAGCGGCGACAGTATAGACAGATGGAAGACTGGAGCGGTAAGTATAATTTCCCCGCCCCCCTCCCAACCAACAGAGCATAGTGTGGCCCCCAGAGGGTAAAACTAACACCCTGGTGCCCAGATTGTAACTTTGTTAGATTAACCAGGTACATTCCACTCTGCCATGCCCCTGCGTGGGGTAGGTGGATGGGGGGGGGGGGCACCTTGATTTCAATGGGGCTTGTCACTCAAATCGAGCTCTCGAGTATAGAAAAAAAAACCTGATTCAAGTAACGAGCATTCAATTATTTTGGTGCGCGCTCATCTCTACTCCCAAAAGGTGGGGAGGAATCTATCAATCGAGGTTGGTGGAGTGGGGTGAAGCCATTGGCCATCCAAATGACTTGTGATTCGGGCAGCACAAAGTGATTACAGGTTCCTTTTCGAAGAGGTTCTCAAAGAATATAACATTGATGGCCTGACCTCATGTTTGATGGGTGTGTGTGTGTGTGTGTGTGTGTGGAACAGCCGTCCCGTTGAAAAACAAAATAGAATAAAAAAAAAAAAATCCAGAAGTCGAATGGGTGGTCCAGCGTTTCCCATATCACTGTATATACAAAAACAAATGTCAGCCCACTGGACTCTTCAACCATAATAAGCAAGGATTTACATTAGATTTACATTTACATTACAATTTTTTCATTAGGACTATGTATCAGTTTTATCAGCAGTTTTATCATCTCCTGTTTTATAACGTGATGCCGACTGATCAGACTGCATTTTTAATGTAATAGACTCACTTTCAGTTTATTTAAAGGGATTGTCCGGCCAGGACCATCCAACATAATGCCCAGGATGGAGCGAGTGAAAAAAATAACATACACCTACCTCCCTGGCTCCTGCGCTGGTGCTCGTACTCCGCTGCTCACCAATTGCGGCCACCACCAAAAATTCTAAAAAATATGTTTAACATAAAAACCCATTTTCTGGTGACATATTCCCTTTAAAGTGGTTTTCTGATGATGAAAACCTAAAGGCCCTATTCCACGGAACTTTTTCGAACGATTATCGTTCATAAAATCGTTCCAACGACTGCTCGTTAACGATATTCGTTCTGTGGAATAGCTGTAAACGAGCGAACGACAACAGCGAAATCGTCGTTGAGTCATTCACTATTTTTTTTCAACATGTCGAAAAAAAATCGTTGGTCTTTCAACAATAATTCACTAATCTTTTCGTTGAATAAAAAATCTTTCAGTCGTTCTTGAAATGTCTACCTACATTTCCCCACGTTTTAAACGACCATGTATCAGTGTAACGACCGCAAAAAAATCGTTACACTACAAATATCGTTAACGTTCCCACGCGTATTATGTGTTATCGTTCGCTTAAAAAAAAGTTAAGTGCTCGTTAACGAGCGGTCGTTGGAGCGAGTCTATAAACGATAATCGTTCCGTGAAATAGGGCTATTAGCCTTTATACTGCCTACAGCTTGTTTTATTTATGCTAACTGGACACTTTGAGGTGGCTATCCTCCAGGCAACGCATTCTCCTTCTCAAAAACTCCCGATCCTACATCTATATAATAAAAATCAAAGTCTGTCTGTCCTTCTGTCTGTCCTTCTGTCTGTCTGTCCTTCTGTCTGTCTGTCTGTCTGTCCTTCTGTCTGTCTGTCTGTCCCATATAGACTTCCAAACACCTGAACCGTTTGACCCCAAATTTGGCACACAGATACATTGGGTGCCCGGGAAGGTTATTGCGAAGGTCCCGTCCCCGCCAGATGTACAGGAGGGGAGGGGGAGGGGAGAGCCCCATAGAGCGCCCCATAGAGATGAATGGGAAAATCTCCTCACTGCAAACACAGGTGATATAATTAGCTGCAGCAGACACGGCAGTTGGAGCCTTAGCAACCAATAGGATTACTGCTTTCATTTTCACAGGGAGTTGTGGTTGCTAGGGAAGCTGCCTCACAACATCCACAGTAATAACTGGTAGACCCCCTACTCCATCTATACAGTACATGTATACAGGACCTCCTACTCCATCTATACAGTACATGTATATACAGGGCCCCCTACTCCATCTATACAGTACATGTATATACAGGGCCCCCTACTCCATCTATACAGTACATGTATATACAGGGCCCCCTACTCCATCTATACACTACATGTATATACAGGACCCCCTACTCCATCTATACAGTACATATATATACAGGACCCCCTACTCCATCTGTACAGTACATGTATATACAGGGCCCCCTACTCTATCTATACAGTACATGTATATACAGGACCCCCTACTCCATCTATACAGTACATGTATATACAGGGCCCCCTACTCCATCTATACAGTACATGTATATACAGGGCCCCCTACTCCATCTATACAGTACATGTATATACAGGACCCCCTACTCCATCTATACAGTACATGTATATACAGGGCCCCCTACTCCATCTATACAGTACATGTATATACAGGAGCCCCTACTCCATCTATACAGTACATGTATATACAGGTCCCCCTACTCCATCTATACAGTACATGTATATACAGGGCCCCCTACTCCATCTACACAGTACATGTATATACAGGACCCCCTACTCCATCTGTACAGTACATGTATATACAGGGCCCCCTACTCCATCTATACAGTACATGTATATACAGGGCCCCCTACTCCATCTATACAGTACATGTATATACAGGACCCCCTACTCCATCTATACAGTACATATATATACAGGACCCCCTACTCCATCTGTACAGTACATGTATATACAGGGCCCCCTACTCCATCTATACAGTACATGTATATACAGGACCCCCTACTCCATCTATACAGTATATGTATACAGGGCCCCCTACTCCATCTATACAGTACATGTATATACAGGACCCCCTACTCCATCTATACACTAGATGTATATACAGGGCCCCCTACTCCATCTATACAGTACATGTATACAGGGCCCCCTACTCCATCTATACAGTACATGTATATACAGGACCCCCCCATCTATACAGTACATGTATACAGGACCCCCCCATCTATACAGTACATGTATATACAGGACCCCCTACTCCATCTATACAGTACATGTATATACAGGGCCCCCTACTCCATCTATACAGTACATGTATACAGGACCCCCTACTCCATCTATACAGTACATGTATATACAGGACCCCCTACTCCATCTATACAGTACATGTATACAGGACCCCCTACTCCATCTATACAGTACATGTATATACAGGACCCCCTACTCCATCTATACAGGACATGTATATACAGGACCCCCTACTCCATCTATACAGGACATGTATATACAGGACCCCCTACTCCATCTATACAGGACATGTATATACAGGACCCCCTACTCCATCTATACAGTACATATATATACAGGACCCCCTACTCCATCTATACAGTACATGTATATACAGGACCCCCTACTCCATCTATACAGTACATATATATACAGGGCCCCCTACTCCATCTATACAGTACATGTATATACAGGACCCCCTACTCCATCTATACAGTACATGTATATACAGGGCCCCCTACTCCATCTATACAGTACATATATATAAAGGGCTCCCTACTCCATCTATACAGTACATGTATATACAGGACCCCCTACTCCATCTATACAGTACATATATATAAAGGGCCCCCTACTCCATCTATACAGTACATATATATACAGGACCCCCTACTCCATCTATACAGTACATGTATATACAGGACCCCCTACTCCATCTATACAGTACATGTATATACAGGACCTCCTACTCCATCTATACAGTATATGTATACAGGACCCCCTACTCCATCTATACAGGACATGTATATACAGGACCCCCTACTCCATCTATACAGTACATGTATATACAGGACCCCCTACTCCATCTATACAGTACATGTATACAGGACCCCCTACTCCATCTATACAGTACATTTATACAGGGCCCCCTACTCCATCTATACAGTACATGTATATGCAGGACCCCCTACTCCATCTATACAGTACATGTATATACAGGACCCCTTACTCCATCTATACAGTACATGTATATACAGGACCCCCTACTCCATCTATACAGTACATGTATATACAGGGCCCCCTACTCCATCTATACAGTACATGTATATACAGGGCCCCCTGCTCCATCTATACAGTACATGTATATACAGGACCTCCTACTCCATCTATACAGTATATGTATATACAGGACCACCTTCTCCATCTATACAGTACATGTATATACAGGACCTCCTACTCCATCTATACAGTATATGTATATACAGGACCCCCTACTCCATCTATACTGTACATGTATACAGGGCCCCCTACTCCATCTATACAGTACATGTATATACAGTGCAACCTACTCCATCTATACAGTACATGTATATACAGTGCAACCTACTCCATCTATACAGGACATGTATATACAGGACCCCCTACTCCATCTATACAGTACATGTATATACAGGGCCCCCTACTGCATCTATACAGTACATGTATATACAGGGCCCCCTACTCCATCTATACAGTACATGTATATACAGGGCCCCCTACTCCATCTATACAGTACATGTATGTACAGGACCCCCTACTCCATCTATACAGTATATGTATATACAGGGCACTACACGTATAGCAAACTGTGACTGGGTAACACTGCCACACCAGACCTGACCAATACTGCCATACTGTGCTGGATAACACTGTCATACCAGACCTGACCAATACAACCAAACTGTGACTGGGTACCACAGCCACACCAGACCTGACCAATACTGCCATATACTGTGACTGGATAACACTGCCATACCAGACCTGACCAATACCACCATACTGTGACTGGATAACACTGTCATACCAGACCTGACCAATACTGCCATACTGTGACTGGATAACACTGCCATACCAGACCTGACCAATACCGCTATACTGTGACTGGATAACACTGCCATACCAGACCTGACCAATACCACCAAACTGTGACTGGGTAACACCGCCACACCAGACCTGACTAATACCGCCATACTGTGACTGGATAACACCATCATATCAGACCTGGCCAATACCGCCATACTGTGACTGGATAACACCGCTATACCAGACCTGACCAATACCACCATACTGTGACGGGATAACACTGTCATAACACACGTGACCAATACCACCATACTATGACTGGAAAAAACTGCTATACCAGACCTGACCAATACCACCATACTGTAACTGTATAACACTGTCATACCACACCTGACCAATACCGCCATACTGTGACTGGATAACACTGCCATACCAGACCTGACCAATACCGCCATACTGTGACTGGATAACACCACTATACCAGACCTGACCAATACCACCACACTGTGACTGGAGAACACCGCCACACCAGACCTGACCAATACCGCCATACTGTGACTGGATAACACTGCCATACCAGACATGACCAATACCGACACACTGTGACTGAATAACACTGCCATACCAGACCTGACCAATACCGCCATACTGTGACTGGATAACACCGCTATACAAGACCTGACCAAAGATTTTCTGGCAAGTCTGAACGGGAGGGTACTGCCCCTCTGCAAGGTGCTACCCTACGCACCAGACCATGGGTGCCTAATGGTAAATATGACCCTGCAGGTATACAGGACACTACAGGTATACAGGACCCCAAAACTATACACTACAAGTGCACGGGACCTCCACCAACTATATACTACAGGTATACAGGACCCCAAACTTTACACTACAGGTATACAGGACCCCAAAACTATACACTACAGGTATACAGGACCTCCACCAACTATATACTTCAGGTTTACAGGACCTCCACCAACTATATACTACAGGTATACAGGATCCCAAACTATACACTACAGGTATACAGGACCCCAAAACTATAGAGTACAGGTATACAGGAACTCCACCAACTATATACTACAGGTATTTAAGAAACCAAACTATACACTACAGGTATATTAAATATAAGTGTAAGCTAAATGTATGGCCTGAAAGTATCAGGAAACAAGCTTGTATCACCTATTTTTCCTCCTGGTACCACTCTACCCATCCCACAAAATTTTTTAAAGGGGTCTTCAATGCCTTCCACAAATCTATTCCTTTTACCCCCTCAGCCCAGTTGATTGACCCGAAAGGTTCTCTTTCTAAACATTATCCCAGCCAGTGCCACCATACAAGAAGAGAAGCTCAAAAACTCAATCATAAACTCAACTAAACATCCATTTTATCTTCATGGTGACTCTGGTTCAAAATTGATGGTCCTTCTAACTAAGAAGCGGCATGAACAATCCTTAAAACAATCACCTCTCCACTGGGTAACTCACACCTAGCATTGCTACTCTACTCTAACTTTGTTATAAAAATGTATACGACCTTAGAGGTCCTAAGAAAGAACAAGACTTAGCACTGAGGAGATCTCTTGTAACTGGGCAAACTCTCTAATTGCTCCCTTAAATGGGTTATTCAGCCATGCAAAAATAAAAAATAGCTATATGGTGGTAAGTATGTAAAAAAAATAAAGAAGCTATACTTACCTCTGCGTGCTCCTGTGGTGTCCTCTTAGAAGACCGTCTCAGAAGTGGAGGTGGGATTGTCTCAGGGGGATACTGGAAACCCATAGGAGGACGCAGCTACTTAAACCTACTCTGAACTACAAAACACCAGAAATTAATGGGAATTGCCCTGTTCCTGGAGAACTTCTTTCTAGCTATTTAAAAAACTTGTCAAAAAAATTACTACCTATGTTATAAGAGACATTCAACTCCCGCGTCAATCACTTGTGTAGTTTCCCAATCTCCCTTCTTAAAACTCTATATCACATTTTTAAATAACAGATGAAACCAGTCCTTCCCCATCTGGTACACCAAGAACACGTGGGCAGGGCTGTATTTAGCACTAGGCACCCGTAGTCCAGTGCCTAGAGCAGCACCTTGCAGGGGGGGAACACCAGGGGGGGAAGAACACAACTTTTTTTTTATTATTATTTTTTTAGTCTCCCATCTCCCATTCAGACTTGCCATGAAATCTGGTGTCTTTTCGAGGGGTGGGTTGGGGGGTCATGGTGGTATTGGCCAGGTCTGGTGTGGCGGTGTTACCCAGTCACAGTGTGGTGGTATTGGTCAGGTCTGGTATGGCTGTGTTATTTGGTCACAGTATGGCGGTATTGTTCAGGTCTGGTATGGCGGTGTTATCCAGTCACAGTGTGGTGGTATTGGTCAGGTCTGGTGTGACAGTTTTATCCGGTCACAGTATTGTGGTATTGGTCAGGTCTGGTATGGCTGTGTTATTCGGTCACAGTATGGCGGTATTGGTCAGGTCTGGTATAGCAGTGTTATCCAGTCACAGTATGGCGGTATTGTTGAGGTCTGGTATGGCTGTGTCATTCGGTCACAGTATTGTGGTATTGGTCAGATCTAGTATGGCTGTGTTATCCAGTCACAGTGTATGACGGTATTGGTCAGGTCTGGTATGGCGGTGTTATCCAGTCACAGTATGGTGGTATTGGTCAGGTCTGGTATGGTGGTGTTATCCGGTCACAGTATGGTGGTATTTGTCAGGTCTGGTGTAGCAGTGTTATCCAGTCACAGTATGGCGGTATTGGTCAGGTCTGGTATGGTGGTGTTATCCGGTCACAGTATGGTGGTATTGGTCAGGTCTGGTATGGTGGTGTTATCCGGT
The DNA here is from genome assembly GCF_027789765.1 of Dendropsophus ebraccatus. Lineage (NCBI taxonomy): Eukaryota > Metazoa > Chordata > Amphibia > Anura > Hylidae > Dendropsophus > Dendropsophus ebraccatus. The sequence continues at coordinate 11,593,070 of NC_091467.1, forward strand.
CACAGTATGGCGGTATTTGTCAGGTCTGGTGTAGCAGTGTTATCCAGTCACAGTATGGCGGTATTGGTCAGGTCTGGTATGGCAGTGTTATCCAGTCACAGTGGTGTGGTATTAGTCAGGCCTGGTGTGACAGTGTTCTCCACTCACAGTATGGTGGTATTGATCAGGTCTGGTATGGTGGTGTTTATGCTCCCTTAAATAAGGGCAGGATAAAGTACAGTAGTAACATAAATACTGAGCAGAACAATGAATTACTTAAATCATTCTGTTCAGCGGTTCTCCTGATATGCAGGAGAATAGGCTTTATGCTGCATCCCTCCCTCCTCCCTCCAGCTGATGATTTACAGGTGACTGCCTATACAGAGCATGGATAGATAACTGCTAATCATCAGCTGGTGGGCGAAGTGTGCTGGTGCTCATGAATATCCAGGACTACTGAGCATATGCAAATAATGAAAAGGACTAGTTAATATCCTTGTTATTCATGAGGATAACTCAAAATCAGCTGCATATGACAATGTACAGTACACTTTTCAGGATGGGGGAGGATCGAAGCAAGCCAGTGAGCTATAAGTGATCCATGCCCATGCCATATTCCTATGTGGTCTCTAGTATGCTGAGGTATGGGTGACTGCAGCTGTACATCAGTGGGTGGTACAGCTGTGGACCCAAAACTGCACACTCATTTAGGAACACAACACCTTCACGTCAAAAGGAACTTATGGCATCTGTTCTTTTACTTTTTTTTTTGTACTGAAAATTGGACACAAACTATGACAGATTGTCTACAACAATAATCATAAATCACGGAGGAAAAACCTATATTTTATGTGGCCGCGCGTAAAAGCTATATGCGATATCTTAACCATCTTCTTAATTTCCATCCCATAGAATAACATCTGGCTTCCAACAATCTGACAGCAAAATGAATTGTAGTAAACTGAATTGGTTCTGAAGGAAACTACTAAGTAAAACTGACTGAATGGAAACATGGAGTATATAGCGGAAAGCGAAGGGCTTCAGCGAGAGGGAGAGTATATGAGGGAATCTGGTGAGGTTTTTATAATGTTTACACTATGTGCCAGGTGTGTTTATAAGGTAATGTCAGCCATGTGTTATATCTGACTCTTATCCCCGAGACAAATTCTTCTGCAGATTTGCATTTGGCATTTCATGTTCAATAATGTAGAAATGGAAGAGTGGGGGGGGGGGGGGGGGGGGTTGTTTTTTTTTTCACTTGCCCTATTTTCAAAAACATCGTGGATAGATCAATGTCCTACTAACTACACTATACATTATGAAGCCTCATACACATAGGGGTATTTAAGGTGTATCGGAATTTCAAAAACAAACAAAAACAAAAAACCACAGAGTGCATGGCTCCAATAACGAACCCCATTGAAATCAATGGGAGAATCAAGCGTTAAACAGATGCCCCCTGCTTGGCACATCAGAGGGTACCTGGTTCACCTTCAAGTGACCTACTGTATTTTTTCATTCTAATTTTTGTATATTTTATCCCTTAAAGAGAATGTGTCACCTAGATTTTCTTTTACTGATTAGAGTCAGACACTAAAATTTTTTTTTTTTATTCTAATATGTTTCTATGTTATGACTGTAATTTTTTTTATTTCACTTTTTTGTACATTGTTATGGAGGTGTCCATAGTGCCTGAGCGTTTTTTTTTAACAGCATTTAGTGACATGCTTTACGGCAAGACTCATGGACATAGATGACAATAGACAGACTCTCTTCCCTTGAGATGAATGTGAAACATTACTGAGCGTGCTCTGTGACCTGTGAAGAGGTCATTCCACAGGGAGCTGCTATTGTCTCCTCTATCTACTGATTCTGCAATGCTGTACAGATCACTTTACAGCAGCCTCCTCTTATCACCACAGACACAACAGGAAGTCTCAGCTTAGTTTTAGCCCCAGTGGTGAGAATTAAAACTGAAATGTATCAGGATTATTTTATAATATAGATAGAAAATGGAAAATGAGGGGGGGGGGGGGGGGTGGTGGAAATCACCAAAAAATCTTAAAAAACATACAACAGAAAATCATTATTTAACAGGAAGTCATTTTCTGTTGACACATTCCCAACAATTAAGAAATAAAAAAATGTAGTAGGTGGCCCGCAGATAGAACCGAATGCAGTAGGTGGCCCGCCAAATGAGCGTTCGGTGTCAGTTATTGAAGGTGCATGGTCAAGTTTTTCCTTTGACTTCCATTATAAAAAAAACAGATCTGTTTTTTTCTTAACGTACACAAAACGTAGTGAACCTCATTTTTGTGTCCGTAAAAAAAAAAAACAGATCCGTTTTGATCCGTCTTTTATAATGGAAGTCAATGGAAAAACGAATCAAAAGGGATGCACACAAAGGCATACTGTTTTTTCATCTGTTGTTTTTTTTTTTTTTTTTTGCAAAAAACTAACCCAGCCTTATACCTAATTAAAGGGAAACCTCCTAACCTGCTGATATGTCCCTATAGTGCATGGGGCATTGAAACTGAAGGTAATTTTCTTACCTTGATCCCTAGCACTGTTTTTAACTCTGTAGTTTATTAGATATGTAAATTAGGCAGTTTGGTGCACTGGGGGCGGGACTACCACCCTCAATGCACCAATCCACCCGGCTAATGAATATTTGGGCAGCACTCTGCAGAGCACCGGATGAATATTCATTAGAAGGGATCGGTGCACTAAGGATGGAAGTCCCGCCCCCAGGACACCAAACCACCTCCTCTATTCATCTAATAAGCTACAAAGTTGATAAAATTGGCGCCGAAGATCAAGGTAAGAAACTTCCCTTCATCTCCAGCTCCCCATGTGCTATAGAGACATATCAGCAAGTTAGATGCTTCCCTTGCTGTTTCCCTTTAATGTTTTTGTCACCCTAGAGCCCATAGATCTGCTGTGTTGTTTTTTGTACAGCTATCACCTCTAGTTCAGTCTTTTTGGCAGGTCTCTTGGCTTTCAGTTGGCATGAACTTCTCTGCCAGCATTGTTCTATGCTGTACTTCCTGCCTTCACTTCCCACGCTGCCCACATATAGGGTACAGCCCACACATAGGAGCATGTTTTATATAGGTTACACACTTACAATAACAAAATGGTCTCTCTATGTTCTGATAGAATGATGTTCATCTTTTAGAACTTTTTTCAGCACAATAATCCAAAAGACAAAGTTACCTCACTCTAGTCATAATTATTGAAAAGCCTTTATGACAAATTCTGACAAATAACAGCATACACTTAAAGTGACACTGTCGCCCCCTATTTGCATTTTGACTGCTCTCCACAGGTGTAAAGGGTAACTGTTACAACTCTCATTACTTATTTCATGACACACCTCATGGTGCTTGTTCTGGTAAAAAGTTATTTTTATCACCTGTGGATTGGTATATGTGGGCGGGGCCTCGTGGCCTATGTGCCACATCGCTCCGCCCCTAGCACCACTTAGCCCCACCCCATCCGTGATCTCATCGCCGCACAGGCCATGCCCCCTCAGCGGCCATTGGTGTGGGACAATCTAGGGGGGGTGGGGCCTAGAGCTTTAGGCTGGCCCTTCCAATGGCTGCTGAGAGGGCGGGCCTATGCGGAGATGACGTCACGGATGGGGCAGGGCTAAGTGGCGCTAGGGGCAAAGCAATGTGGCACAAAGGCCGTGAGGCCCCGCCCACATATACCAGTCCACAGGTGATAAAAACGACTTTCTACCAGAACAAGCACCATGAGGTGTAATATAAAATAAGTAATGAGAGCTGTAACAGTTACCCTTTACACCTGTGGAGAGCAGTCAAAATGCAAAAAGGGGGCGACAGTGTCACTTTAAATATATATAAATGGAACTAAAAAATCTTTTGGACCAGAATAGAGCAGGATCTGAGTAAGTGGAGCTGAGGCACTAGAGCAGCCTGTGATAAGCATTGCCCATATCACGTCATCACTTCATCACTTCATGTAATCTGTCTTGTGTCTTTGTTACTAGAGACAGAGTGAGCCTGACAACAGGCATTGAACAGCACATTCAGTGGAGTGAATGAGTTGTTGAACTCTAAACTTTTTTTTTTTTGTGGTGGTGGTGGTGGTGGGGGGGGGGGGGATCAAATCAAAAGACAATAACTTAAAGATTTGTTGTGCACTTTTGATATCCGGAAAATAAATGTCAATTTAAGGAAGTATTCTCGTCTTAAGTATAGTTAACCTTGTAGGATTCTAGGATTCGACAAGTTAAATATTTTTGCAAATATATATATATATATATATATATATATATATATATATATATATATCCTATAGCTATGTATATCCCAGCCAGACCCCTGCTTTTAGAGCAGAGTGGTGGTTGGTAACCTAGACAATGAGCTGTAACAATTAGAGGGAAAGAGCAGTATATCAGGAGAAGGAGGTAAGTTTGCTAAATGCATGTATGTATGTATGTATGTATGTATGTATGTGTTAAACGGGCCTGTCAAACTGTTTTGGTTCGGCAATGTTACCAAAGCCGAACACTCGGCGCTTGATTACCCGCTGGCTGCCTATGGCCTAAGGCTGTATCCATGTTTTCCAGGACTCCCCAGGGCGGCATTCAACTTCTACAGCCGCTGGTAATCACATGCTGAGCGTTTCGGTTCTGAGAACGTTGCCGAACCCAAACAGTTTGACAGGTCCGTTCAACACTAGTGTTGAGTATAAATATATGAGCTGAGATGGAAATACACCTTTAATGGTCAGACCCTTACAGAGCATCTAAAGAATTCATAAAATGAAGGCCTTTATATATTTTTTAAATGTCGCTTTGGGCCCCTTTAGGCACTTTAGGGCCCTGGTTCGACAGCGACCTCTTCATCCCAGGCTTGGGTAATAGGATGTTCCAATCAGCTCACAGTCTTCTCGAAAAGCACTGACTCTTGACTTATGGTCATAAAAAATAAAACCCAATATAAAAAGTCTAGAATTTCCTTGGGTCGATATCTAAATTTTTATGGTTGACCAAATTTTTGCATTTTTTCCCCCCAGAATACCATCAATACTCCAGTATTGGTCTCTATGTTCCCTTCCTCTTTAACACTGTGGTATAGTGAATCCGACTTGTGGAGAGGATTTGCATATATAGTATTGAGATCAAGAGGATACGAGATTTAAATGCAAAATTCAAGCATCTCATGAATAATTCAGTGAGCCGGCTCCCCTCCCCCCCCACCACTAGTGTTGTGAGGGAGATTGTAATCTTCTACAGAAGGAGTCAAGTTAACTCCTCGGCTCCCAGAAAATGCCGTCATTGTTTTTACATTCCAGGAGGTTTAACTCTTATGGTAAAACAAGGAAAATCGGCGTATCCAGCAGAGGAGTCAGGTCGTAGGAGAATTGCAAGGTTAAAATGATGCATTTAGTGCCGTAAGTAAGGATTTCACAGATCGGCATATAGAGGTAGCCAAGAACAGATGAGAGCCTACGTATTCATAGAGCAGAATGCTGCACCAGGGTTATATAGGGAGCTTCGTTTTACAGTACGCTAAAAGCATAAAAAATGGGACATATGGGAAAAGCTTCATTAAAAAAAAAAAAAAAAAAAAACAGCAGCGTTGGATTGGGTGTTCAAAGACTATTTCTGTTCAGTGTTTATAGTTATTACTAGAGATGAGTAAATGAGTAAATTTCACTGCTTGCCCATTATATACCCTTTATTATTACTGGACTACATTTTGGTTGGTTATAACTGACATCCAAGTGAAATTTAAATTTTGAAATTCTTTGCCAGTTAAATTAGCAAATTGGCAAATTTCCAGATTTGCTTCTACCAAGACGTTTTTTCCAGAAATAATTGAGTTCAGTGTGAAGAGTCACCATTACTGCCCACGACCCACAACCGTGTATATTATTGGCAGACTGAGGGTCCTATTGGACAAAGCAATTTTTCGTATTCTCCAGAAATTTTTCACCATAATACATAGAACGATAGTTGTTAGTTACGATCATAATTATGTTATCGTTATTGCAATTGTTCATATACTCTGTTCCGTTCTGATACTATGGAACAAACCAATGATGTGTACATATAGCAGAAGATTTATGAACTATTAACAATGTGATCAACGAGACACAAACAAATTCTCGTTAGTCGTTTGATCGGTGCCGGCATACACATGGAAAGATTGTTGCTTAAATTTGAACAATATAACGATTTTCCGCACAATAATCTTTCCGTGCAATAGGGCCCTAGGACAATGGGTAATGTCTGGAATTGTTATACACGTTTGTACGTCTTAGTGTATCCATGTTTTCATGGGGCCATTCAAATGAATGGGTCTGTAGTCTGTCCACAATTGCCAGCAGATGTTACGGACATGTGAATGAGGTCTTAATATTGTGAACGTATGTGGCCAGGGTTAGGCTACATTTACACGTTACGTAGTTTTGTCCGCAATCACGGACAAATTTAGGGCCCATTCATTTCTATTGGGCTGTTCACACTGTCCGTAGTTTTACAGATTCATAATCTGTGTTTTACGGATCTGCAAAAATTACTGACAAGCTCTGGTACGGACCATAATGGCAGCATAGATTGTGTATAGGAACGTCTGTAATTTGTACAGAAAAAATGTCAGCGAATCCATAAAATTTACCAATGAGTAATGATTTTAGACCATTCTCACTTATTTGACTATCACCTTCCCCTTCTTTGTTGATCCGCAAAACTACGCAAGGAATATGGATGCATTACGGACAATTTTTTTGCGGATTGCGGACGAAGATTGCAGATATCATATGCAATCGCGAAAAATTCTAAACGTGTAAATGTGTCAGGACTAAGAGTCCCGTAAGGACTGACTAGACTCTAAAATCATATAAACCTATGTATTGGAGAGCTTGCCTTCCATATTCTGCTCTCATATCGGAAGATGGGGGCAGCAAAAGTCACATGACATGAAAATAGGGGAAAAAAAGAGAATGTTGGATTAAAAATAAATTAATTAATAAAAAAGCCAGAGCAGCGTAAATAAACAAAAACACAAATGAAAACTGTTAAAAATACTGTTAGAAACACACAAACACTCAAAAAGGCTAAAAATGCGCGTGTAACAAGACTAAATCAAAAACTTATTTTGCCACTAGCAGATTTCTAATTATCCTCATAAAATTTGCATAAATAGACTACAGATTGCAAACAGCTTTAAACTAAATTATTCTCGTCTTCATCCAGGTAGGAATTTGAGTCAAATTTTGAATTTGAATTCTGAATTCTTGTCGGGTTTTCAAATAATGAGAGTGTAATAATCTCTTCCTACCAGGTGACTGGATGAGGAGCCATAAGGGGGGTCACTGCCACCTATAGTTAGGGTCTTTTTTGGGGTGGTAAAGGGAATGGCTGAGCAATTATTTGGTTATCTGGGTTAATATAAGAATAAAGAATTATAGAAATATAAGCTGTTACTGGGGGATAGCGAAGGAAGTCTATAGGAGGTAAAGGATTTTGTTAGGGAAACAAAAGAAAAGGGTAGGTGCAGAAAATGGATGGTATTTTAAAGAGGTTGTCAAGGCAAAATCAAGTTTTCCCCTATCCACAGAATAGGGGAAGAGTAAGAGGACCTCTGTACCTCCAGCCGATCTCCATATCGGGCCCGGCTTCTCTGTTATAAATATAGCCGCGGGTATGGTGAGTGACCCAAGGCTCTATTCATTCCTATAGAGCTACCAGAAAGAGAAAGAGTCCAATAAGCCGGAAGAGCGCTGTACTTTCTCTGGCCTCTGGCACCTCCATAGGAATGAATAGAGCTGCGGGTCACACGCCGTACCCGCGACTGTATTTATAACAGAGAAGCCGGGGCATGATACGGAGATCAATGGGGTGTACCAAGGTCGAACCAACACAACCCCCCACCCCCGCTATTTCTTACTTTTCCCCGGATAACCTCTTTAAGTGTAGTAGAGCTTAGTATTGAGCAGCCTTGTCAAACTGTTTGGGTTCTCCGAAGTTGAACGATTGACATTGGCGTCTGGAGAAGTTAGATGCCATCCTAGGGCTACAAGGAGAACATGGATACAGCATATAGTCTATAGCTGTATCCATGTTTCCCAGGACTCTTTAGGCCTATGGCATGTAGCTGTATCAATGTTTCCCAGGACTCCTTAGGCCTATGGCATATAGCTGTATCCATGTTTCCCAGGACTCCCTAGGCCTATGGCCTATAGCTGTATCCATGTTTTTAGGACTCCTTAGTCCTATGGCCTATAGCTGTATCTATGTTTTCCATAACTCCCTAGGGCAGCATCCAACTTCTACAGGCAGTGGGAGTCAAATGATGTGTGTTCAGGTTGAGAGAACCCCGCAAAACCCAAGCAGTTCAGATAGTCCACTCAACACTAGAAGAAATAAATAAAAGAGGTGGTCAGGTAAGGAGATACTTTATTAGTCACATTTATTTAGAGTCATGACTTGTATAACAGTTTAAGAAAGCTTCTATAACTCTTGCTTACCAGAGATAGGTGAGCTTTCCAAACAGATTTCAGAGACAGATTTCCCCTAACAACAAGCAGAGGATAGCAGCTTGCAGTAAATCGGGACACACCTGGTGACCAAGGTTTTATATATGTTTTCTAAGGATAAGGAGCAATTTTTGGTAAATTAAGTGATTTACAGAAATTTTAGGAACCCAATGGGGGGTATCAAAGAGAGAGAAGTTGTTTGAAAGGATAGTGATTAGAGAAGAGCAAGCACACTTGTTTGAGTATAGTATCCGCTCGAGTATCGAGCTACTCGAAAAAACCTTGAATGATAATTGTGTGCTTCTTGGGTGCTTGGTAAAAAAAAAAAAAGCTTGTTGAAAGGCAGCTGAGATCGTGTCTATTGCATTATAGCCACCAGCTTCTTAACATTATATTAACTTGTTTTCATATTTCCGTTTCAGTTTTGCTTTTGTGCATGAAAAAATAGCAAAACTGGAACAAAAAATATGCTGTGTTAAGTTAATAGACTGTAAAAAACTGGCAGCTATAATGCAATAGATGTGACCCCTTCCTATCTTTTGCATTATAGCTGCCAGCTTCTTTACTATATATTTATTTAACACGGCATATTTTCATTTGATTTTTGCTGTTTTTTGTTTACAAAAGCAAAACTGAAACGAAAATATATTGTTAAGAAGCTAGCCGCTATAATGCATGAGACGCAATCCCTGATCCTTACGATTTTAAGTATAATCTCACCCCCATCCCCCCTCCCCTAATAGAGCACAGTCTGGCCCTCAGAATGTCTCTTTCAGGTTAACAAGGTATCGTCCACTCTGCCGAGCAGGGAGGCACCTGGTTAAATACTCAAGGGTGGGGATATCCTAAAGTTTGTCGTAAGGCTTCTCAGCAGCCTTTCAACAAGATTTTTTTTTACAGAGCATCTGAGCAGCATGAAGTACTCGTTTGAGTATCGAGTACTTTCGAGAAGCCAGGTGCTTGAGCAAATACCACACTGTCACTTTTAGATTAACCAAGTGCTGGGGCAACTAGTTAAATTTTTAAGTCTCCCATTGATGTAGTGTGAACAACACATCAAGTTCATCTTATGAGAAGACCGATGGGAGGCAGCCGCCAACAACATAATGGGAGCATTTAATAGCAGCATACCCCCAAAAGCAGATACACAGGAAGAAACTTTGTAGACTTTGTTGTTTGAAAAACTATGAAGAGTTATAAAATCCTGTATGGAATTGACTTCTATTTTCATTGGAAAATGGGACTATGGGCTAGAGAAGTAGTGTATACAGTAGGGACACCGTACATACAGTGCACATATACTCCCTCCCTCCACCCCCCTCCTTGGCTTCTTTTTGCTGCTTCTCCACACATTTTAACGCTGCACTGCAGATTTCATTTGGATTTTTTGGCCTCTATGAGCATAACAACCTTTACCCTTCACTGCCTCTTTGGCAGAGGCAATATGAAGACTGGCAAACAAAGCATGTGTTATGATAGGACTCACTGATATGTGAACAATAAAACTAATGCAATAACATGAACATGTGCAGGATCCAAGTCTGCTGACCTGCTTTGTTTTCTTACTTGTAAGGTACCTTTAATGCGACGCTGTACCCACAATCTGTCCCCCCCAAATCACTTGTACATTCGGATAGCTGCTTTTAATCCAAGATCTGTCCTGGGGTCCATTCGGCAGGGGATGCAGTTATTGTTTTAAAAACAACTTTTAAACTTGCAGCACTGTGTCTAACGGCCGGGGCTTACATTAGTATATGCATTAGGCTGGCACACCCTCTTCTTCCCTCCTCCCCTCCTCATCATTAGGATTGCTCCAGGCACATTGCTCCCTATTCCCCAGCTTTGTGCATAATGAACATGGGCTGGATCGCTAAGACACCTGTGCAAAGCTCAAACAGCAGTAAATGTTCCTGGATCATTCCTAATGCTGAGGAGGGTGGGGAGGAAGGAGGGAGAGGTGGTGCCAGCCTAATGCATGTACAAATGTAAGCCCCGGCCGTTAGACACAGCGCTGTAGGATTAACCCCTAGACGACCCTGGACGTAGAGTTACGTCATGGAAGTCTGTCACCAGACGACCCATGACGTAACTGTACGCCCTGGGTGGTTCTCCCGCTATGAAGCGCGCTCCGGAGCGGAGCGCGCTTCATAGGAGGTGGGGGCTGGCTGCAATCAGCAGCCGGGACATCACCGGTAATGACACGCTGCAGCGATCGCGCTGCCGCGTGTCATTAACTCCTTAAATGCCGCGACGTTTAAGTGTAAGTGACAGGGGGAGTCCCCTGTCACTTACCGATCAGGACCCTCGCAGTGTGACTGCAGGGGTCCCGATCGTTCAAACGGACCGCCGGAGGTCTCTCACTTGCCTCCGCGCGGTCCGATCGGCGATCTGCTGCACTAAGGGACTTTAAATGTGTAAAAAAAAAAAAGTTCAAAACACTATTACACTACCCCAAAACCCCTCCCCCAATAAAAGTTGAAATACCCCCCCCATCCCATTATATAAATAAAACATATAAAAATAAATAAATAGATAAACATATAATATACCGTAGCGTGCGTAATTGTCTGATCTATTAAAATATAACAAGCGCCATTGTGATCGGTGAACGGCGTACACGAAAAGAGGGAAAAAAGTGCGCGGATTACCGGTTTTATGTTACATTATATATTTTAAAAAATCAATAAAAAGTGATCAAAACGTCCGATCTTCACAAATATGGTATTAATAAAAACTAGAGATCATGGCGGAAAAAATGACACCCCATACAGCCCCGTAGGTGAAAAAATAAAACTGTTATAAGCGTCACAATAGGCCCATTTTATTAATAATTAATTGCCAAAAAAAAGGATTTCATAAAAAAATATATATATAACATTAGAGAATCTGTGTAACCTGCATATGGTTGTGTTCGGACTGACCTATAGAATAATAGTGTCATGTCGCTGTTACCATATAGTGCATTACGTAGACACAGGAACCCCCCAAACGTTACCATATTGCATTCTTTTTTACGATTTCACCTATTTATATCTTCATAAATAATATATTTGGAATTCCATCATACATGTTATGGTAAAATGTGTGTGTAAAAGTATGGTATTTAAAAACAGACGGCGGAGTTGGCTTCCACTTGTCACTGCTCGATCAGTAAAAGCAAAAAAATTTAAAATAACAACAAAAATGTACAAATGAGGGCCTGCTGTATAGTGGGAGTGTGTCCAGCAACCTCATACTTGCCTTAGTAGCTCTGTTATACCTTTTTACTTATATCCTTTCTCTTTTTCTTTTATTACAGATATGGAACACGGCGGAGGAGGCTTACCGCAAATCACTGCTGAAGTCAGTAGGAACATGTTCACATTGAGCAAGGGATTCAGCCGTTTTGCAGTTCTATATTACGTGGGTGGAGGGGTGATCAATTTTTAGCATATAGGTTTGGGCGACCTCACCGGGTATCTCCTGAGGCACACTGTGGTCTTAGTTGAGATACGCGTTGTAATGAGTGCTATGTGCCTTTGAAGTTCGGGGGCGCATGGCTCTCAAGCCGGATAACCTGCTACCCAAAGGAAGGAGTTCCAAGATCTACCCCGCTGACCTGACTGAACACTATTCAGACGTCTACGGAGATAGATAGATAGATAGATAGATAGATAGATAGATAGATAGGAGATAGATAGATAGATAGATAGATAGATAGATAGATAGATAGATAGATAGATAGGAGATAGATAGATAGATAGATAGATAGATAGGAGATAGACAGGAGATAGATAGATAGATAGATAGATAGATAGATAGATAGATAGATAGATAGGAGATAGATAGATAGGAGATAGATAGGTAGTTAGATAGATAGATAGATAGATAGATAGATAGATAGATAGATGATAGATAGATAGATAGATAGATAGATAGATAGATAGGAGATAGATAGATAGATAGATAGATAGATAGATAATAGATAGATAGATAGATAGATAGATAGATAGATAGATAGATAGGAGATAGATAGATAGATAGATAGATAGATAGATAGGAGATAGATAGATAGATAGATAGATAGATAGATAGATAGATAGATAATAGATAGATAGATAGGAGATAGATAGATAGATAGATAGATAGATAGATAGATAGATAGGAGATAGATAGATAGATAGATAGATAGATAGATAGATAGATAGGAGATAGATAGATAGATAGATAGATAGATAGATAGATAGATAGATAGATGATAGATAGAAGATAGATAGATAGATAGATAGATAGATAGATAGATAGATAATAGATAGATAGATAGATAGATGATAGATAGATAGGAGATAGATAGATAGATAGATAGATAGATAGATAGATAGATAGATAGAAGATAGATAGATAGATAGATAGATAGATAGGAGATAGATAGGAGATAGATAGATAGATAGATAGATAATAGATAGATAGATAGATAGATAGATAGATAGATAGATAGATAGATAATAGATAGATAGATAGATAGATAGATAGATAGATAATAGATAGATAGATAGATAGGAGATCTAGAGTTGAGCTAAAGTCCAATCCTTTGTCATGTGATTACCGCTGGGTGAAGAAGTTGGATGCCGCCCTAGGAAGTCCTGGAAAACATAGATACAGTGTATGGGCTATGGCTGTATCCATGTTTCCTAGGCAGCCTTAGGGCTGCATCCAACTTCTTCAGCCAACAAGTTGGAGTTGAGCATGCTTGAGTCACACTGATCCCTACATTACACCTATTCTTAAAAAGCCTTTCCTGCACTATTATTTTGTAGTGCTATCAACCCATTTCACTACTCCTATTAGCCTTTCACCTCCACACTCCTTGTCGCCTTAATATGTCCTCTTACCTCTTCTGCTAGATTGACGTTCACTTACCGAGCCTATTGTACATCTTGATAATTGTGCGGATGGGCTGTACGGACATCATTAGTGATATCTGTGCAGCCTTTGTCTTATGTACAAAATAATAAAGATGCAGTTTTGCTCCCCTCGCTGTGCTCCCCTTCTGTCCTCCTGCCGTATCTCTGTGTCCCTGGCTGACAACAGCCCCCACCAAACCCGTCTCTGCAGTGACAGCTCGTCAGCTAATCGCTGAGTGAGATGGGATAGCACCCCGGCCATTGATTGGCTGAGCAGGCTATCACTACAGAGATGGGTTTGGCAGCAGCATGCGGTCAGCTGGGGATGCAGGGACATGCCAGGAGGACACCAGGGAACGTGGAGAGGTAAATACTAGTATTGAACGGATTTGCCAAACTGTTTGTGTTTGCCAATATTCTCAGAATCGGAACGCTCTGTAACGCCCTTCTTCAGTATTCAAGAAGGGCGTTAATAATTACACAGGACTATTGTGGACCTAGGTCATAGGAACCCCACCTCCAGGACTCATCCCTTGAGCATTTTTCAATGACTGAATGCGCAACTTGAGTAACGAACCTTATTGAAATCAATAGCAGACTCGAGTATTTAACCAGATGCCCCCTGCTGGGCAAAGTGGATAGTGTCTGGTTCGCCTTCAATGGAAGTGTAAACAAAATATACAATTAGAACGAAAAAATGCTAAAGGTTACTGCAAGACACATTAGAACTCCGGCGGTATGCTGGCAATTGACAGCATACCACCAGAGTTATAATGTATCTGGCAGCAACCGGAGCACCATGGTCGATTGATCACTATGATCGCTCTTCACTATTATACATATATTTTTATAGAAGACTCAACAGTCATTCAAATGGTGGCCAAGATATTTGAGTGTCAGGAGAGGCAGCCTTATGTCTATGAAGAGAGCATGGTAATACAGCTTTAAAGACTATTCTAGACTCTTGTCTGCATTTGGTATGATAGTGTCAGCTCCCAGGGTTGCTGACCTTTTGGCGTGCATCCTGTGAGGACTTCTGTTTAGTGGACCCTAATCCAATAAGGTGCTGCTCCATGGGCTTTTTTGGGGATATTCATGTTTCCCAGGGAGCAATGCACCTAGGATTTCACTGTGTCGGGTGCTTTAACCAGCAGCTGGTGGTGTTATCTTTGGCCGGTCTCTCTGAGATCAGTGATCTGTTTCCCCTATGGTCCTACCAGGCATTGCTCCCACCTAGCCAGAATCCTGCTCCGCACTGATGAGGGGCAACACCCGAAACAGCTGTCTGTGAAAGTATACCTGGCCTTGGTTTTTCCCTTGACATTACATTGACTTATAGGGCCACTTAATATGTTGGTTTTGGAGGTTTTGCTACAGGAGCCGCCCCTTGGCTGTGCCCCTGTGCATCCTGTGTTTTGAGGCTCCATTAATAAGATGCAGTTGGAATCTTTCTGTTGTATTGTCATCTAGAGAACTTGGATACCCTGGGGAACCCTGGAAAACATAGAGCCAAAGGCATCCAACTTCTCCAGATGCCGGGAGTTGATTACCAAGCGTTCAGGTTCAGCCTCATGACCCAACCTGGACACTTTCCTGAAGTTCTCCCAACACTAGATATGACGCATCCCATTCCTTGTTACCATATCAGGACATCACTAGAAAAATTCCATAGCTGCTGACCAACAACCCTTATGGGAGCCATCACGGAGAGCCACATCAGTTGACGTAACCTTACTCTAGAACATACTCTATCACTTTTACTTCAGAACTATGATATCATATAAGGTTTTCCGGAATACTCTTTTTTATTTTATTTTTCTTTTACAACTTTCAGTAAACAATATATATATATATTATATTATATATAAATATATTTTTTGCTTTCATTTTTGAATGTGGTTATAACACGTTTCTAGTTCTATCGTTTCATTTCTGTCTACGCAGAGGTGTGATTTTGTTGGGGGTGTTCATGGTTTTGCAACTAGACCTCCAACCAGTCCAACATGACTTTTTGTAAAAAAAAAAAAAAAAACATAAATAAAAACCACAGTAAAAAGAAATCATTTGCTGCACAGGTGCGGTACGGCCAGTCATTCAGGCCGAGCATTTCATAAGCCCCATAATGACAATTGACCTTAGATTACTAGAATGTTATGGGAACTATGGGGGTTAACGTGTTCATGGCTCACTTTCTCTTGATGCATTCGTTTCTCTGTTTCTGGCCTAAGCTGGATTTACATTTAAACGCTGGTTAGTGTAAGTACCCAAGAGCAATTACTCGGCACACTGTAATCCTACTTATTGCAGTAAAATTTATATAGTCAGCTCCTGTTTAACCTCTCTTAGTCTTGGAGGATTTCTTAAGGAGCTATCCTGATTGGGATGACATCTAGCCAGGTTATAAATGGAATGATACTCTATTTTAATTGGATGTTTACCCTCAATTTATTTTCCAAAAATTAAGAAAACATCTGGAAAAACTGGAAGAGGTTCTTGGCCTCCGCTGATAACTGAGATTCTAATTGGAAACTCATAGACCCAGGGCAAAAATCTGTAAGGTTCCCCTCCATCTACCATTTATAATACTGGTGTCTTTTATTGGACATTTTGGCTCCATTTGATGGTTTTGGAATGCCCGTGTGTTCTGTTCCTAACCAATACTGTGAGATACATATGCTGGCCATGTTATTTGCTATGGCTTGGTTAGAATAGTACCTTAAAGGAGAAGTCCGGCAATTTTTTTAAAATTCAAGTATTGTATTGCCCACCAAAAGTTATACAAATCACCAATATACACTTATTACGGAAAATGCTTGTAAAGTGCTTTTTTTCCTGCACTTACTACTGCATCAAGGCTTCACTTCCTGGCTAACATGGTGATGTCACTTCCTGGATAACATGGTGATGTCACTTCCTGGATAACACGGTGATGTCACTTCCTGGATAAGATGGTGATGTCCCTTCTTGGATAACATGGTGATGTCACTTCCTGTATAACATGGTGATGTCACTTCCTGAATAACATGGTGATGTCACTTCCTGGATAAAATGGTGATGTTACTTCCTGGATAACAATGTTGATGTCACTTCCTGGATAAAATAGTGATGTCACGACTCCCAGAGCTGTGCGGGCTGTGGCTGCTGGAGAGGATGATGGCAGGGGGACACTTAGGGACACAGGGCACTGGAGGGACACTGAGCATCCCTCTGCCATCATCCTCTCCAGCAGCCACAGCCCGCACAGCTCTGGGAGTCGGGGTGTGACATCACCATTTTATCCAGGAAGTGACATCACCATGTTATTCAGGAAGTGACATCACCATGTTATCCAGGAAGTAACATCACCATGTTATTCAGGAAGTGACATCACCATGTTATCCAGGAAGTGACATCACCATGTTAGCCAGGAAGTGACATCACCATGTTATCCAGAAAGTGACATCACCATGTCATCCAGGAAGTGACATCACCATGTCATCCAGGAAGTGACATCACCATGTCATCCAGGAAGTGACATCACCATGTTATTCAGGAAGTGACATCACCATGTTATCCAGGAAGTAACATCACCATGTTATTCAGGAAGTGACATCACCATGTTAGCCAGGAAGTGACATCACCATGTTATCCAGAAAGTGACATCACCATGTCATCCAGGAAGTGACATCACCATGTCATCCAGGAAGTGACATCACCATGTCATCCAGGAAGTGACATCACCATGTCATCCAGGAAGTGACATTACCATGCTATTCAGGAAGTGACATCACCCTGTTATCCAGGAAGTGACATCACCATGTTATTCAGGAAGTGACATCACCATGTTTATCCAGGAAGTGACATCACCATGTTATCCAGGAAGTGACATCACCATGTTATCCAGGAAGTGACATCACCATGTCATCCAGGAAGTGACATCACCATGTCATCCAGGAAGTGACATTACCATGTTATTCAGGAAGTGACATCACCATGTCATCCAGGAAGTGACATCACCATGTTATCCAGGAAGTGACATCACCATGTTACCCAGGAAGTGACATCACCATGTTATCCAGGAAGTGACATCACCATGTTATCCAGGAAGTGAAGCCTTGATGCAGTAGTAAGTGCATAGAAAAAAGCACTTTATGTGCATTTCCCATAATAAGTCTATATTGGTAATTTTTATAAGTTTTGGGGGACAATACAATACTTAAAAAAAATGATCATGATTACAGAGTTCAATTGTCTTCCTAGTGATCTCCAGCGTTCTCAAGTGGTTGGATCCCATCTAATCAACCAACTAGTTATCACCTATCCTGTAAATAGGGGTCAACGTTAAACCCAGGGATAACCCATTCAAAAGAGTGTTTTAAATGGGGTACTATTACAGGTTCAACAATCACCCCTGGATTTTATTTTTTATTTTTGACCCATATAATGCACCCACTATTCCGGCAGTGTCTTCTGTATTATCCCAGCTCTGCGGCATCCATACATTACATTTCATTACTTTATCTGGGTCATGTGATCTCCGATCAGCCACACATTTCATAACTCTAATGGGAGTTTCAGTGTCCCCCCCCCCCCTGTTAAGAGTCCAGTCCATTCAGTTTCATCTTGTTGGAAGTTCTGTTGAGATGGGGATCCCATTGACAGCACAGAAGCACAAGTAATGTCCAGGAGATCATCATGAGATCATGTGACCCACTTATAGGGAAAAGATTTGAGAAATTTTCAAATCGAAACAACTTAATTGAAGTGATACCAGCTAAACGTTATATATTGGCTGACCAGCTGTATAATGAACACTAATAGAAAGTATGGTTGGGCTTTTTTCAATGTTCTTCATTATATAGTGAGAAGTAGTACTTTTTTTTTTTTTTACTTTTTTCAAGCTCTTAGTCATTTGATTTTAACACATTCACATGACTCATTATAAGATACTGCTTTGATTATTGTACCCTAAAGTGTCACTTTAAAAAAGTTTGACATATTCTAGAGACACGTCCTAGTTTTGATTGGTTGGGTCTTCGGACTCTAAGGGCCCTATTCCACCGGACGATTATCGTTAGCATAATCGTTAACGATTAACGATCTCAAACGACCGCTATTGCGAAAGACCTGAAAACGTTCACTCATTTCCATGGAACGATAATCGTTACTTATGATCGTAATTGCGATCGTTTCTTCTTCTGTATTTCTTCGCTATTGCGTTCGTATCTATTGCGAACGACCGAACGATGTCTTATTCAATGCAAACGATTTGCTAACGAGCAACGATAAAAATAGGTCCAGGTCTTATAAAGCGATCAACGATTTCTCGTTCAGTTGTTAATCGTTAACTGCATTTCAACCGAACGATTATCGTTTAGATTCGAACGATTTAACGATAATCTGAACGATAATCGTCCGGTGGAATAGGGCCCTTACTCATCATTAGATAGAACCAGGATGAGCATTTGTTCAGGAAGATAGTGGCCGTACATCTAAAAAAAAAAAAAAAGTTTTCTTACCTGTCCGCGCTCCCTCGGTGTCCGCCTCCGGGTCTCCAGTGTCTCCAGCCCATTCAGCCAATCCTTTTGTGCAGTTCCTTTAATGTTCGGTTCGGACAAACCCAAAGACTGCACTGTCCCTAAATAGAAGTAATTTACAAATCTGTATACGTTTCCAGCACTAGTTACTTAAAGGGGTTATCCAGCGCTAGAAAAACATGGCCACTTTCCCCCCCCTCTCTTGTCTCCAGTTCAGGTGCGGTTTGCTATTAAGCTCCATTTACTTCAATGGAACTGAGTTTGAAACCCGACCCAATCTGGAGACAAGAGAGGGGGAAAGTGGCCATGTTTTTGTAGTGCTGGATAACCCCTTTAAAACGTATTTTTTTTTCCTCTAGGCACTACCACTTTAAGTTGTGGCTTTTAAAGGAGACCTCCAACCAAATTTAAAAAGGGGGGGGGGGGTAAAAATAAATTAAACGTACCCGTCCTCGTCCCTCTGTTGCACTACTCCCAGGTCTCTATGATGGCCTCCGGAGGTCACTGGAGGCTGTCAGTGGGAACCGAGAGCGGCGCTACAAGCCACAAGGAACTTACCTTCACACTGTTTATTATTTTTCCACACACCCCTGGCTTCCTGACTTGATTTGGTGGGACTTCTTCTTTAAGTTTAGTGCTTCTTTTTTTTTTTCTATCAAATCAGCTGGTACCATAAAGTGCCAGAGATTCGTAATCTACTTCTTTTAAAAAAACGCAAGTCTTCCAGCACTTATCAGCTGCTGTAGGAAGTAGTGTATTCTTTCCAGTCTGACACAGTGCTCTCTGCTGCCACCTCTGTCCATGTCAGGAACTGTCCAGAGCAGGAGAGGTTTCCTATAGATATTTGCTACTGCTCTGGACAGTTCCTGACATGGACAGAGGGGGCAACAGAGAGCACAATGTCAGACTGGAAAGAATACACCCCCTTTTGCAGAACATACAGCTGCTGATAAGTACTGGAAGTTTTTTTTAAACTCAATTTAAAAAAAATAGAATTAAATTACCAATCTATATAACTGTCTGACACCAATTGATTTGAAAGGAAAAGTACCCCTTTAATGTCATTGCTTATTTTTGCAAAAAGTTTTTGGTGAATAACCCCTTTAATTTTAAAAGGGACTGGAAGATTTTGGACGAATCGAAAATAGTTGTATGGAAAGACAAGTTTATTTAATGTGATAAAGATAACGTATCTAAAGCAAGTGGCACAGTAATGGTTAAACACCCCAAAAAAAACAGGGAGGAGGGGGAGGGGAGATCTTCTATGAGACGGTTGGATTGGCAGACCTCTTAAATCCATTATTGCTGCCCCTTTAATTCCTCTGTTATAGCAGTTACAGAATGCGTTCGCTTTGAGGTCAGTCCGAGCCTCCTGTATTTCTTTCCCAACATTCAATGTCATCACTAGAATGGAATGCTTAGTGAGTGGCACAATCCCAGCATGCAGCGGGACTCACCCATTGCTGAATGTGACTGCCCATTATTATCAGGACAAATCATCTGCTGCCACCACAACCTGGCACTAATGAGTTACTGAGAAGGGGGGGTTATTGTCAGCGACTCACAATGCCCTATTGTCACCAGGGAAAAGGGTGAGGGAGTCTGTCTGCTAGAAGGAACATCCATGTACACCAGTGGAAAAAAAAAAAGGTTTTCATATCAATTGGTTGCAAAAAGTTCTATAGATTTGAAAATTACTTCTATTTAAAAATGTTCAGTTTTCCAGTACTTATAAGCTGCTGCATGCCCTGCAGGAAGTGATGTATTTTTTTTCCAGTCTGACACAGTGCTCTCTGCTGCCACCTCTGTCCATGCCAGGAACTGCCCAGAGCAGGAGAGGTTTTCTATGGGGATTTATCGTTTTTCCTGTAATAATAAATCTTTGTGCTCTGTTATTAAAGGGGTACTCTGGTAGGGAAAAAAGTCAAATCAACTGGTAGCAGAAAGTTATATAAATTTGTAAATTACTTCTATTTAAAAACCTAAAGTCTTCCAGCACTTATCAGCTGCTGTATGTCCTGCAGGAATATATATATATATATATATATATATATATATATATATATATATATATATATAAAAAGAGGAATTAGGAAGAGTTAACAGTGACACAAGGCGAGCCCAAGGTTGCAAAAATTAGGCAATGACATTAAAGGGGTACTCCAGCGAAAAAATGTTTCTTTTAAATCAACTGGTTTCAAAAAGTTATACAGATTTTTAAATTACGTCTATTTAACAATCTTGAGTCTTCCTGTACTTATCAGCTGCTGTAAGTCCTGCAGGAAGCAGTGTATTCTTTCCAGTCTGACACAGTGTTCTCTGCTGCCACCTCTGTCCATGTCAGGAACTGTCCAGAGCAGGGGAGGTTTTCTATGGGGATTTGCTGCTGCTCTGGACAGTTCCTGACATGGACAGAGGTGGCAGCAGAGAGCACTGTGTCAGACTGGAAAGAATACACCACTTCCTGCAGGACATACAGCAGCTGATAAGTACTGGAAGATGTCAGATTTTTAAATAGAAGTAATTTACAAATTCATATAACTTTTTAATACCAGTTGATTTGAAAACACCTCCCCCCACCAGAGTACCCCTTTAAGCCGACAACCCCATAAAAAAAAAAAAAAAAAAAAGGCTCAAGGCTGAGATATTCCACATCTGGCGATAGTCTAGACAAATGATCCGTTTGCACGGAGCGATAATTCGCCCAATCGATCGTTTAACGATTTTGAAGCAGCAATTTTTTTTTTGTAACGATCAGCGTTTAGACGAATAAATCGTTAGAAAAATCGTTAGAGTAATCTTTAGAAAAATCGTTTTTACGATCGCTTAAGCCCATCTCGCACACAGGATGAATATGTGAAAGACTGTGTACACGAATTTTTAGCGACCGATCAACGACGATTTGAGAACATGTTAAAAGATCAAAATGAACGATTTATCGCTCGTCGATTGACCGTTCGCTGATTATCGTTCAAATGCGATCGTTATTGCGAAAAGATAATCGCTCCGTGTAAACGCACCATAATATTCCTGATGGCATTAACCATTGACTGACCCCTCCCCAGTGCAGTGATGACATCCTCAGACTCTCCCGGTTTCCAGGCCCCTTGTGCATTAAATAACACAACAAGGGGTCAACCTACAAAACGGCGACCTCTAACCCGCGGAGGACACTTGAGCGGCGACATAGTGGATTCCTCTATTCTTCCTGCACTCGGACGGATCTCACGATTCTCTTATCAACGGAAATAATTGACGGGGACTCTTGGTATTTCTAAGGTGTAATAGTCGCAGCGTGGAATGACAGACGCTACAGGCGGGATTTCAGTCCCTAATTCTCCAGCTATCTGTTAGGCAAATTAACCTCTCATTCTCTGTCTCGGCTTGTGCTCAGGCTCCCAGGCGGGGTTATAGACCTACAGTCCCTGGGAGGAAGTCAATTAAAAGATTGTTCTGTCAATGAGGTCAGAAGCTCCGTGTCTGTGCCATGGCCTCCCCTGTCTCACAGGGCTCAGTGTGAAGACAACCAGACAAGGCAGTATATATATAATTAATGGCGGTGGTCCCGGCCTTGTTAGTATACACTGATCAATACATTGGCTCAGGGTTCATTATATACTTGTTGTAATTACTTTTCAAGTTGACCTGTCTCATTTATTATTCACCAGCGGCCGCTGACACCGACCGAGAAGTACAGAATTGATGCTTTGTACATGGCTCCTGTATATGGGGGAAACTTTTCTTTGAAGGACAAATAATAAATTAAACATAAAATTTTTTTTTAATTCAAATCAACCGGTGGCAGAGACTTGTAATTTACTTCTATTGAAAAATCTCAAGTCTTCCAGTACTTATCAGCTGCTGTACGTCCTACATGTCTATATCTATGTCTACGATATACAAAAGCCGATAAGTACTGGAAGACTTGAGATTTTTTTTTTTTAAATAGAAGTAAATTACAAATCTCTGATTTGAGAGAACAAAAATTTTACTGGAGTTGCCCTTTAACAGTGACACAAAGCGAGCCCAAGGTTGGAAAAATAGGCAAGGATATTAAAAAGGTACTCCGGTAACAAAACAAAAAAAATTTCAACTTGTTTCAGTTATATTAGATTATATAGATTTGTAAATGACTTCTATTTAAAAATCTCCAGTCTTCCAGTACTTATCAGCTGCTGTATGTCCTGCAGGAAGTGGTGTATTCTTTTCAGTCTGACACAGTGCTCTCTGCTGCCACCTCTGTCCATGTCAGGAACTGTCCAGAGCAGTAGAAAATCCTCATAGAAAACCTCTCCTGCTCTGGACAGTTCCTGACATGGACAGAGGTGGCAGACTGAAAAGAGGACACCACTTCCTGCAGCACATACAGCAGCGGATATTGAAAGATTTTTAAATAGAAGTAAGTTACAAATCTATATAGCTTTCTGAAACCAGTTGATTTGAAAGGGGAAAAAAATGCCCGAGTATCCCTTTAAATTCTGACAATTTTTAGCATGAGTGAGGTCATAGTGACATGTAATCATTTATCATGGTTTAATGCTCCTGTAATTTGTCTTAATGAAACATATACAAGGATTGTGTATACAGCTCTTCTGCAGACTTATGGGTCTACATGGTTACATACTATTGAAACTGAACTGCAGAGATCTGCTAGTTTGCTCCACAGGACACTTCCTGACATGGACAGAGGTGGCAGCAGAGAGCACTGTGTCAGACTAGAAAGAATACACCCCTTCCTGCAGGACATACAGCAGCTGATAAGTACTGGAAGCCTGGAGATTTTTTTTCTAACCAGAAGTAATTTATGACTGTATGGTAGCCGTTTCATTAAAACTATTGCCCCCCAGGGTACCACTTTAACTGAAAACTAATCATGAAATGATCCTAAATAGTCCCTAGTAGACTACATTTGATCTATGAAATTCAAATAGCCCACCATAGGTACGCCACAGTATATGTCGGCATACCTTTTTTTGCTGGTATCTTAAAGGGAAACTAGCAGCAGGCTAGAAGACTGTTATGTTCCCATAGTGTACGGGGCACTGAGGATAAAGGTAAGAAGATTTCTGATTAATTAATAGGTAAGTTAGGTGATTTGGTGCACTGGGGGCGGGACTATGGCTCTCAATTCACCAATCCCCAATCTTTTTAAAAATATTGAGACAGCACTCTATATATTGATGCTCATCGCTGCCTTTTGTACCTTAAACCTTAGAGGTAGTGTCACTTTCACTGTCACTGTTGTTTAAATTAAATTTTTGGCAGAAATCAATAGTACAGGCCATTTTAGGAAACTTTGTAATTGGGTTTATCAGCCGAAAAATGCATTTTTATCATGAAAAAGCAGTTTGCAGCTCTTCCCCCATCTTCATGATTGTCTATGGAGAGGGAAGGGGTGGAGGGAGATGAGGCACCAAAACAGGACAACAAAGAGTTAATTTACAGCTACATCACCAGGCTATCTCCTCTGAAGTCAGCACTGACCTCTCTGACCTCTAAATACCACTTTCACACAGCTCCCACTGTGTAATCCTTTGTTCTCTGCTCTTTGCTGGGGACTAATCTCCCTCCTCCCCCCTCCCCTCTCCATAGGTTACACAGGGCCCGACTGATGTTAAAGAGTCGAGATTTCCTGATAATGAGCAGTGAATGAGAGAGAGGAGGGAGGGGGGGGGGGGCTGGGGGAAGTCTTTTTGAATGCAGATAATGGCATATTTGCCTAATAAACCCAATTACAACATTCCTTAAAATCGCCTGGACTATTGATTTCTAGAAAAACAAAACAAAAAAAACCCCCAAAAGTGACACTTTAATTTTCAGATGAACTGATATTTAAATTGGCAGTTTGGTGCACTTGGGGCCGGACTAGCACCCTCAGTACACCAATCCCCGCCCACCTGCCTCTTTTCATGAATATTCATCCAGTCTTCTGCAGCAATAAGCGCCAGAGAGACGTCAGTGCAGAGTGCCGCCTCAATATTCATGAATACCATCCGGGGTAGATCAATGCATTGAGGACTATAGTCCCAACAAACCACCTAACTTATTTACTTAGCAGAAAATTTAGCGGTAACAGCGCTGAGGATGAAGGTAAGAAAATTAATCTCATTTTCGGCATTCTGTGCGATATGGGAAGATGGCAGCTGGTTGGATTATAAACATGTGGTTCCCAACCTCTAGCTCCCTCAAATAAATAAAGGTCCCTGGCAATATACAGAACACATAACTTAAAGGTTATCTTTAAGTGTCACTGTTTGTTTGTTTTTTTTCCAGAAATCAATAGTACAGGCGATTTTAGGAAACTTTGTAATTGGGTTTATTAGGCAACTATTCCATTATCTGCATTCAAAAAGACTTTCCCCAGGTCCCCCCCCTCCTCCTCTCTCTCATTCACTGCTCATTATCAGGGAATCTCTTTTACATCAGTCGAGCCCTGTGTAATCTATGGAGAGGGGAGGGAGGAGGAGTGAGATTAGTCGCAAGCAGAGATCATAGAACAAAGGATTACACAGCGTAACCTGTGTGAAAGCCGGTATTCACAGGTCAGAGAGGTCAGTGCTGACTTCAGAGGAGATAGCCGGTGATGTAGCTGTAAATCAACTCTTTGTTGTCCTGTTTTGGTGCCTCATCTCCCTCCACCCCTCCCCTCTCCATAGACAACCATGAAGACGGGGGGAGGAGCTTCAAACTGCTTTTTCATGATAAAAATGCATTTTTCGGCTAATAAACCCAATTACAAAGTTTCTTAAAATCACCTGTGCTTGATTTCTGCAAAAAATTTTTAAATGACTGTGACACTTAAGTGCCCTCTTGGTCATCACCTTTTATCCTGCTCCAGGATGTGGAAGCTGTGGAAGCTGTGTGACTAGAGGACACCAGGTCACTCCACAAGCATGGTTCCAATGAGGGTAGCGGCTGGGCCGAAGACCGAAGACGGTGCCCGAGTGAGACACCAGAGAACAGGGTGGAGTAAGCATAGTCAGCAAGCCGCATTGTCAATTAGACTAATCATACCATGTAACATATGCATTACATTACATGGCCCTAACATATGCATTACAGAAAGCCTCGTGGGCATAGAAAACAATAGATAGAGCCTGTCTCTTTGTCTCTCTTTGTGTAGAAATGGAAACATTACTGAGTGCACTCTGTGACCTTTGAAGAGGTCATCCCACAGGGAGAGGGAGGCTGAACAATGATCTTTATCTATTGAAATCTGGGTCTACTAGTATAACCTTTATCTGCGATGCTGTAAAGATCACTTCACAGCGGCCTCCTCCTTATCATCACGGACAGAAGAGGAAGTCTCAGCTTTAGATCTAGTGGAAGGATTGAAAACTGCAAGATATCAGGATTATTTTAGACTATAGATAGAAAAGTGAATACTTGGGGGGAAAAAAATCACCAAAAATTGTTAAAAAAATTATGTTTAACATAAAAACTTGATCTAAACAATTGGTCATTTACTGAAGACACTGTCCCTTTAAGTGTTACAGCAGCAAGAAGTTTAGATACAGAGAAAGCTATGGAAAAGCGGAGCAGGGAGATAACAGGAGAATGTTTATCCATCTTATTCCTCTCCATGACTATTCCTGATTCACTCCAAGTCCTTCTAAGCCTCGGCTAATATACTTTATCTCCTGTTCTCTATCTGCTGAGTTTCTTCTTATACCGCACTGCAGTATACATCTGTTTATTTAAAGTTACAAGTCCTGGTAATACATTGTATTATGTAGTTTCTGCTATTAAATTGCTACTTCGAGGACCTTTCCAGGGTGCATTACGGTCCTGAAATGTGTTTCCCCTGCAGGAAAAATGTGGTATCCAAAGTAAGGTATTCAAGTTAATGGGTGGTCATTTAAAGGAGCACTCCGATGATTGTTATTTATTTTTCTTTTTCAAATCAACTGGTACTAGAAAGTTATATAGATATACATGTTACGTATATATCTATATGTCATGTCTACGTATTATCTATATGTAGCAAGTATAGGTTATATGGGTTTTATTTTGGGGGAAGGTGTTTGGCATATTCAGTCTGATTGAAGGTCCTAGGAGCAGAACTACAGGTATGGTCTGTAGGTTGGGAAGTTCTTGAATGGTTAGAGATACTTGTTATTGTTTTTGAATTGTAATTATTAAAGATACTTTCTGATTGTTATCGGTGGGCCTGTGCTAAGATGACATCATTCTTTTTCTTTTTTATGTATGAAAATTTTGAGCATATGTTTATTAGGTGATGCATATGTTATCTCTCTGCTTGTAAGTATAATAGATGAATAAGGGTATGTTCATATCTCGTTTTTAGCCGCATGTCGGGCTACATGGCAGAAATCAGTGAAAAAAGGCCGACGGCCACATGACGGCCCTATTGACTTTAATGAGCAGGATGGAGTCATTATGTGGTCGACCAAGCTTTTGAGTCCTATGCAAAAGCTGTGTATGTCCCGGAAGGAAGGAAGGAAGGAAGGGAAGGAAGGAAGTAAGGGAAGAAGGAAGGAAGGAAGGGAAGGAAGGGAAGGAAGGGAAGGAAGGGAAGAAGGAAGGAAGGAAGGGAAGGAAGGGAAGAAGGAAGGAAGGAAGGAAGGAAGGAAGGAAGGAAGGAAGGAAGGGAAGGAAGGAAGTAAGGGAAGAAGGAAGGAAGGAAGGGAAGGAAGGGAAGAAGGAAGGAAGGAAGGGAAGGAAGGGAAGGAAGGGAAGAAGGAAGGAAGGAAGGAAGGAAGGGAAGGAAGGAAGGAAGGAAGGGAAGAAGGAAGGAGGGAAGGAAGGAAGGGAAGGAAGGAAGGGAAGAAGGAAGGAAGGGAAGAAGGAAGGAAGGAAGGAAGGAAGGGAAGGAAGGAAGTAAGGGAAGAAGGAAGGAAGGAAGGGAAGGAAGGGAAGAAGGAAGGAAGGAAGGGAAGGAAGGGAAGGAAGGGAAGAAGGAAGGAAGGAAGGGAAGGAAGGAAGGAAGGGAAGAAGGAAGGAGGGAAGGAAGGAAGGGAAGGAAGGAAGGAAGGGAAGAAGGAAGGAAGGGAAGAAGGAAGGAAGGAAGGAAGGGAAGAAGGAAGGAAGGAAGGAAGGAAGGAAGGGAAAAAAGAAGTAAGGGAAGGAAGGAAGGAAGGGAAGAAGGAAGGAAGGAAGGAAGGAAGGAAGGAAGGGAAGGAAGGGAAGGAAGGGAAGAAGGAAGGAAGGGAAGGAAGGAAGTAAGGGAAGAAGGAAGGAAGGAAGGAAGGAAGGAAGGAAGGGAAGGAAGGGAAGAAGGAAGGAAGGAAGGAAGGGAAGAAGGAAGGAAGGAAGGAAGGAAGGAAGGAAGGGAAGGAAGGAAGGAAGTAAGGGAAGAAGGAAGGAAGGAAGGAAGGAAGGGAAGAAGGAAGGAAGGAAGGAAGGAAGGAAGGAAGGGAAGAAGGAAGGAAGGAAGGGAAAAAAGAAGTAAGGGAAGGAAGGAAGGAAGGAAGAGAAGGAAGGAAGGGAAGAAGGAAGGAAGGAAGGAAGGAAGGAAGGAAGGAAGGAAGAGAAGGAAAGAAGGAAGGAAGGAAGGAAGGAAGGAGGGACAGGAAGGAAGGAAGGAAGGGAAAGAAGAAAAGGGAGGAAGGAGGGACAGGAAGGAGGAAAGGAAGAAAGAAAGAGGGACAGGAAGGAAGTAAGAAAGGAAGGGAAGGAAGAAAGGGAAGGAAGGGAAGAATGGGAAGGAACGAGGGACAGGAAGGAAGTAAGAAAGAAAGGAGGGAAGAAAGGCAAGGAAGGAAGGAAGGAAGGGAAGGAAGGAGGGACAGGAAGGAAGGAAGAAAAGGAAGGGGAAGAAGGAAGGAAGGAAGGAAGGAAGGGAAGAAGGAAGGAAGGAAGGGAAGAAGGAAGGAGGGAAGGAAGGAAGGAAGAAAGGGAGGGAAGGAAGGAAGGAAGGGAAGAAGGAAGGGAAGGAAGGAAGGAAGAAGGAAGGGAAGGAAGGAAGAAAAAGAAAGAAAGGAAGGAAGAAGGAAGGGAAGAAAGAAAGGGAAGGAAGCAAGGAAGAAAAGAAGGATGAAAGGAAGGAAGGGGATGAAGAAGGAAGAGTGGGAAGAAAAGAAAGGAAAGGAAGAAAGGAAAGGGAAGGAAGGAGTAGTATTTTCTTCATCTTACCACTCAGAAAAAATAAAACCACTAAATCCTATGTATTCCAAAAGATATCAATAAGAAATACAGCTCAACTACAAAAAGCAATCTGTAACAATAGTGACCCGCAGCATACGGATAAAGCATTATTGATGCCGCACTAGATCATATCTAACAATACTTTTTGTCAGAACAAAATTCATTAATAAAAGAGCAAGAATGTCCGCACATCCATCTGTTGCTAAGAAACTCTCGGTAAACTCTTAGGTAGAAAACAGTGAAGGTAGCGTAAAAGCAGTGCTGTTACTTTACATGGTACCTAAATCAATAAATAATTGGTTCTTACAAACCAACCGATATATAAGTATAATATAGAGATGAGCAAACCTTGAGAACACTTGGGTCTGTCCAAACCTGAGCGTGCGGTATTTAATTAGCGGTGGCTGAAGAGGTTGGATGCAACCCTAGGAAGTCCTGGAAAACATGGGTACAGCCATAGGCCATAGGTTGTATCCACCAGGACTCCCTAGCACTGCATCTAACTTCTTCAGCCACCGGTAATCAAATGCTGAATGATCCGCGCTGAAAAGAGATGAGCAAAGCAAAATTCGTTTTGCGAGCTTCGCGAATTTTGGGTCAAATGTTTCGTGAATCTTAACGAATTTTATTAAAAGAGCCAAAACTATAACAGATGCAATACTGGGACTATTACAGAAGGATGAATATGTTACAGCATGTTGTAAAAGTGTCGAAAAAAATAAAAATAAAATAAAAAAAAAAACAATCAGCCAGTCAATCATCCAATTTCCACTATTCCTCTTCTCTCTGTCCTTATACTCTCTGTTAGTCTCTCCCTGCTCTGCTGCAACTGCCTGCTGCCATCCTGCTCTCTCCTCCACGCACAGCCGACTGGCCACCTCCATTACTGAATCTCCTTATATACAGGGGGAGGGTCTGACGTCACAGTGGGGCCTGCAGCTAAACGGACGGCCGCTAGGATTTATGGTTAATCCCTTTCTCCCACCCACTGATGCTCTACACAGCATGTGCGGCCGCCATTTTTTTTTTGTGCGAATTTTCTTAACGAATCAGTGTAAATTTGCTTCACACACTCAAGCATGTTCCAGTTGTGCTCATCTCTATGGAACAATGGAAACAATGGAAACTTGCGTGTTACCGGTGTTGGACCACATTGAAGCGGACACTTGGTGCAAAGAGAGCATGGACGTCGGTATATATTCTATGCCGCAATTTATTGCATCTCAAAGTCAACGCGTTTCAGGGTCACTTGTAGTCAGGAGAAGAACGTATAAAGGATTGCATAAAACACACGCCATCGACCCTATAACTGTTGACAAATAAAAAAAAATCCTGAAATCGCGTCCCACGTTAAATGAATCTATGTGTGCTCTGTGCCACCCACAATCCCCAGAACACACAAGAACATACTCGAATTCTCTCCCGACCTTCCAGAAGACGTGTTTAATCTTTACATTCCTCTTAAGGGATTTTTCTAGAACTGCAGACTTGCATTACCCTGAGTGGTTTCAATCTATCAAATATGAATTGTTTACAGGAGAAAGGTTTCAGTGTTTCACTTTTTTCTTTTTTGTGAAATAATAGTAAAAAAAAAAAAACACACATTGAAGGTTTTACAATTCTGCGGCGGTTCCATCCTGACATCAGCCACAGTAAACTCTCTTAATGGACTCTCAATTGCAAATCATTTTTTAAAATCTGCTCTGCAGTGTGTTTTACACAATATTTATGGCTCTGTCTTCCCATTACATAAGCAGTTATTTTAGCTTTTAAACAGCAGTTTACAGAGGCCACAAATTTCAGCACTCCGGCACTATGATTAGCAAGACTGTATTTTTCTAGGTCATTACAGAAAGTAATGCAGACACAAATACATTTATTTTATGCGACACCCCCACAACCTTCCCTTTTTTTCCCTCCATCAACCTTGACTTATTTCGGGTTTGTTTCAGGTTTCAGAAAATTAGCGTACGGAATATAAAGCAGCACTTAGCGTTAGTCTCAACTATTAACTATTCTACAAGCCCATCTACGGTAAGTATATATATATATACATATATATATATGTATATTGGGAGACATTCATCAAGACCGTCCAGTCTTAAATAAAGCCCCATCCCCTTTTCCCCGGATGGTTACAGTTAAATGTGGTGGCGCTCTGCCCTGCCAGTCTTAAGACCATAGGACCCCTACCTCCTATACACTAAACAAGCACTGGGCCTTTCTATCATTGGCGCCACAGAGTCGGAAGTAAGTACGTAGCTAGAATTTATGGGGCCCCATAGAAAAAAAACTGTGCAGGGCCTCATGAATCCTGTACGGGCCCCCCTCCCATACTCACCTGGCTTGGCACAGTCCCCGGCATTCGTTTACCCAGCAACCTGACTCAGAAGTGATTTCATTTATGCCTCGGGGGGATGGAGGACTGAAGGAACGCCGGGGGGCTGTACCGGGCCTAGTGAATATGGGAAGGGGGGGGGGGGGGGCGTACAGGATTTATGGGGATCTTACAGTTTTTTTTCTATGGGGTTCCATGAATTCTAGCTACGCATTTGCTTCTGGCTCTGTGGTACCCAAAAAGTGCTTGATTATCCCTATCAAATACTTTCCATAACCTATGAGCTAATTTCCATGAGCAAATATACAATGTGAATCACTATAACTAGAATATGGCGAATCAAGATTCACTGAAAATCAAACTGTCAATTCGCTTCGTCTTGTGAAGCAAATTCCGGCCGATTCGTTAAATAAATTCACAAAAAAAATAAATGCCGGCACATGCTGTCTGGAGGGTCACTGGCCTGGAGAAAGGGATTAATCAATCAGCTGCAGGGCCCTCTGTGATGTCAGCACCTCCCCCTCTATATAAGGAGGTTCGGTAATGGAGGCGGCTAGTCGGCTGTGTGTGGAGGAGAGAGCAGGATGGTAGCAGGCAGTTACAGCAGAGCAGGGAGAGACTAACAGAGAGATATAGGGACAGAGAGGAGAAGAGAGACTAACGGAGCGATATAGGGACAGAGAGGAGAGGAGGGGAGAGACTAACAGAGCGATATAGGGACAGAGAGGAGGGGAGAGACTAACAGAGCGATATAGGGACAGAGAGGAGGGGAGAGACTAACAGAGTGATATAGGGACAGAGAGGAGAGGAGAGACTAACAGAGCGATATAGGGACAGAGAGGAGGGGAGAGACTAACAGAGCGATATAGGGACAGAGAGGAGAGGAGGGAAGAGACTAACAGAGCGATATAGGGACAGAGAGGAGAGGAGGGGAGAGACTAACAGAGCGATATAGGGACAGAGAGGAGAGGGATAGCTGAAATTGACTGACTTACTGGCTGATTGATTTCTTTATTTTTATTTTCCTATTTTTGATACTTTTACAACAACATGCTGTAACAAATACACCCTTCTGTAGTAGTCCCAGTACTGTAGCTACTCAAATTTTGGCTGTTTAAATGAAACTTGTTAAAGCGTTTGACCGAAAAAATTGCGAAGCTCGCAAAACAAATTTCCGTCTGCTTCGCTCATCTCCAGCTATAACTGAATCTCAAGCTTAAGCAATCAATTTGTTTTGTCTAGAAAAGTGTTTTTCAAACTCAGAGTCCTCAATGACCCCCCACAGGTCAGGACTAGAGAACATGCTGGAGTCCGTCTGTTTGGTATTTGATTATCGGTTACTTAAGAAGTTGGATGCCGCCCTAGGGAGTCCAGTAAAACGTGAATACAGACATAGACCATAGGCTGTATCCATATTTTCCAGGACTCCCTAGGGAGGCATCCAACTTCTCCAGCCACCAGTATTCAAATGCCGAACGATCAGAGTTGCGCTCATCTCTAAACACGATCACCAAAGAGTGAGAAACACTGGTCCACAAAAAAGTAATTGCTTTTCCAATTGCCCTGATTCTCTGCTTTGACTTTTCCAGGAATTGGAATACTTGGAAAAGGAACTCATTTTTCTAGACAAAACAAATCGACCGCCAATGCTTGAGATTCAGTTCAGCGATTCATTCTGAAAACTCATTCACTTCTATAGTCCGCCATGTTCTGGCTAATACTGCATTTCCTCCGGATATAGACAATACGAACTCCTGGTTTTCCCCTATTGAACTCTATGCAGAACATGTAATATGGCAGCGTTGTGTTTGCACGGTTATTTCTTTCTTTATTTTCTTTTTACATATGGCCTCCTGCAGGACGAGCCCTTCTTCTAGCTGAATGATTACAGGCTACAATGTTTTCAGCTAGAAAGGTTTAGAAGTTAATAGGCTTGCAAATCATTATATTATAGCGATCCTGTCCACATGGTTTAGCACATGCATATAACACTAAATGACCCGATTGCATTATAGTGTTTTATAGTGTCAGTGTATTCCAGTAATCTCATTTTCTTTTGGGTAATCTTACCTGGCAGTGAGTGAGGAGCCCAGATGAATCTAGGGCAGGTGCAGCACGGAGAAGCGGCGGGGCACACGGCCGACTCCGTTACTCCCCATAAATACACAGCTGCTAATTTAATTACAGGAGCAAATCTACCGACACAGTAAAGAAGTCGATTATTTTTCAGTATCACGGCAATAAGAAAGTCATGGACAGTAGATGTTTATTCTACTAAGCTGCATCAGAAGGTAAAAGTAGCCTTTCATGATATATATACAGTGGTACCTTGGTTTAAGAGTAACTTGGTTTAAGAGCGTTTTGGTTTAAGAGCTCACCATTTTTCAAAATTGTGACTTGGTTTAAGAGCATTGCTTTAGTTTAAGAGCTCCCTGTACTGGGTGGGAGGGGGAGTGGGGGAGGGGTATGGCTGCATAGCGGGGTCTACAGCCCTGTACTCTGGCCCAGGAAGTCTCCCTCACCTTCCAAATCACAGCAGATCCACTTCAGGCTGGGGCTTGCATCAGGGGACAGGACTGTGGAGGTAATCTCTTCATAGCTGTAACCCCTCTCTCCCCAAAAAGAGAGCGCTGATATACTGTGCCCACATCTGCCCTGCTCCTTCCTTCCTGCTCCCTGCAGTCTCTGTCCACCCTTGTGTTTCTCATCCTCTCCATTACTGTACAGTAACTTATAGTATCACAGATTCTGCTGTTTCCGAATGTTTGTTTCATTAGTTTTACATGTTATTCACAATAATAAATCATTATTTTTGGGGTGTGGAACCAATTGTCTGCATTTCTATGATTTCTTATGGGAAAATTAGCTTTGGTTTAAGAGTGGATTCGGATTACAAGTGCGGTCCCAGAACGAATTATGCTCGTAATCCAAGTCACCACTGTATATACATTATACCAGACTATGCGTTGGAATATATTAAAGGGGTAGAGAAAAAAATCTCTCAAATCAACTGGTACAGAAAATTATATAGATTTGTAATTTTCTTCTAAACAAAAATCTTGGCTTCCCATACTTATCAGCTGCTGTATATTCTGCAGGAAGTGGTGTATTCTTTCCAGCCAGTGCTCTCTGCTGCCACCTCTGTCCATCTCTGGAATTGTCCAGAGCAGTAGCAAATCCCCATAGAAAACCTCTCCTGATCTAGACATTTCCTGACATGGACAGAGGTGGCAGCAGAGAGCGCTGTGTCAGACTGGAAAGAATACACCACTTCCTGCAGGACATACAGCATCTGATAAGTGTGGGAAGAAAGGAGATTTTTAAATAGAAGAAAATTACCAATCTATATAACGTTCTGACAACAGTTAATTTAAAATATTTTTTTTCTCCGCAGTACCCCTTTAAGGATTGGACATGTTAAATCTCAATGTCCGATCCTTTTGTTTTCCCAGGATAGGAGTCTACTCCCCATTATAAAATGTTGGAATCCCACTGACTACTATAGAAGGTATTAGTGGAGTAAACCTCTTGTCAAACTGTTTCACAATTTTATATCTTGAAATTTCACCACCAAGACCTGTTACATATTTATAAGTATGCAAAATAATTTTATTCAAATGTGCCCTCTAAATTATTCATCATTCTTTTTTTTATATTATATATTGCAACCAAGACAAGCAGTTTTTCCTATTACCTTTATGTCCCCATACTTTGTCGTTCTATATACCTTCCTCCTGGGTACTGGTAACACTATACCTTCCCATACTCTGTGGTTGTATATACCTTCCTCCTGGGTATTGGTAACACTATACCTCCCTATACTCTGTGGCTGTATATACCTTTGTGGTGTCCCACCATGGGTGTTACTAGTATGTTAGACCCCTCGCAAAAGTCTGTACTTCAAGTAACTGTGGTAATTAAGTATTACCTCAGTTTTACCACAAGATGCTGCTATTGTATGTAACTGTACTTGTATTTTGCACAGCTGCAGGTAACTAAAGGGTTATTGTTTGTTGGAATCTGTGCACCAATGGGAATCGTCTCTTCTTCTCTGCCTATCTATATGATCCTTTCTTTCTACACTTTCTTCTCCACCACTCCCAGGGGACATTACACCTCCTGTAGGAAGTTGTCACATGGGGAGAGGAAGTATACACCCACACTTAGTGAATCTTACCCAAGTCTTGGTAGAGAGAGGACGCAAGACAAGTTGGTCCCTGCTGTAGTCCAGCTGGGCCCTGGCTTTGCCAGGTCCCCACTCCAGAACTAGTCCGTAATGTGGTCTATTCGGTGGTAGTGAACAGCCGCACATGGGGGATGCAGACACCAGTTTCTTGAAAACAGCACTTCCACACACTATGCAGTGTTAAGCTACTCCAAGGAGAGGACAAGTCAGAGAACACTCCAACCCACGCCGAGAACAATTCTAAAAGTGCAGGACAGTATCCTGATAACAAGAGGAACTTACCCGGATAAAGCAAAGTTGCTAGAAGCCTACGCACTCTATCTCGCAGCGCGAGTGTCGCCAGAAAATCTTGCCCACTCTGCTCAACTCAGGTAAAAAGGTCTGGGGCTTGTGTCACCCTCATAGGTCAGGTCACCCGACACTGGTGGGCAAAAGGTGGTATAGCAACAAAGGTCGAAACATGGGCACAAGTATACTTCTATTTTTAAGTCTTCAGTATTCTACTACTTCTTCTAAAGTCCCGGCAGAGCACACTTCTACCCTGGGTTGGGACTCTCAGCTCACACTCCTCTTAACTACTCTCAGCTCTACTACCCTAAAGGTTCTCAGTACACCTCCTGTCTTATCAAGTCTACAGTCCGCTATCATCTATTGTATAAAGTATTTCTACAATAAAGATTTATTTATGATAACTGGACTCATTGATTATTACTCTGCCACCTACACAGTAGAGACCACATCCTTGGGTCAGCTCCCCTTTCTGTGGGTGGCGGTACCGATAGTCCGTGGGGTCACAACTCCACTCCGGACCACCGTGATAAGTACCCAAGAGACCCCCTCACAGCCCGGCAGGTTACCCATTATAGGGGAAAGGGTATAGCTAGTCACCAATTTACCACCTGGCTGAGCTCTACTCCGACCAACCACCACAGTAGTGGCGTCACACGTTACCATCTAGCAAGTTACCGGTCGAGAGCACTCCACACCTTTATCCTGGGTTTTGGTAACACTATACCTCCCTATACTCTGTATATACCTTCATCCTGAGTATTGGTAACACTATACCTCCCTATACTCTGTGGTTGTATATACCTTCATCTTGGGTACAGGTAACACTATACCTCCCCATACTCTGTATATACCTTCATCCTCAGTACTGGTAACACTATACCTCCCTATACTCTGTATATACCTTCATCCTCGGTACTGGTAACACTATACCTTCCTATACTCTGAGGTTCTATATACTTTCATCCTTGGTACTGGTAACACTATACCTTCCTATATTCTGTTTATACCTTCATCCTCAGTATTAGTAACACTTTACCTCCCTATACTCTGTATATACCTTCATCCTCAGTACTGGTAACACTATACCTCCCCATACTCTGTATATACCTTCATCCTCGGTACTGGTAACACTATACCTCCCCATACTCTGTATATACCTCCATCCTCGGTACTGGTAACACTATACCTCCCTATACTCTGTATATACCTCTATCCTTGGTACTGGTAACACTATACCTCCCTATACTCTGAGGTTCTATATACTTTCATCCTTGGTACTGGTAACACTATACCTTCCTATATTCTGTTTATACCTTCATCCTCAGTATTAGTAACACTATACCTTCCTATACTCTGTATATACCTCCATCCTTGGTACTGGTAACACTATACCTTCCTATACTCTGTATATACCTCCATCCTCGGTACTGGTAACACTATACCTTCCTATACTCTGTATATACCTCCATCCTCGGTACTGGTAACACTATACCTTCCTATACTCTGTATATACCTCCATCCTCGGTACTGGTAACAATATACCTCCCATTCTGCACTTTCCTTATGTTCCCTTTGGAAAACACTTTATTTTTCTATACAATAAGCAGATGACGGGCAGGAGGGGAGCTGACAGACGCTGCCTTCCATCACTGCTGCCTGCACCGAGCACATACAGTAAGGTATATGGGCACTTGTTATGACAGATTACAAGGAAAATAGATTTTTGCACAGTAAACACCCACACATTAAAGTGAGTCATTTCTTATGGAAATCATAGGGTGTTCTTAATATTTTCTATATTCTGATTTTGATATAACTGTCATCACTTCAGGACCGGATAAAAGTATAAGCGTAAACTCTGCATTATAGACGGAAGCCTGGTGGCGGTATTATCAGCAGTACAGGGCCGTACATGTAGGAGCTGAATGGGTGTGTGTGGGGTAAAGGGGTGAAGTCTACTTTTTCAATGGAGAAACTTAAAGGAGAACTCAGGGCTGGGGGGGGGGGGGGAGGATGAAAGAAGTATTAGGGGGAAATAGAAGTAGTAGTAGATGCTTGGAACAAACTTCCAGCAGAGGTGGTTGGTAAATCTACAATAACTGAATGTAACCTGCCTGGTATATACATATATCTACCTAAGATAATAAGAAGGTAAATACTAATAGGGTGGAGTAGATGGAGCGGGGGGGGGGGGGGATTTTCCTTCAGACAATCTTCTATGTCTGAAGTAACATGCTCTTAACTCTCTCGCTCCAGTTCTGCTGATGGTATCCTGCAGCTCTGATCCCGGACGTTTCTGGGACTTGGGACGTGACGTGTTAGGCCCACTCAGGCAGTCAGCAGCTGTAGCAGGACCCCACCTCGGTCACTGACTGGCTGAGCGGGCCTAACATGTGACGTCACAGGTGCCCACTCAGAGCTGCTGGATACCGGCACCAGCACTAGAGTGGGGGAGGTGTGAGCTTGTTACTTCTTTCATCGCCCCCAACAATGTGCCGAAAATCACTCCAGCCCGGAGTTCTCCTTTAAGGCCCTTGGGCATTCGGCATTCGATTACCAGTGGTTGAAGTTGGATTCCGCCCTAGAGAGTCCTGGGAAATATGGATACAACCTATGGCCTATGGCTGTATCCATGTTATCCACCACTCCCTACGGCTGCATCCAACTTCTCCAGCCACTGGGAGCCAAATGCCGAGGGTACAGGTTTAAACAAACCTTAAGATTCCGCAAGTTCACTGAATATTAGAGCCAACTTATTTATTTAGTTTTGGCACATATAATTACCGGCACTTTATAGTGGATAAATCTATATATACAGATTTTTTAAATTTGATATTTAGTAAACTTTGCATTTTTATGTTTGTCAGGTGGTAATATACGATTAATGACAAAATGGTCTGCGTATGCTTTTTAGGGGCTTGTTCAACAGTGGGTTAACTTTGTCCTAATGGATTCCAGTCCATCTGTTAATTGTATTTAATTGATTATTATTATTATTATTATTATTATTATTATTATTATTATTATTATTATTATTATTATTATTATTATTATTATTACTATTATTATTATTATTATTATTATTATTATTATTAATTTGTTGTTTGTTTTAGTCCTAAAAGGGGAAATATTTGGACATAATTTTTAACTTAGTTAAAGAGTCATCCACCATACTCTGTCTTGGTGGAAAGGGTTTAAAGCCAGTAGCCATACAGCTCTGTAATAGGATGGGCTCCGCAGCTGAGCCTGCACTGACCTCAGTGGGATTTGCCTGCAATATACAGCCAGGCTCCTACTACCACATCTGGGATCAGAGATAGTCTACCAGGACTTATCAGCTCCTGTATGTTCTGCAGGAAGTTGTGTATTCTTTCCAGTCTGACACAGTGCTCTCTGCTGCCACTTCTGTCAATGTCAGGAACTGTCCAGAGCAGCAGCAAATCCCCATAGAAAATCTCTCCTGCTCTGGACAGTTCCTGACATGGACAGAGGTGGCAGCAGAGAGCACTGTGTCAGACTGGAAAGAATACACCACTTCCTGCAGGACATACAGCAGCTGATAAGTACTGTAAGGCTGCGTTCACACTACGTATATTTCAGTCAGTATATTTCAGTCAGTATTGCAACCAAAACCAGGAGTGGATTAAAAACACAGAAAGGATCTGTTCACACAATGATGAAATTGAGTGGATGGCCGCCATTTAATGGCAAATATTTGCTGTTATTTTAGAACAACGGCTGTTATATTAAAATAATGGCCGTTATTTACTGTTATATGGCGGCCATCCACTCAATTTCAACATTGTGTGAACAGATCCTTTCTGTGTTTTTAATCCACTCCTGGTTTTGGTTGCAATACTGACTGAAATATACGTAGTGTGCACGCAGCCTAGGACTGTAGCAATAATTAAATCTGTAAACCTTCATTGTATTATTTTTTTCCCTTCAAAGTACCCCTTTAAATCAATCAGTCTCTACCCCAAGCTGAAAAGTGAGCTGCAGTAAAAAAAAAAAAAATCACCTTATTTTCCGTGCTCTTCTGCCAAACATGAAAACTGTGATATTACCAGATTTTTATTTTTATGGAATAGTCATCTAAAAAAAATAAAAGTAATCAGTAAACGTTCTGCACCGAGGTTGTAAACCCTCCATATGCAAAGATGAACAAACTCTGCGGATAAACAGAAATTTCTTACAACTTTGTAGGTGGAAAGTAAAAATGTGA
This sequence comes from Dendropsophus ebraccatus, assembly GCF_027789765.1. NCBI lineage: Eukaryota > Metazoa > Chordata > Amphibia > Anura > Hylidae > Dendropsophus > Dendropsophus ebraccatus. The sequence goes on from NC_091467.1 coordinate 11,633,109, forward strand.
AAAACTCCATCGAAACATTTAGTGAGTTTGTTGATAAAAGCTTTCTTGGCTCGGCTCCATTCACAACTGGTCTGCTCCATAATAATCCAATGATGGAGGGAGCCGCTATAAGCCATTGTGTACCTCAACATTTCATATTAAATTGTGCAGGCCAGGCTTCTGATTGGCTCAGGCCGAAATCCTGATTTCAGTGGCTGGCAAAGGAATAAGGATTTTCTACAGACTTCTAATGGAAAATGCTATTTATCTTCCCAATAAATGCCACAGCTGTGCTAAACGGACCTATTGTAAGCTAAAAATAATTTTGTTTGGTGTAGGCTGCAGTGGTGAAGTGAAGAGCGGAGGAAACAAGAAAGCCTGGAAGCAGTTTCAAGGGAGGGATGAGCTCAGCTACTAAGCTATACAGTAGAGCTGTGTGCTATATAAGCCAAGGCTGGGGATGACCAGGAGATAAGATGCCAGCAGGCCTAGGCACATGAACTAGAATGTAGAATTTTTATTTATTTATTTATTGTATTCTTGTTCTTTGTTTTATTGTTTTGTACATTGTTACACAGGTAACGTTCTAGTATCCGATTACCGTATTTTCTGGAGTATAAGGCGACTGGGCGTATAAGACGACCCCCTGACTTTTAAGAAGATTGACAGGGGTTCGCCTTATACGCCGGAAAATGTTAACCCCTGGCTGACTGCAGCTAAATGACTGCAGGGGTTAACTGCAGCTAAATGAAAAAAAAAAAAAACATTTAACTCACCTAGGGCCCGTTCCCGGCCTTCGCGCGGCTCCCGTATCGTTCCTGGCGCAGGCAGTGTGACGTACAGTACCTGCGCTGGGGACGGAGATTGCCGAACCTCTCCCGGACAGCCGAGCGTCTCATCGGAGAGGCTCAGAGACACTCGGTTGGCGGGAGAGCTTCGGGAACTTCCGGCGCCTCTCTCATTCTCCCGAAGCTCTCCCGGCAGCCGATGAGTCGCTCGTCTGCCCAGGAGAGGTTTGGCGATCTCCGCTGTAGTGTACATCACACTGCCAGTGCCGGGAACGGTACGGGAGGCGTGCGGAGGCCGGGAACGGGCCCCAGGTGAGTTAAAGGTTTTTTTGTTTTTTTTTATAGTTTTTTTTTTATCGCCCCATACGGTGGGGATGCGGCCATTTTTGAGCCCCCCCACCGTATGGGGCGACCATACCCGGCATATAAGACGACCCCCAACTGTACCCCGATTTTTGGGGGTTAAAAAGTCGTCCTATACACCGGAAAATACGGGATATACAAAGGCTGATTTCATACTACGTTTTTGCAATCCGTTTTTGTCAGCCGTCATTTGCAAAAAACAGATGGAAAAAAGGTTGCATGTGTGTGCATCCATTTTGATCCATTTTTCCATTCCATTATAAAAAAAAAAGGATCTCAACAGATCCGTTTTTTTTTAAACGGACACAAAAATTAGGTCGTTTTTGTGTACGTTAAAAAAAAGGATCTGTTTGATCCGTTTTTATATAATGGAATTCAATGCAAAAATGGATTAAAACGGATGCACACACATGCAACCTTTTTTCCATCAATTTTTTGCAAATAACGGCTGAAAAAAAAACAGATAGTGTGAACTCAGCCTAACTGGAATGTTTTCAAGATCCCTGCAGCAAGGTGGAGTTTCTGATGTAAAGTGTTGGCTCTGCGCTTAATTTCTTAAAGGGAGAGTAATCGATAAATGTTGATAGAGTTAGTTAAAAGGTTATTCTTCTGGTATATTCTTTCCAGTCTGACACAGTGCTCTCTGCTGCCACCTCTGTCCATGTCAGGAACTATGGAGAGCAGCAGCAAATCCCTATAGAAAATCTCTCCTGCTCTGGACAGTTCCTGACATGGACAGAGGTGGCAGCACTGTGTCAGACTGGAAAGAATACACCACTTCCTGCAGGACATACAGCAGCTGATAAGTAATGGAAGACTGGAGATTTTTAAATAGAAGTAAATTAGAAATCTGTATAACCTTCTCACACCAGGTGATTTGAACAAACAAAAAAAATATTGGAGTACCCCTTTAAAGCATGCAAAAAAACCCTCACATTTCTTTCAGGAGGCGTACAGTATGTCACAACATTTTATTAAAACCACGTCCTGTGACCCACATACAACCTGACTTGGCTGTAGACGTCTATTAGTTCTCACAGACACATTTTTACTCAACGCCCTTTAAATTTATGATGCCCCGGATAGCGAGTTTATGGGGATTTATTATTTTGTGTGCAAATCTTTTCTATCTGCACCAGGGGAATGTGAAGTGGGCGTGGCCGTATACAAAGGGGGTGTGGCCTCTGCATCCACACCCTATTGCCCCCCCCCCCCCATTTCTTGAATAGAACCCTAGTATAACATACATGCTGACGTGCGTGAGTGCTGGATCTTATACAATATATTGCGAGTTCTATTTCTATATAATGCAGTGTGCACAGAACCTAGGAGTACCTAGGAGACATAGAGAGCGTCTCCCTCCCCTTGAATCCCCATTTTTCAGTACTTTCAGTATATACCTCTAATAATTACAAAGCTAAAGATGGAAAAATCATGGTCTGTCAGCTACTGCGCATCCACAGATGTAGGTGTTAGAGTTTTCCATCTCATAGAATGTGAATTTTGAAATCAAAGATATCGGTATAATTACGGTGAGTAAAGGTCACCATTACTGCTTTAGAATTACCATAAAAGGATCAATATTGGTCTTAAAGGGGTACTCCAGATGGAGAAAACAACATTGGTTTTAAATCAGCTGATGCCAGATCTGTAAATTACTTCTATTTAAAAAAAAGATATCAAGTTGTCCATTTCCTGCAGGACATACATCAGCTGATAAGTACTGGAAGACTGGAGATTTTTAATTAGAAGTAATTTCCAAATCTATATAACTTTCTAAAACAAGTTGATTTAAAAAAAAGAATTCTCCAGAGTACCCCTTTAAATGAAAACTGGACCTGATTTTAGGTTTGTTTGTAAAGGAAGGCTAGTTGTCACGTACATTGACAAAAAAAGCTATATATATATATATATATATATATATATATATATATATATATATGCAACACAAAAAATATACCAGGACCTATACTTCAGACCACTACATGCATTTCACTATGCGGCTTCTTCAGGGGAGCACTGACTGGTTGTCATTCTGGCCTTGGTGATATTACACTCAGAGTGATTAACAGACCCTGGTGACGTGTTATCAGTATGGGCCAGGAGGATAGCTACAGGGTGTACAGGGGTACCAGGCCCAAGGGCCCCCTGTGATATTACAGTTTCCTGCTGCTACAGATTGGAGCCTGTTACAGGATTTTACAGGATCTTATATAGAGGACGCACTATAGCAATGATTACACCTGTCTAGTTGAAATGCCATGCCCACTTTTCAGAATTTTCTCCATTCTATCTATTATCTTCCATTGTCGCTACTCATATTAAAATTACTCGGATCATCTTAAGCAGGGAATGGGCAGGGTCGTCTTTCCAATTGCCCCGGGTGGGGTCTCAATATACTATAGCCTAGAGCAGGGATGGGGAACCTTCGGCCCTCCATGCCTGGACAGTCAAAGGTAAAGCTTTGGCTGTTCAGGCATGATGGGAATTGTAGTTTTGGAACAGCTGGAGGGCCGAAGGTTCCCCATCCCTGGCCTAGAGCTCTGCAGGAAAGCGAGCGGGCAAGTCATGTGTAGTTGTTTGTGTCTATTGAGCATTTTTTCTTGGCTAGGGGCGGTCCAGGGGAAGGAGAAGGGTGGCTTCAGAATATGGCTGGGAAGGTAAGGGGGTCGCAAGATTGGGGGGGGGTTGATCAGTAAGGGGGGGGGGGGCAGTTCACAGCTCTGCCTAGAGGCCCATAATGCTGTTAAAGGGGTAAAAAAGTTATACAGATTTGTAATTTACTTCTAAATAAAAATCTCCAGTCTTCCAGTACTTATCAGCTGCTGTATGTCCTGCAGGAAGTGGTGTATTCTCTCCAGTCTGACACACTGCTCTCTGCTGCCACCTCTGTCCATGTCAGGAACTGTCCAGAGCAGGAGAGGTTTTCTATGGGGATTTGCTGCTGCTCTGGACAGTTCCTGAAATGGACAGAGGTGGCAGCAGAGAGCACTGTGTCAGACTGAAAAGAATACACCACTTCCTGCAGGACATACAGCAGCTGATAAGTACTGGAAGACTGGAGATTTTGAAATAGAAGTAACTTACAAATCTATATATCTTTCAAAAAACAGTTATAGAGTACCTCTTTAATACAGCCCTGGGAAGGTTAACCTGTGGCCCTCCAGTTGTTGCAAAACTACAACTCCCATCATGCCTGGACAGCCGAAGGCTGTCCAGGCATGATGGGAATTGTAGTTTTGCAACATCTGGAGGACCACAGGTTTCCCATCCCTGATTTAAAACATGTAAATGTGAGGAAGGAGCCAATATAGAAGAAATCGAGGCAAATACGATTTCACAGCGTTATATATCACGTTTGTTGTTTCATGAAAAATCTGACATTTACAGTTATTCCCTATTTCATGCAGATATTCGGAGAGATCTCCACAGTTTCTTTCCATTAGGAATCGGAGAATATTCCATGTTTTTGCCCTTTCGTATATGTATTAGTCCTAGTGTTTATTATAAATGGACCCTTTGTCCCTTTAGTCCCATTTATAAAATATAGATATATCTCTGATAGATGAGACTGAAGCTAGAACTTGGCTGAGGGACATTCTGTATGTGGAATCTTAGGGAAGGTTAGGAATAAAAGAAATAATGCAGAAAGCAGAAAAACATCGGAAGAAAACCTTCTGTTGCAGTGAATAACAAGCATGCATCCCCTAGGGAAACATACCATGTTTTCTAAGGATAGTGCCTGTTTTAGAAACCTTAAAGGGGAACTCCAGGTAGAGGTTGAAAAAAAATGAAACTTCTGCAGAAGCATAAAGCATTAATTACTTGTCTATCCCAGTTTTGAAACTACCAAAAATCCATTTGTTTGGGGTTTTTGTATTTCCTGGTTGAGCAGTTGTACACAGTACTACAGGTTCCAGCATGCAATGCTTTCCCTCAGCTGTTCCATCACAGCCCCCCACCATGCCTATTCCCTGCCCAAAGCTGTTGCAGAACATCTAGGCTGTGTTCACACATTACAGTTTCATTGTGTTACTGAATTATTTGCAGTAATTTATGATTTCATTGTTGTCCCACCCACACAGCACGCTGTACTCTCTACCTGTAACACCACACAGCACACTGTATTCTCTACCTGTAACACCACACAGCACACTGTATTCTCTACCTGTAACACCACACAGCGCTGTATTCTCTACATGTAACACCACACAGCACGCTGTATTCTCTACCTGTAACACCACACAGCACGCTGTATTCTCTACCTGTAACACCACACAGCACACTGTATTCTCTACCTGTAACACCACACAGCACGCTGTATTCTCTACCTGTAACACCACACAGCACACTGTATTCTCTACCTGTAACACCACACAGCACACTGTATTCTCTACCTGTAACACCACACAGCACGCTGTACTCTCTACCTGTAACACCACACAGCACGCTGTACTCTCTACCTGTAACACCACACAGCACACTGTATTCTCTACCTGTAACACCACACAGCACACTGTATTCTCTACCTGTCACACCACACAGTACACTGTATTCTCTACCTGTAACACCACACAGCACACTGTATTCTCTACCTGTAACACCACACAGCACACTGTATTCTCTACCTGTAACACCACACAGCACACTGTATTCTCTACCTGTAACACCACACAGCACGCTGTATTCTCTACCTGTAACACCACACAGCACACTGTATTCTCTACCTGTAACACCACACAGCACACTGTATTCTCTACCTGTAACACCACACAGCACACTGTATTCTCTACCTGTAACACCACACAGCACGCTGTACTCTCTACCTGTAACACCACACAGCACACTGTATTCTCTACCTGTAACACCACACAGCACACTGTATTCTCTACCTGTCACACCACACAGTACACTGTATTCTCTACCTGTAACACCACACAGCACACTGTATTCTCTACCTGTAACACCACACAGCACGCTGTATTCTCTACCTGTAACACCACACAGCACACTGTATTCTCTACCTGTAACACCACACAGCACGCTGTACTCTCTACCTGTAACACCACACAGCACACTGTATTCTCTACCTGTAACACCACACAGCACGCTGTATTCTCTACCTGTAACACCACACAGCACGCTGTACTCTCTACCTGTAACACCACACAGCACACTGTATTCTCTACCTGTAACACCACACAGCACACTGTATTCTCTACCTGTAACACCACACAGCACACTGTATTCTCTATCTGTAACACCACACAGCACACTGTATTCTCTACCTGTAACACCACACAGCACTGTATTCTCTACCTGTAACACCACACAGCACTGTATTCTCTACCTGTAACACCACACAGCACGCTGTATTCTCTACCTGTAACACCACACAGCACGCTGTATTCTCTACCTGTAACACCACACAGCACTGTATTCTCTACCTGTAACACCACACAGCACGCTGTATTCTCTACCTGTAACACCACACAGCACACTGTATTCTCTACCTGTAACACCACACAGCACTGTATTCTCTACCTGTAACACCACACAGCACACTGTATTCTCTATCTGTAACACCACACAGCACGCTGTATTCTCTACCTGTAACACCACACAGTACACTGTATTCTCTACCTGTAACACCACACAGCACTGTATTCTCTACCTGTAACACCACACAGCGCGCTGTATTCTCTACCTGTAACACCACACAGCACTGTATTCTCTACCTGTAACATCACACAGCACGCTGTATTCTCTACCTGTAACACCACACAGCACTGTATTCTCTACCTGTAACACCACACAGCACGCTGTATTCTCTACCTGTAACACCACACAGCACTGTATTCTCTACTTGTAACACCACACAGCACGCTGTATTCTCTACCTGTAACACCACATAGCATGCTGTATTCTCTACCTGTAACACCAAACAGCACGCTGTATTCTCTACCTGTAACACCACACAGCGCGCTGTATTCTCTACCTGTAACACCACACAGCACTGTATTCTCTACCTGTAACACCACACAGCACACTGTATTCTCTACCTGTAACACCACACAGCACACTGTATTCTCTACCTGTAACACCAGACAGCACACTGTATTCTCTACCTGTAACACCACACAGCACCCTGTATTCTCTACTGTATTCTCTACCTGTAACACCACACAGCACGCTGTATTCTCTATCTGTAACACCACACAGCACACTGTATTCTCTACCTGTAACACCAGACAGCACACTGTATTCTCTACCTGTAACACCACACAGCACCCTGTATTCTCTACTGTATTCTCTACCTGTAACACCACACAGCACGCTGTATTCTCTATCTGTAACACCACACAGCACACTGTATTCTCTACCTGTAACACCACACAGCACACTGTATTCTCTACCTGTAACACCGCACAGCACGCTGTATTCTCTATCTGTAACACCACACAGCACTGTATTCTCTACCTGTAACACCACACAGCGCGCTGTATTCTCTACCTGTAACACCACACAGCACGCTGTATTCTCTACCTGTAACACCACACAGCACACTGTATTCTCTACCTGTAACACCACACAGCACGCTGTATTCTCTACCTGTAACACCACACAGCACACTGTATTCTCTACCTGTAACACCGCACAGCACGCTGTATTCTCTATCTGTAACACCACACAGCACTGTATTCTCTACCTGTAACACCACACAGCACGCTGTATTCTCTACCTGTAACACCACACAGCACGCTGTATTCTCTACCTGTAACACCACACAGCACACTGTATTCTCTACCTGTAACACCACACAGCACCCTGTATTCTCTACCTGTAACACCACACAGCACACTGTATTCTCTACCTGTAACACCACACAGCACGTTGTATTCTCTACTTGTAACACCACACAGCACGCTGTATTCTCTACCTGTAACACCACACAGCGCGCTGTATTCTCTACCTGTAACACCACACAGCACACTGTATTCTCTACCTGTAACACCACACAGCACGCTGTATTCTCTACCTGTAACACCACACAGCACGCTGTATTCTCTACCTGTAACACCACACAGCACGCTGTATTCTCCACCTGTAACACCACACAGCACGCTGTATTCTCTCCCTGTAACACCACACAGCACGCTGTATTCTCTACCTGTAACACCACACAGCACGCTGTATTCTGTACCTGTAACACCACACAGCACACTGTATTCTCTACCTGTAACACCACACAGCACGCTGTATTCTCTACCTGTAACACCACACAGCACGCTGTATTCTCTACCTGTAACACCACACAGCACGCTGTATTCTGTACCTGTAACACCACACAGCACACAGAACTTTTTGATTTTTTTTTCTTTTCATTTCCACGCACATATTATGATCAAGCATCTGTTATCTTTGAAGCTGAACCCCACAATAAGGCTATGATCCTCTCTGCCGTTTAGCATCATTTACTTGTGTTACTGCATCATTTTTGTGAATACGCTGCAGTACTGCAATGACACTCCAACATGTGTGAACACAGCCCTAATTTTACTGCACACTTCTGCATCAGTGATGGTGAATCACTCAGGGGATTGGGGGATCCAGCCCCGCCTCCTGTGACATCACACCCTGCCCCCTGTCTGCATCATCAGCCTGTGCTCAGCAAACACACACAATGTAAGACAGAGACATGGAAGATTTGTCTCCTAAGGGGGGAGAGCAGAAGGAGCAGGAGACAATGTGGATTTGCACAGAGGCCATTTTTTTTCACTTCCTGGATTTCTATAAGCTTCCAGTGTGGCAGAACCGCACAGATACGGTAATACATTGTATAGACACATATATTTAACTTTTAATGTGCTTTTAATAGAAAACAAGTTTTTCCTTATAGTGATGTAATCTTATGGACTCCTTATAGTGGAGTAATTCCATGGACTCCTTATAGTGATGTAATCTTATGGACTCCTTATAGTGGAGTAATTCCATGGACTCCTTATAGTGGAGTAATTCCATGGACTCCTTATAGTGGAGTAATTCCATGGACGCCTTATAGTGGAGTAATCCCATTGAGTCCTTATAGTGGAGTAATTCCATGGACTCCTTATAGTGGAGTAATTCCTCGGACTCCTTATAGTGGAGTAATCCCATGGACTCCTTATAGTGGAGTATTTCCATGGAGTCCTTATAGTGGAGTAATCCCATGGCCTCCTTATAGTTGAGTATTTCCATGGAGTCCTTATAGTGGAGTGATTCCATGGACTCCTTATAGTTGAGTATTTCCATGGAGTCCTTATAGTGGAGTAATTCCATGGCTTCCTTATAGTTGAGTATTTCCATGGAGTCCTTATAGTGGAGTAATCCCATGGACTCCTTATTGTGGATTAATCCCATGGACTCCTTATAGTGGTGTAATTCCATGGAATTACAGCCGGATCACAGTAAGGAATGATAGAGTCACAGGTGGCCAGAGCGGTGTAGGACCCGTCACCCACAGAAAGGGGAAATGTCCCAAGGTTGCGGTGTATATGCTGTGTAGGTGGTACTGAATAATCACAGACTCTGTGGATAAGGTTGTCTTGCTTTACTATTAGCAAATGTGCAACAGGTAATACAGATGAGCTCGGATAAACACTTGACAAAGTTCCAATAAATACTGAGACATAAAACCACCAGATCTGCTTGATAAGTGCTGGGTAGGATGTAGTAGAGTTGACAAGGTTGTACTGAGGTAGCGTAGTAGAGAGGAGGGTGCCGTGAGAGTCTCAACCCAAGTAGTAATGTGCTCGGCAGGGATGTTGGAGTGCATAGAAGAATACTTGTAGAAGAAGAAGAAGACAACCTGTGCCCGTGTATTGACCTTTCTATAGTCTTCACACCACCTTATGCCCACTAGCGTTGGCTGAACCGTACTAATGGGTGACACAGGCCCCAGACCTTGCTACCTGGGATCAGCAGAGTACTGAGGGTTCCCTGGCTGACACTTGCGCTGCGAGATGGAGTTAATAGACTTTCCAGTAACTTTACTCCACCCGGATCAGTTCCTAGCTCCTTGGCTTTTTTTTAGTGGATACTATCCTGCACTGTGGTTACTCCTAGTCCTCGGCGTGGGTTGAGAGGATCTGTTGGCTAGTCCTCTCCTAAGAGGTTTAACACTGCATTATGCAGGGTATAGGCACTTGAAGAAAGAAGTTTGTAAAAGAGCACTGTCCTGCGTCCTACACATGCGGGGCACTGACTAAGACTAACTCCTCTTCTATAGAGGAGACCTGGCAGAGGGCCAGGGCCCAGGTAGAACAACTGTGAAGAGCTATCCGGGCTGCGTCCTTTCTCTTCAGAAGCTCAACTAAGAGTCCTCCTTCATCCAAGGGACTAACTTCCTATCAGGCGTGTAAGGTGCGCTGTGGTTGGGTGGAAAGAGTGCAAAAGATGAGCAGAAAGGGAAGAGGTGATAGTACAGAAGAAAGTTAAGATCCTACTGGTTCACAGAATCTGGTACACATAAATACAATATCCCTTTGAAACACTTCAGCTGTACAGCTTCCACACTTCAATACATAACACAGCGACATCTAGTGGTCATTTCTAAATACTACTTTGGCTGCAATAAGACCACAAAAAGAACAGACTTTTGCGAAGGCTGTGAACAACAGTAACACCCCTAGTGGGACACCACATACCTATGCATCGCACTTTTTTCGGTTCAGTATTTTATACGGGAATAGGTGTTGTTTCCAAGAGAGTTGTTCTGTCTGTATTGTTTGATACGCTTTTTTTTATAGGTTTACAGGGGTAACCCCTCTCCCTAAATCTTTGTGATAGATTCTCACACTGGGATCCCCCTTCTCAGTGGTTCTGGATGCCAGCTGGACCAATGTAGCAAACTGTTCGTAGATGTTTTTTTTACGGTAAATATTAGTTTGTATATTTAGGCGTCATCAATGGAAATGGTCAGATCAAGGAAGTTGATCTGTCGGTCTTGAAATTCATAGGTGGACAGCATGCCTAATGTGTTGTTGTTCAGAACCTCAACAAAACTACAGAAAGTGTCCTTATCCTCATCCCACAAAATTAAAACTTCATTAATGAACCTCCCCCAAAAAAATAATGTGGCTAGTGAGAAAAAGCAAATCCTTACAAAAAAACGTGCTCAGCCTCCCACCCCCCTAAAACCAAATTACCATAACTAGGTGCACATGCGCTCCCTTTGATTTGATGATAAATACGGCGATCAAATAAGAAAGAATTGTGCCTGAGTATGTATTTAAGTAAAGAAATTGTGAACCGATTGTGTTTGTGTAGGTGACAGCTCCTTGTATTAAGAAAATAGAAAATAGCCTCCAAACCTAGATCGTGTCTAATATTGGTATATAAAGACTCGACCTCCAGGCTTGCTAGATGTGTAGTTTGTGTCACTGTGATATCAGAAAGTTTTCTAAGGGTACTATTAGACAGGCCCATAGGGGCCCGATAACAACTGGAAACAAGCGCCGATCTGTAAACGGCCCGATAATCGTTTAACAAGGGCTGCAAGGACATTGTTACTGATGCCCTTGTAGCCCTTGCTTAAACTGTATACTTTACCTTTCCAGGCTCCAGGGCTGCTGCTGCGGCCCGCTTCTTCCTGGGTCCTGCACGCTCTAGCTTCAGAGCGGCCTGTCAGCTGACAGGCCGCTCAGCCAATCACAGGCCGCGGCGTTCCCGGGCTGTTATTGGCTGAGCGGCCTCTCAGCTCAGAGAGGAAGCTCTGAAGCTGGAGCGCGGGACCCGGGGAGAAGCGGACCGCAGCAGCAGCCCTGGAGTGTGGATAGGTAAGGTATATCGTCAGTCGACGGCCGCGCACCGCTATTACATGCATCGGTGTGCGGTCGGCGCCTGACAATTATAGGTTCTAACCTATATTAACGATCAGCTGATGACAACGATCATCGGCTGATCGTTGCCTTTATTACACGGAGCCATAATCAGCCGATTCGGTCGATTATCGTTCCATGTAATAGTACCCTAACTGTGACCTTGGTGTCTTTAAGAAACGAAGGGCGGCACATGCCCACCTGGTGAGACAAGCCTAGCAGAGACATCAGATGGGTATGGCGGTGCTGATAATGGTGATACTCTCCGCTTCTTTAACCTGTCGTCTTTAACTCTAGAGCGGGAATACCTACTCAGAGGAGCGTTTTCCTTTACCCTCATGCCAAGATGCGACAACTTTGGATTTGTGAAGGACATAAACTTTTTCACTCAGAAGTTAGCCCTGCACAACTGGAATACGATAAGAGAGAGGAGCACTGACATCATTAGCCATAGAAAGGAGCATGTAGTTAGAACTTTAGAGGAGCTGCCTATGGAAAATGAACAAGGCGCAGTTGTACCAGATACAGGGCTTTGTCCAAAATCCACGTTCACACCTAGTATCACCCAATACTCCCATATTGATGCATTTGTTTCTCTTGTTACCGCTGATATCAATGCCTATAGGACTAAAAAAGAAAAGATATAGTCTAACTTATCCTATTCAGAACAAATAGCTTTGGAACAACTACAAAGCAATCAAGAATTGGTTGTAAAAGGTAAAGGTGGTAACATTGTTTTGCTGGACAGGGAACAATATGTTGAAATGGTGACATCTCTGTTGGATGATAGAACCACATATCAGATTTTGGATAGGGATCCAACTATTATTTATTTAAGTGAATTAAACCCTTACTGGATGATGCAAAGACCTGTAAACTAATAACTAATGATAAATATCAGCACATTTGGAACCCCACTCCGACTACAGCCCCTATTTATGCACTTCCAAAAGTGCACAAGTCACTCCCCCCCTTAAAGGTCGTCCTATCGTTTCTGGTAATGATTGTGTGACATGGGGAGCGAGCACTTATGTGGACACAATTTTGAACCCGTTTGTTTCTTCACTACTTTCATTTCTACTAAGGACACAGTTAGAAAACCTTCTCATATCACGGTGACACATACTACACATCTAGCAAGCCTGGAGGTCGAGTCTTTATAAACCAATATTAGACACGATCTAGGTTTGGAGGCTATTTCCTATTTTCTTAATACAAGGAGCAGTCACCTACACGAACACAATCGGTTCACAATTTCTTTACTTGAATACATACTCATGCACAATTTTTCTTATTTTATCACCGTTTTTTATCATCAAATGAAAGGCACGGCAATGGGGAGCATATGTGCACCTAGTTATGCTAATATGTTTATAGGGTGGTGGGAGGCTGAGCACGTTTTTTGTAAGGATTTACTTTTTTTCATTAGCCACATTATTTTTGGGGAGAGGTTCATTGATGATGTCCGTGCGGTGCGGGCCTTGGCCCCATTCGTGCAAGAGAGAATGACATTGACAGACAAAGGAGCGAATTGCTCATCCCTGCTTTGTCTGTCAGTCAGTATTTTACAGTCAGTTCAGAGCGCAGAGGGGCCCCCTATGGGTACTATTACGTGAAGTGATTATCAGCCCTACTTGGCCAATAACCAGTTGTTCTGGCCAATAATCGTTTGGTGTAATAGCTCATGCAGAAAGGCAACGATCAGCAAATATGCACAATGTCAGCTGATCATTATCTTTCTGCATGAACCAAAGCCTCGATAACGATAGCAACAGTCTGCCGGCCATTGCTCCGTGTAATAGGAGCAGCAGCACCAGACCGCTGCTGTTTTTCATGCACCACCCGGACGATCTTTAGCTGCTGCTCACGTCCTCCCCCCCACTCCTCCCGCTCCATAATAGCACCGATATTGCTCCTAAACATCGAGCCGTCTAATACGGCCCTAAGAGTGATGGTCCCCCGGGCAGCCGCCTACGCTCCTGCCCAATGGGAAAGACCACCCTGTCCCTTCCCTGATTTAGATGATCCTAATTTTAATATGAGCAGCGACAATGCAAGTAACACAAAAAGATTTATTAATAACCAATTGTTACAGGGGAATTCTGGTTAAATAATTTTTAACCACAGCCTGAATTCCAGAGCGAATGAAGTACATGTGTATGTACCCGGTCTGTCGGTCATCATTCGTGGGCCGGTGCTGTGTCCTTGCCAGCCGATGTATATTCAGCACAGTATAAGCAGTGCAGATGCGGAGAGGAGGCATATGGTAATGCCAGATGCGGAAAGGAGGCAGATGGTAATTCCAGATGCGGAGAGGAGGCAGATGGTAAAGATGGTAATGCCAGATGTTATAGATGGTAATGCCAGATGTTATAGATGGTAATGCCAGATGTTATAGATGGTAATGCCAGATGTTATAGATGGTAATGCCAGATGGTAGATGGTGATGCCAGTTGTTAAAAATGCCAGATGGTGATGCTAGATGGTAATTCCAGATGGTGATGCTAGATGGTAATTCTAGATGGTGATGCCAGATGGTAATTCTAGATGGTGATGCCAGATGTTGAAGATGTTCCTATAAACCTGTATGGAGCAGAGAGACACCAAACAATGAAGCAAAGAGGTGAAGGATACTTTATACTTCTATTACAGCTCACATCTCATGGCTCTTAATAGAGATGAAGAAATGAATTATTTCCTACAAAATATTCTAGGACTAGAACTGAATAAGCTGTAAAAAAATTGCACAAATTCTAACCTCACAGTAATGTCCGATATGTGGAGGCAACCAGCCATAACTATAGAGCGTCCATTTCTGTGCACTCCATACGGTCTCCACCGCACTACTAATTCACAGAATGGCCGCTGTCAGTGAAGTTCATTCTACTCGGTACTGCAGTACCGGCCGGATGAACTTACTTTCTTCTGAATTGGAATGCGGGCACATTGAGGTGTGCCCGCGTTCCAATTCACCATTGCAGACAATGTAAAGTGTGTCCGGAGCTGGACTTTACATTGTCCGCACTGTCAGTTTTTTTGCGTATGATATTCAATGAATAGTGGGCGCACAAAATTGACGTCAGTTTTTTGTGTGGCCGCAAGGAATCCCGGCCGGAGTGTATACACAGTGCATACATTCTGGCCGGGATTCCATTGAAATCAATGCAATGTATTTTTTCATTTAATAACAGCCGGTGTTGCAATCTGCAACAACAGCCATTATTAAGTGAAAAAATATGTTGTGTGAACTTTAACTGTGTAAGTGTAGGACAATGTTCTGGGATTAGGCCCCTTTTACACGAGCCGATTATTGGCAAGGAGTGTTGCTAAAAACATATGGCCAATAATCAGCAGGCGTAAAGGTTTCAGCGATCAGCCGAGGAGCGGGAAAACGGCCACTCAGCGGCTGATCACATCTCTTGTGTAGGTGGCAAAATCTATTACTATCTTTGACATTTCTAAGCAGTAGGTAAGGGCGGCATTGTGTGGAATGACTACAGAAGGACCTTGTATACTCACGGTTTAGACGACGGTGACCGGATCGCAGCAGCAGAAGAATGATCTTATCCTAAGAAATAACAAAAAGAAAGCTGACATGAAGAAACTTTAGAGACCCCCGGGGAGGAGCGCACTGACCGACTCTTTGTGCAGCAGGATATGCCCCATGATTGGCACCACTAGATGGCGCCTGTGTGTGCAGATATATAGTGTGTGCAGACAGGTTTTATATCAGCGTCTTCTATTGGGGCAGTAAGGTGTCTATACGGTGGTGTGATCTATAATGTGTCTGTATGTTAGTGTATTGCATCTCTCTACTTACATAGCCAGCCTCCTCGCCCTCTTCAGAGCTCGTCTTGACTTCCTCTGCTCACGCCTCTCCTTCTTCATCTCCCTCTCAAAGTCTTTTTCGGTCTCCTCCCTATTGTACATAAAACATATATCATGTTATATGTAACTATTTAAAGACTTGGAGACATTATCCCAGTCTCTAGCACCAATGTAAGATGATCAAACAGTGTGATGAATGATAGAAAAGTACAGGGTCTTACCTGATAGGCTCCAGTGTGGGACGCCAGGGCTTTTTTTTAAAGTCCCCACTGGGAAAAAACAGAACAGGTTAGGATAACATAACATAAATGGAATCTACAGAAAATATTCAGATGTTTAGATTATTTTCCCTTCTACAAGAAAGACTCCACCATACCTAAAAGCAGGAGGGGCCGAACGGACCAAGGAGAGCCATCTGCAAGAGAAGCCAGAAGAAGAAACACATTGGCAAGTCTTCCACAACTAGTGATACAAAGAACTACCCACAATACCCAGGAGATAAGTGGCCATGAGATATAAGTGGCCATGGGGGTGGGAGTGAGGGGTGAAAGGGGGGTGATACTCACGCCTCATCAGGTCCTTCATCCTGATCTATTTTGAAATTGTCAATCCTGTTATAGAGGGAAAAAGAATGATGATTAGTAATCTCCTATAGCAGCTATATAGGGTTATCTATAGAAAATATTCAGATGTTTGTAATATTTTTTCCTTCTACAAGG
The DNA here is from genome assembly GCF_027789765.1 of Dendropsophus ebraccatus. Taxonomy (NCBI): domain Eukaryota; kingdom Metazoa; phylum Chordata; class Amphibia; order Anura; family Hylidae; genus Dendropsophus; species Dendropsophus ebraccatus. Next base: position 11,649,645 of record NC_091467.1, read on the forward strand.
AAGACTCCACCATACCTGACAACCTCAGGGTATGGAGGAAGCACCAAGAGCCATCTGCAGGAGAAACCAGAATAAGAAACATATTAATAAGTCTTCCACAACAAGTGATACACAGAACTTCCCATATTTATTTCAGAAAGTGGCCATGGGGTATAAGGAGATAAGTGGCCATAGGGGATATGAAATTAAGCGGCCATGCACATTTTCATCATTTACTTCCATGGACACAGAGTAACCAGCAACGCACAGTGCATGGCTGTTTACTTTACCAGAGCATGGACACCTATCACAATGATAGAAGCCCCGGCCCCATGAGGCAGGGCAGATACTCACAGCTCATCAGGGTCCTCCTCCCAGGGTTCTGGTTCCGGATCCTCAGCTGTAAAAAAAAAACAGAGATGAGATTTACTGAGATGTTCAATATAAGTAAAACACCCAATCCCTCCCCCATGTTGGTTGTACAATCCTATTTTTTATATGGCGGACAAATGGGGAGCGAGGCGGGAGCTCAGAGAGGATGGCGGGAGGGTGGGGAGGATGTCAGAGAGGCTGGTGGGGAGGATCATGGAGAGACTGGCAGGAGGATGGTGGGGGGGATAGATGGTGGGGGGGGGGGGGATGGAGGAAGATAGGGGGGTAGGGAGATGGCGGGGGGGGGGGAAGGATGGTGGATGGGGCGGTGTAGGATGGGGAGGGGGGGGATGGTGATACTTACCGCGCAAGTCGCGCACTGTAGACCATTTCTGTAATGATAAAACAGGGTAAAGCAAGTTAGTATCATTAGAAGATTTCAGCTGTTACTCGTGAATATATATATATATATATATATATATATATATATATATAATTTTACAAACAGCTTGCAGCACAGCAGTAACAGAGGGAGACCAGCAGGGGGCAGCACCAGAAACACAGCAGTAACATAGGGAGACCAGCAGGGGGCAGCACCAGAAACACACAGCAGTAACATAGGGAGACCAGCAGGGGGCAGCACCAGAAACACGAAGCAGTAACAGAGGGAGACCAGCAGGGGGCAGCACCAGAAACACACAGCAGTAACAGAGGGAGACCAGCAGGGGGCAGCACCAGAAACACACAGCAGTAACAGAGGGAGACCAGCAGGGGGCAGCACCAGAAACACACAGCAGGTACCTTGCTGGAGATTTATGGCTCTATCTTACAGTAAGATTCTCCTTGTTGCCCGCAGCAGCCAATCACAGCTCAGCTTTCATTTCTCACATTGCTCTGGTAAAATGAAAGCTGGGCTGTGATTGGTTGCTATGGGAGCTCTGGTTGCTAGGGGCAGTGAGAAGCATCTTCCTATAGGACGGCAGGATAAATCTCCCCAATCTCTAATCCATCAATTCTCTTCATGGTCAGAAATAGGAAGAATTGTGGAGATTGGAGGAAGTAACTGCGGCTGTGATGGGTGCAGCGCCCCCTACAGGCTGACACATATAGGGGGAGATACATAGAGACTGGGACAGTGTGAACAGGCCCTTACCTTCATAGCAAACATAGTGATCGCTGTACAAGACACGAGAACCTGAGGAGGAGAGAAGAAATGTTATTAGTGCGGCTTCTTGGGGTTTCTATGGATCTAGCGGATCACTCACCTATGTGAGTTCTCTATGGTGTGAGATTTGGGGGACACCAGGCTTAGGGGGCGCAGAGGACGGAGCATAGGGTGGGGGAGGGGAGGGGGAGATACTTACACTACAACTCCTACTCCAACTCTGAAGAATTCCGAGATCAGCGGCGCCTTATCATTCATGTATGTCATCATGTGTGGTGATGTCACTCTGTGATGTCATAAAGAAAGCAGACAGCCAATCAGATACCAGATCATTGCTAGGTGTAATTTGCATATGGAAAGATAGATAGATAGATAGATAGATAGATAGATAGATAGATAGATAGATAGGAGATAGATAGATAGAAGATAGATAGATAGGAGATAGATAGATAGATAGATAGATAGATATATAGGAGATAGATAGATAGATAGATAGATAGATAGATAGATAGATAGATAGGAGATAGATAGATAGATAGATAGATAGATAGATAGATAGATAGGAGATAGATAGATAGATAGATAGATAGATAGATAGATAGATAGATAGGAGATAGATAGATAGAAGATAGATAGATAGGAGATAGATAGATAGATAGATAGATAGATAGATAGATAGATAGATAGATAGATAGATAGATAGATAGATAGATAGATAGAAAGATAGATAGATAGATAGATAGATAGATAGATAGATAGATAGATAGGAGATAAATAGATAGATAGATAGATAGATAGATAGATAGGAGATAGATAGAAGATAGATAGATAGATAGATAGATAGATAGATAGATAGATAGATAGGAGATAGATAGATAGATAGGAGATAGATAGATAGATAGATAATAGATAGATAGATAGATAGATAGGAGATAGATAGATAGATATATAATATTCCCCCCCTGTGCTCCCCCTCATAGTAATATTCCCCCTGTGCTCCCCCATAGTAATATTCCCCCCGTGCTCCCCCCATAGTAATATTCCCCCCTGTGCTCCCCCCATAGTAATATTTCCCCCATGCTCTGCTCTACCCCCTTAGTAATATTCCCTTCATGCTCTGCTCCCCCCCATAGTATTATTCCCCCCATGCTCTGCTCCCCCCATAGTAATATTCCTTCCCCTGTGCTCTGCTCCCCCATTGTAATATTCCCCCCATGCTCTGCTCCCCCATAGTAATATTCCCTTCTCCTGCTCTGCTCCCCCCATAGTAATATTCCCCCCATGCTCTGCTCCCCCCATAGAAATAGTCCCCCCAGCTCCCCCCCATAGTTTTAATACCACCATGCTCTGCTCCACCCCCATAGTAATATTCCCCCCATGCTCTGCTCCCCCCATAGTAATATTCCCTCCATGCTCTGCTCCCCCCATAGTAATATTCCCCCCATGCTCTGTTCCCCCCATAGTAATATTCCCCCATGCTCTGCTCCCCCATAGTAATTTTCCTCCCCATGCTCTGCTCCCCCCATAGTAATATTCCCCCCATGCTCTGTTCCCCCATAGTAATATTCCCTTCTCCTGCTCTGCTCCCCCCATAGTAATAATACTACCATGCTCTGCCCCACCCCCATAGTAATATTCCCCCCATGCTCTGCTCCCCCCATAGTAATATTCCCCAATGCTCTGCTCCCCCCATAGTAATATTCCCCCCATGCTCTGTTCCCCCATAGTAATATTCCCCCATGCTCTGCTCCCCCATAGTAATTTTCCTCCCCATGCTCTGCTCCCCCATAGTAATATTCCCCCCATGTTCTGCTCCCCCCCATAGTAATATTCCCCCCATGTTCTGCTCCCCCCATAGTAATATTCCCCCCATGTTCTGCTCCCCCCCATAGTAATATTCCCCCCATGTTCTGCTCCCCCCATAGTAATATTCCCCCCATGTTCTGCTCCCCCCCATAGTAATATTCCCCCCATGTTCTGCTCCCCCCCATAGTAATATTCCCCCCATGTTCTGCTCCCCTCCCATAGTAATATTTCCCCCTGTATTGCTTAACACACACACACACAACAAAAAAAAACACATAATACTCACCTTATTCTGGCATGCGGCGGGTCCCTCTCTCCTCTTCTCTCCAGCCTGCAAGAAGCAGGCCGCCGCCGCACACATCTTGTTTCTCCATCACCTGGCTGCCAATACTAGCGCCCGAACACAGCTCCGCCCCCTTCCCAGGCCCCGCCGACCCAGCCGAGCAGCGCATGCTCGAGGGAGAAGATGTCTGCCGCGGCCTGCCGCATGCAGAGTGCTCGGCTGGGTCGGTGCAGTCCGGGGAGGGGGCGGAGCTGCGTTCGGGCGCCAGTATTGCCGGCCAGGTGATGGGGCAAAGGGGCGCAGGGGCAAGTGATGGAGCGGGTGGGCGGGCGGCCTGGGGTGCCACCAGCGCCCACTAGCTGTCGGCGCCCCGTGCGGTCGCCCGGCCCGCCCGCCTTTAGAAACGGCCCTGATAGGAGATTAGATAGATAGATAGATAGATAGATAGGAGATTAGATAGATAGATAGATAGATAGATAGGAGATTAGATAGATAGATAGGAGATAGATAGATAGATAGATAGATAGATAGATAGATAGGAGATAGATAGATAGATAGATAGATAGATAGATAGATAGGAGATAGATAGATAGATAGATAGGAGATAGATAGATAGATAGATAGATAGATAGGAGATAGATAGATAGATAGATAGATAGATAGATAGATAGATAGATAGATAGGAGATAGATAGATAGATAGGAGATAGATAGATAGATAGGAGATAGATAGATAGGAGATAGATAGGAGATAGATAGATAGATAGATAGAAGATAGATAGATAGGAGATAGATAGATAGGAGATAGATAGATAGGAGATAGATAGGAGATAGATAGATAGGAGATAGATAGGAGATAGATAGATAGATAGATAGATAGATAGATAGATAGATAGATAGATAGATAGAAGATAGATAGATAGATAGATAGATAGATAGGAGCCTAATAGCAGATCCAGTTTTAATTTAAAAGGGTACTCTGGAGATGTGTTTGTTTTTTTAATGAAATTGTTTTAGAAATTTATATAGATTTGTAAATTACTTCTAATTAAAAATCTCCAGTCTTCTAGTACTTGATTTTTTTTAATTTTTTTTTAACAGAAGTAATTTACAGATCTGACATCAGCTGATTTAAAAGCAATGTTTTTTCCCATCTGGAGTACCCCTTTAAGAACAATATTGATCCTTATATGGTAATTCTAAAGCAAAGCGACCATCTCCCTATCAGTAATGGTGACCTTTACTCACCGTAATTATACCGATATCTTTGATTTCAAAATTCACATTCTATGAGATGGAAAACTCTAACACCTACATCTGTGGATGCGCAGTAGCTGACAGACCATGATTTTTCCATCTTTAGCTTTGTAAGTATTAGAGGTATATACTGAAAGTACTGAAAAATGGGGATTCAAGGGGAGGGAGACGCTCTCTATGTCTTCAAGGGGCACATGAGGTATAAAGCCAGCGCATACTCCTAGGTTCCGTGCAAACTGCATTATATAGAAATAGAACTCGCAATATATTGTATAAGATCCAGCACTCACGCACGTCAGCATGTATGTTATACTTTATACTTATTCATAGGGCTCTGTTCAAGAAATGGGGGGCCAATAGAGTGTGGATGCAGAGGCCACGCCCACTTTGTATACAGCCCCGCCCACTTCACATCCCCTTGGTGTGAGCCGTACCGATAGAAAAGGTTTGCACACATAATAATGAATCCCCCACAAAGTCGCTATCCGGGGATGTGGTTTCTAATAAAATGTTGTGACATACTGTACGCCTCCTGAAAGAAATGTGAGTTTTTCAGCATGCTTTAAAGGGGTACTCCAATATTTTTTTTTTGTTGTTCAAATTACCTGGTGTGAGAAAGCTATATATTTGTAATTTACTTCTATTTAAAAATCTTTAGTCTTCCAGTACTTATCAACTGATGTATGTCCTGCAGGAAGTGGTGTATTCTTTCCAGTTGGACACAGTGCTCTCTGCTGCCACCTCTGTCCATGTCACAGAGGTGGCAGCAGAGAGCACTGTGTCAGATTGGAAAGAATACACCACTTCCTGCAGGACATACAGCAGCTGATAAGTACTGGAAGACTGGAGATTTTTTAATAGAAGTAAATAACAAATCTCTGGCACCAGTTTATTTTAAAGATTTTTTTTTTTTTGCTGGAGTACCCCTTTAAGCAGTGTGTGGGTATTACTTCCAAATGTAGCCCACCAAAATAATAAAAGAACAAAGGCAGTGACACTTACTATATAAGGAGTGCAGCTTTATTTGATAGTTTATATGATAGTCGCAATAAAAAGTGAAGAATGTATAATGTGCCAAAACAAGGCGATCCAGCCCTCACTTCTCTATAAACACTTGTCAGGCGGAGAGAAATGATTAGAAATACAGGGTGAAGCCGTGATTTATGGCGGGGAGCTCCACACTGTGGATTTACTGACGGCTGCTGCGATCCCTACCAGGGGAGAACCAGGAGGAAGCAGGCAGGTATAACAGGGGTGACAGAACAAAGGGTCGTGACCTGTCATCATCTGACATCACATCTTCTAAGAAACTGGCAACCCTCCAGCTGTTACAAAACTACAATTCCCATCATTCCTGGACAGCCAAAGCATGATGGGAATTGTAGTTTTGCAACAGTTGGAGGTCCGCAGGTCCCCCTTCCTTGTACTAAGAAAGGGTAAACTGCACATAAAACGTGAAAAGTACTTATCAGCTGCTGTATGTCCTACAGGAAGTGGTGTATTGCTACCAGTGTGACACAGTGCTCTCTGCTGCCACCTCTGTCCATGTCAGGAACTGTCCAGAGCAGGAGAGGTTTTCTATGGGGATTTGCTACTGCTCTAGACAGTTCCTGACATGGACAGAGGTGGCAGCAGAGAGCACTGTGTCAGACTGGAAAGAACACACCACTTCCTGTAGGACATACAGCAGCTGATAAGTACTGGAAGACTGGAGATTTTTAAATAAAAGTAATTTACAACTTTATATAACTTTCCGACACCACTTAATCAGCGTACCGCATTAAAGGGAACCTGCCACAAATGACATCCAGCCTGAAGGCACTATCATGTATAGAGCAGGAGGAAGTGAGCAGATTGATATCTGGCTTTGTAAGAAAAGCTTCAGGATAACTTGTCATTTAATCATGTAAATCTCAGGGCTAAGTAGTCGAGTGGGCAATCCTATTCAACCTATATGCACAAAGATAGCTGTCAATCAGTGATTAGGACCGCCCACTTGACTACTTAGCCCTGGATGAGCAGAGAGTTACACGAATCAAAGCATGTTATCCTGGAACTAAAACCATATATCAATCTTCTCTATAACATGCCGCCTGCAGATCCCTTTAACACCTCCATATACAATACTAACAAAGATGAGCGGATTGGTTCATTTCAGTGGGCCTAGTCAGCATTAGTATGTGATTGGAGGACTCCATAATCTGTCCAAAATTTCATGGTTAGGAAAAGAAGGATCTGGCATGTTTAGTGTCCAATTCTTTTATTCATCCCTGTTTTTTTGGGGACTTTTTAGGGCTCCTGGGTCTAGGTGCAACCTCGCCCTCTACACCCCCTATGGCAGGGATGGAGAATTTGTGACCCTCCTGCTGTTTAAAAAAAATCTTTCAAATCAACTGGTTCTAGAAGGTGCCAGAGATTTGTAATTTACTTCTATTAAAAAAAAAATCCAGCTTTTTAAAAGTTTCCCAGTACTTATCAGCTGCTGTAAGTCCTGCAGGAAGTGGTGTATTATCTCCACTCCGGGGAACAGGAAAGGTTTTTCTATGGGAATTAGCTACTGCCCTAGACAGTTCCTCACATGGACAGAGGTGGCAGCAGAGAGCAGGACATACAGCAGCTAAGTACTGGAAGTAATAGAAGTAAATTACAAATCTCTGACACTTTCTGACACCAGCTAATTTGAAAGAATTTTTTTTTTGGCCAGAGTACCCCTTTAAGGATGGGCTAATGCTGCCCAACAACGACAATGGGACTCTGTGGGACAAGAAGTGAATACTTTTTGGCCCGTTTTCTTATAATTCTGCAAAGAGTACTACTAGAGGTCACTTTCTTGACTTTGCATCTTCTATTTTATCTTTTTTTTATATTCCTGTGACATTCAGATTTCGTTTTCTCCATATTTTATCTTTCCTTTTATGTCACTCTAACTCTTCGGATTAGAATTGTATAAGACTTCCAGAATTCTCTTCTTAAACTGAATTTCCTAATCCGGGCTGGTTGGCTGGTAAACCTCCATTCTTCATCTATCACTTATTTTTTTTCTTTACCAGTCAGGACGATGAGTCACCCAGAATTCAATGTTCACAAAACCTTCTGCAAAACATGTTTTCAAATGAATAGAAGTAAAAAATAAGTCAGCATTAAAACATGATGCATAGCTTGTACATTGCACCGTATTGCCGAGGGACTGAAGAAATAACATTTGCATAATATTTCACTTATGATACCATCTATTCCTTTTTTTTTATTTTTGTGACTTTTTGTGAATTTTAATTTTTGTGATTTTTACAGAAAAAATTACTTTGCATAAGACTCAATTAAATAACTGCTACAGACATTTATATATTTTTGCAGAATTTTTTTCTTCTTACTTTTACTCTTAAAGGGGTATTCCAGAGACCAAAAATTATTATCTTTTTTTTTTTTTTAATACATTGTTTTAATAAAGTTATATTACTTTGGAATATAACTTTACTAAAATGAATGTGGGGGAGATTTATCAAAGGGTGTAAAATTTAGACTGGTGCAAACTGGCCACAGCAACCAATCACAGCTCAGCTTCCAGCTCTGGTGAAAGAAAAGAGCAGCTGTGATTGGCTGCTGTGGCCAGTTTGCACCAGTCTAAAATTTACACCCTTTGATAAATCTCCTCCTGTATCTTTTTTTTCTATAGACATATTCACTTCCATTGACCCTCAGCAGTAAGATAGCGACACAGGCCCCTTTGCTGCCCCCAATGTTTGCGCAGGGAACTGCAGGGCTCTCTAAGCCCTGTTGTTATGGGACCCTGCTCTGTATAAAGCTGTGCAGTAGGCGCTTGATAAGAGCAGGGGATTGGGAACTGCAGGGCAACACAATATATACATTTGACCCATCACTTAGAAAGGAAGGCCAAGGCAGGGGCAAAACCCTTGTGAGAGAGGGTAATTGCACAAGGGTAATTGCTAGAGATGAGCGAACTGTTCGGACTTTTGGTCAGAAAGCAGTCCGCTCGATCGTGATGCCCATGATCCCGGGTGCATTCTTGCGATCCCGGGTGCATAGTTGCGATCCCGGGAATATGCAGCCAGGATATTCCAGAGAATCGATCTAGAATTCTCTGGAATATCCTGGCCGCATATTCCCGGGAGCGCAACTATGCACCCGGGATCGCAAGAATGCACCCGGGATCACCGGCATCACGATCGAGCGCGGATGGTCCGACGGTCCACGCAACTCTAGTAATTGCCCCTGGCTTGGCCTTTCTTTCTAGATGAGAAATATGGCTCAAATCTATAGATATATATATACCGTATTTTCCGGCGTACAAGACGATTTTTTAACCCCGAAAAATCGTGGTTAAAGTCGGAGGTCGTCTTATACGCCGGGTATGGTCACCCCATACATTGAGGGGGGGGGCTCAAAAATGGCCCCATCCCCGCTGTATGGGACAATCACTATAAAAAAAACAAACCTTTAACTCACCTAGGGCCCGTTCCCGGCCTCCACGCGCCTCCCATACCGTTCCCGGCACAGGCTGTGTGACGTACACTACCTGCACCGGAGACGGAGATTGCCGAACATTCCCCGGGCAGCCGAGTGACTCATCGGAGAGGCTCGGAGACGCTCGGCTGCCGGAAGAGCTTCGGGAAGGCGGAGCCATGACACACAGTGCAGCTCCCGCTGTAGTGAGAAAGTGTGCCACACCGGACACGCCCCCTCCCACAGGGCAGCCACTGATTGGTGGAGCAGGGAGCAGTGCTCTGCCTGTTCTAGTGGAGAGCAGCAGCAGCAGGGCCACAGCTGGCAGTATAACTTGTGCACTGACAGCCAGCAGCAGGCAGAGGGGCTATGCCCACAGAAGTCATGATGGGGCCCCCTATGAGTGATGGGCTCCCGGGCAGCTGCCTACCCTGCCCAAATGGAAAGACGGCTCTGCCCTTTGATGTGAATGGGATCTGACATTCAATATGGCTGTCCAAGCCCTCACTAATACAATGGGCCCCATTGTAACCTTGCCAGCTTTCTGATGTAGATCTGAAAAGCCCCCATGTGTACTATGTAGTGTCCTTCATACCAGAAAGCATTGTAGTTTATGTTGCTTAGCTATCTGACCAAGATCAGGATGTATCACCTCTCGACTTGGTTTCCTTCAGATTCATATCTAAAGCAGATACAGACCCCAGGACTCCTGCTCGGCCTAGTAAACAATATTCTAGAGATTTCATGCAGTTTGAGTAGAAGATCCTAATCGTGTGTATATGCAGCAGTGACACCTAATGCAAGATCTGTAAGAGGAACCCCAACTTTATTATGTGCTCTCCTTATGTTGTAGAGAGGGGAAGTTTGGCCAGCTCAGAGAACAGGTCTGGGTTACACCCCAAGCATGTGTATTAGGATACTCACATTGTGATGCAGCTTATTTATGAAATTAAAAGGAATCCGTCACTAGGTTTGCTAGAAATGCTGAACTGATCGGTGTATTACTTACATCATTCTGTACAGACATTCTCCTAATATGCAGGAGAATGCGCTTTGTGATGTGCTATTCCCTGCACCCTGCAGTTGATTGCCAACTCTCTGAGTATAAACAGAATAGATAAACAACTGGCAGAGTGTGCTAGTGCTCATGAATATCCAGGACTACTGAGCACCTGCACGTAATCGAATGGACTAGTGTGTTGTGCTCAGAGTCTTTGGTATTCTGGGAATATCTCCAAATTATCCATTCTGTTCAGCTTCTCTGTCACTAATTTAAGCTACCCTGAGATAGAACAACATAAACCTACTGACAGAGTCTCTATAAAGGGGTACTCTAGTTAAAATCTTTATCTTTCAAATAAACTGGTTTCAGAAAGTTATGTAGACTTTAATTTACTTCTATTTAAAAATCTCCAGTCTTCCAGTACTTATCAGCTGCTGTATGTTCTGCAGGAAGTGGTGTATTCTCTCCAGTCTGACACAGTGCTCTCTGCTGCCACCTCTGTCCATGTCAGGAACTGTCCAGAGCAGCAGCAAATCCCCATAGAAACCCTCTCCTGCTCTGGACAGTTCCTGACATGGACAGAGGTGGCAGCAGAGAGCACTGTGTCAGACTGGAAAGAATACACCACTTCCTGCAGGACATACAGCAGCTGTTCAGTACAAGTTCAGGAAGACTGGAGATTTTTAAATATAAGTAAATTACAAATCTGTATAACTTTCTGAAACCAGTTGACTTGAAAGAAAAAGATTTTTTTTTTGCCGGAGTACCCCTTTAAAGCAGTGATAGTAGACATCTGGTTCTCCAGCTGTAGACGGCCGAGCTTGGCCCACGACTTATTGCACAGGGTACAGACTCCATCATCCTACACGGTGCACAGCTATGAATCGCCTCTCCTAGCCTCCTGGCCCAGCCTTCCCATTGAGTGCATAGGTAATCTGTGGATCACAAAGTTTTGCCTTAAAGTTTTATGTGTTTAAAAACTGCCATTAAGGGAAGTGCTGAGAGCGCACATCTGGCAGCGGCGCGGCCTTCTATCAAACATTTCTGATCCATATTGATTTTCCTTCATTGATCGCCGCGCTCCGGTTGGAAGCTCCTTTCTCTCTCTATAATACAGTTTTCCACCACACGCCCGTTGCACAGAAATAGGTCAGCGATCCGGCTCTCATCGCCCCCATGGCACACATTACACTTCCAAATGATATTAAAAATACATTAAGAAAATCATCTTTAGAAATGGAAACTGGCGGTCGGGGTTTCATATTCGGAATGTAAATGCTTCTGTAATTATTTTATAATGTCTCTTCGTTTTTTCCACTGCTGCTCTGCTATGGCTGTGATGCAAATCCTCCCCTTCCTATATATAATATATATATATATATATATATATATATATATATATATATATATATATATGGATGCTGCCAGCTCAGACATATGTGCATACTACCAGAAGGTTTGCTGACTGGGAAAACCAGGCCCCAGTCCCCCTGGCCGCCGTTTCTGTGCACATCTGGGATGTTTACATGTGCTTTGTATGGCAGCCAAATCCTTGCTAAGCAAATGGAGATGTGTGTTGTACGTTTGCTGCTTTGCATGAAATTAATTGATGCTATAATATAATACAGCTACATCTCAGACGCTGTTCCAGGAGCTTCCTGCAGTCTTAGGGTACTAGTACACGGAACGATAATCGGCAGAATCGGCCCTATCTGAACGATTATCGTTCCCTGTAATAAACACAACGATCAGCCAATGATCGTTGTCATCGGCTGATCGTTGATAAAAGGTTTGGACCTATAATTGTCGGGCACCGACCGCGCATCGCTACGTGTAATAGCAGTGAGCAGCCGGCGGCTGACGATATGCAAACAAAATACATTACCTATCCATGCTGCAGGGCTCTTCTTGCGCTCTGCCTCTCCCCAGGTCCCACGCTGCAGCTTTGAGCTGACAGGCCGCTCAGCCAGTCACAATGCGGCTGAGCAGCCTGTCTCAGCTGAAGCCGTTTACAGTTACTATCGGGCCTTCATCGGACCATGTAATACAACCCTTAGGCTGGGTTCTCACTACGTTTTTTTTCATCCGTTGGAAAAACAAGTGCCATTTTGGGCATCTATTTTGAGCAGTTTTTCCATTGACTTCTAGTATAAAAAAAAAAAAGCGGATCAAGACGCATCAGTTTTTTTAACGTACACAAAAATGTCCACCTAATTTTTTGTACGTTAAAAAAAAAAACAGATTCGTTTTGCTTTTTTTTTACAATGGAAGTTTTTTTTATCCATTTTCTGTAAAAAAAAAAAAAAATGGTATGAACCCAGCCTTACCCACTTGCATCTATGGTCTACCTTATTTGGGGTCTGTTTACAGAGGGAAAAAAAAATTCTGATAAATTTCCCTCGATGGTGCAAAGCTAGTTTTCACCCTCTTCATTTCAGGGGATACAGAGGATACACACAGCACAAAGAAACAGAAGCGTAGCAAAGAAGGGGTTACACTAAGCACCAAACTGCTGCTGATATTGCTGGTGATGGGGATTACATTCAGGAGGCAGCATTGTGTACTTACAGTAGTAAGAACAGAAGGGTCAGCTGCTCAGAACATTATGCTTGGATGAAGATAAGGAAGGAAGCCTTAAAGGGGTACTCCGAAGAACAAAATGGTTTTAGCTCAACTGGTGTCAGAAAGTTTTACAGATTTGTAAATCACTTCATTTCAAACATCTCCAGTCTTCCAGTACTTCTCAGCTGCTGTATGTCCTGCAGGAAGTGGTGTATTCTTTCCAGTCTGACACAGTGCTCTCTGCTGCCACCTCTGTCCATGTCAGGAACTGTCCAGAGCAGCAGCAAATCCCCATAGAAAACCTCTCCTGCTCTGGGCAGTTCCTGACATGGACATAGGTGGCAGCAGAGAGTACTGTGTCAGACTGGAAAGAATACCCCACTTCCTGCAGGACATACAGCAGCTGATAAGTAATGGAAGACTGGAGGTTTTTAAATAGAAGTAATTTACAAATCTGTATAACTTTCTAACACCAGTTAGGGGAGTACCCCTTTAATTTACTGCTCAGGCACACTGCGAATGTTCTGAAGGAGGCTGACAGACATACAGATATATGTATACAGACCAAACTCTGTCCTGTACATAGCAGTAGCTAAACATCCCCCAGCATCCTGTGCTTGCGGAAGCTAATAGGAAATACTGTACATACAACTGTATTGGCACATAATTGTATTTGTTTTCGGTATATGTTATTTTTTATATCTTTTTCCTCAGAGTACAATACTGTGCAGAAGTTGTATCCAGGTGTGGAAAAATTCTACACAGTGAGAATCCTTTCACATACAGAATTGTTGACCCTTAATCTTTATTAATAAAATGTAAAAAGAACAGAAATCTATAACAAATGAGTGTTTGGTGTGACCACCCTTTGCCTTCAGTATTGGTTCTTCCAGATGTGCAGCTGATGTTTGACAGCCAGAAAGGTCGATTGCCAACAACATGACCAATTGAGCTTTATGAAGGCCTTGTAATCGAGCACCAATTAACAAGATCAGCGCTCCTCTACTGACAAGCTTGGGCTATCTAATAGGGCCCTTAAAGGGACAGTGTCATGCCAAAATTACATATTGTAGAATATATTTTTTTCATCATAAACATATCTTTTAAGAATTTTTGGTGACTTTTTTTCTAATTTTCCATTTTTCTATTTAAAAAAATAAAATAATCCTCATATTTTGTAGTTTTGATTCTCATCACCAGGGCTAAAACTAAGCTGAGACTTCCGGTTGTGTCTGTGGTGATAAGAGGAGGCTGCTGTAAAGTGATCTTTACAGCAATGGAGAAAATGGCAGCTTCTTGTGGAATGACCTTTTCAAGGGTGACAGAGCGCGCTCAAAGATGTTTTACATTCATCTCAAGGGGACAGTCTGTCTTTTACTGTCTATGTCCATGAGGCTTGCGTTAAACTGAACTCAAGAACAAGAGGGCACAGTCAAAGGTTATTGGGGGAAAGATAAGGGGACAAGGATAGAGGACAAATAAGACATTGTATGGAAGTCGGACCCCCTGTCGGACCAGTTTGGTCCCTGGCTCCATTGTTTTGAATACAGCCACGGGTTGACACTTGACCTGTGGCTCTATGGAGCAGCCAGAGACAGACAAGTACAGGCGGCTCCACAGAGAATAATCAGAAATGAAGGTCTTGTATAGAGGTTGGACTCCCCACAATCTTTACTTGTCCCCTCTCCTGTGTGTAGGGGACAAGTTAGTTTTAAATGGAAAACCCCTTTAAAATGCTTGAATGCTCGACTTGTGATTGTAATGAACCGCACTGAAATCAGTGGGAGACTCAACCAGTTTACCAGTTGCCCCTACTCAGCAGCGTGGATGGTGCCTGATTTGCCTATTAAATTTTTGTATTATAATTTTTGTATATTTTGCTTAAACAAAATATACAAAAATTTTAACAAAAAATTACAATAGGTCTCTTCAAGACACATTAGAACCCTGGCAGTATGACGGCAACTGCAGGCATACCACCAGAGTTCTAATGTGTCTAACATGCCTATTAAGTTGGCCAATTTTATAATGCTCTTAAAAAAATTGGTGCAAATTCAATCTAAAAACCATTAAAAACTCTCTTCATTGTACAACGAGACCATTGATTGATGACCCCAAGTGAATTAGTCATTGAATAAGTCATGCTCATTCCTCGCTCATTCATTCTCCTCTCTCCCGTTTGAATTCTGCCTCGCACCTGACTGGTGTGAAAGTTTCCGCCTTGTGCTCTATTTATCTATCGCCTTCAATAAAGCTTTGTATTTTATTTTTGGAATCAGAGCTATTTTTTCCCTTCTCTAAATCCTGAACAAACTGCAGCTCGCGCAAGAAAAACCTCCAGTCTCTGGATGAAAACACTTAATTGATGCGATTTATAATATCAACAAACAGCCGGAACCCTAATTAAAAACAAAGACAATCTGTTCCGTGTTTCTTCCAGCAGGAATTAGAAAACCATAATTAGTTTTGTAATTTTGTTTTTCTGACTCGGTGTAATTCTTAACAGTACACTTATAGCCAATCAGGGAAAAGAAATTGTTTAACTCTATGATGATGTCATACCGTGCCAGGCGATGGCAGCGAGCGCCTACTGGCAGCCAATACTTTACAGCACTTAGCATAAAAACTATTTCCATTGGCCAATTGTCAATGTTTGCAGCAGTGAACCTGTAGAATTATATGGAGCTATTAAAATAAATGGCCATGGATGGCTCTAGAGTAGAGATGAACGCAACTGGAGCATGCTCAAGTACAGTTGTTCAGCATTTTATTACCGGTGGCTAAAGATGTTGGATGCAGCCCTAGGGAGTCCTGGAAACATGGGTACAGCCATAGGCTATGTACACACTTGGTAAGAGACCGGCCGTTCCGTCATCCAGCCGAGTTCACGGACCGGCCGGTCTCAGAAAAGATCATCCCCGGATGATCTTTAGCCGCGCTGAGCTCTGATGTGGGCGCTTCCGTGCTCGCCCACATCAGAACTCCCCACAGCACACAATGGAGCGTGCGGCGGGAGCCGCTCGCTCCATTGTGTGAACTGACATGTCGGGTTTCTACGGCGCTACTAGGGATCCCGGCCGGAGTGTATACTATGTGTTTACACTCCGGCCAGGATTCCCTCAGCCTGCAGCACTACGTAAGTTCTGCAGAAATTATGGCCGTTGTTACAACGGCCGTGATTTCTGCGGTACTTAAGTAGTGTGAACATAGCCATAAGCTGGATGTATGCATTTTTTGCCAGGCTGCCTCCAACTTCTTCAATCGTGGGTATTCAAATGCCAAACCATAAGACTCGGGCAGGCTCATCTCTACTCAAGAGACCCATCATGGGAGTAGCCCCCCCCTTCTATGACATATTGGACGTTGATGATCAATCTCACTCCACATCATCGTTCGCGCTAATAGGCACAAATAACATAACTTATGCCAATACCAATCATTTATGTTATTGAATAAAAGATTTATCAAAATGCCTATGGCACAACAACAAAGGGAGGTGCAAACAGGCTAAACCATGCTGCACAACAATCCCCCTGATGAAGTCGGGTGCAGTGAAAAATACATTGGGGAGATGGGGCATAGTGGTGGGTTTTGGGTATTATTATTTGAATATTTAATATTACATTTTTGTTCATCTGTTCATTACCCATTTATATTGCTGTCTACTTATTATTTTGTTTGTTTCTATTGGTTGGATAGCCTTTAAGTTCAGCAAAATCCCAACAAAAACTGTAGGTATTTGACCCAGTGTTTTTCAGCATATCCTAGGATAAGACAGACATATAGAAAAGGAACGTGCTCCTACTGAAACACGGGCTCAACATGATGCATTTTGTGGAAATTACTATTTATTTTTCCAAGCCTCGGTCAGTAATTGTAGTCACTGGTGGACACTTGGGCCCTGTGCAAGAAGAGTATGTGAGCCCCATTTTCTGTTATCAAAAACATGGGGAGCCACTGAGCTTTAGACTCTCTAGTACATAGGTTACAATAAGCCAATCATATTGCCTCCAGACAGAACCAAGTAGAGCCAGTAGGAGATGATATGGCAAAGTGCTTTCCCATTTCTGCTACATAAAGGAGAAGTCCAACGAAAACTTTTATTAAAGTAAAGTATTGTCCCCCAAAAGTTATACAAATCACCAATATACACTTATTACGGGAAATGCTTGTAAAGTGCTTTTCTCCCTGCACTTACTACTGCATCAAGGCTTCACTTCCTGGATAACATGGTGATGTCACGACCCGACTCCCAGAGCTGTCTGGGCTGTGGCTGCTGGAGAGGATGATGGCAGAGGGATGCTCAGTGTCCCTCCAGTGCCCTGTGTCCCTCAGTGTCCCCCTGCCATCATCCTCTCCAGCAGCCACAGCCCGCACAGCTCTGGGAGTCGGGTCGTGAACATCACCATGCTATCCAGGAAGTGACATCACCATGTTATCCAGGAAGTGACATCACCATCTTTATCCAGGAAGTGACATCACCATGTTATCCAGGAAGTGACATCACCATGTTATCCAGGAAGTTGCATCACCAATTTTATCCAGGAAGTGACATCACCATGTTATCCAGGAAGTGACATCACCATGTTATCCAGGAAGTGACATAATCATGTTATCCAGGAAGTGACATCACCATGTTATCCAGGAAGTGACATCACCATGTTATCCAGGAAGTGACATCACCATGTTATTCAGGAAGTTGCATCACTAATTTTTTCCAGGAAGTGACATCACCATGTTATCCAGGAAGTGACATCACCATGTTATCCAGGAAGTGAAGCCTTGATGCAGTAGTAAGTGCAGGGAAAAAAGCACTTTATAACCATTTCCGGTAATAAGTGTATATTGGGTATTTTTATAACTTTTGGGGGGCAATACAATACTTTAATAAAAAATTTTGACGGACTTCTTCTTTAATTTTACCAACTGGCGCCACAAACAGACCCCTACTGATCGAACACCATTGGCATTAAGGTGGACACTCACCTTCAATAACTGACGTCCGGACAACCACCTGACCCTCAGTTACCTCTCCCATCCTTCCCTAACACAGGAACGTTTGGTGAGGGTTATAACCTCATTCACACGATCTGTGCCGCGATGCACACTAGGACATGTTCTATTTTTCCGTGGTGGGGGTCGTGTGAATGGCTGCATTCATTTGAATGGTCCCTAAAATTGTCAGGATCCTCGACCACAGACAATTTTACTGAGCGTGTGAATGCAGCCTAAGCTGCAGCCAGAGAGCTATGGCTACTAATTATGTCACTTAGAACAAAGAACGTCATCCATTGGTGGACGGTCGGGAGAGCCATATACAGTCAAATCTCATTGGTCGCATCGTTATAATAGAGTAATAGAAATGAGCATGCAGCATTTGATTACCGGTGAACTTGGATGCAGCCCTAGGGAGTCTTGGATACAACCTACGGCGGTATCCATGTTTTCCAGGCAGCAGTAATCAAATTCCGAATGTTCGGCCTTGGAGGGACCTGATCGCTCATCTCTATTCAGTCACGATATAGTTAATGACAAATCTTCTCCTTCCACCACAACGCCATATCTGAAAACCTCCGGAGAAGTCAAAGAATCAATCGCCATTTTATTCTGAAAGCTTCAGCTCCGCAATAAGACACAATAATTACTTTTATTTCCCATTTACCTTCACTTTCTCCTGAATAGTTGCCAATAATGTCATCGTTCACAAAAGACAGCGATCTTTTACGCTTCATTAATAGTGAGACGGCACATTACAATGAATGCTACTCTCTATTATATTACATGTAGCTGGAGAACGTATACAAAGACAATAGTGGGAGGTGGGTGGAGATGGTTGTCGATGGAGACAGATGCATTGACCACTGCAGTGAACTCCGTCAAATCTTTCCTTTATTACTAAGATTCCATGTATTTATGGGAATGGTATAAAAGTTATGAAGTTATTTAATATAATACTGTATCTAGTGGGAATAACACAGATAGCAAAATCACTATACACGAGGCAGCTGTGCCTAACCACCATCTACCGACATGTAACAACACAGTCCCTGAAAGCAAACAACGGCTGTGTACCCATAACTTTTTGTTTGTTTTTTGTTTTTTTTGGACGGCTGTCATTTAAGGGTCAAAACGCAGCCGTTTTATGTAAATTACAGCTGTATTTTGCATAAACAGGCCGTTTTGGCGCCAAAATAATGGCTGTCCAAAAAAAAGGCCAAAACAAAAAAAAAGACATTGGGGGACATTTATCAAGGACTTTGGGCCTCTTTTTAGTTTAATAATTGGATTTTTTTTACTCATTTTTGGCCTCAATGAACGAATATTTGTTACATGCAACTTTTTTTTGTCTGACTGTTTTGAGTATTCACCCTAAAATTTGCATAATCCGGGATTTGTGCCCGATTTATAATTCGTGAACAAAGTGGTGGATGCCTACGTCTGGTTGGTACCAAGTCAATTTGTTTGCGCACATTTTTTAGAATATTCTGAGAATATTCTATTCACAATTCTATTCTATTGTTAAATTAGTCCTATTCGGCTGGGTTAAAAACAGCGGCCATTTTTTTTTTCTTATTGACATAATTTTAGCAGCAAAACGAGTTTGTGCAAATTACGCCCATAATTTGCATAATCTGGAAGTCTTCTGCAGCCTAAATAATGGCCGTCCAAAAGAACAGCCGCAAAATGGCAAGCAAAGATGCTGTGGGGACATAGTCATAGAATGACAATGTATCGATCACGAATTAGGGTTCTCTTTTTGGGGAGGGAGCGAGCGAGCGGGGAGCGAGGAGCAGGTGAGCGCTGACCTGATAGTTCGGCGCTCGCTTGAGCTTACTCCTCTAAATTGCCCCGGAGCTTTACTGTGAAAATATGCCTCATGGTGCGTTTACACAGACAGATTTATCTGACAGATTTTTGAAGCCAAAGCCAGGAATGGATTTAAAAAGAGGAGAAATCTCAGTCTTTCTTTTATGACCTGTTCCCTGTTTAGGGTAGTTTTACACGTACCGGATTAGCAGCGGATTTAACGCTACGAGTTTGCAGCGAAATCCGCTGCAAATCCTTGTAGTTTGAAGTTGAATGGGGTCACATACATATGTAACCCGGCCCCTTTAACCCCCCATTGCCCGTAGCCCCTGGCCTGCAGCATGCATTACCTGCTCGGCACCGCAGCTGCATGTGAGGCTCCCGGCTCCTGTCGGTCCCCATCAGCCAATCAGTGCACGGCAGCACTGATTGGCTTTTGGGGATCAACCGGAGTCGGGAGCCTCACATGCAGCTGCGGTGCCGAGCAGGTAATGCATGCTGCAGGCGGCGAGGGGGTTAAAGGGTCCGGGTAACATATCCGCAGCGAAATGAAAATTCCACTGCGGGTATGTAATCCCATTCAACTTCGCATTACATGGATCCGCAGCGGATTCTGCTGCAAACTCGCAGCGCGAAATCTGCTATGGATCCGGTACGTGTGAAGCTACTCTAAGGGCCCTATTCCACCGGACGATTATCGTTTGCATAATCGTTAACGATTAACGATCTCAAACGACCGCTATTGCGAAAGACCTGAAAACGTTCACTCATTTCCATGGAACGATAATCGTTACTTATGATCGTAATTGCGATAGTTTCTTCTTCGCTATTTCTTCGCTATTGCGTTCGTATCTATTGCGAACGACCGAACAACGTCTTATTCAATGCGAACGATTTGCAAACGTTTTACGAACGAGCAACGATAAAAATAGGTCCAGTTCTTATAAAGCGATCAATGATTTCTCGTTCGGTCGTTAATCGCTAACTGCATTTCAACCGAACGATTATCGTTTAGATTCGAACGATTTAACGATAATCTGAACAATAATCGTCCGGTGGAATAGGGCCCTTATAGTCTGTTCTTGGCTATCTGTCAGATAATCTCACCATTAAAGGGGTTGTCCAGCGCTACATAAACATGGCCACTTTTCTTCCCTCTCGTCTCCAGATTGGGTGGGGTTTCAAACTCAGTTCCATTGAAGTAAATGGAGCTTAATTACAAACCACACCTGAACTGGAGACAAGAGAGGGGAAAAGTGGCCATGTTTTTGTAGTGCTCGATAATCCCTTTAATTGACATGCATCTGCAGCTGACGCCAAAAGATCGGGATACCTACATTCCATTCTGCCCAAGTTTTGTGTACGAGCCCCATTAAAATGAATGGAGATTATGCACTGGCATGGGAGGTCAGCTTCAAATGCACAGTGATTAGGACATAGGATGACAGTGAACGGTTCCCTTTAATGGCTGCATCCACCTTAGTAACCAATTTTTGTAATTATTTTGTAATTATTATATTGTATATACAGCCATACTTTGACCTTGAAATGACAGTGTTTTTTTGTTTTTGTTATTATTTTACTGTGTGTAAACATAGCCCTATAGCGATCCCAGTTTAGTTCAGTTTATCTGAACCAGAGAAGGTCAAGGTGCTACGGCATAGACCGACACTAAATACAGCAGGCTATGTTCCTACAAAGTCTTTTTAGGCAAAATAACGTCCACTGTTTTTAAAATATTATCCGTCATTTTATAATGCAAAGGAAGAGCCCGTGGAGCCTCATCAAAGAGTCTCGAAACACAGGACTAGCCAGATATCCCTCTGGGAAGGACCCAGCCAAGCGGCGGCTCCTGTAAGGAAACCACCAAAACCACCATATTAAGTGGCCCTATAAGTCAATGTAATGACAAGGGAAAAACCAAGGCCAGGTATCCATCCACAGACAGCTGTTTCAGGGTGTTGCCCCTCATCAGTGTGGAGCAGGATTCTGACTAGGTGGGAGCAATGCCTAGTAGAGCCATAAGAGAAACAGATCACTGATCTCAGGGAGACCAGCCAAACGACATTTTCTCTTACGTCATTTTATAATGACACTCATAAAACAATGATCATCATTTTTAAAGGGGTACTCCAGCGATTTTCTTTTTAATCAAATGGTTTCAGAAAGTTGTATAGATTTATAATTTAAATATTTTTAAAAAAAATCTCCAGTCTTTCAGTACTTAACAGCTGCTGTATGTCCTGCAGGAAGTGGTGTATTCTTTCCAGTCTGACACAGTGCTCTCTGCTGCCACCTCTGTCCATGTCAGGAACTGTCCAGAGCAGCAGCAAATCCCCATAGAAAATCTCTCCTGCTCTGGACAGTTCCTGACATGGACAGAGGTGGCAGCAGAGAGCACTGTGTCAGACTGGAAAGAATACACCACTTCCTGCAGGACATACAGCAGCTGATAAGTACTAGAAGACTGGAGATTTTTTAATGGAAGTAAATTACAAATCTACGTAACTTTCTGACACCAGTTGGTTTGAAACAAAAGAGTACCTCTTTAACTTCCTTCATTATGAAAAAAAAAAAATTGACGCTTTTTGCCTAAAAAAATTGGTGTGTGAACATGGCCGCAGGATTTTTTTAAATGTGCTCATGGGACCTATAACTAAAAGTGATGATGAAGTACCAACAATTGTAAGCCGATGGTCAAGATTTCTCTCTAACACCAGCAACGTAATGGTTAATGAGACCATCTGTGAGAAGAACGGCCTCTTCTGCATTTAGCGAACAACGAAGATCTTGTCCAATATTGACAAATACATTTGTAACTGAATTAAGAGGATCTTGTTTCTTGGTGCTTGAGCAGTGGTGTCAATCCTCGATCAATAGAGGTTGGATAATCCACTGTGAGACCACAAGTGATCAGGTAACTGTAAAAAAAAATAAAAACAATGCAAATTAAACAGCTGCTTCTTTAAAATCTGTTTTTTGCTGTTACTTATATAGCAAAACTATTACTAGACATTAAGGGCCAGTTCACATGGAGTAAAACTAGCAGACTCCCTCCAGCCTCTGCGTCATACTGGCAGTCTATGGGAGGCTCACGTGCCTCCTCTCTCCGTGCCTCTCTGCTCGGAAGAATTGACATGTCAATTCTTCCATGAGTAGAGAGGAGGTGCGCGAGTCTCCCATAGACTGCCAGTATGACACAGAGGCTGGAGGGATTCCGCGGCAGAGAACTCCTCTGCAGAATTCAGACAGTTTTATTCTGTATGAACTGTCCCTAAGGCCCTAAGTTACACATCTATACTTATGCGTGTAAAACCATTGGGGTGTAGAGCAGCTGTAGGGACCACCCCCATTAGAGGGGTGGTTCAGCAAGAAAAAAAGTTGTCTTTCAAATCAACTGGTGCCAGAAAGTGCCAGAAATTTGTAATTTACGTCTATTTAAAAAATCTTGAGTCTCCCAGTACTTACCAGCTGCTGTATGTCTTGCAGGAAGTGGTGTTATACAGATTTGTAATTTACTTATATTTAAAAATCTCCAGTCTTCCTGAACTTGTACTGAACAGCTGCTGAATGTCCTGCAGGAAGTGGTGTATTCTTTCCAGTCTGACACAGTGCTCTATGCTGCCACCTCCGTCCATGTCAGGAACTGTCCAGAGCAGTAGCAAAGAAAACCATAGAAACCATAGAAAACCTCTCCTGCTCTGGACAGTTCCTGACACGGACAGAGGTGGCAGCAGAGAGCACTGTGTCAGACTGGAAAGAGTACACCACTTCCTGCAGGTTATACAGCACCATATTCTGGCATCAGTTGATTTGAAAGAATTTATTTTGATGAACAACCCCTTCAACCTAAAAAAAAAAAAA
Organism: Dendropsophus ebraccatus; assembly: GCF_027789765.1. Taxonomy (NCBI): domain Eukaryota; kingdom Metazoa; phylum Chordata; class Amphibia; order Anura; family Hylidae; genus Dendropsophus; species Dendropsophus ebraccatus. The sequence continues at coordinate 11,673,203 of NC_091467.1, forward strand.
AAAAAGTATTGTAGCACTTAAAGTGACTCTAGCCTTCAAGTTTGCTATGCCGTCAAGTGACGTCCATCTCCTTTAAGGAAAAGGAGTATGCACTAGGTTGCCATCCACTTTGGCCCCACCATAGTGCCAGCCACAGAGCCATTGTTTTATGCTATGGTTTTATGCTATGGTTTTATGCTATTGTTTTATGCTATTGTTTTATGCTATTGTTTAGCTTTCCTCCGTGTATATAATTGTAATAAGAAAGAAGCTATAGAAAAGGCAATAACCCCTCCTCAATATCCACAGGTGACTGAAGCCAACAGCTTAGCAATGCCGGGGACGCCATCACCATGGTACATGTGACCAGCCAGTTATCTCTAATTTAGTAATATTATTGAAGAGATTGCTTTCCAAGGACGGTGTGGAAGTGTCCTGAGTGATCTCCAGCTGCTGATCTCCGTCATTTCTTCATGAGCAGGAGAGATAAAAGCTAAACTAAAACAAGGATGGAAACTTTGAAAATGGGTAAGGACAATGGAAGGTTGAAATGCAGAGAAAATAACTTGCTGCTACCTCTCCGAGGCGCTTATTAACACTTTATAACAGGGATGTAGAATAGAGATTTGTCAGTATTTCCTGAACCTGGAGGGAGAATGTTATTGGGAATAAGGCTGGGTTCACACTACGTTTTTGCAATCTGTTTTTCTCATCCGTTTTTTGCAAAAAACGGATGGAAAAAATGGATGCATGTGTGTGCATCCGTTTTTCCATTGAATTCCATTAGAAAAAAAAACGGTCCATTTTCTTAAATGAGGTCGACTACGTTTTTGCGTATTAAAATGAAATTTAATGGAAAAACGGATCAAAACGTTTGAAAAAAACGGATTGCAAAAACGTAGTGTGAACCCAGCCGTAGTGTGATTTTACGGACGCCATCTCTGCTCAGTCTTCACAATCGAGAAAGCCAGAGCCCAATTGGAGCATGCTGGAGTCTGATTGTCCAGCCAAATAATGTGTGTTATTTCAAAGTAAGGCTATGTTCACACAACGTCAAAAATATTAAAAAGGCGTCCAATTTTCATATTTAAAATAACGTCCGTTTTTGACGAGATTTAACTGACTGCTATGCAATTGAAGTCAATGGGAGGACGGACGTCCAATGCACAGCGTATTGAATGACGGATGTTTTTGCCACGGGCGTCAAAATAATGAACATCATCATTATTTTCGGGCGTCTTTTGCAAACAGAGGACGTTTTTTATTTGTAGTTCACACACAGTTTTCCTTTTGTCACCGTTCTTTTTCAGTTTTTACTATTAAACTCAATGGACTTTCAATTAAGCCGCATCCAAAGTCCAATAAGTAACCAAACTAGCATAATGTACAAACACCCGTCAGTGCACTAAGGGGACGTCAGGCTGCTAAATAACGTCCGTTATTATAGACTCAAAATGACCTACGTCATTTTAAACAGAGATGAAAAGACGTTGTGTGAACATAGGCTAACACATTACTTTTAAATAACGGCCGTTATTTGAGCTCAAAATGATTACTATCCAAAAAAATGGCCGTCAAATGCCCCAAAAAAAGAAGAGTGGTTGTGGCCCTGGGAGCTCTGGAAAAGATAGATGCAGCCATAGGCCATAGGCTGTATCCATGATTTCCCGGAATTTGATCAGAATAACCTTGTTATACATGTTGCGCCATTCAGATTAAGGACAACTTTTTGGGGTAAAATAACAGAGGGTTCTCTTAGCAGTGACCCCAAACTTCTGATTGTCTGATGTTAGTTGGATCTGTGAGCCGGATCTTGACCTTTTATTTCAATGAAGGGGATTTTCCAAGTGCGCATGGCAGGAAACCTACGCCAGCTGAGAGCTGGAGTAGGTTTCCAGCTTATTTTTTGGCGGATCTAAAGATGAATAGCACAGACGCCCCCCTGTACCACCCCCTCCACACACCCTCCCCGTCCCCCCCGGCGTACCAGGCGAAAAGTGCCCATTTGCAAATATTTTATTCGCAAAACGGCCATTTGCGAATAAAATTATTCGCAAATTGGCACTTTCAGACGAAACATACGATTTCGCCTCTTAATAAATGTCCCCCATTGTTTTTATATTAAACATATTTTTATATGTTTGGGTGGGATGGCACGGGGTAGAGAGTTTTCTCTGTGTGATCCCATTTATGTATGTGAAATTGTTTTTATAATTTGTAAAATAAAAAATTATTAATTAAAAAAAAAACAACAATATATTTTTAAAGAATTTTTGGTGATTTTTTTTTTTTTCTTTCTAATTTTACATTTTCCTGTATATAATCTAAAGTAATTCTGATATCTTGCAGTTTTCATTCTCACCACTGGGGCTAAAACTAATCTTAGATTTCCTGTTGTGTCTGTGGTGATAAGGGGAGAGTGCAGTAAAGGGATCTCCACAGTATCACAGCATCAGGTGACACTAGTAGCAACAATACAAGACAATAGCCTGTGGAATGACCTCTTCAGAGGTCACAGATCGCTCTCAGTAATGTTTCACATTCAACTCAAGGGGACAGAGTCTATTGTCATCTATGTCCATGAGTCTTGCTGTAAAGCATGTCACTAAATGCTGTTAAAAACAGCTCTGGCAAGATGGCTGCCCCCATAACAATGTACAAAAAGTGAAATAACAAAAATTACAGTTAGAAAATAGAAACAGATTAGAAAAAAAGAACAAGTTTTAGTATCTTACGCTAATCGGTGAAAGAAAATGTAGGTGAGACATTCCCTTTAAGTCTTTGTCACGGTTAGAATCTCTGAGCCAAGAGCAAAAGGACAATTGCATTTAAAAAAAAAAAACACGGACCCCCTACCATTACAAGACTCGGACACTCGGTGATGTGTTAGCAGTTTGATGAAACCACTTGATCAGTTTCGTAGCTCGGTGTAAACACTTTGATATTTTATTGCGTAAAATTGTTTATGAAGAGAAAATAAATTCAAAATGTCAAAATAAATTTAAAGAGTAGCTGTCAAAAGAGAGAACTTGTAGGACTCGTCATGGTAAATATGGCAAACAAATACAATCATTTAGCAACTTGCCTCCTTCTCCTGATATACCGGGGGTGAAGCACTGGAGGCCGGCCCACCCCCAATGGGAGAAAACCCCGCCCCTCTATTAGAATCAATGGAGCCGCGTCATAGAGTCTCCACCCACTGGGGGGCTTGACCCCCGGCCCGATACCCGTGAATAGAAGAGCCGTACACGGGATACCACTTTGTGATATTGTGTTTAATTGTTTTATGCTACTACAGTATATTACACTGTGTTAGATAAGTAGTTGATTATAGTAGTAGTAGTGTATTATATTGTACTATATTACTCTATAATGTTTTGCTATAAAAATAAATGATATATTATACTAAGCCTAGTTATGATATCGTATTATATTGTTCTATCATACTAGGGAATAATAATAATAATAATATATAATACTATTCATAATAATATACTGTATAATATTATTATTATTATTATTATTATTATATACTATTCATATTTACATACTGTATAATAATAAACAATTTTATATACCGTATTTTTCGCTTTATAGGACGCACCTTTTGATAAGACGCACCCCTGATTTTAGGGGAGAAAAATAGAAAAAAAAATATTTTGCTCATTGTCACAGTTTGGAGATAGCATATAGTGCCCACATAGTAGCCAATCCCCCATAAAGTGCCCCACATAGTAGCCAGTGCCCCTCATAGTAGCCAATCCCCTCATAGTAGCCAATCCCCCCATAGTAGCCAGTGCCCCTCATAGTAGCCAGTGCCCCCCATAGTAGCCGTGACCCCCATAGTAGCCAGTGACCCCCATAGTAGCCAGTGACCCCCATAGTAGCCAGTGACCCCCTTAGTAGCCAGTGACCCCCTTAGTAGCCAGTGACCCCCTTAGTACCCTGTGCCCCCCATAGCAGCCATTTCCCCCCCTAAAACAACAAACCAGTAACTCACCTGTCCGGCGGCCCCAGCAGCTCCTGTCTCCCGTCGGCCACGCGCACTTCTGACATCCTCCGGGCACAGGCAGCGGGGTACAGAGACGCTGCCTGTGCCGGAAGTGTCCTGCAACCTCTATCATGAATGATAGAGGCTGCAGAACACATCCAGGACACAGGCAGTCTCTGTACCCCGCTGCCTGTGCCCGGAGGATGTCGGAAGTGCGCGTGGCCAACGGGAGACAGGAGCTGCTGGGGCCGCCGGACAGGTGAGTTCCGGGACCACCTCCGCCCGCTCGCTCAGCTGACAGCCGATCAGGAGCCCAGGAAAGTGCTGCTCATTGCACTTTCCCGGGCTTCTGATCAGCTCAGCTGAGCGGCGATGGAGGGGCAGGCTGGGCGGGCGGAGGGGATCGCTCAGAGCCACTCACTATGCATATGCATAGTGAGCGGCAGTACAGGGGGCGGGCGGGACGGCTTCCATGCGGTGCTCTGCACTGCTTGGGAGCCGTCTTCGCTTTATAAGATGCACTTAGATTTTCCTCCCATTTTGGGAGGAAAAAAAGTGCGTCTTATAAAGCGAAAAATACGGTATATATATATATATATATATATATATATATATATATTTCAGACACAATATCTAATAGATACTACTACTACTACTAATAATAATAATAATAAATAATACTATACATAATAATACTATACTTAATAATATATGATATAATAACAAACATATGTATGTATATATATATATATATATATATATATATATATATAATATAATAGATATACATAATAGATATATAATAATATACATAATATATAGTACTGTAATAATATACATAATAATACATATAATAATACATTGTATTATACAATACTAAATAACTACCACTCTATAAGATTTCTTATGATACACAGGTATATTATTTTGTACCATATTATATAACATTAACTTCTCCTTTGATACTAAAACCTAACAGCTCGGTTTATTAGGGTGTCTCACAGTCTTCTCCATATGATGAGCCCCCACACAAGTAACCTTTGCATGCCGAATATCTGGCCACAAGAGTGACTCAGTGACCGAGCCTTTCTTCAATAGCTGATCATACTGAGTAATTGTGGTCGACCCGGGGAAGTCCTGTTACACCTGATCATGACATGGATCCTGCTACGTGCGCTCAGTCTTCGGAACGTAACATTTCATTACCAAAATGTCTTACAGCTATTTTATGGCTGAAATCATTTTCATAAAGAAGTCCGTCATTGTATCCGAGTCTTCACATTCAAAAGCGTTTCTGTTCAAATAAAAAAGCATTTTTAATGAGCTTTTTATTCAGTCATCTGTTAATTATAGGTTTTGCGTATTTCTGTCAAAGCTGGCTGACAACCAATATGGCCGCCACTACGGGGAGAGCAACAAGCCGGGAGCATAGCGATCAGCTGTGTTCTTCTCCCGACTCGTTCTAGTGATCGGTGGAGGTGTGAGCACAGAGACTCCGACTGACCAAAATGTTTTCTTGCCTCTATGACATGTCACAAGTTCTTTTAAAATTACAGTGTTGTGTGTTCATGTGTACACATAAAAGCAAAATACGGTAGTAAAATAAGTCTAAAAAAATATAAAATTTTTAACCCTTTTCCTTTGCAGCCCTTTGGACTGGGCCAATGCGACCTCCCCCATTTTATGTTATAATATCTTCATTCTAAATTCACATTTATAATACTATATGTCTACTCTATGTCACCATTATTTGATAAAGATCCATTTACTTTTTAGGATGGTGTAGGGATTAGAAGTTTAGCAGCAAACTTTTAAAATATTATGTAGAATAATAACAGAGACAATCAGGTACAGTGACAGGAGCGACGATTAGGCACGGTAATAGAGGAAAATAGAGACTGGTAAAGGAGAGCAACAGGGGGCAGGGAAGAGCAACAGGTACAGGAGACACTATTAGATACAAGGGGCAGGAGACACTATTATTTACAGCAACAGGGGATACTATTAGTTACAAGGGGCAGGAGACACTATTAGATACAAGGGGCAGGAGACACTATTATTTACAAGGGACAGGAGACACTATTAGTTGAAAGTGGCAGGAGACACTATTAGTTACAAGGGGCAGGAGATACTATTAGTTACAGCAATAGGGGATACTATTAGTTACAAGGGGCAGGAGACACTATTAGTTACAAGGGGCAGGAGATACTATTAGTTACAGCAACAGGGGATACTATTAGTTACAAGGGGCAGGAGATACTATTAGTTACAAGGGGCAGGAGACACTATTAGCTACAGCAACAGGGGATAGGGGTAACTATTAGATAGAGTAAGGGCCCTATTACACCAACAGATTATCTGACAGATTTTTGTAAGCCAAAGCCAGGAATAGATTTGAAAAGACAAGGAATCTCAGTCTTTCCATTGTTACTTGTTCTCTGTTTATAGTCCATTCCTGGCTTTGGCTAAAAAAAATCTGTCAGATAATCTGTTGGTGTAATAGGGCCCTTACTCTATCTAATAGTTACCCCTATCCCCTGCTGCTGTAGCTAATAGTGTCTCTTGCCCCATGGGCGATGATTGGGGCAGGAAGAGGTTAATGTCTATTTTATACATTACATAACTGTGTTGGGTCTGCTGTTCTCTCCGACCTTCTTCCACATAGAGAGAAGGAGATCGAGGCTGGAAGTCTCGTCTTTGCATCGCTTCTATAGTGCCACCACCATAGGTTAGCAAATGGGATGACTCCATGCGCCATTATAATGGTTGCATCGACATGTTTTCTCCTTTTCAGAATCTAGTCCTAACTTGACTTAAAAAAAAAAAAACTGCACCAAATTGCCCCTTGTGAACCCGACCTCAACCAATCCTCGCTGCAAATTATATAGATAGAAAAGGTCAATTTAGTCCTTTTTTTGACTTTGCCAATAAAATATATTCTGAATGTCATTTGAACTCGGCTTACAATAATTATTGAAGAGAAAAAGTGACAAAATTAAACAATCCACTCAACCAAGTTTGCAAATTAATCTTTTAATTTAAGTCCAAGCTCTGCCGCCTGAGTAATTTCAGATAACACACAGCAGATGAAAAACGCCAGATAATATCTATTTTCCATTATGGGAGTTTAGAGCGCAAAAAAAAAAAAAAAAAAGACTTTTGCTGTGTTGAAATCTTAACTGTTCTTTTTCTTTATTTTGCATGCGGTTTATTATTTCAAACTGATCTGGAATCGCTATCTTTCTGATGATGTGACCTTTAATCAGCAAAGGCTTTCTGAGCTTCTTAAAGTGAATACTTCATACTCATCCGGCTGCCAAGCAATAGACTATTCTATGAAGTGATTTAGGAGTAATATTTCATGAGGCATGCAGAGGATACAGCATGGGTCTTGTTTATGATAAAACTTTGCCCTTTTCTCATAGAAGATCGGATTGGTTGGCCACAGTTTCCATACCATTACGTAGAAGACGTCTTATTTTCCAAGAAGCTGCATGCATTTAACGGTGAGACTCCATAAAGACGTTAGGCAGCACCATCTTACGACTTTAACTAGTAAGCAGCATTGTAGAAGTAAACACTGAGTTGCATGTTCCGGTAGAACAGGAAAGTGAATCCTAATCTCTATAAAATAGTTCTTATTTCCTTTATTTCTATAGAACCAACTTTTTCCGCATTCTCTCCATGACCAAAGCCTTAAAACGGTTTTCTGAGCTAAAATATCTCTCCATATTGGTGTTTGTTGGGAGGGGGTACTTATATTTACCTCCTGGGCTCACACCACCACCTTAGTTGACATCGATTGTTGTGTTTGGAGTCGGTGAGTTTGTTCTCCACTGCACATGCTGAGCCCAAACACAGCAATTGTTCTCTACCGGGTCTGGGGCCAGTCAAAGAAGGTGGCGGTGTGAGCCCAGGAGGTAAATCTAAGTACCCCCTCACAACAAGCACCAATATAGAGAGATTTTAGTTCAGAAACCCCCTCCACATTAACTAAATATCGGATGTATTATGGAGGCGTCAAAAGACACCATCCTTCGTCGAGATCTATGAAGGTGTAGGTGTTTTAGTCAACGAAGCTCAACCATGGAAACCTCCAAGTTATAAGCTGAATTTGCACGGTGTTCATCTTCTTCATTCTACCCAAGGAACTTACTTCCGTTCCAATTTTCTGACATGTTCCCTGTCTAAACTATTTTTGCAAAGAGCAGTTCAATTCTTGTAGTGATCGGGTGTAGGCTATTACAAACCCATTTCTTCATCTAAAAGATGAAGAAAACCCTTTGGAAAGCCTTCTACTGACTAGTTAGTAAGGCCTCATTCATCTGTCCAGTGTTTTTCAAGGAGCGTGATTTTGTCCGCTCCGTGAAAAACACTGGACACTGGATGGGGGTGCTGGTGTTGTCAGAGTGCCGAGCGGGGGGCAGACAGGAGCGGGGAGCAGGGGATGGGAGCGCTGAGAGATGGGAGTGATGAGAGACAAGTGGGGGAGATGGGAGCAGATGACAGGAGTTGGGGAGATGAAATCGGTTAACAGGTGCGGGGGAGATGGGAGGGGATGACAGGAGCAGGGAAAGATGAAATTGGTTGACAGGAGCGGGGAGATGGGAGCGGTGACAGAAGTGGGGGAGATGGGAGCGGATGACAGGAGCGGGGAAAGATGAAATCGGTTGACGGGAGCGGGGAGAGGAGCGGGGGAGATGGGAGCGGTGACAGGCGCGGGGTAGATGGGAGCGCTGAGAGATGAGAGTGGTGACAGACGGAAGTGGGGAAGATAGGAGCGGATGACAAGAGCGGGAGAGATGGAATCGGTTGACAGGAGCGGGGAGATGGGAGCGGTGACAGGAGCGGGGGAGATGGGAGCGGTGACAGGAGCGGAGGAGATGGGAGCGGTGACAGGAGCGGGGGAGATGGGAGCGGTGACAGGAGCGGAGGAGATGGGAGCGGTGACAGGAGCGGAGGAGATGGGAGCGTTGAGAGACAGGAGTGGTGAGAGACGGAAGTGGGGGAGATGGGAGCGGATGACAGGAGCAGGGGAGATGAAATCGGTTGACAGGAGCGGAGAGGTGGGAGCGGTGACAGAAGCGGGAGAGATGGGAGCTGCGGAGTATCTGCGACCACGGACAATTTTACGGGACATGTGAATAAGGCCTTCCTCTTTAAAACAAAGTAATAGTGATGAATGAATTTCTGGCAGCTGGAGAAGTTGGATGCTGCCCTATGGCTGCCAAGAAAACATGGATACAGCCTATAAACTATCACCGTATCCATGTTCCATGCTCCCTAGGGCATCCAACTTCTCCAGTCATCGGGAGTCAAATGCAGAGTACCCTGGGTTTGGATGAACATTGCCATCCCCGAATGTTCGGCAAGTTCACTCATCATTATAAATTAATAAGATATGGAATCAGCCACTTGATCCCTCTTGTCTTCTTCTGGCCCCTGATCCAGAGTTTAGGGGGCTGTTCAGTCAGTGTATTATACCACTAGCTAATTGTTAGTCTAAGGGCCCTATTCCAGCGGACGATTATCGTTCAGATTATCGTTAAATCGTTCGAATCTAAACGATAATCGTTTGGTTGAAATGCAGTTAACGATTAACGACTGAACGAGAAATAAGACCTGGACCTATTTTCGCATTGAATAAGATGTTGTTCGGTCGTTCGCTGTAGATACGAACGCAATAGCGAAGAGAAAACTATCGCAAATACGATCATAAGTAACGATTATCGTTCCACGGAAATGAGTGAACGTTTTCAGGTCTTTCGCAATAGCGGTCGTTTGAGATCGTTAATCGTTAACGATTATGTGAACAATAATCGTCCGGTGGAATAGGGCCCTAATAGGACATGGTGGTCATGCATTGGCCTATTGCCCTTTGTGGTCATGTCTTTGAATTAGTCCAAATCTGCCCATTTCCTGGGTCTTAATTAGAGATGAGCAAACCTCGAACATGCTGGAGTCCATTCGAACCCGATCGTTCGGCATTTGATTAGCTGGGGCTGCTGAAGTTGGATAAAGCTCTAAGGTTGTCTGGAAAACATGGATACAGCCAATGACTATATCCATGATTTCCACATAGCCTTAGGGCTTTATCCAACTTCAGCAGCCACCGCTAATCAAATGCCGAATGATCGGGTTCGGATGGACTCCAGCATGCTCCAGGTTCGCTCATCTCTAGTCTTAATCTTAGTGGAAGATATCCCTGTTTTTTTTTTTTTCTTTTTTTTATAGTATAGTCCAGTTCTAACGTAAAGATGGCAGACAGGTCACTGGTCAAACATAGACAGGTCCCTGCCTTGCGCAAGGTCAACACGCTCATCTCCTGCCGCCGCCATCATTGTAATCATCTAATAGACTGTAAGTTGTAATTATCCACTAGAAAGCGGAGGTCATCCAGGATTACCAGGAGACTGATTATAGAGCGGGCTCAGATGTTACTCCAATGCACCTTAGCGGTTAAACTCGCGAGCTGGTTAAGCAAGTGACAGCTGATCAGGGTATTATTAAGTATCATAGCGTGTTATTATATTTTTAGCAGATCACATATATTTGGATCTAAATATCATCAATCAACAACTTCCATTTGCATAATGAAATTTAAATGAATCTTGTATGGGAAAGAAATGGGTAAATCCTGCCTTCCCTTCTCATCTAATACAAATGAGGGGATGACTGGATGGATACTGGGAGAAACAATATAAATCAACTTAGATTATGAGAGTCATTTCATGGCATTAGTATCTATAATCCAACTGTACAGCACTGTTAGATGTAATGCCTATCCTTACCCCTGCCCATCTATCCTATAGCATTCACTGCTCTGTCTTCCTTCAGATTTATAGACTGTTGCCAGTATACTGCATCCTTACCACTATCTTAAAGGGGTGCTCTCAAATCAACTGGTTTCAGAAAGGTCTATAGATTTGTAATTTACTTCTATTTAAAACATCTCCAGTCTTCCAGTACTTATCAGCTGCTGTATGTCCTACAGGAAGTGGTGATTTCTTTCCAGTCTGACACAGTGCTCTCTGCTGCCACCTCTGTCCATGTCAGGAACTGTCCAAAGCAGCAGCAAATCCCCCATAGAAAACTTCTACTGCTTTGGACAGTTCCTGACATGGACAGAGGTGGCAGCAGAGAGCACTGTGTCAGACTGAAAATATTACATTACTTCCTGCAGGACATACAGCAGCAGATAGGTACTGGAAGCAATTTACAAATCTATATAACTTTCTGGCACTAGTTGATTTGAAAGGTTTTTTTTGTTTTACTGGAGTACCCCTTTAAGTATAATTTACGGATGTTGTGTCACTATATTTATCCCAATATCGTTCGACAAAGGTCTGAGATAGACTAAAACCTCACCTAACACTCTACCGGGGGGATTCGATATGGACTTACTTATATCATTGGATGGATTACAATTTCCCTTCATTAGCGCCAGATCTCCGGTGTTCTGTGCGACAATCACTAACACCTACATTTCTAGGAATAAAAATAATAATAAATAATTGCGGTCAATTCTAATAAAACAAAATACTGTATTACGGATGGCAAACAAAACTCTAAACAGCGATTCTGATCGGAAACGAACACCGGAAAACCAGCGCTAGTCTTATATGTATAATAAGTGTCGAGTGCATTCGGATGGAAATTCATGTCGGATTGTGCTTGTCCTTTAATTCCATTTCATCATCATGGGGGCTGATACTGAATATTATCGGGCTGTGGTTTTATCACCCTCACAGCATATAAAATATCAGCCCCATTCTTCATGCAAATCTGAGGTTTACAATTGGTCAGTGTGGTTCCTAAATGAAGACAAAGGTGTCAGAGCGAGCCGCTCTCAGGTGTCACTCCCCCCATTTGATTTGAGATTCGGGCATTTTCCTGTGAGTCGGAATGAGTCACCGTGTCTGCCCACTTTTTCTCTCGATCTGGAAAGCAGAGTGTAAGTTCTCATTTCTTGGGTCTGACATCACAGGAGGGAGGTGGCCACTTGCTATTTTCCTATGGAGAATTCTCAACTTCTTGACTGATTTAATATTCGCAGTTCCTGGGTCAATGAAATCAATTCAATGAAAAGAAACCAGAGACATGAGACGCTGAACGTTTTTTTTTCCCCTGCAATGAACTTTCATTTTAGATTCTTTGCTGTGTGAATTCATGTTATTGTTTATTTATTATTATATAAAAAATAATATATTAATTATTTTATATACTGTATAATATATTATTCTATAATAAATAATATATTAATTTTATATATAATATATTATTCTAGGATATATAATATATTAATTGTTTATTTTATATATATATATATATAAAATATTATTCTATAATTTATATATATTCATTATTTATTGTATATATAATATTTTCCTTATTTATGTTATATATAATATATTATTCTATGATATATAATATATTCATTATTTATGTTGTATATATAATATATTATTCTATGATATATATATATATATATATTCATTATTTATTGTATATATAATATATTTTTCGATAATATATAATATATATATAATACAATTGCATGCTATGGCGCCCCCCCCACCCGGCGCCCTAGCGTCCCAGCACCCCTACCCCCTCTCGGCACTGGCAGGTTACATGCATGGTGTATACCCTTGCACAGCTGGCAGGCCGGCACCCCAGCACCCAGTACCTGGGTGCTGGGGTGCCGCTCTGCTTGATGCCCGCTGTTCTCATCAAACAGACGTGATGGAGGAAGGAAGGAGGCCGGGGACATCTTAGTTTGGGGAACGCTGGGGCGACAGTGGATGGGGGAGAAGCTGGGGGACAGGGGGAGCAGCTGGGGGCGACAGGAGGAGGGGGAGAAGCTGGGGGACAGGGGGTGCAGCTGGGGTGACAGGGGGAGGGGGAGAAGCTGGGGCGACAGGGAGAAGCTGGGGGACATGGGGGTGCAGCCAGGGAGCAGGGGAAATACAAGGGCGCAGGCCGGAAGCTCACAGCTGCAGACCCGCAGTGCGCGAACTCCTCTTCTGCTCGTGACGTCATGGCGCTGGCGCCGAGCAGAAGAGGAGTTTGGGCACTGCGGGGCTGCAGCTTCGGGCCTGCGTGACAGGCTGTCTGTGCCAGAAGCTCATGCCGGCACTTGAAGCTGCAGCCCGGCACCCAATTCCCCCCTCTCCCCCCGGCCGCGGACGTCAGCGGCGGCGGGGCGGTGGAGGTGGGTTAAGAAAAAATTTTTTAAATAAATTTTACAAAAATGTGTCCTGCGGGTGCCACCCCCCGCAGGGCACTGCCCTAGGCACCGGACCACGGGTGCCTAGTGGCAAATACGGCCATGAGCCCGCTCCTTCTAATGATAATCAATGGAGCGGACGGGTCACCTCGTGCTCTGGGGGTTGGGGCAGTGCTCCTAACGGGCTCCAGACCCAGATTTACATTGCTAACAGCACGGTAAGGGTGCCAAGGGTGAAGGTAAGACACATACCATCATCCTCCACTAGGTGCATTTGTGTGCATCCGTTTTCATCCGTTTTTTTCCATTGACTTCTATAATAATAATAATAATAAAAACAGATCAAAACGCATCCATGTTTTAGCGTACCCAAAAAGTGATCAACCGTGTTTTTGTGTACGCTAAAAAAAAGGAAGAAGGGGTTTTCATCTGTTGTTTTTTTTATAATCCCTTTTTTCTAAAATTGAAGTCAAAGGAAGAACGGATCAAAACAGATGCAAATGAATGCATCCTTTTTTTAATAATTCCCCCCCATTAAATGGACAGCAAAAATGCAGTGTGAACCGAGCCTCAGCGCATTACCAGGGAGGAGACAGGTATGGTAGTCAGACAGGTAAAGGGTTAGGATATGCGGTTTCAGAGGTCAGACAATCTGAGTCTGCAACTGGAGAGGCACACGGTATAAACGAGGATCAGGGAGAAAGCCTAATCCGAAGAACAGGCAAAGGTCAGAATACACAGGAATTTAGCACAAACAGTAGACAAACAGCTTCACTATGCAGGAATGCAACAACACTCAGACAGATCTCCTATCTATCTATCTATCTATCTATCTATCTCCTATCTATCTATCTATCTATCTATCTATCTATCTCCTATCTATCTATCTATCTATCTATCTATCTATCTATCTATCTATCTATCTATCTCCTATCCATCTATCTATCTATCTCCTATCTATCTATCTATCTCCTATCTATCTATCTATCTATCTATCTATCTATCTATCTATCTATCTATCTCCTATCTATCTATCTCCTATCTATCTATCTATCTATCTATCTATCTATCTATCTATCTATCTTCTATCTATCTCCTATCTCCTATCTATCTATCCCCTATCCAGGGGCGGGCTGGGCCGGGGGGCAGGGGGGCATATGCCCCCCGGGCCGCTCTTCCCCCAGTTGTCAGGGCCGCATGGCTGCTGACAGCTGGCTGGAGTCCTCAGTACCTCCCCTGCTTACAGCCCCGGCCCTCTTCAGTCATATTTACCTGTGGCTGTGGTGGATCCGGACTGTGATGGAAGCGGCCGCCGAAGCCCCGCCCCCATGCCGGTAAGCCCCGCCCCCTGTATGGCCACTATGCTTTCTATAAGCCTAAGAGGCTTATGGTAAAAAGCAAACTGCTGTAGGCAGCATCTTCCTCCGGCCACCAGAGGCCGCTCTCTCCTCCCAGCTGGTTCTTCTGCAACTGGGCTAGAAGAGCCTGAAGACCGAGAAGATGGTGTCTGCAGCAAGCAAGGTACCTACACAGGAGGAGATCTACACAGCAGGACATAGGGCAGGGGGAGGGAACCAAGGCCCTCCAGCTGCTGCAAAACTACAACTCCCATCATAGCTGGAGAGTGATAGGCTGTCCATGGATGATGGGAGTTGTAGTTTTGCAACAGCTGAAGAGCCAAGGTTCCCCCTCCCTGACATAGAGGATACATATATACAGGAGACCTACACAGGAGGATACATTTATACAGGAGACCTACACAGGAGGATACATATATACAGGAGGATACATATATAGAGGAGGAGACATACAGAGGAGTATATAGAGGATACATATATACAGGAGGAGACATACAGAGGGGTACATAGAGGATACATATATACAGGAGGAGACATATATACAGAGGGGTACATATAGGATACATATATACAGGAGGAGACATATACAGGGGTACATAGAGAAAAAGAAATGGTGTGGAGAAAGCATCCATCCAGTGAAAAAATATTTTTACTTTATTTTAAGCCATTGCATATAAAAAGATTACCGACGTTTCGGCTCTAACACTTGAGAAAGGCCTCAGGAGTGTTAGAGCCGAAACGTCGGTAATCTTTTTATATGCAATGGCTTAAAATAAAGTAAAAATATTTTTTCACTGGATGGATGCTGTCTCCACACCATTTCTTTTTCGCTATTGAGTATCAGGTGTGGGCCCACCTGACGGAGACTGTGCATCCCTGGGAGGTTCCGCTGTTCCAACCTTGGACTTTACCAGGGGTACATAGAGGATACATATATACAGGAGGAGACATATATACAGGAGGAGACATACAGAGGATACATATATACAGGAGGAGACATATATACAGGGGTACATAGAGGATACATATATACAGGAGGAGACATACAGAGGATACATATATACAGGAGGAGACATATATACAGGGGTACATAGAGGATACATACATACAGGAGGAGACATACAGAGGATACATATATACAGGAGGAGACGTATATACAGGGGTACATAGAGGATACATACATACAGGAGGAGACATACAGAGGATACATATATACAGGAGGAGACATATATACAGGGGTACATAGAGGATACATACATACAGGAGGAGACATACAGAGGATACATATATACAGGAGGAGACATATATACAGGGGTACATAGAGGATACATACATACAGGAGGAGACATATATACAGGAGGAGACATATATACAGGGGTGCATAGAGGATACATACATACAGAGGAGTTAGGGCTGGGCGATTAATCAAATTAATTTGCCCAGAAGGTTAGAATCAATTTCGATTAAAACCGTAAATTCAATTTTCACAAAAAATCATTGCAGGTGGAGCAGCGTAGAGTGACGGGTTGGCGGCCGGGCAAGAGGTGCAGGTCAAGCAGGCGGCGCGGAGGTGAGGTGCATGTCAGTATAATGAGGGTCAGGCAGCTTTCCCAGCATCTTGTATTTGTAGTCAGTATAATGGAGGTCACCCAGCTTTCCCACCATCTTATACTCAGTATGATGGAGGTCACCCAGCTTTCCCACCATCTTATACTCAGTATGATGGAGGTCACCCAGCCTTCCAGCATCTTGTACACAGTTTTATGGGGGTCACCAGCTTTTCCACCATCTTATACTTAGTATGATGGAGGTCACCCAGCTTTCCAGCATCTTGTACACAGTATTATGGGGGTCACCAGCTTTTCCACCATCTTATACTCAGTAGGATGGAGGTCACCCAGCTTTCCCAGCATCTTATACTAAATATGATGGAGGTCACACAGCTTTCCCAGTATCTTGTAGTCAGTATGATGGAGGTCACCCAGCTTTCCCACCATCTTATACTCAGTATGACGGGGGTCACCCAGCTTTCCCACCATCCTATACTCAGTATAATGGAGGTCACCCAGCTTTCACAGCATCTTATACTTAGTATCATGGAGGTCACCCAGCTTTCCCAGCATCTTATAATCAGTATAATGGAGGTCACCCAGCTTTCCAGCATCTTATACTCAGTATGATGGAGGTCACCCAGCTTTCCAGCATCTTGTACTCAGTATGATAGAGGTCACCCAGCTTTCCTAGCATCTGTCTATGGGACCATTCTGTGTCATCACTGAGCCGCCCAATAGACTTATACAGGAAAGTGAGTTCTGACCCTTTCACAGGGCACAGTAGGATATTTGGTCACAAATGACTGGAAGGACCGAAGATGTTATAGGTAAGAGGTTAGAGGCCAGAGTGGTCCTTTAAGGATGGGCCGCCAGCCTGCTACTCATGGGCCAGTGCTGTGTACTTGCCCCCCGGGCTAAAATTTGCCAGCCAGCCCCTGCCCCTATCTATCTCCTATCTATCTATCTATCTATCTATCTATCTATCTATCTATCTATCTATCTCCTATCTATCTCCTATCTATCTATCTATCTATCTATCTATCTATCTATCTCCTATCTATCTATCTATCTATCTATCTATCTATCTATCTATCTTCTATCTATCTATCTATCTATCTATCTATCTATCTATCTCCTATCTATCTATCTATCTATCTATCTATCTATCTCCTATCTATCTATCTATCTATCTATCTATCTATCTATCTATCTACTATCTATCTATCTCCTATCTATCTATCTATCTATCTCCTATCTATCTATCTCCTATCTATCTCCTATCTATCTATCTATCTATCTATCTATCTATCTATCTATCTATCTCCTATCTATCTATCTATCTATCTATCTATCTATCTATCTATCTATCTATCTATCTCCTATCTATCTATCTATCTATCTATCTATCTATCTATCTATCTATCTATCTATCTATCTATCTTATTTATCTATCTATCTATCTATCTATCTATCTATCTATCTATCTATCTATCTATCTATCTATCTATCTATCTATCTATCTATCTATCTATCTCACCCTGTGTGTCTCTATTTATAATATGCACAACACATTATAGTGACTATCTCATCCCCATATCAGAGAGCTGGTGTGTCCCATATAAAGCCTTTGTACAATATACTCGATTCAGCAAATAAGATGGTCAAGTCCAAGATGGCTTCTTTACAAACAGTGCGACGCTTAATAGACTTTGCATACAAACATTAAACCTTTGTGTTCTCGCTGTTGGCCGTACTGGGCATCAAACCATAAAGAAGATGGCCCTGCTTCTGCCAGACCTTTTAGCATCCTGGCAGTGAAAGGGTTAGTGTCGTCATCATTGTCATTTGAATGGGTTCTGGGGACTGCACCTTTAGAAGGAACAATTCCCTTATTTATCACTTGTAGCCACCCGCTACAAATTGACACGGCTATAAATCAAGCAACACAACCTGAAGGGGACTGCATAGAAATTATTTATGAGGGGCCCAGCCTTGTGTAATTACATATTTCCATCTGCGGAATAATAGACAGAGCATACATACAATGCCAGCAATGACTGCAACACGGCTAATTCATTCCAGCTTAAGGGACTGGTTATATAGTGAGACTTTACAAGTGCTGCCATTACAGGGATCAGGGACCCGAGGTGAATCACATCACTGAACAGGCTATTATAGAATGGCTTTCCCCTCTAGTATTTATGGGCAGAGGTATTCCGCTCAAACATAACTTTTGATATGTTACTGCCCATGATGAGACTAACAATTCCTTTCATACTTGTTATTATCTATTCAGTCTCCTTCCCCCGGTTCTGAGCTGCTGCTTTCTGCTGAAGACACAAAAATCTGTGTGTTAGCCTTTCTCTCTGTCTCCCTCTCCTCCCCCCTCCCTTCTGAGACGGCTGATGTAAACAAGTTCCTGGCTGGCTGTATGTGAAGCATCGTAGCTTGTTTGTAATGACAGGATTAATCATAGTGAGTTCATCAGCAACTTGACCTCAGACTATGACTGGGAGGTGACACAAAGGGCACAAGTGCTTTATTCGCCCATGGTCCAGCCATTGTACATAGTCAGAAAGTGCGAAATGTGACAGTCACACTCCAATGTCTGAGTACAGGTAAAATGGAACTGTCAGAGGCATAGGGGAGGAGTTATCAAACATGGTGTAAAGTGAGACTGGCTCAGTTGCCCCTAGCAACCAATCAGATTCCACCTTTCATCCCTCACAGACTCTTTGGAAAATGAAAGGTGGAATCTGATTGGTTGCTAGGGGCAACTGAGCCAGTTTCACTTTACACCATGTTTGATAAATCTCCCCCTTAGAGTAGAAGGTGAGGGGACAGCAGAAGGGAAAACAAGTTAAGGGAATGTTATAAGATTAACCCTCCCGACATTACAAAGAAGTTGCAGACACAGCCTGCCAGGGACTTGTTTACATCAGCAGTCTTAGAAGGGAGGGGGGAGGAGGGGGAGACAGAGAGAAAAACACACACAGATTTTTGTGTCTTTAACATAAAGCAGCAGCTGAGAACTGGTATCCCAAAGTTATATAGATTTGTAATTTACTTCTTATTAAAAAAAAAAAAAACTCCAGTCTTCCGGTACTTCTCGAGCTGCTGTATGTCCTGCAGGAAGTGATGTATTCTCTTCAGTCACAGTGCTCTCTGCTGCTACCTCTGTCCATGTCAGGAACTGTCCAGAGCAGCAGCAAATCCCCATAGAAAACCTCTCCTGCTCTGGACAGTTCCTGACATGGACAGAGGTGGCAGCAGAGAGCACTGGAAAGAATACCCCACTTCCTGCAGGACATACAGCAGCTGATAAGTATAGGAAGACTGGAGATTTTTAAATAGAGGTAATTTACAGATCTTTTAACTTTCTGACACCAGTTGATATGAAATAAATAAATAAATTCTTCCTTTAAAGCGTTTACATTGTTGTTTAGTCATCCCCATCCACATGTGCTGCTTCCATCCTGCCCTAATATCATCTTTAATAAACCAAAAGAGATACCGTCCTTAACTATTCAGTATTGTTTCTCCTTACATAGCCCATATAATTCCATAGATCCCATTACATACATGTAAAGAAAAGCTTGTGTCATGGGACCTGCACAAACGTCCATTACTGCCCACAGTACCATTGTATTTCATAGAACTTGAAGACTCTTAAGTGCAATTCACTGCAATTACAGGAATTGATGTCTCATCGGCGTAGAAGCCAAAATAAATGTCATGTTGTGCAAGGTAGATAGGAAGTCACCGGGCGCGCTAATAAAATGACACTTTCCTCCGCGCAGGGAGAAATGTAATCTAATTACATAGTCTTGACCCTAGGTGAATGTTTGCTTTGCTTTTAATTGCAGCCGAGTTGTACGTTAGACAGTGGAGCGCTGCCCCGCACTCCACACTCAGCAGCCAAGAGGAAGGATTTTATTTAACAAAAGTGTTGAAAATCAAGGTTAATGTGACTTGAACTTGCGAGCCGCCATCAGGAAGACAGGGACGTTGCTACTAAGCAAATGTGAACCGCTCTGCCACCTATTCAGTGCCGTACAATGAAAAGTATCTGACCTCGGTAATAATTGTTAGGTTGGGTTCACGGACTCTAAATTTAAGAAGAAAAGAAAAACATGAAATGTGGCTGCTATTGAATCTAATAACTTGTTCTATTAAAGTCTATGGAGAAGTCAGCGTCCGTGCACGCCTTGGTTAAAAAAAAAAAAAGACATAGTTTCAACATTGGAGCCTCCAGTTTTCTTGGGTTTGATACCACCTGGATTTTGGAATTTTCTGTCATTCTTCTCTGCAGATCTCAGGCTCTGTTAGTTTGGATGGAAGCCATCGATGGAGCCATTTTCCGGTCTCTCCAGAGATGTTAGGTTGGATGGAAGCCATCGATAGAGCCATTTTCAGGTCTCTCCGTAGATGGTAGGTTGCATGGTGGGCCATCGATGGAGCCATTTTCAGGTCTCTCCAGAGATGTTATGTTGGAAGGGGGGTCATCAGTGGAGCCGCTTTCATGTCTCTCCGTAGATGTTAGGTTGGATGAGGGCCATCAGTTAAGCTATTGTCAGGTCTCCCCATAGATGTTAAGTTGGATGGGGCCATCAGTGTAGGCATTTTCAGATCTCTCCATAGATGTTAGGTTAGATGAGGGTCATCAGTGGAGCCATTTTCTGATTTCTTCATAGATGTTAGGTTGGGTGGGGGCCATCAGTGGAGCCATTTTCAGGTCTCTCCATAGATGTTTGGTTGGATGGGGGCAATCGGTGGAGCCATGTTCAGGTGTCTCCATAGATGATAGGTTGGATGGGGGCCATTGGTGGAGCCATGTTCAGGTCTCTCCATAGATGTTATGTGTGATGAGGGCCATTGGTGGAGCCATTTTCAGATTTCTCCATAGATGTTAGGTTGGGTGGAGGCCATCGGTGGAGCCGTTTTTAGGTCTCTCCATAGATGTTAGGTTGGATGGGGGCCATTGATGGAGCCATTTTCAGATCTCTTCATAGATGTTAGGTTGGATGGGGGCCATCAGTGGAGCCATTTTCAGGTCTCTCAATAGATGTTAGGTTGGACAGGGGCAATCGGTGGAGCCATTTTCAGGTTTCTACATAGATGTTAGGTTGGATGGGGCCATCAGTGGAGCTGTTTTCAGGTCTCTGAATAGATGTTAGGTTGGATGGGGCCATCGGTGGAGCCGTTTTCAGGTCTTTCCATAAATATTAGGTTAGATTAGGGGCCAGCGGTGGAGCTGTTTTCAGGTCTCTCTATAGATGTTAGGTTAGATGGGGGGTCATCGGTTGAGCTGTTTTCAGGTCTGTCCTGAGATGTAAGGTTGGATGGGGGGGCCATCGGTGGAGCAATTTTCAGGTCTCTCGATAGATGTTAGGTTGGATAGGGGCAATCGGTAGAGCCATTTTCAGGTTTCCACATAGATGTTAGGTTGGATGGGGCCATCAGTGAAGCTGTTTTTAGGTCTCTCTATAGATGTTAGGTTGGATGGGGGCCATCGGTGGAGCCATTTTCAGGTCTTTCCATAAATATTAGGTTAGATGGGGGGCCAGCGGTGGAGCCGTTTTCAGGTCTCTCTATAGATGTTAGGTTGAATGGGGGGGGGGGGGCATCGGTTGAGCCGTTTTCAGGTCTGTCCTGAGATGTAAGGTTGGATGGGGGGCCATCGGTGGAGCAATTTTCAGGTCTCTCTAAAGATGTTGAATTGGGATAATTTGGTTCAAGTCAAGGTTGTTCACAGAATTGCCCCTAAGCCGTTCCTGTGTTGTCTTGGCTGTGTGCTTAGGGTCACTGTCTTGTTAACAGGTGAACCTTCAGTCTAAGGTCCAGAATTGTGATGAGCGAACTTGCGGAAGGTTCGGGTTTGGTAACATTCTCCCGAACCTTAACACTCGGCATTTGACTCCCGGCATCTGAACTAGTTGGAGCCTGTGGCCTATGGCTGTATTCAGGTTTTTCAGTACTCCCTAGGGCGGCATTCAATTTGTCCAGCCGCCAGTAGTCAAATGCAGAGTGTGCGGATCTGGACTAATGTTGCCAAACCTGAACTTTTGGCGAGTTTGTTTAATCCTAGCACTGTAGATCAGGTTTTCATTAACAATATCTCTTAATCTTTCCTTTAACCCTGACTAGTCTTTCTGTCCAAACTGCTGAAAAACACCCTCACAGTATGCAACCACCACCATGCTTCACTGTAGAGATGGTATTGGGTGGGCGATGATGGTGCCAGGTGTTCTCCAGACAGGATGCTTAAAATTGAAGCCAAAAAAAAATCTGTTTTAGTTTCAGACTATTGAATTTTGTATTTCACAGTCTGAGAGTCCGCAAGGGGCTTTTTGGCAAACTCTTGGTTGGCTTTCATGCGTTTTTTTTTTTTTTTTTTACTGAGGAGGGGCGTCTTTCTGGACATGTTGCCTAATGGTCCTATTACACGGGACGATTATCGTGCGAAAAATCATTATATCGTTCGAATTTGAACGATAATCCTTCTGTGTAATTGCAGGCAAGGATGAAAAAATCTTTTGTGTGTCGTTAATCGTTTATTTAGTTCTGAACCTAAAATCATTGTTAATCGTTCGCTGTAATTTCACATTCGTTCACTCAAGTTCCGCGTTTTTTTTACTAATCGTTCAGTGTAATTGCACTTAGTTCATTGTTTTGCTGGGATCAGAAGGAAGTAATGATCTTAGTAATGATCTTAGTAACGATCATAACTAACGACTATCGTTCTGTGTAATATGGTGGACGATTTCAGGTTAACGATATAAAATCTCGTTTGCAATCGTTTATCGTTAGTCGTTAATCGTTAAAAATCGCTTTGTGTAATAGGACCCTAAGATTCTGCTTTGCTCTGTTAACAGAATTCAGTGATATACTTCATAGCAGCTATATGAATCTAGGGAACAATATACTAGAAGGGACACTTGAACAATATGGGAAAGTTTTTTAGGCATGCTCTGTGACTTGGCTGGGTCCTTCCCGGAGGGATATCTGGCTAGTCCTGTGTTTCGAGACTCTTCAATGAGGCTCCACAGGCTCTTCTTTTGCACATTCATCTCAAGGGGAGAGAGTCTGTCTATTGTCGTCTATGTCCATGAGTCTTGCTGTAAAGCATTTCACTAAATGCTGTTAAAAACAGCTCAAGCAAGATTGCCGCCCCCATAACAATGTACAAAAAGTCAAATAAAATAAAAATTGCAAAAAATAAAAACAAATTCCAATAAAAGAACAATTTTTAGTATCTGATGATAAATTTAGATGATACATTCCCTTTAAGCAAACTAATAGAAGAACCAGAAAACACGGCTTGGCCAAACTAATAAACTCTATACCTACGAGTTGTGCCTATAGAGTACACACGTGGGATTAGACTAGTAATGTAGTATTTTTTTATTGCTCCTAATTTGCATGTTTACCATTATATTAAAATCATGGAGCAGGGGGAGTTTAATATTGTTGGAATTATTTGCTAATATAGCGGAGCGGGTACGGGGTGGCGGAGCATCAGGGAAGAACCAGGGGAGGAGGAAATGATGGGGATCGTATCATTTTATTACGGATCCCACCCACCGGCATTGTGTCATTAACTCCCGTTACGGAGCCCATTTATATAGCGGTAATACACAGGAGCCGGGTCTATTGCTTAAGCAAACAGACGCTGGAAACGCTCCTGCTCGCTGAATTTCTTGATAAAAATTAATTAGTTATTTCCTGGCTGTGCTCGTCTTCGATAGATTTGTTACAAATTTAACAGTAATTTGCACTTCCCTCACAGTTCCTTCGCGAGCGGCGCGTCCAAGGCATTAACGCAAATCGCTACTTAATTGGATGTTTTATCTGCAGTTTACTGGTGCAAGTTATTTAATGAGGAATAAACCGTGAAGAGACGAGGAGGAACATATCCTTCAGGTCAAGAACTACGCGCCGGGCTTGAAAGGAGAATATTAAGATCTTTTAGGAGGAAATTAAATATAAAGTGTTACCACCCCCAGCGGTAAAAGGGAGGAACTATAACAGGATACCAGCCCAATGGGGTTTAAGTTTTTAAAAAATACTGAACTTTTTGTGACTGTTTTAGCAACTAGGTCTAGTCCATTGTCATTAGATATAACTTTTGACTTGTCATCAGGCGTGTATAGCCAATGTGTCCATACAGATATAACTGTCACTCACAGATCAATCATGAGTGGGATCACCAACTTGTGTCAGAAAGTTATAAAGATTTGTAAATTAAAAATCTCCTGTCTTCCAGTACTTATCAGCTGCTGTATGTCCTGCAGGAAGTGGTGTATTCTTTCCAGTCTGACACAGTGCTCTCTGCTGCCACCTCTGTCCATGTCAGGAACTGTCCAGAGCAGTAGCAGTAACAGTAATGAGCCTATTACATGGGACAATTATTGTGCGGAAAACTTCTATATTATTCGATTTTAAACGATAATCGTACTGTGTATTTGCTGGCAATGATCGAAAAATCGTTCGCATGTCGTTGATTTAGATCTGACCCTAAAATCATTGTTAGTTGTTCGCTTATCGGTCACTAATCGTTCAGTGTAATTGCACATCGTTCTGTCTTTTGCTGGGATCAGATGGAGTAAATGATCATAACTAACGACTATCGTTCTGTGAAATACAGTGAGCGATTTCAGGTTAACGATAAATAACCGTTAATTGTAAAAAATCACTTTATCTTATAGGACTCTAATCCACTAAGAATGAGACGGCACAGTGACGTCCCTTCACTTTTTCCTTCTCTTCATAGATAGTGCTGAGGTCCTGTGCAGCGGTCTCCTTTGTATCCATGGCCTGTAGCTCGGTGGAGCCAAGAGAGTGCAGCAGTCTCCTTTGTATCCATGGCCTATAGCTCGGTGGAGCCGAGAGAGTGCGGCGGTCTCCTTTGTATCCATGGCCTATAGCTCGGTGGAGCCGAGAGAGTGCGGTGGTCTCCTTTGTATCCATGGTCTGTAGCACGGTGGAGCTGAGAGAGTGCGGCAATCTCCTTTGTATCCATGGTCTATAGCTCGGTGGAGCCGAGAGAGTGCGGCGTTCTCCTTTGTATCCAAGGCCTGTAGCTTGGTGGAGCCAAGAGAGTGCGGCGGTCTCCTTTGTATCGATGGTCTGTAGCTCGCTGGAGCCAAGAGAGTGCGGCGATCTCCTTTGTATCCATGGTCTGTAGCTCGGGGGAGCTGAGAGACTGTAGCGGTCTCCTTTGCATCCATGGTCTAAAGCTCGGTAGAGTCGAGAGAGTGCGGCGGTCTCCTTTGTATACAAGGCCTGTAGCTTGGTGGAGCCGAGAGAGTGCGGCGTTCTCCTTTGTATCCAAGGCCTGTAGCTCGGTGGAGCCGAGAGAGTGCGGAGGTCTCCTTTGTATCCATGGTCTGTAGCTCGGTGGAGCTGAGAGAGTGCGGCGGTCTCCTTTGTATCCATGGCCTGTAGCTCCATGGAGCTGAGTGAGTGCGGTGGTCTCCTTTGTATCTATGGTCTGTAGCTCAGTGGAGCTGAGAGAGTGTGGTGGTCTCCTTTGTATCCATGGCCTGTAGCTCGGTGGAGCGGAGAGAGTGCGGCGGTCTCTTTTGTATCCATGGCCTATAGCTTGGTGGAGCTGAGAGAGTGCAGCGGTCTCCTTTGTATCCATGGCCTGTAACTTGGTGGAGCTGAGAGAGTGCAGCGGTCTCCTTTGTATCCATGGCCTTTAGCTCGGTGGAGCCGAGAGAGTGCGGCGGTCTCCTTTGTATCCATGGCCTGTAGCTCGGTGGAGCCGAGAGAGTGCGGCGGTCTCCTTTGTATCCAAGGCCTGTAGCTCGGTGGAGCCGAGAGAGTGCGGAGGTCTCCTTTGTATCCATGGTCTGTAGCTCGGGGGAGCTGAGAGACTGTAGCGGTCTCCTTTGCATCCATGGTCTAAAGCTCGGTAGAGTCGAGAGAGTGCGGCGGTCTCCTTTGTATACAAGGCCTGTAGCTTGGTGGAGCCGAGAGAGTGCGGCGTTCTCCTTTGTATCCAAGGCCTGTAGCTCGGTGGAGCCGAGAGAGTGCGGAGGTCTCCTTTGTATCCATGGTCTGTAGCTCGGTGGAGCTGAGAGAGTGCGGCGGTCTCCTTTGTATCCAAGGCCTGTAGCTCGGTGGAGCCGAGAGAGTGCGGAGGTCTCCTTTGTATCCATGGTCTGTAGCTCAGTGGAGCTGAGAGAGTGTGGTGGTCTCCTTTGTATCCATGGCCTGTAGCTCGGTGGAGCGGAGAGAGTGCGGCGGTCTCTTTTGTATCCATGGCCTATAGCTTGGTGGAGCTGAGAGAGTGCAGCGGTCTCCTTTGTATCCATGGCCTGTAACTTGGTGGAGCTGAGAGAGTGCAGCGGTCTCCTTTGTATCCATGGCCTTTAGCTCGGTGGAGCCGAGAGAGTGCGGCGGTCTCCTTTGTATCCATGGCCTGTAGCTCGGTGGAGCCGAGAGAGTGCGGCGGTCTCCTTTGTATCCATGGCCTGTAGCTCGGTGGAGCGGAGAGAGTGCGGCGGTCTCCTTTGTATCCATGGCCTGTAGCTCGGTGGAGCGGAGAGAGTGCGGCGGTCTCCTTTGTATCCATGGCCTGTAGCTCCGTGGAGCGGAGAGAGTGCGGTGGTCTCCTTTGTATCTATGGTCTGTAGCTTGGTGGAGCCGAGAGAGTGCGGCAGTCTCCTTTGTATCCATGGCCTGTAGCTTGGTGGAGCCGAGAGAGTACGGCGGTCTCCTTTGTATCTATGGTCTGTAGCTTGGTGGAGCCGAGAGAGTGCAGCGGTCTCCTTTGTATCCATGGTCTGTAGCTTGGTGGAGCCGAGAGAGTGCGGCGGTCTCCTTTGTATCCATGGCCTGTAGCTCGGTGGAGAGGAGAGAGTGCAGCGGTCTCCTTTGTATCTATGGTCTGTAGCTTGGTGGAGCCGAGAGAGTGCGGCAGTCTCCTTTGTATCCATGGCCTGTAGCTTGGTGGAGCCGAGAGAGTACGGCGGTCTCCTTTGTATCCATGGCCTGTAGCTTGGTGGAGCCGAGAGAGTGCAGCGGTCTCCTTTGTATCCATGGTCTGTAGCTTGGTGGAGCCGAGAGAGTGCGGCGGTCTCCTTTGTATCCATGGCCTGTAGCTCGGTGGAGAGGAAAGAGTGCAGCGGTCTCCTTTGTATCTATGGTCTGCAGCTTGGTGGAGCCGAGAGAGTGCGGCGGTCTCCTTTGTATCCATGGTCTGTAGCTCAGGGGAGCCGAGAGAGTGCGGTGGTCTCCTTTGTATCCATGGCCTGTAGCTCAGGGGAGCCGAGAGAGTGCGGTGGTCTCCTTTGTATCCATGGCCTGTAGCTCGGTGGAGCCGAGAGAGTGCGGTGGTCTCCTTTGTATCCATGGCCTGTAGCACGGTGGAGCCGAGAGAGTGCGGCGGTCTCCTTTGTATCCATGGTCTGTAGCTCGGTGGAGCCGAGAGAGTGCGGCGGTCTCCTTTGTATCCATGGTCTGTAGCTTGGTGGAGCCGAGAGAGTGCAGCGGTCTTTTTTCATCCAGGCTCGTTATGTAAATGATGTAAAATCCCTGGTGTGTATTCCAGACTGATAAATTCATCACACAAAGGGAAACAACATCTAATTATTCAATTTAGCATGTCATTAATAAACAGAAGGGAAATCTGCATGATGGGTTTTTGATACACTCCACATAAAAAATAAAAACATGGAAACAAATTGTAGTACAGCATGTAAGTGTCACCCAGAGCAGAATTCTGTGCTTCAACGTAATCCCAGGGAAGGAAAAAGCAGATAGTTACCGGAAGGCTACCGCACGACCATCCTCTCCTAATTACCAGGTCGGCCCTAGGTGGTCTCTCATCAATTCCCTTTATTTGATTGCCAGTTGTTTGCTCTTATAATAAGGGTAGTGCCATGTATTCACTGAAGCTGGGAAGACGGTTACCTCTCTAGATAACGTTCTTACTAGATTTGTCCTTGTTGCCCTGAGATGAGCCAAACCAGGGCATGCTCAAGTCCAAACATTCTCCGTTTGAATACTGGTGGCTACAGAAGTTGGATTCAGGCCTTGGGAGTTTTGGAAAACATGGATACAGACATAGGCCATAGGCTGGATCCATGATTTCTTGGACTCCTAGAACTCCATCCAACTTTTTCAGGCACCAGTAATCAAATGCCGAGTGATCCATCTAGATGCCCGACTTTGGGGACTCCGCACAACAAAAGGGGATACTGGATACTGTATTTACCTTGTTTTTTTTGTGTCTTGAATTGTAAAATTGTATTAAAAATTATATCAATTCTTGTTAGATACAAAAAAAACTGCAAAAAAAATCTATATACCTGCAAGAAATATATATATATATATATATATATATATACTCTGTGAGCAGGTTTGTGCTGTCCTATCTAAGAGTAGCATAAACTAGTGACAGAGAAGCTGAGCAGGATGATGTATCACTTACAATGTTCTGTGCAGCTGATTTGGAGATATCCTTCTGAATAACATGGACAATAAATAGTCCTCTCCATTATGTAGTGTGTGCTTAGTAGTCCTGGATATTTATGAGTACCAGCAAACTGCCCCACCAGCTGCTGATTGTCAGTTATCTATCCATGCTGTGTATAGACAGTTAACTGTCAATCAGCAGCTGGAGGGCAGGGGGAGGGGTGTGGTATGAATCCCATTCTCCTGCATATTAGGAGAACAGAATGATGTAAGTAATATATTGTTCTGTTCAGCATTTCTGTCACTAGTTTATGCTGCCCTCATTCCCACAGATTCCCTTTAAGTATGAGTATGTTGCTCATTCTGTCCACCATGACCCATAATATAAGATATATATTATAATATATATATTTCAGATGTGGTGATGACTGAAACATTAGATGTATAGGTATTTTTGAATCTGTTAGTATCCCATCATATAGAAAGTCAGAATGAATAGAAGAAGAGTCAATATTAAACTAAGACTTACCAGCCTCACGGGGCCCGAGGGGTCTGGGAAGTGATATAATCAGATATGAGATCTTTATTCTCGGCTAGCCAATAAATAATGACGTCAGGACATAAGCCTCTGTGATTACAAATACCACGTCTGCTTATATCAACCTACAATAAAATCTCAATCAATAATCTTGTACAACAGAAGGCTTTGGAATTCAACCAACTTGGCCAAGAAACAACCAGCTGTATGTTGGCCTTCCCCAATTGATCAGGTTTGTACTCTTCTCTATGGCTGCTTTTTGTATCTAATGTGTGAACCCGGCCTAAGCTGTCCTGTATGTGTCCATGTGGACTAGCACTATTTCCATCTATTATATCAACTACAAATGGTGTTTTACTGTGCGGCCTCCATCAGCCTTTACTTGTCTTCTGGGAGTGGTTAGAGGCTAGCTGCCTTGGTGGCTCTCATATTCAGAAGACATGGAGAAGAGGGGATCCTGTACACCTATATGGCTAGTAGACAGGTAAAATACCGGAGGGGGTATACAGTACATCTCACCCAGGCTGCTAGCTGGGATGAGAGGGTAAACTCCGAAAAGATGTGCAATTCAGCAGAGATATTCTGCTGCACTGTTATTTAGTATTTCCGGGCCTGGATTCTATTGGAATGGCGGGTAGGTTTGGTAGTGGGACCTGCCATTCCCTCCCCACTCCAGTCCACACCTTGTGCTCAGGTGCTAATCGCTCCAGCTCATAAAAGGCAGCTCAGAAGGCTGGAGATTGCTGAGAGCCTGGAAGCCACTCACCTGTTCAGACACTGCTGTTATCTATTTCTCTTTGGTTGAGTAAGGTGAGACCTCTGTTTAGTTACAGGACTTTATTTTGTATCCTGTTTTTGCACAGTGCTGCTACGTTTAATTTTGTCTGAAATTTTATATTTCACAATAAAGCCAAGGTGGACTTTTTATGTTAAATTGGCATAAGGACTGCTTTATTCTCGCTACCCCTACTAGAGATCTCCACAGGCTATAACACCCTCAGAATCAGGAAACTGGCTGCTATGATGTCTCCATACACTGGATATACACAGAAGAGGGGGTCCTGCTCCTCTCAATCTCTATAGTACACCCTCAGAAGCAGGAGACTAGCTGCTATGATGTCTCCATACACTGTATATACACAGAAGAGGGGGTCCTGCTCCCCTATATCTCTATAGTACACCCTCAGAAGCAGGAGACTAGCTGCTATGATGTCTCCATACACTGGATATACACAGAAGAGGGGGTCCTGCTCCTCTCAATCTCTATAGTACACCCTCAGAAGCAGGAGACTAGCTGCTATGATGTCTCCATACACTGTATATACACAGAAGAGGGGGTCCTGCTCCCGTATATCTCTATAGTACACCCTCAGAAGCAGGAGACTAGCTGCTATGATGTCTCCATACACTGGATATACACAGAAGAGGGGGTCCTGCTCCTCTCAATCTCTATAGTACACCCTCAGAAGCAGGAGACTAGCTGCTACAATGTCTCCATACACTGTATATATACAGAAGAGGGGGTCCTGCTCCCCTATATCTCTATACTACACCCTCAGAAGCAGGAGACTAGCTGCTCCAATGTCTCCATACACTGTATATACAGAAGAGGGGGTCCTGCTCCCCTATATCTCTATAGTACACCCTCAGAAGCAGGAGACTAGCTGCTATGATGTCTCCATACACTGTATATACACAGAAGAGGGGGTCCTGCTCCCGTATATCTCTATAGTACATCCTCAGAAGCAGGAGACTAGCTGCTATGATGTCTCCATACACTGGATATACACAGAAGAGGGGGTCCTGCTCCTCTCAATCTCTATAGTACACCCTCAGAAGCAGGAGACTAGCTGCTACAATGTCTCCATACACTGTATATACAGAAGAGGGGGTCCTGCTCCCCTATATCTCTATAGTACACCCTCAGAATCAGGAAACTGGCTGCTATGATGTCTCCATACACTGGATATATATATATATATATATATATATATATATATATATATATATATATGTATATATATATATTAGATAAGATTCTGCTCCTCTTAATCTCTATAGTACACCCTCAGAAAACAGGATACTAGCAGATATGTCTCCATACACTGTATATATACAGAAGAGGGGGTCCTGCTTCCCTATATCTCTATAGTACACCCTCAGAAGCAGGAGACTAGCTGCTACAATGTCTCCACATACTGTATATACAGAAGAGGGGATCCTGCTCCCCTATATCTCTATAGTACACCTTCAGAAGCAGGAGACTAGCTGCTTTGATGTCTCCATACACTGTATATACATAGAAGAGAGGAACCTGCTCCCCTATATCTCTATAGTACACCCTTAGAGCAGGAGACTAGCTGCTATGATGTCTCCATACACTGTATACACACAGGGGAGAGGGTCCTGCTCCTCTATATCTCTATAATATACCCTTAAAAGCAGGAGACTAGCTGCTACGATGTCTCTATACACTGTATACACACCCAGGGGAGAGGTTTCTGCTCCTTTCTACCTCTATAGCACACCCTCAGAAGCAGAATGTGGACTATATAGAGTAGTATTGACCAATATAAGTGAGGAATTTGGGTAAGATTAAGACTTAACACATACCAAAGCTTTCAACAGCCTCTAGCTGTTTATTTCTCTTTGTCTCACTATGCAGATCATTGATTTACTTTCTCTTTATAGGCTTCTATGTACAGCTGAGTTTAGAAGGAAGGAAACAAGTTTAATAGGTTGTGGAGAAATAGGCATTTTTCTCTGGTAAGATATATTGCAACATTGTACCATGGTATTGTACTATTGATTTATAGAAAGGGTTACACCCCAAAATACGTAGGTGATGTGTTTAATATGATGTTGATATCCTGTGCGGGGGGAGGGGAGGAAATTAGTTTAATAGGTGGTGGAGAAATAGACATTTTCTCTGATAAGATACATTGTTGATTGAAAGGGTTACAAAATATTCGCTTTTAATGTGATGAAATAAAGCATTCGAGAATTTTTACCTCTTTGGAGCTGGAGATTTCCTTCCTTACCATGCACTATGGCTTTGCTTTACCTTTAGACTTCATCGCTGCCTCTTTTGGCTACTTTAGCTTTAAGGCATTCTATGCTCGGAGAATTCCAAGCTATAATCAAGCCTACTTGCCAGTGCTAATGTGTATCAGCAGGATATCTAAAAGACATTTTCTCAGCCTAGACCTGCTAAAGTAGATTCCATCTGGTTTACAAGATGAATGTGGGGAGACACATTTATGCCTAATGAAATGTGCTGTGAATCCACATTATTGTAGCTTCATAATTGACCATTTTTGTGCTCTTTTACCCAACTTTGCTGTTACCGCTATTGACCATAATTAATTTTCTGCTTGTTTTCTTTTCCTTTTTGCAGACGGAATAACAATTCCACCGTGCGATGCGAACGCCAGAAGATGGAAGATTAGGATTCGGGATTTTCAGGCCTTTTCTTAACCAAGAAGACAGGAAATAGGAAATTATAGAATCAGCCTGGTCAGTATCTTTTATCGAGGAAGTATTTATTTTTTTTAATTCAGTATCTTTTCTTTTTCTTTTTGGTTCCCAAGAGAAGTTACATGATACCTTTCTAATAGAGTTTCAGTCTCTTAGCTCAGGGTCCTATTACATGGCCCAATGAGGGCCCGATAATATCTGTAAACAAGCGCGGATCTGCTAGATCGGCGCTCGTTTACTGGGCCTATTACACGGCCCGATAATCGTTTAACAAGTGCTGCATGGACATTGTAACTGATGTCCTTGCAGCCCTTGCTTTAAACAGCATACATTACCTATCCATAGTGCAGGGCTCCTCTTGCGGTCCGCTTCTCCCCAGGTCGCTCCAGCTTCAGAGCGGCCTGTCTTTAGCTGCCAGGCCGCTCAGCCAATCACTGGCCGCGGTGGTCCCAGCCAGTGATTGGCTGATCGGCCTGTCAACTCAGACAGGCCACTCTGAAGCTGCAGCACATGGAACCTGGGGAGAAGCGGACCGCAAGAGGAGCCCTGCACCATGGATAGGTAATGTATGCACCGGCCGCGCACCGTTATTACATGTAGCGATGAGCATTCGGTGCCCGATAATTATAAGTATAAACCTATATCAATGATCAGCCAATGATCGTTGTTACCGGCTGATCGTTGTGTTTATTACACGGGACCATAAGTATAGATACACCCTGGTAAAATGGAAGTAGTTGCTGATACCACTTTACTGTTTGTGGCATATTAGTACATGGGAGACTAAAACATTTGAGGTCGGGTGACGCCCATGGCGGCCTTCTGCAAAGCCGCCATTTTGAATTCAACTTTACATTTTTCAATGGGAAGGGGGTCATGTGACACATCAAACACACAGAAAAGTGCACAAGAAAAACAATGGTGTGCTCATTTGTAGCTTTATTCAATATCGTGCACAGAAAAATCATGCACTGACACGTCGCATGGTCAAAGTGGATCTCATTTATTCAATGATTGCAAGCAGTGTGTATATCTCTCTCTCTCTCTCTCTCTCTCTATATATATATATATATATATATATATATATATATATATATAGCAATACAAAAAAAAATCATTTCAAAGTGCCAGAGATTTGCAATTTACTTCTATTAAATAATACAAAAAAAACTTAAGTCTTCCAGTACTTATTAGCTACTGTATGTCCTGTAGGAACATGTATTCTTTCAAGACTGAAGAGCAGG
Organism: Dendropsophus ebraccatus; assembly: GCF_027789765.1. Classification (NCBI taxonomy): domain Eukaryota; kingdom Metazoa; phylum Chordata; class Amphibia; order Anura; family Hylidae; genus Dendropsophus; species Dendropsophus ebraccatus. The sequence continues at coordinate 11,706,995 of NC_091467.1, forward strand.
AGAGGTTTTCTATCAGGATTTGCTACTGCTCTGGACAGTTCCTGACATGGACAGAGGTGGCAGCAGAGAGCACTGTGTCAGACTGGAAAGAATACACCACTTCCTGCAGGACTTACAGCAGGTGATAAGTACTGGAAGACTTGAGATTTTTAAATATAAATATTTGGCACTTTCTAGCACCAGCTGAATTGAAAGAAGGAACATAAGCAACTCCGTGCTTTTAGAAGGTCAGTGCCATATTATAACAATGGCTTGAGAAAATATACAAAATATCATGACATTCTCAATACTGTGTGTGTACATATATATATATATATATATATATATATATATATATAGATAGATAGATAGATATATGTCATGTATGTTCTATATTTTCTTTGATAACACACACAGATACGGATATGTATTTTCCTGGTAAAATTCTTCGCCCACTAGCCAGGAATTATAATAAAGCCCTCCTCTTCTCCTCTCCTTCTCTCCTAGTTCCATTTAGAATGCATTAATCCAAGGATACACTGTATTATTTCTCTCCATCAAAAGGGCCCCTTTCATGTTGTGTACTCGCATTCTATTTGCTTTGAAGGAGTTTCATGATATTCCAATTCATTACTAGGACAAAAATATCTCTCATGGACAATGGAAATATTTCCACTTGATTACACCAGTATAATTACTGAATGTGCGGATGCAATTAGAGAGGCCCATTTATTTGGTGTGCTGGGTGTATTAATATTGCATGACATTTCGGCAGCCAATGGGAAGCTGCAGCCAGAGAATATCACTTAGCTGAAATATATATATAGCTCTATTATTGCACCAAATAAATATTTGCAGACACATGCAATCTATTGCATTTTCTCAAGGGGCAGAATGGGAATTGAGTCGGATGTAGCATGGAACCTCTCTCTCTCTCTCTTCTCTTTTGCGCTATTTTGATAGAAGACCATGTTTAGACTGAATTCTTCACCGTAAGATGATGGCTGGGTACAGAGAGCGGCACTGAAGATTAGAGGATTCTGCAGATTTATATAACATGCTGTACGCAGAGTTTAAAGATCAGTGTTTATTAATATATGCAAGATAGTACAACCTTCCCCATAGCCGGGAGACGTACAGTACTTAAGAATAGAATTTTTGCTTCATATGATTACAAGCAGATTTTGTTTGTATATTAGTAGAAATCTCTCTCTCTCTCATATATATATATATATATATATATATATATATATATATATATATTATAAATATTTAAAGTATATATGATATATATATATGTATATATATATATATTTGCAAGTGTATAGAAAACAATAAAGAAGCTATACTTACCTCTTTCCGCTTCCCCTGTGTCACCCAGGCCCAGGTCCTGTGCTGAATGATCCCACCTCCATTTCTGAGATTGACTGGTCTCAGGGTTGGCAGCCCACCCAGCCAATCACTGACCAAGATGGGACAGCACCGCAGCCAGTGTTTGGCTGAGTGGGCCGTCACTGCCGAGATGAGTCTGTTTTGGAAGTGAAGGTGGAAGCATTCCATATAAGAAGTATAGCTTCTTAATTGTTTTCTACATACTTGCAAATATATATATATATATATATATATATATATATATATATATTTGTCCCTAGCCAGATAACCCCTTTAAGGCCATATTACTCATTCTAGTACCACTGTAAACAAGCATTTTCTCCAGGTCACAATGGTGGTGGTGGGGTCTGTTCTAAAGCTCCTATTAGAGGAGTACTTTGGTGGGAAAAAAGTGCTAAAACTGGTGCTAGAAAGTGCCAGAGATTTTGCCATTTACTCCTATCTGTAGTCTTCCAGTACTTATCAGCTGCTGTATGGCCTGCAGGAAATGGTGTATTCTTTCCAGTCTGACACAGTGCTCTCTGCTGCCACCTCTGTCCATGTCAGGAACTGTCCAGAGCAGGAGAGGTTTTCTATGGGTATTTGCTGCTGCTCTGGACAGTTCCTGACATGGACAGAGGTGGCAGCAGAGAGCACAATGTTAGACTGGAGAGTATACACCACTTCCTGCAGGACATACAGCAGCTAATAAGTATTGGAATACTCGAGATTTTTAAATAGAAATAAAATAACAAATCTCTGGCACTTTTTGGCACCAGCTGATTTGATTTCTAAGCAGAACCTTGTAGAAAGAAGTGACATATCACACCCGATTGGCAGCTTTAGCACTGGAAACTTAATGGAAAAGTTAGCACCCAGGCTGCCAATCAAGTATTAGTGTCTGAGAAGAGGGCGGAGGCAGCATGAATACATGCTGCTATGGCTCCGCCCCCATGTCTAGTTACCAGGAACCAGGAGGGAAGATTAAAGGGGTTATCCAGCGCTACAAAAACATGGCCACCTTTCCCCCCACTGTTGTCTTCAGTTTGGGGGGAGTTTTGAAACTCAGTTCCATTGAAGTAAATGGAGCTTAATTGCAAACTGCACCTGAACTGGAGACAACAGTAGGGGGAAAAGTGGCCATGTTTTTGTAGCGCTGGATAACCCCTTTAAAGAATTCAATATTTTAAAAATAGTCCCCCAGCAGAGTCTGCTGGCCACAGCATCAGAGAGCTCTATCCAGGCACTGGGACCTGGTCACAGGTGATTTATTCCCTTTAAGAGATCATTTGGAGGTGATATAAACCCTACAGCGTTTGGGATATATTATACTGTTGGAACCTGGCATAGCAAACAAGTACAATGGGTCGATGGGAGCAAGTAAAAATATAATTAGGTACAAGTAGCACAAACAAAAAATTCTATGTTAGCAGAATATTACTAATTTCTGTGTTTATTTCGTTATCTGATTCAGAAAGGTCCTCATTGGTTGCCATAGTTTTATATTGTCTTTTATAAAAGTCACTAAATACATTTTTCACATTTTCTTTTTGCCTAACGTTGCGACTTTGGCTCCGGTGACTAATGCCAATGTGTTGGGGTTTGCAGTTACAAGAAGTAGACGCACCAGACAGAACACTAGCAGGAGATCTTGATCAAACTTGACCATTTCCTGAGGATGAGGTGTAAGGTACATCTGATGGTAGAAATGGCTCTGCATGCCCTGGCCGGGACATAGAGATAGAGACATAGATAGATATTAGAAGACAGATATATAAAACAACAATCATCATTGAATTTGTAAGAGCATCTAATATATATAGTTGTGCTCAAAAGTTTACAGAATTGTTGCTTTCTTGTCAATTTTTCAGAGAATATGAATGATAACACAAAATCTTTTTTTTCCCACTCATGGGTAATAGTCGGGTGAAGCCATTTATTGTCATTTATTGTTTTCTCATTTATTGTCATTTATTGTTTTCTCATTTATTGTCATTTATTGTTTTCTCTTTTTTAATCATAATAACAACCAAAAACATCCAAATGACCCTGATCAAAAGTTCACATACCCCAGTCCTTAATACCATGTATTACCCCCTCTAACATCAATGACAGCTTGAAGTCCCCTGTGGTAGTTGTGGATGAGGCTCTTTGTTTTCTCGGATGGTAAAGCTGCCCATTTTTCTTGGCAAAAACCCTACAGTTCCTGTAAATTCCTGGACTGTCTTGCATGAACTGAGATTTTCCCAGAGTGGCTCAAGGATACTAAGGGCAGGAGACTCAGATGACCACTCCACAACCTTTGTTATATATATATATATATATATATATATATATATATATATATATATATATATATATATGTGTATGAGGAGCAGGACTATATGTGGCCATTCTATGACTATTATATGCCCCCCTGGTTACTCCCCGCATACTCCATCACTGTCTCTGCTTTCTTATGCTCTGCTGTAGTGTGGATGTAGACTATGCTCTGTGCTGTCTCCTATAGACTATATACAACATGTAGCCCTATGTGGTGTCCCACCACGAGTGTTAGTAGTTGGAACACCTTTTGCAAAAGCCTTGTACTGTAAGAAACAATGTGATAATAAAGGTGTATATTTGAGTTTTACCGCAAGAGGTTACTGACAATATATTTGTAACTGTTGCACAGCTGTGGTCATGTAAGGGTTATTGTTTTGTTTGTGATCTGCACATCAATGAGAGTTACTCTTCTCTTCTACCTATGTCTATACTCCTTTCTTCTTGCTTTCTCTTCTCCACCACTCACAGGAGCTGTTACATACACTCTGTAGGAAGCTGTCACATGGGGAGAGAAAGTGTAGACCCACACTTAGTAAGTTCTTTTCTGTTTCTCAGTGGAGCAAGACACACAGATCAGGCATCCCTGCTGAGTATAGCCAGGAGCCTTGCTCTGCCAGGTTCCCTGTCCGGGACAGACCAGCTGTAGTGTACCCCCATGGAGAACACAGAGACTTTCTTTAAAGTAAAACTTATTCTCAAGATGCAGTGCTAAACACCTGAACAGAGGACAAGTCAGAGATCACCCCAACCCACGCCGTGAACATCTTAAACATAGTGCAGGACAGTATCATAAAGTAGAGGAACTGATCCGGATAGAGCAAAGCAGCTAAGAGCCTACATACTCTATCTCGCAATGCAGGTGACACCGGATAATTTTGGACACTTCCCAACTCAGGTAACTAGGACTGGGGCTTGTGTCACCCTAATAGGACGGGTACCTTGATACTGCAGGGCAAAAGGTGGTATAGCGAAAAAGGTTGAAACACAGGCAAAAGTATTCTTCTTCTTTGAAGTATTTTCTTCAAGTATTCTTCTTCTAAAGTTAAGTTCGATCAGACCACAGTACTACATTGGTTTGGGACTCTCATGTCCTACTCCTCTCCACTACTCTGAACTGTCTCTACTCTTCATGCAACCAAGTCCGCACTGCTACTCTTCTCTCTACCTCAAACAGCTCTCGGTGCAGGTCTAGTGAAGTCAAGTCTGTATTATAGGGTTCACTTGTATCACAGAAGATTTACCAGTAAAGAAAGAGTTTATTTATTTTACCGGGACTCAGTGATTATTGCACCAGCACCTACACACATGCTACACTGTCCTTAGGTCATCTCCCCTTTCTGTGGGTGGTGGTACCGACAGTACGGGTGGGTCACATCTCCACTCCGGACCACAGTGATAAGCACCCAAGGGACCCATCACAACCCGGCAGGTCACCGACTATTGGAAAAAGGATAGCCAGCCACAAAAAAATAAAAGCGGGTATACAATCACACCTGTGTGCTGAGTCACTATTGGCGTCACAACAACCTTCCACCTGGCTGAGCTATACTCCACCGACCAACCACCACAGTAGTGGCATCACACTGCACCATCTACCAAGTGACCGGTCGCAGTCACCACAGGTGACCCACCACACCTAGGCTATGTTCACACACAGTCAAAATCACTGTTGTTTTTAATTTTACAATTTAACAGCAAAGAATGGACGTTATCTTAAAACACCAACTGTTCTCCGTATATTATCCAATAAAAACGGACGTCATTTTGACTGTGTGAACATAGCCTAAGTGCTAGGACTCGTTTATAATAAATCAGATAGGAGCAGTAATACGTGATAGGACGTGTTTGTAGCTCACATGGTTACAGGCATGGAGTATATTGCCCTGTCATACGCCTTTGATGTTAATTTGATGTGATGGCTCCTTCAAACATGTTCCAAAAATATTCTATACTACTGTGAATCAGCTCATTGGTGTCCAAACCTCGGCCCTTAGAGGGTTAAAATGAATGATATGTATAATTATTATGAAAGGACGGTCTATTGAAAGGCTTAATGTGCAGATCAGAAATCTATTTATCATGTAATTAACTAGAAATAGTTGTGAGCACTTAATTAGGACGGCAATAATGCAGAAGGCATGGGAGGGATTTTGGGCACTGAACTGGCACTTAATAGCAAACTAATTAGATATCGATGTGTGCGTGTAATTGAGGTCTGTGAGTGTGTAAAATACACGGCCATCGCTGAGGCTTCCCGCCAAAGGAGGAATAGAAGAAAGAAATTAATCTTTAGTCTCATTGTATTATTGGTATTGGTGTAACTAAAAGGGATGGGCCCTATTTCAAACTTTCAATTGGGATCCCCTCCTCCCCCATCCGACTGTAACCCTTCGCCCAGTAGATAGCATATCTGTCTATTACACGGGCCAGTGGTGAAGAGCAAGTGAGTGCCGACTTGTCAGATCAGTGCTCGCTCGCTTGTTCCCCACTTACTGCCCATGCTATTACACACACCAACAGCGAGCAGGTAAGAGCCGAGGCATAATCGCCGATAATCACTTAGTGTACCAAGGCCTTTAGGCATCTCCCCTAGTATCCTCCCCAGTAGGTAGTGCCCCCCATGGTCGACATCTCCCCTAGTGCCCCCCATGGTAGACATCTCCCCTAGTGCCCCCCATGGTAGACATCTCCCCTAGTGCCCCCCATGGTAGACATCTCCCCTAGTGCCCCCCATGGTAGACATCTCCCCTAGTGCCCCCCATGGTAGACATCTCCCCTAGTGCCCCCCATGGTAGACATCTCCCCTAGTGCCCCCCATGGTAGACATCTCCCCTAGTTCCCCCCATGGTAGACATCTCCCCTCGTTCCCCCCATGGTAGGCATCTCTCCTAGTGCCCCCCATGGTAGACATCTCCCCTAGTGCCACCCACTTATTTCCAATGACCGATAAGTGAAATTGAATTATTTGTATATACATATGTCTCCTGAATGATATGCAGCTTCCATGATGGCCTAGCCTAGCGCACCACAAACACTGTTATTTTTGATGCTAGGCACCAGTCTCTATGGCCCGCAGAGGTAAGTGGAAATTGTATATATTGCCACTTTACCCATACATATATAGATAGATAGATAAAAGATATGTGGTGTCCCACTACGGGTGTTAGTAGTCTAAACACCTCTCGCAAAAAGTCTGTAACTCAAGTTTAAGTGGTAATGAAGTCATGTATAAGTTTTGCCTCTAGGTGTCGCTAGTAAATATATATCTATGTCTGTATATTGCACAGCTATAGTGAATCAAGGGTTAATGTTTTGTTTAGGATCTGCACCACCAATGACAGCTGTACTTTCCTTCTACCTATCTCTATCCTTCTTTCTCCTTGCACTCTCTTCTCCACCGCTCACAGGAGCTGTTACACTCCCTGTAGGAAGTTGTCACATGGGGAGAGGAAGTGTAGTCACACACTTATTTAGTCTTATCTAAGTTTAGGTAGAGAGAGGACCCAAGACTAGGCATTCCCTGCTGTAGTCCAGCTGGGCACTGGCTCTGCCAGGTTCCCCACCAAGTCCAGTGTAGTCTAGTCTGGAGTGTGGTAGTGGACAGACGCTCATAAAAGACACAGAGGCTTTCTTCTTTAAAGCAACACTTCTACTTCAAATGCAGTGCTAAACACCTAAAGAGAGGACAAGTCGGGGATCACCCCTACCCACGCCGTGAACATCTCTAAAAGTGCAGGACAGTATCCTATTGCAAAATAAGCCTACTTACTCTATCTCGCAACGCAGGTGAAACCAGTTAATTTTGGACACCTTGCCAAACTCAGGTAACTAGGACTGGGGCTTGTGTCACCCTAAGAGGACGGGTCATCTGACACTGTAAGGCATTGATTTGTAGGGCAGGTGGTCGTAGCGACAAAGGTCAAAACACAGGCACAAGTATTCTTCTTTACAAGTATTCTTCTTCTCAAGTATTCTACTCTTAAAGTTCCGGCAGAGCACAGTACTACTTTGGGTTAGGACTCTCTGGACAAACTTCTCTCTACTACTCTGACTTTCACAACCTACTCTTCTCCGCTGCTCTCAGCTCACTCTATTATTCTCAGCACGGAACCAAGTCAGCACTGCTACTCTACGTTAACTATCTCCTCCGTTCTCGGTGCAGATCTAGTCAAGTCCAAAGTATTGTCTACTTGTATGCCAACGTACTCGTCAGTAAAGGAAAAGTTACACCGCCCTTGGGTCATCTCCCCTTTCTGTGGGTGGCGGTACTGACAGTCGGGGGCGGTCATAACTCCACTCCGGACCACAGTGATAAGCGCCCAAGGGACCCATCACAACCCGGCAGGTCACCGGGTATATACTATTCCTTGTAGTTATTGTGCTGTTACTCTATGGATTGTAATGACGACAGTTCCGTAATCATTTTACTGCATTAAATCTTTCCACTTAATATTTAATTCCATGGATATACAAGCTTAATGTGAACATTTTTAAAAAACACAGAGAAAAACATAAGATATTTCCCCAATTAAACAGAAAATCCATTTGCAGTAACTAATAACCGCTGTCATGGAAACAGATTGTCCAGTGTAACAAGAGGAATTTTCTTTCAGGCCAATGCATTATTAGCGAGACCCCTTATCTTAATAGTGGAGGGGAGGGTAATTACTCAGACAATTAGGCAGAAGAAAAGCCCGGCTTATACCCCCTCGCTTGTGTTCCTGGAGCAGTTCTCAGAGATTCCTTGTGAGCTGGGATCAGACTGGATTCCGGGGGATGTGTGTTTACACATCAGGAAGGTTTTGTTGTACAGAAAAGCCGGTTAAATACCATTTCTATAGTATTGGTTACATTCAGGGCTTTGCCTTCCTGCTGGCTGCACTGCGGGTTTCTTAGCTGAGCATTTATATCATCAGGACCCACCATGCAAAAAATCCACATGGGCAATATCATAGGGATCCACTATGGACGTTGCCAGTGCATTTTCCTGTAACTGGTCGTGTATCCCAGTCTGCTGGAACCATTGTGTAGATTTATTCCGTTATTTTTGTTAAGGCAACTGGAACTATTACTTCTGCACTATATGGTACACAGGAGCCAAAAAAAGTGTCGCACAGTGCATGTTTACCTAGCGTGTAGTGTTGAGTCAACTTGTCAAATTGTTCAGGTTCGGCAACGTTCTCCATTGCTGAACGCTTATCATTTGACTCCCAGCATCAAGTTGCTGCCCTACAGCTGCCAGAATAACATGGATAGAGATGTTGAATTGGGTTAATTGGGTTCAAGTCAAGGTTATTCACAGAATAAGCCGATCCTGTATTGTCCAACGTTTCCAAATGTAAAAAAATGCACTTGGGGAGGAGGAGGAATCCTCCATGCGAATATCATATCAGCAGTTCTGTGTTGACAAAGACTTCAGAAGAGAAGGATTTAGGGGTAGGGATTTCTGACAGCCTTAAAATAAGTCACCAGTGCAACCAGGCGGTGGGGAAAGCAAATCGTATGCTGGGCTGTATATATAATGGTTTACTGGGCTGTATATATAATGGTATACTGGGCTGTATATATAATGGTATGCTGGGCTGTATATATATAATGGTATGCTGGGCTGTGTATATATAATGGTATGCTGGGATTGTGTATATATAATGGTATGCTGGGCTGTGTATATATATAATGGTATGCAGGGCTGTGTATATATATAATGGTATGCAGGGCTGTGTATATATAATAGTATGCTGGGCTGTATATATAATGGTATACTGGGCTGTATATATAATGGTATGCTGGGCTGTATATATAATGGTATGCTGGGCTGTGTATATAAAATGGTATGCTGGGATTGTGTATATATCATGGTATGCTGGGCTGTATATATAATGGTATGCTGGGCTGTGTATATATAATAGTATGCTGGGCTGTATATATAATGGTATACTGGGCTGTATATATAATGGTATGCTGGGCTGTATATATATAATGGTATGCTGGGCTGTGTATATATAATGGTATGCAGGGATTGTGTATATATAATGGTATGCTGGGCTGTATATATCGTGGTATGCTGGGCTGTGTATATATCTTATGGTATGCTGGGCTGTATATATATAATGGTATGCTGGGCTGTATATATATAATGGTATGCTTGGATTTTGTATATATAATGGTATGCTGGGCTGTGGATATGTAATGGTATTCTGGGCTGTGTATATATAATGGTATGCTGCGCTGTGTATATAGTGGTATGCTGGGCTGTGTATATATAGTGGTATGCTGGGATTGTGTATATATAATGGTATGCTGGGATGTATATATAATGGTATGCTGGGCTGTATAGCTGAGCTTTATATATATAATGGTATGCTGGGCTGTATATATAATTGTATGCTGGCATTGTGTATATATAATAGTATGCTGGGCTGTGTATATATAATGGTATGCTGGGCTGTGTATATATAATGGTATGCTGGGCTGTGTATATATAATGGTATGCTGGGCTATGTATATATAATGGTATGCTGGGCTATATATATCTAATGGTATGCTGGGCTGTATATATATAATGGTATGCTTGACTGTATATATAGTGGTATGCTGGGATTGTGCATAATATATAATGGTATGCTGGGCTGTATATATAATAGTATGCTGGGCTGTATATATAATGGTATGCTGGGCTGTGTATATATAATAGTATGCTGGGATTGTGTATATATAATGGTATGCTTGACTGTATATATATATATATATATATATATATATATAATGGTATGCTGGGCTGTGTATATATGATGGTATGCTGGGCTATGTATATATAATGGTATGCTGGGCTATATATATCTAATGGTATGCTGGGCTGTATATATATAATGGTATGCTTGACTGTATATATAGTGGTATGCTGGGATTGTGCATAATATATAATGGTATGCTGGGCTGTATATATAATAGTATGCTGGGCTGTATATATAATGGTATGCTGGGCTGTGTATATATAATAGTATGCTGGGATTGTGTATATATAATGGTATGCTTGACTGTATATATATATATATATATATATATATATATAATGGTATGCTGGGCTGTGTATATATGATGGTATGCTGGGCTATGTATATATAATGGTATGCTGGGCTATATATATCTAATGGTATGCTGGGCTGTATATATATAATGGTATGCTTGACTGTATATATAGTGGTATGCTGGGATTGTGCATAATATATAATGGTATGCTGGGCTGTATATATAATAGTATGCTGGGCTGTATATATAATGGTATGCTGGGCTGTGTATATATAATAGTATGCTGGGATTGTGTATATATAATGGTATGCTTGACTGTATATATATATATATATATATATAATGGTATGCTGGGCTGTGTATATATGATGGTATGCTGGGCTGTATATATAATGGTATGCTGGGCTGTATATATATATATATATATAAATTGGTATGCTGGGCTGGGTATATTTAATGGTATGCTGGGATTGTGTATATATAATGGTATGCTGGGCTGTGTATATATGATGATATGCTGGGCTGTATATATAATGGTATGCTGGGCTGTATATATATATATATATATATAAATTGGTATGCTGGGCTGGGTATATTTAATGGTATGCTGGGATTGTGTATATATAATGGTATGCTGGGCTGTATATGTATAACGGTATGCCGGGCTGTATATATATTGGTATGCTGGGCTGTATAGCTAGAGGTATAACCAGTAGGAAGAGGGAGATTACGCTGTATAGAACTCTAGTGAGAACTCACCTGAAAAAGCATATTAATAAAATAGAATGGGTCCAAAGACGGGCTACAAAAATGGTGGAGGGTGTCAGGCATAACACCTACCAGGAAAGATTTAAAGGAGTACTCCGGCGCTGATAAAAACAAAAACAAAACAATCAATCAATCATAAACATAGTTTTTACATTTACTATCCCTCCTGAGTCTGTCTCCGTGTGAATTTCCCGCTGTTTGCAGGTCCCTGAAGCTCCAGTTAGGGGCTTCATTTTTTTCTTCGCTTCCTGGTTTGGGCTTTCCCATGATGCACTTTGTCTCCTGTAATGTCTAACTGACTCTGTAAAACTGTCAGATGTCTTACAGCTTGCTCAGCCAATCAGAGCTAAGCAACCTAAGTCATCTGACAAAGGGAGGCTGGCCTAACAGGTCTTAAAACCGCCTCCCTCTTGATGATGTCATTGTCACAAAATGGCTGCCACAGAAAAGCCTGAGGTCAACAGTCATTAGGTAAGAATGAGTTTACTTCACTTCCTGGTGGGAGGTTGAGAGTGGAAAAGATAGGGAAGGGGGTCATATTGAAGCTTATTAGTGATGAGAGAATAGTGAGATATTCGAATATTCGATATTCGTACGAATATCCCGCGAATATTCAAATATTCGATTGAATATTTGATTCCATTAAAGACCCCCGTGACATGATCGTGAAGGAGCGATCCCCGCATCTGATCTCTCGGTGAATGATGTAAGCTCCAAAAAATTCCAAAGTGCAAAATTGCGCATTTTTGGTCGCATCAAATTCAGAAAAAATTTAATAAAAAGCGATCATAAAGTCGCATATGCGCAATCTAGGTATCGATAGAAAGTACAGATCATGGCGCAATAAATGACACCTCACACAGCCCCATAGACCAAAGGATAAAAGCGCTATAAGTATGGGAATAGAGCAATTTTAAGAAACATATATTTGTTAAAAAAGATTTAAATTTTTTAAAAGCCATCAAATAAAATAAGTTAAACAAGTTACATATCGTCGTAATCGTTCCGACTTGAGGAACATATATAGCAAGAAAGTTTTACCCTAGGGCAATTGGCGTAAACACAAAAGCTCCCCAAATTTAAAAATAATAGTTTTTTTTTTCAATTTCACCACACATTTAATTTTTTTCTGGTTTCACAGTGTACTTTATGTACTTTTTAGCTGCTGTATGTCCTGCAGGAAGTGGAGTATTCTTTCCAATCTGGAGAGCAGGAGAGGTTTTCTATGGGGATTTGCTCCTGCTCTGGACAGTTCCTGACATGGACAGAGGTGGCAGCAGAGAGCACTGTGTCAGACTGGAAAGAATACATAACTTCCTGCAGGATATACAGCAGCTGATAAGTACTGGAGGACTGGAGATTTTTTTTTAATAGAAGTAAATTACAGATCTCTGACACTTTCTGGCTCCAGTTGCTTTGAAATAATTTCTTTGGTGAACAATCTCTTTAAATAAACAGGATATTTACTCTGAATTAAGTTCAATAAATATAAATATATATATATATATATATATATATATAATATTAGCGCCACACTGTCCAGAGTATCATTGATCGGAATAGTCTCTATGCAAATATCCCCTAAAGACTGGTGGATTCAGGCAGAGTCATATGGGACTCATTATTTAGCTTTTTTGTCTGATCTCTACATCTTGTTTATGATGAATGCTTGGGAGGAAAACGCTCTTTTACAATTCAAATTGTCTCAGTGTTATCAATGCCGCTGTGGAAAGTCAGCAGAATATTGAACTCAGAATTTTATATTTGTGCTTTGAATAGAAAAAAAAAACTTTTGGGGTTTATTTTCGTGTTTTTTTTTTTTTTTTTTTTCTTCCACTGACAGAAATATCCTCGGCTTGAGTGGAAATGTGCAATGTCGGCATTTGGTTTGAAGTTTGACTGACAAACCAGATAATTCGCCGCAGCCTTACTAGTTCTTGAAATAACATATTTGACGTGGAGACGTAAAATAATTGCAAAATCCAGATTTTTTTGGTAACACATAGTTGAGATGCATGGGGTCGTATTATAATTGTTGGTATATAACTGCACCCTGGGGGGCAGACCACGCCAATGTCACCTATAGCACTATAACTAGATGGCTTTACTAAAGTTTGGGAGACTAGAGTTTATATAGTCCTGGAATTAGGAGGTGGTGTATACCCTCAAGGGCTCTATTGTATGAAAATGTACTAATATACACAAGTAGCCATGTCTTTTACAGAGGATACGATTGTTGGCCAGGTGGGTAGCTACGGAGGAGGTGAGCACGGAGGATTTCTGCACAGCACAACACCCTGCAATCTTCTCTCAGTAAGTTCATAGATAAGCACTGACCTTTCTGACACCTGAATTTAGCGGAGAGTCTACAAACTTCCCAGAGAGTCTACAAACAGCTGACCTTTATGTCACCTCTTCCTGCTCCCTCATCTCCCTCGGCCCCTCCCCCCTTCATAGGCTTACAATGGAGAGAGCAGAACCCGTCTTCACTGGCTTCTCTGTAATGAAGACGTGTTTGCCTGATAATGCACAGATAAGTAGTCAGGGGGGGGGGGGGGAGGCTGGGAGATTGCTTCTTGAGTACAGAAGGAGGCTTTTTTGGCTGATGAAACCTATTACAGAGTTTCTTAAAATCGCTTATACTACTGATTTCTGCAATAAAAAAAAACATGACAGTTACGCTTTAAGTCTAAAAGGACTTTAAAAGGGGACTACAGATAAGAATGATTTATCCCTGTTCAATGGCTGTATCCATGTTTTCCAGGACTCCTTAGAGTGGCATACAACTTCTCCCGCCACCAAGGGTCAAATGCTGACACTCAGGTTTGGAAAATGTTGCCAAACCCGAACACTTCAGCAAGTTGGCTCAACATTAAGCAAAATTGCCAAATTGCGGACTAGGCCTCCCAGTTCAGCTTCAGCTTTGGCTGTAGAGGCATGATGGGAATTGTAGTTTTGCAACAGCTGGAGGGCAATGAGTTTCCACCTTCGTCCAGCCATACTGGAGCTCATCTTCTTTACCTCTTCACTTTTTCGATACCTACCTCACACAGTAATAATGGGGAACATACTTGGCGTTTACACCGTACACTGACTATCCCCCGTTTAGTATTTATTCTGCTCCTTTTCAGTGGTTTCATTTCTTGACTTTGCTCTTTCCTTCTTTATCTATCACATTTTCCCGTCTCGGTTTATTCCGTCCATTGTTTCCGCCTCTCTGCTTTACTCTCTGGCACGGCGCACCAATCAGATTTATTTCTCCTTTAATATACATATGGCGGAAACTTATTTCACGAGGATTTTAAACCAAAAAAAACTTCCATATTAATAATCCAGAAGAGAAATAAACTATTCCACCGGACGTTTATCGTTAGCATAATCGTTAATGATTAACAATCTCAAACGACCGCTATTGCGAAAGACCTAAAAACGTTCACTCATTTCCATGGAACGATAATCGTTACTTATGAACGTAATTGCGATCGTTTTTTCTTCGCTATTTATTCGCTATTGCGTTAGTATCTATTGAGAACGACCGAACAATGTCTTATTCAATGTGAATGATTTGCAAACGAGCAACGATAAAAATAGGTCCAGGTCTTAGGGCCCTATTCACAGTAACGATAATCGGCCGGATCGGCCTCATTTGGCCCGATTCGGCCGATTATCGTTTGGTGAAATAGAGAGAACGATCAGCCGATGATTGTGTCATCGGCTGATCGTTCATTTAGGGCCAGACCTAAAATCATTGTTTCCCCACCACGCATCGCTACGGTTGAATAGCGGTGCGCGGCGGGCGACTGATGATTTGACAGGCTGCAGCATCATACATTACCTGTCAGGTCTTCTCCGCGCTGTCTTCATCCCCGGGTCCTGCGCGCTCTATTTTCAGAATGGCCGGTCAGCTGACGGAGCACTCAGCCAATCACAGGCCGGGACCGCCGCGGCCTGTGATTAGCTGAGTTTGGCCGGTCAGCTGACCGGCCATTCTGAAGATAGAGCGCGGGGGACCCGGGGATGAAGACAGCGCGGAGAAGACCTGACAGGTAATGTATGGTGCTGCAAGGGCTGCAAGGACATCGCTCAACGATAGGCCCAGTAAATGTTGATCGGGCCCTCCTCAGCCTGTGGATTATCGTTCAGATTATCGTTAAATCGTTCGAATCTAAACGATAATCGTTCGGATGAAATGCAGTTAACGATTAATGACCGAACGAGAAATCGTTGATCGCTTTATAAGACCTGGACCTATTTTTATCGTTTCTCGCAAAACGTTCGCAAATCATTCGCATTGAATAAGACATTATTCGGTCGTTCGCAATAGATACGAACGCAATAGCGAATAAATAGCAAAGAAAAACCGATCGCAATTACGATCATAAGTAACGATTATTGTTCCATGGAAATGATTGAACGTTTTTAGGTCTTTCGCAATAGCGGTCGTTTGAGATCGTTAATCGTTAACGATTATGCAAACGATAATTGGACGGTGGAATAGGGCCCTTATAAAGCGATTAACGATTTCTCGTTCGGTCGTTAATCGTTAACTGCATTCCAACCGAACAATTATCGTTTAGATTTAACGATTTAACGATAATCTGAACGATAATCGTCCGGTGGAATAGGGCCCTAAATCTGGTATTGTATAGCCTGCTTACCTACAGTGATCAGAATGTTGCTGTTTCTCTATGGCGGCCATGGCAGAGATTGTGGTGTCGCTTATGCTTCACTGTCACTTTGTAGAAACTCATCTTCGTGGTTATGCTGGCAAGCACAAATAGGAGGTCTATTAAACTTTTTTTTTTAAAAGTTTATAAATTACCTGGTGTCAGAAAGTTAGGCAAGGTTCACACTACATTTTTGCAAGCGTTTTTTTTTTGTCCGTTGGAAGAACTGATGCATTTGTGTGCTTCCGTTTTGATACGTTTTTCCATTGACTTTCATTATAAGACCATGTTCATGCAACGTAAGTTGTGTATTAATCACGGCCGTTATTGTTGCCGATTTGCAACAACGGCCGTGATTAATACACATCTTACGTGCACTGCAGTTAGAGGGAATCCTGGACGGAGCGTATACACATAGGGGGACATTTATGAAACGTCCGCCCCGGGCGTACGCCAGGGAGAAGGTGCAGAGTCGCCACTTCTCCCTGGCGTACACCCGCCGTACGCCCCGCTTGCCCGATGGGCGGGCTGAAGGAGCTTGGGGGGGTGACAAGGCGGGGAGGAGGCGTGGCCTCATCCTGACCCTCATGATTTATGCCTGCTCACAGGCGTAAATCATGATCCAAATCTACGCCTGCTGAAAGCATTACAAAAAAGTGATATATCAGTTTTGTGCAGCCGCTATTGAGTAGCGGCCGTAAATCCCTGACAGGTCACAAATGGAGGGGGCAGCTCCGGCCGCACTCTCCATTGTGTTCAATGGTGAATTGGGATGGTGAATTCAGCACAAATGAAAATCATCCGGTCAGTATAAAATATACATTTTGATCCCTTTTTTTCTTATAATGGAAGTCAATGGAAAAACTGATTGAAACGGAGGCATACAATTGCATCCGTTTTTTGCAAAAACGGCTGAAAAAAAGTAGTGTGAACCCAGCCTTATACAGATTTGTAAATGATTTCTATTTAAAAATTTCCAGTCTTCCAGTACTTATCAGCTGCTGTACAGTTCCTGACATGGACAGAGGTGGCAGCAGAGAGCACTGTGTCAGACTAGAAAGACTACAGCACTTCCTGCAGGACATACAGCAGCTGATAAGTAATGGAAGTATTAGAGATTTTAAATAGAAGTAATTGTATATATGTAATCTGTATAACTTTCTGGCACCAGTTTTTTTCTTTTTCTTTTTTGTTGCTGGAGTACTTTAATGATTGTGGTGGTCCCAGCAGCCTAGAAACAGGGTGGGGGGGGGGGGGGGGGGATTTACAGATTGTGGGAAAACACTGGAAAGGCTCATCGGGGCGGTTTCAAAAAATGGATAGTTAAATGTGCAAAAACTAATTCTGCATTTACAGTACTTTATGTGCAGGGGGGCTTATACCATACAGCAGAGGGGGGCTTATACCATACAGCAGAGGGTGGGGGGCCTATACCATACAGCAGAGGGGGGCTTATACCATACAGCAGAGGGGGGGGGCTTATAGCATACAGCAGAGGAGGGGGGTCTTATACCATACAGCAGAGGGGGGGGGGTTATACCATACAGCAGAGGGGGGCTTATACCATACAGCAGAGGGGGGCTTATACCATACAGCAGAGGGGGGCTTATACCATACAGCAGAGGGGGGGTCTTATACCATACAGCAGAGGGGGGCTTATACCATACAGCAGAGGGTGGGGGGCTTATACCATATAGCAGAGGGTGGGGGGTCTTATACCATACAGCAGAGGGGGGGGGGGTCTTATACCATACAGCAGAGGGGGGCTTATACCATACAGCAGAGAGTGGGAGGCTTATACCATACAGCAGAGGGGGGCTTATAACATACAGCAGAGGGGGGGGGAGCTTATACCATACAGTAGAGGGTGGGGGGCTTATACCATACAGCAGAGGGGGGCTTATACCATACAGCAGAGGGTGGGGGGCTTATACCATACAGCAGAGGGGGGCTTATACCATACAGCAGAGGGGGGCTTATACCATACAGCAGAGAGTGGGGGGGCTTATACCATACAGCAGAGGGGGGGTCTTATACCATACAGCAGAGGGGGGCTTATACCATACAGCAGAGGGTGGGGGGCTTATACCATATAGCAGAGGGTGGGGGGTCTTATACCATACAGCAGAGGGGGGGAGCTTATACCATACAGTAGAGGGTGGGGGGCTTATACCATACAGCAGAGGGGGGCTTATACCTTACAGCAGAGGGTGGGGGGCTTATACCATACAGCAGAGGGGGGGGGGCTTATACAATTCAGCAGATAATACCTGGAGGTTTTTGCTAATTGAGACAAACTTAACTAACAGCCTCTTACTGGCAAGGGAGGCCTTAGAAATTGATGGTGATCCAGAACATCTGGCTCACTGCATGGATGGGAACATACCGAGACCGAGAAATAAAAAAGAGTAGACGTAGAGGTGAGTGAAGCATCTGCTGCAGTAACCCTGAATCTACACAGCAGGGAGTGAGACACAGATGCTATATGTACAACGCTGAAAAGATCCATGTACTGAGCAGGCTGAATACGGTTCTTATAGACAACTACTGTCCCTCTGCTGTGGAAAAGGCCAAAATAGCCTCAATTTTTGTCTCCTAGTTGAGGTTTAACCTTTGCCATTTAATTTTTTTTTTTAACTGAACTGATTACAGAACTGGTGTCAAAGTCGCAGCCCTCCGGCTTTTGCGGAACTACAATTACCATCATGCCTGGACAGCCAAATGTTGCAACAGCTGGAGGGCCGATTGTTTGACACCCCTTGATTAGAGCCAGATAATGACCCACAAAACACCCGCCAGATTTACTAGAACAGCTAAACGATAGCAAAAATTTTGCTGTTTTAGTGCGGTTCCAAATATTTGCTCATCTATACTTACCCGTCTGTACTCCCCCCAGTGTCCTTCTTCTCCCCGCAGCCGTCAAAATCCTGTTCAGCCAATCACTGACTGAGAAGGGACAACGCCATGGCCAGTGATTGGCTTAGCAGGCTGTCACTCTTGTCTCGAGAGCTACACCCCGCTCAGCCAATCACTGACTGAGAGGGTAAAGTGCTGCAGACAGTGATTGGCTGAGCAGGCCTATCACTTTAGTGACAGCTCACTCAGCCAATCACTGGCCGTGGTACTGTCCCACCTCAGTGACTGGTTGAACAGGCTGAAGGCAGCTGGAGACAATAGAAACCCAGAGGAGGACAAGGAGGACATGGGGGAGCGTGGATAGGTGAGAAAAACTGTTTCTTTTTTTGCCATCTTTCCGAACTTTGGTAAAAACTTTTTGATAATTCTAAATGAGTCTCGGTTCGCTCATCTCTACTTTTATTTTTCGTTTTTATTTATTTATTTATTTTTTTTCAAAAAATGTCATCTCCACTATTTATTTGGTAATGCAGTCTATTACAGCGCATCTCCGTGCCGATCTGACCTTATGCTTTGTCTCTTTTCATATTTCGTTTCTTATTGAAGCAAAACCAATGTTCATAAAGCACCTTTCTAGAATTGTGCTCAAAGGGGACATTTTGTCCTATTTTTGTGGCTTTTGCTTAGTTTTGTGATCAGTAATATCACGTCTGCTGCAGCCCCCAAGGTTTCCACTAACCTATCCACAGCCCTGTCTGAGGTTATAGTATTTACAGTTGTGTTACATCAGGTTTTCTCAAACACCCTCGCAAAAATGGAGCAGCACGTCCACTAAGACGGTTCTCACAGCCGCCGACTTTTCTACACTACGGGAAACCTACGAGTATTAAAAGGTTATGTAACAACTCGGAATCGGAATAATGGAAATTTATACTTAAAATATGTTCGGTTTATTAGAGGCCATGGCATATACTTGTATACTTGTATTACACCATAGGGCTATGGACCCACAATGACTTGTGGCCTCAAATGGCAAAAAAAAAAAGACATGGCATCCATTTTGAGTCCAAATAACTTCTGTTATTTCAAAATCACGCAGAATTTAAGCCCCCATTGACTTCTATAGAATTCCACCAGCAGAATCCACCCAAAGAATTGACATGTCTGCTTTTTTTTTTTTCTTCTTTTCATAAAACGTATACATTAAACAGACTGCAAAAATTCAATGTGAACCAAGCCTAATAAAACTTCAAACTGGGAAAAATATGAACAATTGACTTTTCTCTCTTCAAAGGAACCTTAAACTGGTAGTTCACAAAAAAAATTCTTTCAAATCAATTGGTGCCAGAAAATGGCAGAGATTTGCAATTTACTTCTATTAAAAAAAAATCTATTGTGTGTAAATATTTAGGAATTCCTTAAATTTTTTTTTTAACTTTTTAAAGGGGTAGTTTGTAAAGAAAAAAAATCTTTCAAATCGACTGGTGTCAGAAAGTGGCAGAGATTTGTAATTTACTTCTATTTAAAAAATCTCCAGTCTTCCAGGGCTTATCAGCTGCTGTATGTCCTGAAGGAAGTGGTGTATTCTTTCCAGTCTGACACAGTGCTCTCTGCTGCCACCTCTGTCCATATCAGGAACTGTCCAGAGCCGTAGTAAATCCCCATAGAAAACCTCTCCTGCTTTGGACAGTTCCTAACATGGACAGAGGTGGCAGCAGAGAGCACTATGTCACACTGGAAAAAATACACCACTTCCTGCAGGACATACAGCAGCTGATAAGCCCTGGAAGACTGGAGATTTTTTAAATAGAAGTAAATTACAAATCTCTGCCACTTTCTGGCACCAGTTGATTTGAAAGAATTTTTTTTTTTAATAAACTACCCCTTAAATTAAGGAATTCCTAAATATTTACACACAATAAAACACTCCAAGGCCTCAGCTCATAGATGAATTCCTATCAATGCCTATTTCTTCAATCTGGATGATGTCATGTGTGGGAATGGTCTCCTTAATGAGTGCAGCGCACCACCCGACAGATGGACCAAGTGATATAACTGGCAATTATTGCTGCTGGCAGGATTTATGCCTTGTAATTACATCATGTAACCCAGGAAAATTCAACATGTCACACTGCATATAAATATTTAAAGGCGAGTTGTTTCACAAACAATTCTAGTTATGCTTTCTTGACAAATTAGTATTTATTCTTGGAGAGGGAAGCCGTGTATTAATTGTTGTGAAAGGAGACGATAACGTTATCCAGGGATATTCATCTTAGGAGAGTTGAGCGCAGTAAGAACAATCAATCCTTTGCACGGGCGGCTTTACCGCCACTGTACTCTTAATCGGGGATAGTAATGCTGCGTTTACACGAAGCGATAATTCGCCCAATCAATCATTTAACGATTTTGAAGCAACAATTTGGTTTTTATAACGATCAGCATTTAGACGGATAAATAGTTAGAGAAGTCTTTAGAAAATTCGTCAGAAAAATCGTTATTGAGATCGTTTTTAAGATTGCTTAAGCCCATCTTTCACATAGGTTGAATCTTTGAAAGACTGTTGACACGAAGCGATCTGCGAATTTTTAGCGAACGACGATTTGAGAACATGTTGAAAGATCAGAATGAACGATTTCTCGCTCCTCGCTTGATCGTTTGCTGTGTTTACACGGAACAATTATTGCTCAAATGCGATCGTTATTGCCAATGATGATCAGTGTAAATGCAGCATTAGGCCGGATTATTCCAGATTGTGATTATTGCGCAGGTGGTATATAGTATTGTATACCTGGTGCAGATCATGGGGAAGATTGTGCGTGTACAGATTTTTTTTTTTTTTAATCGTCACACCATCTACAATGGATATAAACCGTCTCCAAACTTCTAAAATAAAAGAAGAATTTCGTAACTTTTTCTACCTTTAAAGGGAATGTGTCATCAGAAAATGACTTATTGGTTAAATAATGTTTTCATGTTAAACAGATTTTTAAAGAATTTTTTGTGACATTTTTTTCTAATTTTCCATTTTTCTATCTATACTATAAAATAATCCTGATATTTTGCAGTTTTCATTCTCATCACAGTGGCTAAAACTAAGCTGAGACTTCCTGTTGTGTCTTTGGTGATAAGAGGAGGCTGCTGTAAAGTGATTTGTGCAGTGTCATGTGACACCAGTAGATAAATAGCATCGGTACAAGACTAGAGCAACTTCCTGTGGAATGAACTTTTCAAAGGTCACAGAGCGCGCTCAATGATGTTTCACATTCATCTCAAGGGGACAGACTCTTGTCTAATGTCGTCTATGTTCATGAGTCTTGCTGTAAAGCATGTCACTAAATGCTGTTAAAGCGAATGTACCATCACATACATTCACTTTAATTGTTTCACATGAATAGAACGGCGTGGGGACAGGGGAAAAGTAAGAAGTTGTGGAGAATCCAACCTTCATACCCCCCGATGATCTCCTTATCAGCCCCTTACTTTTTATTATGAATACAGCCACAGTAACAGCACAGGACCCATGGCTCTATTCATTCCTATGGAGCTGCCAAAAAGAGACGAGTAAGCCTGAAAATGCTGTACTTGGTTCTCTCAGGCACCACCATAGAAATGTATAGAGCTGCAGGACGCGTGCCGTCCCTGCGGTTGTATTCATAACAAAGAAGTCGGGAGCCAATACAGAGGGGGGAAGTCGGACTCCCTGGAGTCTCTTACTTTTTCTCCTTCATATAGTGGAAAAGTAAATTTTTCCTGGGCAACCTTTAAGTCCTTGATTGGGAAAGGGTTAAGTTTTAAGGTCTTGTTGATACCTATGCATGCGTTAAAATACGACCATCTTGTTGTAGGACCATTGTACACATTGCAGATGTCGTATACTAAAGAAGCCTTTTACTATGTTCTATGTTACTGAAATGGGGCGAGCACAATCCATCTTTCCAAAGTCAGAACAGCCATGCTTTAAAGCGACTCTGTACCCACAATCTGCCCCCCCAAACCCCTTGTACCTTCTTATAGCTGCTTTTAATCCAAGATCTTTCCTGGGTTCCGTTCGGCAGGTGATTCAGTTATTGTCCTAAAAAACAACTTTTAAACTTGCAGCCCTGTGCCCAACGGCCGTGGCCTAGATTGTGTATGCATTAGGCTGGCACAACCACTCCGTCCCTCCTCCCCACCCTCCTCATCATTAGGAATGCTCTAGGCAGATTGTCTCCTATTCATCAGCTGTGTCAGCACGGCACATGGGCTGGATAGTTAAGGCACCTGTGCAATAGACAGGAGAAAATGTTCCAGTGACATTCCTAATGATGAAGAGGGTGGGGAGGGGGGACGGAGGGGTGGTGCAAGGTTAGGGCACAGATACTACAAGCCCTGGCCGTTGGGCACGGGGATGCAAGTTTAAAAGTAGTTTTTTAGCACAATAACTGCACCACCTGCCGAACGGACCCCAGGACAGATCTTGGATTGAAAGCAGCTATCCGAAGGTACAAGTGGTTTGGGGGGGGGGGTCAGACTGTGGGTACAGAGTCGCTTTAAGAGTAACTCCTTCTCTGTGCGTCTTCTATTTTTACCATGTGTATCTATTGCCTAAAAGCCGCCGATTATCTCTCTGGCGGTATAGTGCAAGAAAGTAGAAGTGTAAGGTAGCCCTGTGCAGTCATACTGTATCAGGCTGCTGGAAGAGGTACAGGTATGGTTAGCAAAAATATTTAGCAAAAACACATTGGGGGAGATTTATCAAACTGGTGTAAAGTGAAACTGGCTCAGTTGCCCCTAGCAACCAATCAGATTCCATTTTCATTTTCCAAAGAGTCTGTGAGGAATGAAAGGTGGAATCTGACTGGTTGCTAGGGGCAACTGAGCCAGTCTCACTTTACACCATGTTTGATAAACCTCCCCCCAAAAGTCTACATTCTGTAACTTTCCCTTACACCACAAATAACCTTTGTTTGCCGAAGACTGAATACCCCTTTAAGAGCATGGAAAAGTTTCTAACATTAGGGATTTTGTGCACAACTGCCGTCCAAATACTTTTAATGAATTATTGGCAGGCATCGTTATTTGCCAATTAAGAAAAATAAGATGCTGAAACAGATAACACAGAACACACGGTAAAGCTCCTTGGCAACCAGCAATCTGGCGGTATAACGGGGAGCGGCGGAGGGCTGCTTATATCTTACAAGCTTTTATATTCAGAAATGAAGCAGGGGATAAAAAGCCTTCTCCATGTGGGTCACTAGCTTGGCACACGGATCTATCTGATGTTTGTACAGACATAAAGCACTCTTCTTAGAGCAGCACTTCTTCCCATTATTCCGCATGGCTGAAAACAGGGGAGCGATGACTTTTAACATTTACAAAGTTTTAACACTTAAGCTAAAATCTTGGCATGTGTGATGTGTTCCATAGGAGGCTCTTTAACGTTTCACGTTGGAACATGTGCATATGTATGTATGGTATAGCAACTTCTACATTCCCCATGTACAGGATTTACCCTCATAGAGGCAATTTTCAGAGGTTTTTTTTTTCATCATTGTATTCCAAGGGCGATAACTTTTTTAATTATACGTCAAGTCCAGTGGCGTAGCTACCATAGAGGCAGGGTAGGCAGTTGCTATGGGGCCCGTGCAGGAGGGGGGCCCGTAGGAGAAGGTAAGAGCGTGTGTCCTCCTGCTTAACCCCTTATGTACTGCAGTGTGTAAGTGACCCAATGTTTACCTACATGCTGCAACACAAAAAAGGGTTAACAAGCAGAAGACAGAGATCTCTGCTTCACTGCACTGATAACCCGTGACCTCTGTTCTCCAGCTGGCAATCAAGTAGGAAAGGACAGCTGCACACACCTTGCAGCCAGGTGGTGTCAGGGGTTCCAGGCTCCGTGGTCTTCATGTCCGGTACTGCTAATGGGCCTCCTTGCCTGTCAGTTACCTCGCAGAGCACAGAGAGCCGTGACTAGTTACAGCCCAGATTACTAGTAAAGATGATCGCACAGGGCCGAGGTTCAGCTTCGTACAAACCCCAACCATTGGCATTTGACTCCCGCTGCCCTCACTTTCTGTGGGGAAGGTGGAGACAGCCCGAGTAACCGCCTGGAAAACAGAGGTACAGCCCAGGGGTCAAATGCCGATGGTTCGGGTTCCTACGAAGCTGAACCTCGGCCCTGTTCGATCATCTCTAATGACTAGTTCACGGCCCTCCCCCTGCCTTGCACTCACAACTAAAATGCATTTTACATGAAGACCATGGACGCCTGAATCCTCGACACCACAGGAGTTCTGGCTGCGAGGTGAATGCAGTCGTTCTAGGAGCCCAGTCAGCATAAATGTACTGATTAGAGCTCTGGTGGTATGCCGGCTATTGACAGTATATTGCAGGAGTTTAAGGCTGTCTTGCAGAAGCCTATTGAAATATTTTTTTCTAACTTTTATGCATATTCCTTTTAACCCTTTAAGGACCCATGACATACCGGTACATCATGGAAGCCTGTTACTTAGAGGGGTTATCCAGCGCTAAAAAAAACATGGCCACTTTTGCTCCACTCTTGTCTCCAGATTGGGTGGAGTTTGAAACGCTGTTCTGTGGAGCTTCAGCAGCCAGGTCCTCATAATTAATGACGGGCCACATCATTTGTGCTGCTGCCTGCCTAGGGACTATTAAAAAAAAAATATGTACATTTTTTTTTTAAATCACCCCCCTTTTCCATTTCAAATATATAACACATTAAAATAAATAAATAAACATATTATACATTGCAACGTGTGTAATTGTCTGATCTAATAGAATATATTTTTTAACATTATATATCAGAAAAAAAATTATGAAGAGCCATCAAAACATCCCATCTACATGATAACAATGAAAACTAGAAATAATGGCACAAAAAATAAGACCCCAAAGAGCCCTGTAGGTTGAAAAAATAAGTGAGGAGGAAAAAAACTAAATGTAAAAATGGTCCTTAACCCCTTCACGTCAGCAATCTGTATATATACGTTCCTATTGCACATACCCCGTGTACTAGGAATGTATATATACGTTCCTGCTTTGACGGGGCTTTCTGATGAGAGCTCATCTGTGTACAGCACCGGAGATAATGAGAATCAGCTGCGATCCCGCAGCTGCCCCCATTAACCCCTTAGTGACCGCCGCTGTATTTCATCTCCCCCCACCGTGGATGAAATAAGTAAACTCAGACCCCAGATCAGCCCCCCTAGTGCCCCGATCACTAACCCTCCTCCCCACGGCGGCCATCATCCCACCATCACCGCCATCACTGTGAACAGACTAATGTCTGTTCACAATGATTTAAAGTAAAAATGAATGAAAGCCCCATGCTCTCTGCCACCGGAGGTAGCGGAGAGCATAGGGCAGTGATCGGGTCAGCGGGTCACGATCAGCGGTATATACTATATACCGCTGATGGCTTGTGCCATGTGCTCCCCGGCACTTTTTATCCCCTGTCACCATGAATGATTGGTGACAGGGGATAAAAAGTCATGTGCCCCCACCCCCCAAGTCGCCCCCCACCCCTACCCCATATACTCACCTGCTCCTGGAGCTCCTTCCTCCTCGGCGTCCTGGCTGGTTATGAAGTGCGCATGCGCTCCACAACCAGCCAGCTCTGAAAATTTAAAGTGACAGAGACCAATTTGGTCTCTGTCACTGAACTATGATTACTGTGATACAAAATATCACAGTAATCATAGTAATACAGTGAAAATGAATGTATAAAGTACAAAAAGTGACAAACATACAAAAAAATAAAACACACTTTATTATAGTAATAATTGCAGTTTACTCCCAAATTACCCCTAACCCCCCCAGATTACCCGTAACCACCGCAGGTTGCCCTTAACCACCACACGTTGTCCGTAACCCCCCCAGGTTGTCCGTAATCACGTCAGATTGCACTTAACCCCCCAGATTACCCATAACCACCGCATGTTGCCCGTAACCACCGCACGTTGCCTGTAACCACTGCACGTTGCCCTTAACCACCGCACGTTGCCAGTGACCCCCTCCAGATTGCCTGTAACCACCCCAAATTACATGTACCCACCCCAGATTACCTATAAGCACTTTAGTCTATCCGTAACAATTTTAGATATAACCCCTCCAGGTTGCCCGTAACCACCGCAGGTTGCCCATAACCACCCCAGCTTGCCCGTAATCACGCCAGATTACATGTAACCCCCCCAGATTGCACGCAACCACCGCAGGTTGCGTCTGACCACCGCATGTCGCCTCTGACCACCGCACGTCGCCTCTGACCACTGCACCTTGCCTCTAACCACCCCAAATTGCCAGTGACCCCCTCCAGATTGCCCGTAACCACGCCAGATTACAGGTACCCACCTCAGATTACCTATTAGCACTTCAGTTTATCCGTAACCACAGCAGGTTGCCTGTAACCACCCCAGATTGTCTGTAACCACCCCAGATTGTCTGTAACCACCCCACGTTGCCCTTAACCACAGCAGGTTGCCTGTAACCACCCTAGATTGTCTGTAACCACAGCAGGTTGTCCGTATTCACCCCAGGTTGCCTCTAACCACCCCAGGTTGCCTCTAACCACCCCAGGTTGCCTCTAACCACAGCAGGTTGCCTGTAACCACCCCAGATTGTCTGTAACCACCCCAGATTGTCTGTAACCACCCCTGATTGTCCGTAACCACCCCAGATTGTCTGTAACCACCCCACGTTGCCCGTAACCACAGCAGGTTGTCCGTATTATCCCCACGTTGCCCGTAACCACCCCAGGTTGCCGTAACCACAGCAGGTTGCCCGTGACCACCCCATATTGACCGTATTCACCCCAGAATACCCATAACCACCCCAGAATACCCGTAACCACCCCAGATTCCCCGGAACCACCCCAGACTGTCCGTAACCACCCCACATTACCTGTAATCTCATTTTTTTATTTTATTTTAGTAACTGCGCTATTCTGATAACCATTACTAGCTGCGGTTTTGCTCCAGCAAATTGACGCTTCTTCCCTTCTGAGCCCTGCTGTGTGCCCATACAGTGGTTTATGCCCACATATGGGGTACCGTTGTACTCAGGAGAACCTGCGTTACAGATTTTGGGGTACATTTTTTCTCCTGTTCCGTGTGAAATTTTGAAATTTCAAACTAAACCAACATATTATTGGAAAAATTCAAGTTTTCCATTTTTACTGGCCAATTTTGAATACTTTCCTCTAATACCTGTGGGGCCAAAATACTCATCCTACCCCAAGATGAATTCTTTGAGGGGTTTACTTTTCGAAATGGGGTGACTTTTGGGGGGAATCTATTCTGCTGACACTACAGGGGCTTTGCAAACGCACCTGGTGCTCAGAAACTTCTTCAGAAAAATCTGCACAGAAAATGCTAATTGGCGCTCCTTCCCTTCTGAGCCCGGCTGGGTGCCCATACAGGGGTTTATGCCCACATATGGGGTACCGTTCTACTCAGGAGAACCTGCGTTACAGATTTTGGGGTGAATTTTCTCTCATGTTCCTCGTGAAATTGAGAAATTTCAAACTAAAGGAACATATTATTGGAAAAAGTTTTTCATTTTTACTGTCTAATTTTGAATACTTTCCTCTAATACCTGTGGGGTCAAAATGCTCATCCTACCCCAAGATTAATTCTTTGAGGGGTGTACTTTCCAAAATGGGGTGACTTGTGGGGGGGTTTCTCTCTGCTGACACTACAGGGGCTCTGCAAATGCACCTGGGGCTCGGAAACTTCTTCAGCAAAATCTGCAATGGAAAAGCTAATTGGCGCTCCCTTGGGGTACCGTAGTACTCAAGAGAACCTGCGTTACAAATTTTGGGGTGCTTTTTCTCTCATGTTTCTTTTGAAAATGAGAAACTTTAAACTTAACGTATATATTATTGGAAAATTTTAATTTTTCATTTTTTTACGGCCTAATGGTGAATACTCTCCTCCAGCCCCTGTAGGGTTAAAATGCTCATTATACCCCTAGATTAATTCTTTAAAGTGTCTAGTTTCCAAAATGGGGTCACTTATGGGGTTTTCCAGTATACAAACCTCCTAAATCAACTTAAAAAAAGAACTGGTCCCTAAAAAAATCAGTTTTGGAAACTTTAACGAAAATGTGATAATTTGCTGATAAATTTCTAAGCCCCGTAACAGCCTAAAAAAGTAAAATATGTTTATGAAATGAAGCCAGAATAAAGAGGACATATCGGTTATGTGACTTAGTAACTAATTTATGTGATACGACTTTCTTTTTTTAGAAGCAGAGAATTTCAAAGTTCATAAAATGCTAATTTTTTCAATTTTTCATGATATTTTGATGTTTTTCACAAAAAACACACAAAGTAGTGACCAAATTTTGCCACTAATATAAAGTGCCATATGTGACGAAAAAACTATCTCAGAATCGCTAACATACGTTACAGCATCACTGAGCTATAAGCGCATAAAGTGAGACAGGTCAGATTTTGAAAAAATGAGCCTGGTCTTTTAGGTGCAAATAGGCTTGGTCTTGAAGGGGTTAATGCCAAAATCCACTGTGTCCTTAATTGGTTAAACGTCCCTTTGAGGGACAAAATATACAAAGAAAATTGAAGAAAAAAAAAATACAAAAAAATAAAAGTAGTTTACTGCGGTGGGTTGGAGATATAACTGACAGGTAAACGATCATTCAGTTATTGAAGGAGTATGGCCATCTTTAATCGAGCACCCTGATGCCCACTGAACAGTAGTCAACATAGTTATATGAGAGCTTGTTTTTTGTGGGCCAAATTATTTTTTATTCACTTGGGAATGGTAAAGAACAGCCTTTCCATATTTGTTTTTCTTGTGTTTTATGATGACAAGGTTGAAATTTATATTTTTTTCCCAATGTTTTACCACTGTTATGCAATAAAAACATTTTTGTAATAAACTTCTCATAGTCCAACAAAGAAAAAGCTCACTATTAATAATAAGGAATAATAATATAACATACTATAAAGTCAATATTATATTTTTTACTTATTTATTTTATTATCTTTATTTATTTTTTATAATTTTATTTATATTATATTTTTTGTACATTATTATGGGGGGAGCCATGTTGCCTGAGCTGTTTTAACAGTATTTAGAGATATGTTTTACAGCAAGCCCTATAAGGGAATATTAGGCCGGGTTCACACTACGTAAGGCAATGGCCATTCTGTGGCCCGGCCGTGTCACAGAACAGCCAGTGTCAGGGAAGTTCATCCCAATTCCATAGCACACAATGGAGAGTGCGGCCAGAGCCGCACTCTCCATTGTGTGGACTCACAGGTCTGTGTGGCCACTATTTAATGAATAGCAGCCGCACAAAACTGACATGTCAGTTTTTCCTAGAGCTGCTGGGGATCACGGCTGGAGTGTATACTGTGGGGGACATTTATTAAGTCCGACGTTTTCTGCGCTGGACTTAAAAATGTCCCCGCATCTTCGGCACTACGGAGATTTATGTAGAGGCGAACTGCCTCTACATAAATCCCTTGCGTGCCGGTGCGCACTGCAGAAAACCTACGCCAGCTGAGAGCTGGAGTAGGTTTTCTACGTAACCGCGCCCCCCCCCCCCCCCCCGTTCCGCCCCCTCCCCAGCGTAAAATACCTATTTGAGAATATTTTATTCGCAAATCGGCCATTTGCAAATAAAATTATTCGCAAATGGGCACTTTCCGCCAAAAACACACAATTCGCCTCTTGATACACGTCCCCCTATATGTATACACTCTGGCCATCTGACTTCTATGCGATATATCTTTTGCATTCATCACGGCCGTTGTTGCGAATTGGCAACAATGTCCGTGATTGATACAAGAGATAGGTAGTGTGAACATAGCCTTAAAAATATTATAATGTCACTTCTAATTTAACTGATCCTGGTCACTTTTTTTGCTTATATAAAAAAAAAAATCCCATCTCTTAGCCAGTGTCCGCGGACTTGCTTAATCTTCCCGGTCGTTCTAGTTGGGTCTCGATTCAGTGCATCATCTGGTTATAAAAACCATCAAAGCTTTTTTTTTTTTTTTTTTGCTTTCAGCTCTGACCTGGTTTCCAGGAGGAAATGAACATGTTGTTCTATCCACTAACGCTCTTAGTAAAATTTGCCTTGATATCTAAGCATTTCCAGAGATTGATCGCTAGGTAATTTTCCTAATGACGCAGGATCTAGTCGGTGACACAGTTATTGCTTATTAGATTTCAGGAGGAGGGACTGAATGTTATATATCCAAATTTGTTAAAGATCTCATCGGGAATGGGTGGGGGGTGCGTAATGGTATTACACCATCTCTTCTTGCCACAGTACAGGGGTGGGGTATGAATATATGAATACAGGGATACAGCCCCCCCCCCCCTGACATTTGTACATAATGTACATCATTAAAGGGCATGGGTCTGATCCCTAACAAGGGAAAGATAATGGGGCATGAAACCTAGTTGTAACAGAAAGAGAAATACAGATACACAGCATTTTACAGACTGTACGTAAACATGATGTGACAATGCAGTTTCTTTCTTTTTTTCCTATGACAGTTAATTCCAGACCAGGGAAACTGTCAAAAATGTTTAGTTCTGCATGGTTGGAGTTAATTACAGGGCCCAGGGCTGTGCTGACTTTCTCCTGCTAATGGCAGTGTGCTACAGGTAAAAATCCATTTGCAAGGATGTTTTCCTAGCTAGAGATCTAATTTACTGAATATCAAATATTTATGCTATTGCAATTAAAGTGACAATGTTTTTCTTCCTCTTTTTTTTTTTTTTTCCGCTCACTTCCAGAGTGGAGCTTTTTCTTCTTCTTTTTTTTTTTTTTTGTTTTAATAGAAATCGCTGTACGGTAAAACGTTGGGTGAGAAGTTCCTTTTAAGTCTCTGAGTACTTAATAGATTTTACAATTAGCGGGGCTGGAATTTTTCACTTGCCAGATTAGCAGACGGCAGCGTATCCGCATGGTAACCGGTGAATGAATGCAGTGATCGCGTGTAGTAGTAGATTTAGGAGGATATGCTTTCAGGCTAGGGTTTGTGGAGGAAAGAAGTGCATAGGAGCTTAATACTATAAAAATTACCATAAGAGATGAGTTCCTCTTGACATCAAGCAAAAGCATCTCCATACCTGTATACAGAGTCTGTCTTCCCACATTTGCAGATTACATAATTAGAGCCTAATAAATATTGTGTGTTGTGCAGTTTTGTTTAAATTAAGTGACAGGCTCTGCCATGTGATTAGTATTACCAGGCTTCATCATGCGATTGGAATTACCAGGCTTCATCATGTGATTAGCATTACCAGGCTTCATCATGTGATTAGCATTACCAGGCTTCATCATGTGATTAGCATTACCAGGCTTCATCATGTGATTAGCATTACCAGGCTTCATCATGTGATTAGCATTACCAGGCTTCATCATGTGATTACATTTACCAGGCTTCATCATGTGATTAGCATTACCAGGCTTTATCATGTGATCAGCATTACCAGGCTTCATCATGTGATCAGCATTACCAGGCTTCATCATGCAATTCACATTAACAAGCTTTATCATGTGTTTCCCATTACCACACTTCACCATGTGATCAGTATTACCAGGCTTCATCATGTGATTAGCATTACCAGGCTTCATCATGTGATTAGCATTACCACACTTCACCATGTTATTAGCATTACCAGGCTTCATCATGTGATTAGCATTACCAGGCCTCATCATGTGATTAGCATTACCAGGCTTCATCATGTTATTAGCATTACCAGGCTTCATCATGTGATCAGCATTTCCAGGCTTAATCATGCGATTGGCATTACCAGGCTTCCTCATGTGATCAGCAATACCAGGCTTCATCATGTGATTAGCATTACCACACTTCATCATGTGATCAGCATTACCAGGCTTCACCATGTGATCAGTATTACCGGGCTTCATCATGCGATTCACATAAACAAGCTTTATCATGTGTTTCCCATTACCAGGCTTCATGCATGTAATTAACATTACCAGCCTAAAGCAGATTGTCAAGAAAAACACATGTGATGAAGCCTGGTAGTGCGCAAAGCCCAGACAGTCAATATAGGAAAAATCACACGTAATCGCTTAATGTAATTCAATAATGTAAACAAAAAAACAAACAAAACAAAACTGCCAATGTGTGACACAGCCTAAACAGCGGACTTTTAAACCCACCCACACATTCCTAAGAAATCATAAAATTGTTTACAAACAAGCTTCTAAAAGTGTGTTAAGGTCCCGATACACCTTATATTTTTGTCACAGCAGGTTCAGTCCTCAGTATAAGGTGTGTGGGGCTCTCCCATCCAACCGCCGACTGATGATGTCAGTGGAGATAGGGGTTGATCTTGATGGAAAATCACTGCTCGACCCCTCTGTTCTGGTAGAGAAAAGCCGCAGAGATAGGGATCGAGCATGATTGACTTGACTGTCCGACCTCTTTGTTCCCAGACAGATAAGCCAGGGCCAGAGCAGTCTGGCGGGAGAGATAACTAGGTGGCCGACAGTTATTAAAAGAGTATGGGCCCATTTGGACGTTAATGTAAACCCCGCAAAAGAGCGACAATCTACCAGCAATTCTAATACTGGATTAGACTTATGTTGCCTTAGGCCTCTAGTTTAGGCATCTGGGGGGGGGGGGATTTACCAAGACCGGCGTACTCATACGCCAGTTTTAACCCCTTAAAGACAGAGCCAATTTCGATTTTAGCATTTTCGTTTTTTCCTCCTTCTGCATAAAAGGCCATAGCACTTGCATTTTTTCACCTAGAAACCCACATGAGTCCTTATTTTTTGCGTCACTAATTGTACTTTGCAATGACAGGCTGAATTTTGCATTAAGTACACTGCGAAACCAGGAAAAAATTCAAAGTGTGGTGAAATTGAAAAAAAAAACGCATTTTGTTTATTTGGGGGAAATGTGTTTTTACGCCATTCGCCCTGGGGTAAAACTGACTTGTTATGCATGTTCCTCAAGTCGTTACGATTACAACGATATATAACATGTATAACTTATATTGTATCTGATGGCCTGTAAAAAAATCAAACCATTGTCAACAAATATACGTCACTTAAAACCGCTCCATTCCCAGGCTTATAGCGCTTTTATCCTTTGGTCTATGGGGCTGTGTCAGGTGTCATTTTTTGCGCCATGATGTGTTCTTTCTATCGGTACCTACAATTTTTCTGGATTTGATGCGACCAAAAATGCGCAATTTTGCACTTTGGGATTTTTTCTGCGCTGACGCCGTTTACCGTGCGAGATCAGGAATGTGATTTATTAATAGTTCGGGCGATTACGTACGCGGTGATAGCAAACATGTGTAATACCTGCGGTCCCGGGCTACAAACGGCACCCGGGACCGCCGCGGTTCAGAGCGGGGTCGCCGCGCGGCCCCGCTCTGAACTCCCTTACCGGCAATAGGGCGTAAATATAAGCCCTTTGTCGATAAGGGGTTAAATCAGGCCCCACCCCATTTCTTATTGCCTCTTATTAAATCCAGCCGCCGTGTGCCTGACCGTACCTGGAAGAAGGTGTAGATTTGGATCATGATTTACCCCTCTGACCCCGTCTTGCTGTGCCTCTTCCACCCCCCCCCCCCCCCAGGACACCCGACCATCCCGACACACTAGAAGTGTCTGGTTTTTAGAATAGAAAACGTCTAAAAAAAATGCTAGTAAATCTGTCAGTTGTGGTGAGTTTTAAAGGACACACCCATGGCCAGCCCACTTGGTATTGTTTTTAACAAAAATTATGAGTTTGTCAGGTTTTTGGGGGAAAAAATGCATCACACCCCTTTAGACAAGGCGTCCCTTCTATGGAAGGAGGAGGATACAAGAAACATGGATACAGCCATAGGTATTGTGCATAAACATACCTGTGCTTCTTCTAAGCCTGGATAACCCCTTTAACAGGTATGCATAGGCATTTCCCTTTAAGAAGCAAGTCCTATTCTCCATAGAGGTATATCATCATCTTCCGCTTATAGAGAACACAAGCTGCCCGGTCCCACATGGACAAATCCTAATGAAGAGCAGAGCTTGTTGCTTCTTCATCTGAGTGTGTCCCTCAGCATTAAACCTGCATTAGATGAACATTGTAAGCAACAGAGCTCAATCCCCCATGGCTTTGTACTGAACACAGTCACCTACGGACTACACAGAATACAACATGCAGCAAAAGATCCTAAATGCCCCGTGCTTCACACCAGCCCAAATACGTATGCGGTAATCACCGGATACCTCCAATTTCTGACGTCTTAAGAAGGCTAAGTAAGATTTGTGTTGCCGTGATTCAGCCATCGTCACTGCGCTTTCCACATGGTAGAATTGTTTCCACATCAAATTAGATAAAGGCAAAAAAAAAAGTTTTACTGGAGGAAAATAAAAAATATATATTTTGGACCAAAAAGTGAGCGCAATGTTGGTATTATTTCAGGATTCTACAGGGCTTATAAGTATAGCAGCACATATTTTTTTACAGTATTAAAGTAACAGCAGGGACCATCAGGTACAGTAATAGGAGTGTTAAGCAGGTACACTAAGAGGAGCAACAATCAGGCACACTAACAGGGATGATAAACAGATATAGTAACGGGCAAAGATCAGGTGCACTAACGGGCGACAATAAGGCACACTAACAGCAATAAACAGGTACAGTAACAGGGGCAAAGATCAGGTGCACTAACAGGGACAAAGATCAGGTACGCTAACAGGGGCAAAGATCAAGTACACCAACAGGAGCAACAATCAGGTACACTAACAGGAGCAACAATCAGGTACAATAACAGGGATGAAAATCAGGTACACTAATGTGAGAAACAATCAGTTACACTGAGGAGAGACAATCAGATACACTAATGGGAGCAACAGGTACACTAACAGGGGCGATAAACAGGCATAGTAACAGGGGCAAAGATCAGGTACACTAAGGCCTTATACACACGTTCTGTGTTTCATGGACTTGCCACCCGTGGAAGCCTTGTAATCTATCTATCTATCTATCTATCTATCTATGTCCTATCTATCTATCTATCTATCTATCTATCTATCTATCTATCTATCTATCTCCTATCTATCTATCTATCTATCTATCTCCTATCTATCTATCTCCTATCTATCTATCTATCTATCTATCTATCTATCTATCTCCTATCTATCTATTATCTATCTATCTATCTATCTATCATTTATCTATCTATCTATCTCCTATCTATCTATCTATCTATCTATCTCCTATCTATCTATCTATCTATCTATCTATCTATCTATCGGTCTTTTCCTATCTATTATCTATCTATCTCTGTTATAGCTCAGTTTCCACAATAAGATGCCTACTAAGTCAGACTTCAATAACATATCTTTCTCAGCACATCCAAGATTTCTCAGTCCTTTCCTCACTATTTCAAAGGCAGTAAATTCATTACTGTGAGAAATCAGCAGCATATTTTAATGGACAAATTATTTTAAACTAAACATTCGCCATCTGTTGCCCTCTTAATAATGAATGCAAACAGAAGATTTCTGAGAAATGTAGTGGCGAAATAAAAGGGAAACAAAAAAGAAGGTATTCAAGAATTAAATGTTTTGGTCCATGGAATGAAATGAGCTGGCGGTTCTGTTATTAACTCTTTCTAGGTTTCTACAGCCTGTTCCTGTATAAGTACATAGGATTTACAATGTAGCACTAAGGCCCTATTCATTGTACTCTAGTCGGCCCTATTAGTATTTTCCTTCTTATTATCTTAGGATAGATATATGTTTACATTTAGTTATTGTAGATTTACCAAACACCACTGCTGGAAGTTTTTTCCAAGTATCTACTACTCTTTTAGTAATTACAAACTTTTTTGTCATCAGTTAAAAAAGCATCAGTTTTTTTACAGTTATATTAAATGTTTGAAAAAAACTGTTAAATATTTTTATGCATTACGGCTGTTTTCCTATACTGCTTACATTATTTCATAGATCATATTGTTAAATTGGAAAAACAGTGATTTAATTCACTAATTTTTACAGCCGTTTTTGTTCAAGTGTTAGGCTAGGTTTACTCAATGTAAAAATGACGGCCATCTTTCATAATAACGGCCGCCACTGCACAAATAATGTCCAGTATTTTAAAAGCAATGGACGTTACTTGCGCAATGACGCCTGTTATGACAGACGCCCGTAAATTTTTACCTAGTGTGAACCCAGCCTTACTGTACAGGAACATAGCCTCACACAGTGTCATTTTAGGCAAAATAACGGCCGTAAATAATGTTCATGGATATTATCCATGTCCGACGTTGTAAAATACCAGCTGTTATTTTACAAAAAAAGACATTGGGAGAACACAGCCTAAAAATGTTCCCATTGGAACAACCTGTTACAAATAGGGTGGATCTTCCAGCAATTTTTCTTGACTATTTGTTTGGGGCAGATACATTACAACTTTTATAAGTGACCCATAAGCCCCCCCAGTGTCAGGGGTCTGGTCAGCTGAAGTAGGGCTACAAGACTACTCCAAAAAGTCTGCAAAATAAAGCTAGGTCTTATTTTCATTAAAACACAGTATTAAAGATATAGATGTTAGTTTTTCTCATTGTTTTGTAGAGGTTACTATTGTTTGAAGATTCCTTATTGTATTTTGGATATCATGTTAACACTGTTTAAAGAGTCTTTGTCAGTACATTTATACTGTCCTATCTCAGGGTAGCATAAACTGGTGACAGAGAGGCTGAACAGAATGATGTATCACTTATCCATTATGTGCATGAGCACAGTAGTCCTTGATATTCATGAGAAGCAGTAAACTCCACCTACCAGCTGCTGATTGGCAGTTATCTCTCCATGCTGTGTAAAGGCAGTCAACTGTCAATCAGCGGGGGGAGGGGGGAGGCAAGAATTCTATTCTCCTGCATATTAGGAGAATGGATGAACAGAATGATGTAAGTAATACACAGATCTGTTCAGTATTTATACCACTAGTTTATGCTGCCCTCATTTAAGGCAAAATAAAACCTAGTGACAGATTCCCTTTAAACTATTATCACACTAATCCAATATGGCTTTTCCACATTGCTATAGAGCTATAGTCACTAAAATAAGCAGAACTGGCGCTGTGACCATTTACTAGACTCCAAGGGGGACATTTACAAAGGCTGCGGCCGGGGTATAGGCCAGGGAGAAGGCGCAAATTTGCTGTCAGTGCTTCCAAACCTCTGGTCACAGGTAGCATTATGAGTGGCTGTGGTATCCACTTTTTTTTTAGTATAAACGTTCTTTCTAAATGGTGGAACCCAGTCAATAGCTGCGGTCTTTTAGAAGAGGTTGGGTCATATTTACATGGTTTGGTTCTATTTAGTGAACTGAGTGCACATCCTAGGAATATAGGAAATTGTATAAAAATATAAGTCTATATTTATTTATTAATTTG
Organism: Dendropsophus ebraccatus; assembly: GCF_027789765.1. Taxonomy (NCBI): domain Eukaryota; kingdom Metazoa; phylum Chordata; class Amphibia; order Anura; family Hylidae; genus Dendropsophus; species Dendropsophus ebraccatus. The sequence continues at coordinate 11,745,404 of NC_091467.1, forward strand.
TGATTTCAATAGTTCCTCATCCTGAAGCACAGGGATTCAACACAATGACGGCATTGACTGCACGGATAATGGCTGAACAATGGTTCTAACTCACCTAAAACCGCAGCATCCTTGTCTATAGATTGTTCTTTTATTACCTTTTTCTTACTTGCTTCCATTAGCCGAACATTTACGGTCTGCAGGAATCAGTAATTGATGTGAATAATTGATGGTCTTAGCTTCCATAATACTTACTAACAATAATTACATGTTCTATCATATACACTTTTATATACTCACGTGCCACAGCCCCCTCAAACAGCTCAAACAGCTGAACCCTCACTGATCTGAGGATCATGGCTACCTCCTTGAAAATTGACTCCACGAGGCAGATTTATCAAACATGGTGTAAAGTGAGACTGGCTCAGTCGCCCCTAGCAACCAATCAGATTCCACTTCTCATTCCTCACAGACTCTTTGGAAAATGAAAGGTGGAATCTGATTGGTTGCTAGGGGCGACTGAGCCAGTTTCACTTTACACCATGTTTGATAAATCTCCCCCTATATTTGGTACAACATAGTCCTACACACCATTGAGGTCACCAGTACATAGTCTTACTTACCATTGAGGTCACCAGTACATAGTCCTACACACCATTGAGGTCACCAGTACATAGTCTTACTTACCATTGAGGTCACCAGTACATAGTCCTACACACCATTGAGGTCACCAGTACATAGTCTTACTCACCATTGAGGTCACCAGTACATAGTCCTACACACCATTGAGGTCACCAGTACATAGTCCTACACACCATTGAGGTCACCAGTACATAGTCCTACACACCATTGAGGTCACCCATACATACAGTAGTCCTACACACCATTGAGATCACCCGTACATAGCCCTACACACCATTGAGGTCACCAGTACATAGCCCTACACACCATTGAGGTCACCAGTACATAGCCCTACACACCATTGAGGTCACCAGTACATAGTCCTACACACCATTGAGGTAACCCGTACATAGTCCTACACACCATTGAGGTCACCCGTACATAGTCCTACACACCATTGAGGTCACCAATACATAGTCCTACACACCATTGAGGTCACCAGTACATAGTCCTACACACCATTGAGGTCACCTGTACATAGTCCTACACACCATTGAGGTCACCTGTACATAGTCCTACACACCATTGAGGTCACCAGTACATAGTCCTACACACCATTGAGGTCACCTGTACATAGTCCTACACACCATTGAGGTCACCTGTACATAGTCCTACACACCATTGAGGTCACCATTACATAGTCCTACACACCATTGAGGTCACCAGTACATAGTCCTACACACCAATGAGGTCACCCATACATACAGTAGTCCTACACACCATTGAGGTCACCCATACATAGTCCTGTAGTCACCTGTACAGCAGCAAAGAACCTGAAGAGAATCCAACTCTTGTTTGTTCCTATTTAGAGATGAGCACAACTGGAGCCGCTCATATCCGATTGTTGGACATTTGATTACCGGTGGCTGGACATGTTGGATGCAGCGTAGGGAATCTGGGAAAACATGGATACACCCTATGGCTGTATCCATGTTTTCCAGGACTACCTAGGACTTCATCCAACTTTTTCAGCCACCGCTAATCAAATACCAAACTTTTGGACTAGAGGATATTCTGCACCACGATGTTATTCCAGCTCTTCTGGAGCTGTTCAGCCCAAGCGATCCTCAGTTTTAGGCCTAGCTCTGAAATGAGGGAGATAAAGTGCTGCTCTCTTTTTCTCACGTTAAGATATAAAAACAATAAAGACGGTCTATACCCTGCACATACAGTTATATATACAGCAATATAGCCAGTTTACATACCAAACAAAATGGAGCTAAAGCACATGGTAGAAAGGGCAGGATACAGCATATGAAAGGATAGTATACTGCCCTGTGTGTTGTTAAAGGTGTCCCTGGCATGGATAAGAGGATGTCACTCCCTCCTGCGGGGTCTAGCACTGCATGCTAGCCTAGCGGTAGTAAGTTGCATAAAGGAATAAGTCTCTAGGTCCCTGACAAGGGTTCTGTCCTGAGCCAGGCCCTGGTTTGACTGCAGCAAGAACTGCTCTGTGTCTGTCTCTCTCCACCTCTACTGACAAAAGAATACTCTCCCACAAGGAACTAGCTAGCCTGTGATTGGTGGGGCTGTGTCTGAGTAAGAGAGGATAGACAAGATAGGAGGAAAAGTGATGGATACGAGCCTGCACCTGTGAATGGAGAAAACGTGACATGTGACATAAAACAGTTAACCCATAAAACCTTCAGCTGTGCATAATACAGTACATATACCAGAAATACAACAGTGACACCTAGTGGGGGAATAGACACAATACAGTCTCCCTTATCCCCTTCTGTGAGAACTTGAGTGAGTTAATTTGCCAGGTGCATAAAGACTTAGTGGCACACCTGTGCTGGGACACTACATATCTATCTGTCTGTCCGTCCGTCTGTCTATCTAGCTATCTTTCTATCTCCTATCTAGTATAGTTATCTAGCTATCATCTATCTGTCTATCAATAATTGAAAGACGTGTATCATAAGAAACCCCGTGACTATGAATCCGGTACAGGAGTCATAAATGGTAAAGGCAATCAATCATGGTCTTACACACTTGCCTGGGATTTCAATCATAATGCTGTATGAATGGTCATATATCTCAGATGTCACATTGTTGGAGTTAAATCATAATGAGTTTCAGAAAAACATATCAGGGAAGAAGCACGTTAACCATTTCCCAATGGAAGTGATGTATGTATCAGTAGATATCATTTATTTATAAAGCAGCAGCATCTCGCACATTGCAAGCAGTAAAGAGCTGTGAAATCTTCATAGTTTCCATGTAACAGTCGGCTCCTTTGTGTGTTTGTTTTCGATGACTCCATATTGATGGCCAAGAACCTACGTGTGATGTCGGAATCAGAGCTTTTCATTGATATGTCATTAAAAACTGAATCCTAGTTTACACTTTGGGGTTGTTCAGCAAAGAAGCCCGCAAGCCATCATCCCGGAGGCATGCTAGGGTGATAGAGAACGATGCAAAGAGCCCGCAAGCCATCATCCCGGAGGCATGCTAGGGTGATAGAGAACAATGCAAGGAGCCCACAAGCCATCATCCCGGAGGCATGCTAGGGTGATAGAGAACGATGCAAAGAGCCCGCAAGCCATCATCCCGGAGGCATGCTAGGGTGATAGAGAACGATGCAAAGAGCCCGCAAGCCATCATCCCGGAGGCATGCTAGGGTGATAGAGAACAATGCAAGGAGCCCACAAGCCATCATCCCGGAGGCATGCTAGGGTGATAGAGAATGATGCAAGGAGCCCACAAGCCATCATCCCGGAGGCATGCTAGGGTTATAGAGATCGGTGCAAGGAGCCCACAAACCATCACCCCGGAGGCATGCTAGGGTTATAGAGATCGATGCAAGGAGCGCACAAGGTGTCATCCTGAAGTTTGCTAGGGTGATAGAGAACGATGCAAGGAGCCCTCAAACCCTCATCCTGGATGCATGCTAGGGTGATAGAGAACGATGCAAGGAGCCCACAATCCTTCATCCTGGATGCATGCTAGGGTGATAGAGAACAATGCAAGGAGCCCACAAGCCATCATCCTGAAGCTTGCTAGGGTGATAGAGAACAATGCAAGGAGCCCACAAGCCATCATCCCGGAGGCATGCTAGGGTGACAGAGAACGATGCAAAGAGCCCACAAGCCATCATCCCGGAGGCATGCTAGGGTAATAGAGAATGATGCAAGGAGCCCACAATCCCTCATCCTGAAGCTTGCTAGGGTGATAGAGAACAATGCAAGGAGCCCACAAGCCATCATCCCGGAGGCATGCTAGGGTGACAGAGAACGATGCAAAGAGCCCACAAGCCATCATCCCGGAGGCATGCTAGGGTAATAGAGAATGATGCAAGGAGCCCACAATCCCTCATCCTGAAGCTTGCTAGGGTGATAGAGAACAATGCAAGGAGCCCACAAGCCATCATCCCGGAGGCATGCTAGGGTGATAGAGAACAATGCAAGGAGCCCACAAGCCATCATCCCGGAGGCATGCTAGGGTGATAGAGAACAATGCAAGGAGCCCACAAGCCATCATCCCAGAGGCATGCTAGGGTGATAGAGAACAATGCAAGGAGCCCACAAGCCATCATATCGGAGGCATGCTAGGGTTATAGAGATCGATGCAAGGAGCCCACAAACCATCATCCCGGAGGCATGCTAGGGTGATAGAGAACAATGCAAGGAGCCCACAAGCCATCATCCCGGAGGCATGCTAGGGTAATAGAGAACGATGCAAGGAGCCCACAAGCCCTCGTTCTGGAGGCATGCTAGGGTTATAGAGATCGATGCAAGGAGCCCACAAACCATCATCCCGGAGGCATGCTAGGGTTATAGAGATCGATGCAAGGAGCCCACAAGCCATCATCCCGGAGGCATGCTAGGGTGATAGAGATCGATGCAAGGAGCGCACAAGGTGTCATCCTGAAGTTTGCTAGGGTGATAGAGAACGATGCAAGGAGCCCTCAAACCCTCATCCTGGATGCATGCTAGGGTGATAGAGAACGATTCGAGGAGCCCACAAGCCATCATCCCGGAGGCATGCTAGGGTGATAGAGAACAATGCAAGGAGCCCACAAGCCATCATCCCGGAGGCATGCTAGGGTGATAGAGAACGATGCAAAGAGCCACAATTCCTCATCCTGGAGGCATGCTAGGGTGATAGAGAACAATGCAAGGAGCCCACAAGCCATCATATCGGAGGCATGCTAGGGTTATAGAGATCGATGCAAGGAGCCCACAAACCATCATCCCGGAGGCATGCTAGGGTGATAGAGAACAATGCAAGGAGCCCACAAGCCATCATCCCGGAGGCATGCTAGGGTAATAGAGAACGATGCAAGGAGCCCACAAGCCCTCGTTCTGGAGGCATGCTAGGGTTATAGAGATCGATGCAAGGAGCCCACAAACCATCATCCCGGAGGCATGCTAGGGTTATAGAGATCGATGCAAGGAGCCCACAAGCCATCATCCCGGAGGCATGCTAGGGTTATAGAGATCGATGCAAGGAGCCCACAAACCATCATCCCGGAGGCATGCTAGGGTGATAGAGAACGATGCAAGGAGCCCACAAGCCATCATCCCGGAGGCATGCTAGGGTGATAGAGAACGATGCAAGGAGCCCTCAAACCCTCATCCTGGATGCATGCTAGGGTGATAGAGAACGATGCAAGGAGCCCACAATCCTTCATCCTGGAGGCATGCTAGGGTGATAGAGAACGATTCGAGGAGCCCACAAGCCATCATCCCGGAGGCATGCTAGGGTGATAGAGAACGATGCAAGGAGCCCATAAGCCATCATCCCGGAGGCATGCTAGGGTGATAGAGAACGATGCAAGGAGCCACAATTCCTCATCCCGGAGGCATGCTAGGGTGATAGAGAACGATGCAAGGAGCCACAATTCCTCATCCCGGAGGCATGCTAGGGTGATAGCCGTCATTGAAGAGATAGGCTGTTGTTAATTTGCCAAGCAATCAAGCCAAACAAGCTTCTAGAATGAAGCAACAACCCACAAAATCACTGAACAAAGGGATGGCAGTGGTATCAGATGGAATCTAAGATCAAGAGCAAATGGTCAACCAAGGCCAGACTAGAATGAAAGGTCAAGAATGGTGATGATCGGTACTGGAGCGTGCTCGAGTCCGATCATGACTGAAAAAGTTGGATGCTGCCTTAGGGAGTCCTGAAAAACTTGTATATTGGCCATAGGCTGTATCCATGTTTGCCAGGACACCCAAGCCTAGGGCTGCAACCAACTTTTTCAGCCCCCGGTAATCAAATGGCAAGCGATCAGACTCGAGCATGCTCCAGTTGGGTAAATCTCTAGTCAAGGACATGTAAAAAGCAATATATAATACATTGGATTTCTAGAAAAGGAGAGCTGGAATTTTTATCAGAGTATGTGGTGGTTGTCTTAACGTCCACATATCTCGCCATTACCTGCGTTAGCAAACCTATTCCTTCACACCTAGTTCAATGTCCGTTCCTTGGTGAAATATATAACCTCTTTCTTCTGGTATCTTTCCTAAACAGACAGACATAATCCCATTACTAAAAAAAAAAAAAAACTCCCAACCAGTCTGCTGTCCCATCTCTAATCTTCCCTTCATCTCTGCATTTCTGGAACGTTTAATCTACTCTCACCTAATCTGTCATCTCTCTAATAACTCTCTTCTCTATGTCTTGTAAATAGTTGTAACCATATTTTCCAGGACTCTCTATAGGCCGGCATTCAACCAGCCACTGGTAATCAAATGCTGAACGATGGGATTCGAGCATGCTCCATTTTCCATTTTCCATTTCGGATTCGAGCATGCTCCATCTCCAATTATCACTTATTATTATGTAAAGATATAAAAAAAGAAGATGATGAACAGAGCAGCAATTCTGCCTCAAGGAGTGTTCATAAGCCAGAGGAACAGGCTGGGCAGAACATCTAGGCACAATGCCAAGTCCTATGGTTGACCCAATTGGAGAACAAGTTCTAGTAGACAAAAGTAGACATTTGGCAAGGTCCAGAGACATAAGGGTGACCATCTGCAACCCATATTTGCATTTGATGGACCACGCTGCCAAACTATTTTTTGGATATTGTTGGGTTGTAATGTTGAGAACTAATGCTAGGGGATATAGGAAACATGGAAAAATGCTTTATGACTAGTGTTGAGTAGACTTGCCGTACTGTTAGGGTTCAGCAATGTTCCCCAAACCCGATTGCTAGTCTTTTAACTCCCGGTGGCTGTTGAAGTCGGATGCTGCCTAAAAAACATGGATACAGCCTATGGCCTATGGCTGTATCCATATTTTCCGGGACTCCCTAGGTCCGCATCCAACTTCTCCAGGGAGTCAATTGCCAAACAATCAGGTTTGAAGAACGTTGACGAACTTGGTCAACGCTAATCAGGACGTGATGGTAGTAAGGGCCAGAAAATCCAAGAGTTATTGGTTCTATTTCTATTTAAAAAAATTTGAGAACTTTTTAGAAAGTGTTGAAAGACAATGATTAACGATTTATTGCTCATCGTTTGATCGGTAGCTGCATTTACACAGGCAGATAATCGATAGGTTTCAGTTGTTATGGCAAATTTTTGCCCGATAATCTCTCCCTGTAGAAGGAGCATTATACCGGTTTGTAAATGACTTCTATTTAAAAATCTCCAGCCTTCCAGTACTTAAAAGCTGCTGTATGTCCTGCAGGAAGTGGTATATTATTTCCAGTCTGACACAGTGCTCTCTGCTGCCACCTCTGTCCATGTCAGGAACTGTTCAGAGCAGGAGAGGATTTCTATGAGGATTTGCTGCTGCTCTGGACAGTTCCTGACATGGACAGCAGTGGCAGCAGAGAGCACTGTGTCAGACTGGAAAGAATACACCCCTTCCTGCAGGACATACAGCAGCTGATAAGCACTGGAAGACTGGAGATTTTTAAACAGATGTCACTGACACCAATGAATTTATTAACATATAGTAAAAAGGAAACTGAATACTAGTTAAAGGGATATTACATTCTTAAAATAGGCTGAACCGCATGTATTCTGAATTTTGGGAAGAATTCCACTAATTCTTATATCATATGTCATATGAAGAAGAGCACTTTGGACAACACATCACTGCAGCGGCCCGTGACTTAGCAGCCTGCTCACAATAGATTACATTGCTGTAATCAGATGCAGCCCGGGTATATGAATTATGGAGGCGGAGGGATGAGCGATTGTATAGCTACATGGAATTTTTCATCTCAGAATTTAGAATACAGTGAAAGTTTTATCTCCAGAAAACTTTTACTACCATATATATATATATATATATATATATATATATATATTCCTTTATCATAAAATATTTAACGTTCTTCCCTCTCTGTAAAAACTTTCTTGTCTTTCTTTTATATAACAAAAGCAAATTGTTCTAATTATAGTTAAAAAAAATGTAGTTTTTGTTTTTTTTTTTTTTAATCCGCTCCAAGCATTTAGTAAAACCTTTTACGTATCTTGCTATGGATTATTTTAACATCCAGAAACACATTGCCACAGGTTTCCAAACTGCAAGCTACCTTCTGTAAACATTGTGCTTAAATAAGGCTTTTGCCGGCATTCCCAGGGCTAAGCGCTGTGCCCTGTGTGTACACGTAATTTGCTTTTAATTATGCCTTTTCTGCTTTGGATTCTCTCCATTTGCGGAGTACCATCTGGCTGAACTGCCCCGGTGCCCCAGGAGACACTTTCTTATGATCAGTATTTAAACTGTGGGCTGTTGTGAACAATTGAGAGTTACCTGTATTTAAGAACATTAAAACTGTGAAAACTGGCAGGGCTGAGTGCTCGCTGCGGCTTCAGGCAACCTCGCTTGGAAGGGCTGAATGAAAAATGATTAAACCTTTGGCTGCAAATTGAAGACGCATAGACATTCTGCAAGGTCGTGCGCGCTATCATGCGCATCGTTTGTCCAGACCGGCTATTAAGAGATAGCGATAGGACGGATATTTGGGGGGGATTAGTGTTTAAAAAAAAAAAAAAAAAAGCTCTATTGCAAAAATCTACAGAGTTAGGCCATGTTCACACTACGTAAGTACCGTAGTAATCACGGCCGTTGTAACAACGGCCATGATTTCTACGGTACTTACGTAGTGCTGCACTTGAAGGAACCCGGATTTGTTCCGAACTTTGCAAAACGTTTGAATCCCTGCCACACTGAAATTTTTGCAAAGTTTGGAGGGGGTTGGTAAGATGGTGCCACTCATGAAAGAAAAAAAAAATAAAAAAAATTATATATATATATATATATATATATATATATATATATATATATATATTCTTACCTGTCCTTGGCCACCGGTGTCTCCTAGTGACTATCTGGTCCGGTCCCAGCATCCTCTGTGGTGAAGGCCTGCTCAACCAATCACAGGCTGACTAGGATAGAGCAGCACTATAGCCTGTGATTGGCTAAGCAGGCTGCCACTCTAAAGTGAAAGCCAGCTAAGCCAATCACAGGCCACGGTGCTGTCCCGTCCTAATCAGCCTGTGAGGCGAACAATGAACAGCCAGGAGCCTCGACTCCATTCATTATCCAGTGGTGGCTCTGTGTTATTGCAGTTCAGTTCCCATTCACTGAAATGGAAGCTGCACTTTAGTCACCACTACACAATAGAGTTACCCTCTTCCAGCCATTTATTGTGCTCTCTGCTGCCACCTCTGTCCATGTCAGGAACTGTTCAGAGAAGGAGAAGTTTTCTATGGGGATTTGCTACTGCTCTGGACAGTTCCTGACATGGACAGAGGTGGCAGCAGAGAGCACTGTGTCAGACTGGAAAGAATACACCACTTCCTGCAGGACATACAGCAGCTGATAAGTAGTGGATGACTGGAGATTTTTAAATAAAAGTAAATTACAAATCTATATAACTTTCTGAAATCAGTTGATTTGAAAGAAAAAGCCATATAGTCTGTCCATCAAGTAAAATATAAATAAAAATATAGGTAATACAGCCCGATGTAGAGAGGTTGTGTGTGAGCACCTGCTGCTGTGGAGGGGCCGTTTATCAGCCGAGCACATGTGTATCTCCGCCTGCTGAGGACAATCATTAGCTGCTCAATAATCTCCTTTTTTTTGCATTAACAGTAATTGCTGGTGATGGCAGAATTTGTGGTGAGCGTGAGGTAAGCGCAGACATCAGTCTTCATCCTGGTGACAGCTAGTGTTGGCTGAGAGACAACACCTGTTCTGCATGTGTGACTCACCAGTCCCGGGCCCACCTAGAGTTTAAAAGCAGCTGGACCCTCTCAGTACCTTATAAACCATTGTAAACCTCGGAAATAGATTTTCTTGCTCTTTTTCTGTATCTGACATCTTTATATGTAAGAAGAGGCTGAAGCTGATTTTTTTTTTTTTTTTTTTTTTTTAAACATGGTTAGGCTATGTTCACACACAGTATTTTGGTTAGTATTTTTTGGTATTTTGGCAAGTATTTGTAGCTAAAAACAGGAGTGGAACCAACAGGGAGAAATTACAGTATAATGAAAAGATTTTCACAGTTTCTATGTTTTTAAAGAAGTCCGGCCATGTATTTTTTTAAATGTAGGGATGGGGGTAACATAAAAAAAATCAGAAATCAATAGCACAGGCGATTTTAAGAAACTTTGTAATTGGGTTTATTAGCCGAAAAATGCATTTTTATCATGAAAAAGTAGTTTGAAGCTCTCCCCCTGTCTTCATGGTTCTCTATGGAGAGGGGAGGGGTGGAGGGAGATGAGGCACCAAAACAGGACAACAAAGAGTTAATTTACAACTACATCACCGGGCTATCTCCACTGAAGTCAGCACTGACCTCTCTGACCTCTGAATATGGCTGTCACACGGGTCCTGCTGTGTAATCCTTTGTTCTCTGCTCTCTGCTGGCGACTAATCTCCCTCCTCCCCCCTCCCCTCTCCATAGATTACACAGGGCCCAACTGATGTAAAAGAGTCGAGATTTCCTGATAATGAGCAGTGAAAGAGAGGAGGGGGGGGGACCTGGGGAAAGTCTTTTTGAATGCAGATAATGGCAGATTTGCCTAATAAACCCAATTACAAAGTTTCTTAAAATCGTCTGTACTATTGACTTCTGCAAAAGAAAAAAAAAAATGACAGTGACACTTTAAAACTTACCTCTCCCCGTGCTTCTTCAGTGTTGGATCGCCGCTCCGGGATCTCCACCAGAGATGACCTCATGACCCAGGTGATGGACTGGCCGCTCAGCCAGTTAGTGGGAGGCGGGACGCTGCTTCAGTCACTGATTGGCTGAGCGGGCAGTACATCAGCCGGGACGGCCATTTTCCCCCAAATTGTGATGTTAAAATAACTAAGGGGAAAATACCTTCCGATAGGGGTCCCGGAGCCGTTCATGCAGCGGATAGCAGGCATGGCAAAAGCCAAGAAAGCGCTGGTTGTTATGTTTGCCCCTGCCGGCTGATAGATTGTATCCAGGGCCGGACTTAACCATTAACCCACTTCTGGTTTAGTTTGAAAAAATTCTATCCGACATAGTTTATGTGAGCATTGCCTTAAAGCGAGGACACAATGAAGAACAATAGGTGCCATGGTGAAGGGCTAACTGAAGCATGTATACTGCCCTGTATCTGGTGTGCCACATATGGATGAAGCAATGGTTATTAGAGATGAGTAAAATGTGAGCATACTTACTTGGGTTTGTCTAGACCTGAACTCTCATCATTTGAATACTAGTTGGATGCCACCCTAGGGAGTCCTGGAAAACATAGATACATCCTATGGGCTATGGCTATATCCATGTATCTTGGCAGCCCTAGGACAGCATCCAACTTCTTCTGCCACCAGTGATCAAATGGCAAAAGTTTGGTTTCCAAAGTGCTGGAGTTGGTATGTATGCCGGGGCCTGTCCAGAGGTTTGGCCGGGGGGTGGGGTTGGGGGGGTTGCTGTCCTGGCTGACAGGTTTCCTTTACTCTTAGATCTGCTTAATCCATTATGGTAATGTACTACACTCCTGAAATTGAGATAAATTATTCTATAATGCGCCAGGGACTTGCCACATCTGTACATCCATACTAACTAACACAATGGGTATAGGCTGGTTCTTCCATTTACTCAATACTGCCATCCCAATATACTAAACAGAACTTAGTTGACCACACTTTGCCCCTCGTAAAGAGCAGCCTACAATGGTGTAAGTCAATTGAGCCGCTTAAAAGTAGTGATGAGCGAACACGGCGGATCCCGGACACGAACATTAAATAAATGATCGCGATCGGTTTGGTTCGTTTTCGCCGAACATTCATGAACAAATAACGAACATACAGTAGATGCGGACGTTTTGGGGAGTACAGATTATTAGATGCAAAGCGTAAAATACGCAATAGAAGAGCAATTACGAGGTGCGTAACTTTGGCGTATCTTTTATTCGCCCATGCGTATATACGCAATGACGTGCATACATCTATCACGCAATACGCACAAGGAATGCTAGGCCACAGCGTACAGTCAGCTCAACAAGTCAGGATGTCCAATCGAGCCTCCCCTTATGGCCTCTGAGAACTCAATTACATTGTGAAGATAATGGACAGGATGGACAGGATGCCTGGCCACTACAGGGTTAAGAAATGAATCCTTATAGTGCTAAAACGCTGCATTCTGTCACCCTCCCTACACTGACAATTTCACAATGCTCTAAGCCCTACTCGGTCAGCTCTCCCTCCCTACACTGACAATCTCACAATGTTCTAAGCCCTACTCGGTCAGCTCTCCCTCCCTACACTGACAATTTCACAATGCTCTAAGCCCTACTCTGTCAGCTCTCCCTCCCTACACTGACAATCTCACAATGTTCTAAGCCCTACTCGGTCAGCTCTCCCTCCCTACACTGACAATCTCACAATGTTCTAGGCCCTACTCGGTCAGCTCTCCCTCCCTACACTGACAATCTCACAATGTTCTAAGCCCTACTCGGTCAGCTCTCCCTCCCTACACTGACAATTTCACAATGCTCTAAGCCCTACTCTGTCAGCTCTCCCTCCCTACACTGACAATCTCACAATGTTCTAAGCCCTACTCGGTCAGCTCTCCCTCCCTACACTGACAATCTCACAATGTTCTAGGCCCTACTCGGTCAGCTCTTCCTCCCTACACTGACAATTTCACAACATTCTAAGCCCTACTCGGTCAGCTCTCCCTTCCTACCCTGACTAACTAGCACTGTGAATATTGCTGCCAAACTAAATTCAGATGCTGTCCCTGCTCGTTTCTCTCTCCCTACTGAATGGCACAAGAATCAGACTGGAAGACTGGGAGAAAATTCGCAGTAATGCCAGTAGTGAACATGGCTACTACATTTCCTGATGTTCCCTTCCTCACCCACACGTTCATTGGCTCTTTCAAAGCGGTGGGAAGAAACTTACGCAGTTTCATACATCGCAAGATAAACGTTCACATGTTCAAATTTGTTTGAAAATGGTCATTATAAACATTCCGATCATGGAACAAATTCTTCAGATCAGCAAACACAAACAATTAGCGTCATGTTCATACAAAAATACGAACATTTACCAACATGTTCGCTCATCACTACGTAAAAAGTCTCGAGCACTCAACCCAACTAGACAATCCAAGCTGTAGTCCACGCTATGGTCTCGCCTGGGCATGAACACAAGCCATCCCATAAAACGTGTCTGTATCAAATAGGGGATGACAATGGCTACAAAATTTTACAAAATAACATCGTAAAAAATTGTTCTCGTTCCATCAAAACTCCAACGATGAAAATAGAAAAATATTTAAACATAAAAAGTAAGTGACGGCGAACGCTCTCGCCAACTCCTCCATCCTAAATAGCGCATGTTTTCTACCATGTTTACCGAGATATGGGAGTTACTTAGTTTAAGAGGGTTTTATCTCTCTCTACATAAAATTGTATTGAAAGAAATGGGACATGAGGAAATGGATTCTGTGTAATCAGAGTGAACAGAGGCATCCACTTTATATTGCATTTGAAGCCACTTCAATTCTGCGAGATGGAAGAGATGTTTGCAGCAAATGAGATACAATGCTCCTGGTGGGAGCGCTTTCATGTAACCGAGATCAAAAGGGTTTCGCCTTATATCTTCCCATGGACAAGAGAGTACCACACACAGACAAACTGGTATCAAATGAAGATGGAGACTGAGCGTTCCACAGTCACTCAGATTCATTACAGAGACGATAAATTGGGTGCATCTGGGCACTTCTCTGCCAACTCCAAACGAATGCATTATCTTGTTGTATAACTGTGTAATGCTGGTAGGATCCGCACTGAACACCATGCACCGAGCACTTGTCTTCCTATAGGGTCATGTAAAACTTGCTCCTTTTGTCATTATTTAGGCAGAACAAATTCTTAAAGGGGAACTATCACCAGACGAATGTAACCTACTGATAGGATCCACTCCAACAGAAAGTTTCCCGGCACTCACCCAGAGCTTGCTTGCAAAAAATTTATTTCAAGACGCGGTGTACAAACATAGATAAAGCAGGACACATTTCGGCGTTACCGCCTTTCTCAACTGCCTAATACACACTAGAACTGCCTAATACACACTAGAACGCTATATAGCGTTCTAGTGTGTATCAGGCAATTGAGAAAGGCGGTAAGGCCGAAATGTGTCCTGCTCTATCTATGTTTGTACACCGCGTCATGAAATAAATTTTTTGCAAGCAAGCTCTGGGTGAGTGCCGGGAAACTTTCTGTTGGAGTGGATCCTATCAGCAGGTTACATTCGTCTGGTGATAGTTCCCCTTTAAGTAATGCTTAAAGACGGTTATCGAGCCGGTTATCGCTCAAATGAGAAAATTTGAACAATAATCTTTCCGTGTAAACGCACCATTACACCGAACAATTAGCAAACAATTAAGAATGATTTTGGTGTCAGCACAAAATCAACAATCAACGATGAACGATTTCTCGTTGGTCGTTTGATTGTTGCCTGCATTTACTTGTAACGATTACCATTTAAATTTAAACAATATAACTATTTTTCACACGATAATCATCCAGTGTTATAGGACCCTTATTACATGAATGAATATGGACTGAACAGGCCAATATTGCCCTATGTAATAGGTCATTGTTTGAGATGAGCGCAACTGGAGCATGCTCAAGTCCCAATCGTTCGGCATTGGATTACCAGTGGCTGAAGAAGAAGATGCCGCCCTAGGGAGTCCTGAAAAATATGGATACAGCCTATGGCCTATGGTTATATATGTTTTCTAGGACTCCCTAGGGCTGCATCCAACTTCTTCAGCCACCGGTAATCAAATGCCAAAGGATGCTCCAGTTGCGCTCATCTCAAACAATGAATACATAAGGCAATATTTGCCTGTCTAGTCCATAATCATTAATATAATATGGCCCATAGACCTCTAGAATTGTTTATCATCCATCCTCTGTGTAATAAGGGAATTATTTTTTTCTTTAATAAAATTTATATTACTAAATTATATAAATTAAATGTAAAAAAAAAAGTAAATATTTGCCAGAATACCTCTTTAAAATGAGTTCAGCAAAAGACAAAAAAAAAAAAAAAAGAAGCTATCTCCTGAAATTGTTTGTTTCATCGATTGGAAGGGAACATCTTTTCTGGAGCATATAATAACCCAACGAGCAGCGGTGAATTCTAATGCCCGTCCATGTAAAACAATGTCATTTTCTATGCATTTAATATGTATTCAGCAGAGTTAATATTAAAAGGAACAAAAAGAGAAAGCACATGTGTCTAAATGATATAATGTACATAATGGAGCTCTCCGAATACGGAATCAGCATGAAAATCCCTGGAAGAATGAAGAACCTCGCTGCGTATTAATCTGAATTTCGGTACTTTTCAAAATGCAATATTAGAAATATTAGTTGTGGCCTTTCAGCGAAGGTCCTGAAATGCATTAACCTATTTTAACTCAGTTATTCTCTGCTCTTTAGCACTACAGTGCATTATTTTATCTAAAGGATGCTTGACATAAGGGTCTATAGCAGGCATAATGCAGGATTTAAGAGCGCATTTAGTTGCCATGGTAACCTGAAGTTGACTTCTGAAGTTTTTTTCAGGCAACGACCCCATAGATTGCACCATTGATTCTTTACAGCAGGGATAAGGAACCTTTGGTCCTCCAGCTGTTGCAAAACTACAACTCCCATCATGTCATGATGGGAGTTGTGATTTTGCAACAGCTGGAGGGCCAAAGGTTCCCTATCCCTGCTTTATGGTCCGTTTACATGGTATGTAAAATCGCTCAATCAGGCTATGTTCAGACGTTGTAAGACACCGGCCGTGTCATGAAATGGCCGATGCCGCAAAAGATCATCCTGGCCGGTACTGCAGTACCGGCTGGATGATCTTTACTGCCACTGAACTCTGATGCGGGCGCATCAGTTTGTGCCCGCATCCAATTTCCCCACTGCTCACAATGGAGCGTGCGGCCGGAGCCGCACACTCCATTGTGTGAACTGACAGGGTTTTCTGCGGCCGCTATTCAATGAATAGCAGCCGCAGAAAACTGACATGTCAGTCTCTTGCGGCGCCGCTAGGGATTCCGGCAGGAGTGTACACCATGTGTATACACTCCGGCCCGGATTCCTTAGAAGGCAGGACTACGTAAGTTCCGTAGGAATCACAGCCGTTGTTACAACGGCCGTGATTACTACGGAACTTACGTAGTAGGAACATGGCCTCAATCTGTAAACGATTTTGAATGGCCGATTTCTTTCAACAAACGATTTGCGTTTAGACGAAGCGATAAATCGTTTAAAAGAGTCGTCTTTGCAATCGCTTTTAAATCGTTCATCAGATCGCACAACAGGTGAGATTGTAGAAAATCCGTTTACACGAAAAGACCTAGGAGCGATTGAGACACGATCAGCTGTGATTTGTCGTGAACATGCTCAAAGACCACGACCACCGATTTATCGCTCGTCATTTGATCGTTAAGATGGTTTATGCGGGTTGATTATCGCTACGATCGGGTCATTATCACCAATTTGTAAATGATAATCATCGCCGTCTAAATGGGCCATTACAGAGTAAGGGTCCTATTACACGGGACGATTATTATGCTGATAATCGATATATAATTCTAATTTAAAAGACAATTGTTCCCTGTAATTGCAGGCAACGATTGAAAAATCAATAGTTGATTTAGATCTGACCCTAAAATCATCATTAATCGTTTGCTAATCGTTCATTGTAATTCCAAATCTTTCCTTCTTTTGCTGGGATTAGACAGAGGAAACAATCGCAATAACGATCCTTGTAACAATCGCAAGTAACGACTATCGTTTTGTGTCACATGGTGAATGATTTCAGGTTAATGATAAACAATCTCTTTTGCAAACGTTTATCGTTAGTCGCTAATTGTTGAAAAACGCTTTGTCTAATAGGACCCAAGTAACCATGCCGACCATAAGACATTACTCTTCTAAAAACTTCCGGTTTGATCAAAATTAACCCCAACAACCCTCTCTCTATGTTTCATATATATATATATATATATATATATATATATATATATATATATATATATATGAAATATATATATATGGAATATTATTAATAAATACTGGAGCCCCTATATTGTGACAATCCTCTTATTCCTCCTGAAAACCTATGAATAAATTGACAACTGGGTGTTACCAATTAAGGCTATGTTCACACTACGTATATTTGAGGCTGTATAGCAACCAAAACAAGGAGTGGTTCGAAAACACCGAAAGGCTCTGTTCACATAATGTTGAAATTGAGTGGATGGCCGTCATTTAATGGCAAATATTTGCTGTTATTTTAAAACAACGGCTGTTATATTGAAATAATGGCCGTTATTTACCGTTATATGGCGGCCATCCACTCAATTACAACATTATATGAACAGAGCCTTTCTGTGTTTTCAATCCACTCCTGGTTTTGGTTGCTATGAGGACCTGACATGAGGACCAAATACAGCCTCAAATATACATAGTGTGAACCCAGCCTAAGGCTAGGTTCAGACTATGTAACTGTGCGGCTGTATTTGCGGCTGTAATTGTGCGGCGGTATTTTGGGTGGTTCATGCGTACGCTGGAAAGTATCCGATATACGGCTGCACAGAACACACTATGTATGAATCTACGGCCCTATCGTAAACGGACCCGTAAAAAATGAACAAGACCATTGTTTGCGGCTGGAAATGTGGCCGTGGATTGACAGGCGGTCCGTACGGAGTACTTCAAAAATAGCCGGCAATGATGCCGAATGCCGATGCCTCTAATAGTTAATATATTAAATTAATAAAACACATTTTCTTTGTAATAAAGTCACTTTCGTTGTTCAATAATTTAATTCTAACAAATCCATCATTTTGCAATTAAATATACTGTTAAAATAAATATGTATATAAATAAATGTATATTTATATATATATTTATTTTTTGACAGTATATTTAATTGCACAATGATGGATTCGTTAGAATTAAATTATTGAACAACGAAACTGAATTTATTTCAACGAAAATGTGTTTTATTAATTAAATATTAATTAGTACAGGAAGCTCCAGTAAGCCGTTAATTCATATTGCCGGTAATAGAGCTTTCTGTACTAATCATCACTTTACTTTAATTAAAACATCAAATGTTTCTTCTAATTATGTTATGACAATAGCATTATTAGAAAAAACATTTAGAATTATATGTGCGCTCAGCTGATTGGCTGATCTGCTGAGCGCACATATAATTAGCAGGTCCGCAGTACAGTGACTTCATTGTGCTGCGGACCAGCGAAGAGACAACATCGGGTTGAGTATAGAGCTCTCCCCACCCCCTCCCCAGCACTGCACCCCTCCCAGCAAGGAAGGGGGGGGTCCCTTAACCCCTTCCTTGCTGGGATGGGTGCAGTCTGACATCAGTCTGGCCCCCAAGGGGTTAAGGGGGATGCAATACATCCTCCCTTAACCCCTTGGGGGCCAAACTGTAAGCAGCGATCTGTAAAGATGCTGCATACTGTAAGGTGCACAACACCGCTCACAATGATGGGTGTTGTGCTCCTGTTTGTGTGTTTTTTGTGTGTTTCTCCCTTTTTGTTTTTCAGATATCGGTATCCTGGGGATTACATCGGATTCCGTGGACTACGTCGATGACCAGCAGTTGTTTGTTGTTTTTTTTAATAAAATGGTCAATGAGGGGTGTGGGGGTGTTTTTATTTGAATAAAAAAATTTTTAACTTGTGTCTTGTCTTTATTTCTTTACTTTATAGACTTAGTAGTGGAAGCCGTCTAATAGACGGAATCCATTACTAAGTTGGGGCCTAGTGTTAGCCAGTATAAAATGGCTAACACTAACCCCCTATTATTACCCCAGTACCCAATGCCACCAGGGGTACTGGGAAGAGCCGGGTGCCAGTGGTCCCGGAGCGTCAAAATTGGCGCTCCTGGACCAGGCGGCAGCAGGCTGGTAAGATTTAGGCTGGGGAGGGCCTAAACCAATGGTTCTTCCCACCCTGGTGTTACCAGGCTGCTGTCGTTTGGTTTTTAACCCGGCTGGTTATAAAAATAGGGGGGACCCTATGCGGGGTTTTTTTTAAAAAATAATTAAATAATAAATTAATAAATAAATTAAATTAAAAAAAAAAAAATGCAGCTCTATTGCCGGGAATATGAATTAACGGCTTATGGAGCTTCCTGTACTAATTAATATTTAATTAATAAAACACATTTATGTTGAAATAAATTCAGTTTCGTTGTTCAATAATTTAATTCTAACGAATCCATCATTGTGCAATTAAATATATTGTCAAAAATAAATATATATATAAATATACATTTATTTTTATATATATTTATTTTAACAGTATATTTAATTGCAAAATGATGGATTCGTTAGAATTAAATTATTGAACAACGAAAGGGACTTTATTACAAAGAAAATGTGTTTTATTAATTCAATATATTAACCATGAGAGGCATCGGCATACTGCAGAGGATTGCAAACCCCGGTAATAGCGATTCCTGTAAACTGTTTCCCTGCTTTCCCAGATGCATCCAGAGGTGTTTGTATCACTTTCTTAAGATTTTATTTGTTATTTTTAGTTGAACCAGATTTCCAAGTAAATGACCGTATGTTTTCAGCCGCATGTCTATTTTTTCCCACGGCCGTAGTTTCATCCGCACATTTACAGCCGCATAAAAAATACAGCCGCACAGTTACATAGTCTGAACCTAGCCTAAGAGTGTATGCCAATCGGGCCCTGCCTAAGGGTCCTATTACATGGAGCGATTTTTAACAATTAACGACAAACAATAAACGATCGCAAAAGAGATTGTTCATTGTTAACATAAAACCGTTCACCATATTACACAGAATGATGGTCGTTAGTTACGATCGTTACCATGATTGTTTATTCCTTCTGATCCCAGAAAAACAAGGAACAATGTGCAATTACACTGGACGATTAGTGAAAAAATGCGGAACTACAGCGAACGATTAACAATGATTTTAGGTTCAGATTTAAATCAACGATCAACGACATACGAACAATTTTTCGATTGTTGCCTGCAATTACACAGAACGATTATCGTTTAAATTCAAATGATATAACGATTTTTGGCACGATAACTGTCCCATGTAATAGGGCCCTAAGGCTTCATTGCCCTTTGGGCTTTAATATACAGTGGTAGCTCGGTTCTCGAACTTAATTGGTTCCGGAAGGCAGTTTGAGAACCAAGCAGTGTCTTCCCATAGGAAATAATGTAAATGTGATTAATTGGTTCCAGTAGCCACCAATAATTACCTACAATCCTCATTTATTACACTGATAAGTGCTCAGTATAATCACTACAGTACAGAACAGCACTATACTGTACAGGACATTAAACATAAGAAATGTTCATCAGAACCAGCAATTATAGTACAGTAGTCACCAACTCCTCACCCATCCCTTACTGTATAGCGTCCCCCCCATCCAAGCACTGTAATGTATGGGAGATGGTGGTGCACTGCCTGTACTACTACTGCACTGTATATGCACTCCAGCAGTCTTATACAGCACTGTACTGTATGTGAAGCCTCACCACTGCTTAACTCGCCAGGTACAACCCACCATCCACGCTCGCAAAAACATTCGAAAAACGTTCGAAAACCGAGCAAAGTTTGAATTCCAAACTTCTGGGTAAATTTACGTTCGAATACCAAGCAGTTCGAGTTCCAAAGCGTTCGAAAACCGAGGTATTATTGTAGTAGTAATCCTTCTCCACACTGAGGACGGGCAATACCCTGAAACAGCTGTCGGTGGATGGATGGATGTCTGGCCTTGTTTTCTTCCTTGTCATGTCCTTAGACTTTGAGTCTGATATTGACTGAAAGGGCCACTTAACATGGTGGTTTTGGTGGTCTCCTTACTAGAGCTCCCCCTTTACTAGGTCCTTCCCTTAAGGGTATGTGGTTGGTCCCAAGTTTCGAGACTCTGTAGTGAGGAATTGCTCCCCGCCTAGCCAGAATCCTACTCCACAATGATGAGGGGCAACACCTTGAAACAGCTGTCTGTGGATGGATACCTGGCCTTGGTATTTCCCTTGTCATATCCTTAGACTTATAAATGATTTGGATATAGACTGAAAGGTTTTAGCGGTCTCCTTACCTCTCAGCTCGGTCCTTCGCTAAAGGGATATCCTTTAGGGAAGGCTAGTCCTGTGTCTCAAGACTCTTAAATGAGGCTCTGTGGACTCTTTTTGCAATATAGTATTAAGGCAAACCATTGTGTCCCCCTCTGGGACCATAACCATAGTTAGGCCCCCTCTGTGCCTCCATACAGTAGTTAGACCTCCTCTGTGCCCCCATATAATATAAGTCCTCTCTGTGCCCCATGTGGTAGTAAGGCTCCTCCATGCATCATATAGTAAGTAGACCGTCCCCCATAGGTAGTGTCCCCGCTGTAGCTAACCCCCCAGTAGGTAGTATATTCCATATTGGCATCCCCCTATATGTATTCCCCCAGTAAATAGTATCTCCCATATAGGAAATCCCCCCTGTAGGTAGTACCTCTGGTACTTAGCTTCCTGGGCCCTAATGGTAAGCTCTGACCAGTAAATAGCACCCTCATGTTAGTACCCCCCCCCCCCCCCCCCCAATGTGGACATCTCTCTCTTTGTAATATAAGAAGACACCCACACTAACCCAGTTCCTGCACAGTCCACCAGTGTCTCCTTTACCTCACTGTTATGGAAGTGGCACTCAAGCGACATCACTCAGGGGGCTTAGGGGTAAAGAGCAGCCTTTTGTGACCACAGACATCCATACTCCACTGCTCTTCTAGTGGGGTGGTCTTCTCAAAGAAGAATGCCAAGATACCTTTTATTACTTTATTGAAAATGCACCTTTGAAAAAGATCTTTTCCCTATACGGTACTAACTTAAAGAGGATGTACAACCAGGTACATCCTCTTTAATCGGACACAGGGATAGAACGGCGCCGTCACGGGCAAGCTGGTGCCGCGGTCCATTTTTCGATCCGCGGCCCGGTTCCCGTGTATGGCACCATTCTATCCATGGGTCCCGGGCCGGTGCTCAAGCACTGGAGGCGGGCTGGCCTGCCCCCACTGGGAGGGAATTTCTACCCCTCTATGACGGGGTGATACCTGGTGGTACATCCTCGTTAAGTTTGACTGACATATACTTATAAAATACATGCAAATAACCTTTGGGAGTGCCACAGAATTACTGGGACTTCCCAGAGAAGCGAGCCGGCATGCGGACTGGAGTGAATGTGGTCTTCTCAAAGGGGTGGTGTTTTTAAGAAATTTGACTGCAGTACTCTAGTTATGGTCCAAGGAACAATAAGTAATCACAGAGAACCGAAGATTAAACCGATTCCGTATGTGAACAAAATGGAAGCTTAACAAATGCTGGTGCTCTGTACTATTAAAGATAGACCATTAGACTAATGGAGGTGCCTACAGCCGTTTCGTATCCCACTGTTGCTTTGTCATAAGCAACTCCCTCCACGAGCATTTTAGATTTTCGTGTCCCTTTGGTACTAGTTATGGTCCTGGTCTTGTCCTGAAAAATTGTGCAAGTATTTGAATACATTTGGAAGACACCCTATTGTTTCGTATTCGTTAACACTTTGATGACAGTAGTCATCTTAGTATGAACGGTCGTTTCTTCTGCTGGGTTGTAGATGATATAAGGCCATAGTGGCCACCAGTAGTGGATTATAATAGGTCCGTTTCAGCCTGGGGCCCTGAGCTCCTGGGGGGGCCCATGGCCACACAAAAAGACTTATACTTTCAGTAGTGTATTCTCTCCTGGCTACAGCTGCAGCTTTTTTTACTGCAATTTTGTACAAATCAGGTAATCATGACATTATCTGTCCTGTACTATGAACACCACGCCAGTGCTGCCATAGTTACAGTGGGGTGGGGGGGCCAAGGCTTGGTGAACAGCCCGGGGCCTTTGGTAAAGTTAATCTGTTCCTGGTGGCCGGCCACAGTAACCAGAGGTGACAGAGATATTTTTCAAAACTTATTCTTTTGAGCTTTGAGAGTGGTTTCCCGTCACATGATAATAAAACATGCTGCCATTGTGGATTTCTCACCTTAACATGGACAACAGAGAGAGAACGCTGAGGTGTCTACATGATGCTGAATTCTATGGTTAGAATAGCCAATTCATTCATCTAAACGGGTTAGTAATGATGTTTATCCAACATGCCAAACTATAGTCTAAAAAAATGGTTAATTTTGGCTGACCCAAATTTTTGCCAGTATTGGTTTTCAAGACACATCATGTAGGGTGAGTATGGAAACATCTATCAAAATTAGTGTTAAAGGGGCCTTCTACCTAAAACTAATAATCTCCATATCTCTAAAACTAATGATCTTCATCTCATGCTATTCACAAGTCTCCTTATTGTCTGCTGAGGCATGGCATCCCATTCTACTTGAAGAGCAGCCCCTGAGGTCATTGAGGTCTGGAGAAAGTATAGCCACTCCATGTGAGATCCCCCAGTCTCCAGCAGCCACTCCATGTGAGGTCCCCCAGTCTCCATCAGCCGCTCCATGTGAGGTCCCCAGTCTCCAGCAGCCGCTCCATGTGAGGTCCCCAGTCTCCAGCAGCCGCTCCATGTGAGGTCCCCCAGTCTCCATCAGCCGCTCCATGTGAGGTCCCCCAGTCTCCAGCAGCTGCTCCATGTGAGGCCCCCAGTCTCCAGCAGCCGCTCCATGTGAGGTCCCCCAGTCTCCAGCAGCCGCTCCATGTGAGGTCCCCCAGTCTGCAGCAACTGCTCCATGTGAGGTCCCCTGGTCTCCAGCAGCTGCTCCATGTGAGGTCCCCTGGTCTCCATCAGCTGCTCCATGGGAGGTCCCCTGGTCTCCAGCAGCCGCTCCATGTCAGGTCCCCTGGTCTCCAGCAGCCGCTCCATGTCAGGTCCCCCAGTCTCCAGCAGCTGCTCCATGTGAGGTCCCCTGGTCTCCAGCAGCCTCTCCATGTGAGGTCCCCCCGGTTTCCAGCAGTCGCTCCATGTGAGGTCCCCCTGGTCTCCAGCAGCCTCTCCATGTGAGGTCCCCCCGGTCTCCAGCAGTCGCTCCATGTGAGGTCCTCTGGTCTCCAGCAGCCTCTCCATGTGAGGTCCCCCAGTCTCCAGCAGCTGCTCCATGTGAGGTCCCCCAGTCTCCAGCAGCCGCTCCATGTAAGGTCCCCCAGTCTCCAGCAGCCGCTCCATTTGAGGTCCCCTAGTCTCCAGCAGTCACTCCATGTGACGTCCCCCAGTCTCCAGCAGCTGCTCCATGTAAGGTCCCCCAGTCTCCAGCAGTCACTTCATGTGAGGTCCCCCAGTCTCCAGCATTCGCTCAATGTGAGGTCCCCCAGTCTCCAGCAGCCGCTCCATGTGAGGTCCCCTAGTCTCCAGCAGCCGCTCCATGTGATGTCCCCCAGTCTCCATCAGCTGCTCCATGTGAGGTCCCCCAGTCTCCATCAGCTGCTCCATGTGAGGTCCCCCAGTCTCCAGCAGTCACTTCATGTGAGGTCCCCCAGTCTCCAGCATTCGCTCAATGTGAGGTCCCCCAGTCTCCAGCAGCCGCTCCATGTGAGGTCCCCTAGTCTCCAGCAGCCGCTCCATGTGATGTCCCCCAGTCTCCATCAGCTGCTCCATGTGAGGTCCCCCAGTCTCCATCAGCTGCTCCATGTGAGGTCCCCCAGTCTCCAGCAGCCGCTCCATGTGAGGTCCCCCAGTCTCCAGCAGCCACTCCATGTGAGGTCCCCCAGTCTCCAGCAGTCACTTCATGTGAGGTCCCCCAGTCTCCAGCAGCCGCTCCATGTGAGGTCCCCCAGTCTCCAGCAGCAGCCGCTCCATGTGAGGTCCCCCAGTCTCCAGCATTCGCTCAATGTGAGGTCCCCCAGTCTCCAGCAGCCGCTCCATGTGAGGTCCCCCAGTCTTCAGCAGCCGCTCCATGTGAGGTCCCCCAG
The DNA here is from genome assembly GCF_027789765.1 of Dendropsophus ebraccatus. Taxonomy (NCBI): domain Eukaryota; kingdom Metazoa; phylum Chordata; class Amphibia; order Anura; family Hylidae; genus Dendropsophus; species Dendropsophus ebraccatus. The sequence continues at coordinate 11,770,468 of NC_091467.1, forward strand.
TCTCCAGCAGCCGCTCCATGTGAGGTCCCCCAGTCTCCAGCAGCCGCTCCATGTGAGGTCCTCCAGTCTCCAGCAGCCGCTCCATGTGAGGTCCCCCAGTCTCCAGCAGCCGCTCCATGTGAGGTCCTCCAGTCTCCAGCAGCCGCTCCATGTGAGGTCCCCCAGTCTCCAGCAGCCGCTCCATGTGAGGTCCCCCAGTCTCCAGCAGCAGCTGCTCCATGTGAGGTCCCCTGGTCTCCAGCAGCCGCTCCATTTGAGGTCCTCCAGTCTCCAGCAGCAGCCGCTCCATGTGAGGTCCCCCAGTCTCCAGCAGCAGCTCCATGTGAGGTCCCCCAGTCTCCAGCAGCAGCTGCTTCATGTGAGGTCCCCCAGTCTCCAGTAGCCGCTCCATGTGAGGTCCCCCAGTCTCCAGCAGCCGCTCCATGTGAGGTCCCCCAGTCTCCAGCAGCAGCTGCTCCATGTGAGGTCCCCCAGTCTCCAGCAGCAGCTGCTCCATGTGAGGTCCCCCAGTCTCCAGTTATGGCTGTATCCATGTTTTCCAGGACTCCTTAGGGCGGCATCTAACTTTTTCAGCCGCCGGGAGTCAAATGTCAAGCTAGACCTATATGTTTGCCTAGTCCCCGGATATGGGTAGGCAGTAGCATTTTCAGCTCGTCACTGGACAGTCTTTCACATTTCGGTCAGGTTTCAAGTACACTAAGCAGAATTTAAATGTAAAAGAGTTGCAAAAATGATGCAGATAGTAATGCAATTTACATTGGATCTGCAATTCTAAAAGCAGCTCAGAAAATGTCACTGCAAAACACCATGTTAATGTCGGGGTTATTTACATACAGGATATAGAAGCAATAAAAATATTTCACAAACCCTTGCATCTCCTAAATCTCTTTTTACCCTATGTGTTAAGATAAGCTGTGTATATGTATTATATATACACATATATATATATATATATATATATATATATATATATATATATATGTATATATATATATATATAGCAGGTGCCATCCTTTACACCTAGCTTGAATATCCAGTATAAACCTCAAGCAAGGTAAGAACTCATGACTCAAAATTCCCTCCATAATTGTTTTTTTTTTTAAATAAATATATCCTAAAAGGGTTTTTCCAGGATCAGAAAAATATAGCTGTCTTCTGGAGAAATAGCGCCACACTTGTTCTCAGGTTATTTGTGGTATTACAACTCAGCTTTGAGCATTTTAAAAGGTGTGCTCCGTCAAAAAAAAAAATCTTTCAGATCAACTGGTGTCAGAAAGTTATATACATTTGTAATTTCCTTCTATTAAAACATCTCCGATTTTCCAGTACTTATCAGCTGCTGTATGTCCTGCAGAAAGTGGTGTATTCTTTCCAGTCTGACACAGTGCTCTCTGCTGCCACCTCTATCCATGTCAGGAACTGTCCAGAGCAGGAGAGATTTTCTATGGGGATTTTCTGCTGCTCTAGACAGTTCCTGACATGGACAGAAGTGGCAGCAGAGAGAGTAAGATTGGACAGAATACACCACTTCCTGCAGGACATACAGCAGATGTAGATGATTCATTGAATAGCGGCTGCAGAAAACTGACATGCTAGTTTCTCGCAGCGCCACTCGAAATCCCGGCCAGAGTGTTTACTATGTGTATACACTCCAGCCGGGATTCCTCAGAAGGCAGCACTGTATAAGTGCCCTAGAAATCATAGCCATTGTTACAACGGCCATGATTATTACGGAACTTACATATCGCCATTGCGGCGTTTAAGTGTAAGTGACAGGGGCAGTGTAACTGCAAGGGTCCCGATCCTTTCAACGGACCTCCAGAGGTCTCTTACCTTCCTCCGTGCGGTCCGATCGTCGATCTGCTTATTGAGTCTGCCACAGGCAGGCTCAATGAGCAGAGCGCCTATTACACTGATCAATGCTATAGCGATGATCAGTGTATGTAATCTAATAATTGTATGTAAAAATTCCCCAGGGGGACTTAAAATGTGTAAAAAAAAAAAGCAAAAATATTTTTTACACTACCCCAAAGCCCCTCCCCCAATAAAAGTTAAAATCACCCCCCCCTTTCCAATATTATAAAGAAAACATAAAAATAAATAAATAAACATATAATACACCGTAGCGTGCGTAATTGTCCAATATATTAAAATATAACAAGCAGCATCACTAACGGCGAACGGTGTAAACGAAAAGAGGGAAAAAGCTCCAGGATTAACATATTTATGTTACATTATATATGTGAAAAAATTAAATTAAAAAGTGATCAAAATGTCCGAGCTACACAAATATGGTATTAGTAAAAAGTAGAGATTATGGCGCAAAAAATGACAACTCATTCAGCCCCGTAGGTGAAAAATTAAAACCGTTATAAAAGTATCAATAGGCCCATTTTATTAATCATTAATTGCAAAAACAAAAGGATTTCATTAAAAAAAAATGAAAAAATCTGAAAATCTGTAACCTGCATATGGTTGTGTTCAGACTGACCTATAGAATAATGGTATCATGTCGCTGTTACCATATAGTGCATTACGTAGACACAGGAACCCCCCAAACGTTACCATATTGCATTCTTTTTTTCAATTTCACCAATTTATATCTTCATAACAATTTTGGGATTCCATCATACATGTTATGGTAGAATGAAAGACGCCATTACAAAGACAAGACAAGACCCCACATGGCCCTGTAGATAGAAAACTGAAAGAAGAGGAGGAGGAAAAAATGAAAATGGAAAAAAATTAAAATTGGCGCGGTCCACTGAGTCATTTTGGGCTTGGTCCTCAAGGGTTAATTAGAATCCAAATCATTACATATATATATATATATATAATGCCTAAAAAAAATTCTCATGCCATAAAACTAGACTCAAATAACCATGAAGACTTAAAAACGGGAAGACTGACGGAATGCAAAGATACTTTTAAAAACTTATTTTAAAAATCTCTTGGCCCCTATGGGCATTAAGGGGTTACAGAAATGCCTCCACATCTGAAGCCGCCTTTCCATACTTTGTTTCCCCCCGCCAGTCTTACAATGTAATATATTTAACCATTGGCGCTGTTTATTCCTTGTAGCACATGTGAAATCTATTAAACTTTTGCGATCGCACTTCCATAAACTCCTGTGGGGTCAGCGAGGCGTTCGTCCTGGGCGGCCCGCTCCGTGTTCTGGATGGGGAACCTGGTAGTAATTCACAATCTGCTTTTGCTCTCTGTCTCTTTCTAGGTTCTACGTTTACATTTTTTTTTTCCCCGTGCATATAGAAGATGCTATTTTGTGAGCAAAGTACTGGCTTTTGAGAGATGTTTCCATAACAACCGCTGCACCCAATTAGAAGGATGGAGATCAGCAAATCCGCCTTAAAGGGACACACACCATTATGCGGAAAAAGCAGGAACATCAGACCCAATTATTTTCAGCTTTGTGGACAGATGAATAGTGCTCTGTACATCTGTTTATTTGTGCTCAGTTTTATATGTGCCAGAGAAAAAAAAATAACCTGGAATTGACAGCAATGGCACAGAAGAAAAAGAAAAAAAAAAAAAAAATGTGTTCTGCTACAATGCTGCACGCGAACCTATGCGATCTTCATTAATTGTCATCATTTACAGTTAACTCATTGTGATGTCCCACAGTAATTGCAAAATCGTTGGGGTAGAAACTAATTCTGCAATAATTGATTTCCATGCCCATAGTTATCCCTTTCATAATATGCCCTGTCACCACAATGAATAACAATAGAAAGCGATAGTACTTAACCAGGGGATGCCCGTCCCATACTGGGAATGACACATTAATGGGGCAATAATAGGTCAAAGTCAAACCCAAGCCTACAGGGTCCGGGCAAAGGTTTTCTTTTGTCAAAGATCCATATAGAATCATTAAAAACGTATATTTGGCATGCTCCTTTACCGTATTTTCCGGCGTATAAGGCGACTGGGCGTATAAAAAGGTGCCGGAAGTTCCCAAAGCCTCTTTCATTCTTCTGAAGCTCTCCCGGCAGCCCAGCGTCTGATGAGACGCTCGGCTGCCCAGAATGGTTCAGCGATCTCCGTCTCCAGCGCAGGTAGTGTAGGTCACCCTGCGTGCGGCAAGAACGGTACGGGAGGTGCGCGGAGGCCGGGAGAGGGGCCCTAGGTGAGTTAAATGTTTGTTTTTTTTGCCATATTGTTGAAACATTCTTCCCCTTAAAGGAGAAGTCCGGCGGGGGATGTTAAAAAATTATTATAGGCAGGGGCTGGAGGGGAAATAGACACTATGCTTAGCGCTCCCAGATCCCGCCGGCTTTCATCTTCTCCCCAGTTCTGGGTACGTCACAACCCGGGTTTTACCTTACCGACTGGTGGGATTAAGCCCGCTCAGCCAATGAGTGACTGCAGCAGTGTCCCGCCCCAGTCACTGAGGAGGCATCAGTCAGCCGGGTTGTGACATAGCCGGCGGGGTCCAGGAGCAGGAAGCGGCTCTGTGCGTGCACCGGGACAGGTGACTATAACTTGTTTTTTATTTCCCCCCCCCCCCCAACCCCCCCCCCAGCCCAAATGATTTTTTACTTCCCAGCCAGAATTCTCCTTTAAGTATATGGTGGAATATGCTGCAATATGGAGGAATACCAGGAGAAGGGGGGGGCTATCACTTCAAGTGTCAAGTGCCATTGCTGCCGCTCCTGTTGCTACCGGTCGCCAGCGGCTGCCAGCCCCCACGTGCAGGTGTCCGGCACCAAGTCACGCAGGGTGCCTCACATGTCCACACTTCTGCTCCCCATCTGCAGCGTCCTTGCTGTTGACTCGCACGCCCCCGCCCCCTTGGGTGCACGCCCTCCGCTTCTTGGTGATTTAAGGGCACAGTATGTTCCTGATTGGTAGTGTGCACCACACACCTCCCTATAAACTACAGCCCTGCCCTGACCCTAGTGTTGGAGCCTCTGCATGCTTCCCTTAGCGTGTGGTTCCAGCTCCTTGTTGTTCCTGCCCGTGGTCCCGGAGGTCTGCGACTCCAGCCACTAGTCTTGCTGGATTCCTGCTGCCTGCGGTTCCGGCCGTAAGTCCTGCTGTGTTTCTGTCTGCCCATATGCCTCCAGCTGCACCTCGCCTGCCGCCGTTAGCTAGCCTAGTCAACCCGCCACCATGAACACCAGAGGCCCCTTAGACTCCGCTCCCTGGTGCGGGTTACGCCATCGCTAACGGTGGAACAGCGGATCCACGACTCCAGTCGTTACACCAGGTACCAGAGGATGGTAAGAAGCCATGTACTCCTGCCCAGGGTATATAGCGCTAGAAAAATCTAGAGAAGCCTAGCTACCGTACATCTCTGGACAGGCACCATTGTTGGGAACTCCATAATAAGGAGTTGTAGAGACTCTTGGTGGTTGTGTACAGAAAGCTCATACGGAAAGACTCCAAATCTGCTTTACACACCAGAGAATTTCTTTCCTTTAGTCAATTTATTTTTCTTGACCCGTGTTTTGTTATTCAGGCTAGAAAATGTATTGGCAACTGCGCCGTCACCTCTATACACATACACAGGAATATATAAAGCATCTCTATTATAAACGCACTTTCAAACAGCATTCCAGATCTCAGCTGTCTTGAACCCTGTTAGCAAAATGTAGAGTGAAGAGCAAGATTGTATAGTGGGGAAAATAAGTATTTGATCCGCTGCCGATTTTGCAAGTTTTCCCTCTTCTAAAAATAATTACTCTGTACTAATTACCTGTATTAATTGCACCTGTTTGAATTCATTACCTGTATAAAAAATATACCTGTCCACAGACTCACACTCCAACCTCTCCACCATGGACAAGACCAAAGAGCTGTCTAAGGATGCCAGGCACAAAATTGTAGACCTGCACAAGGCTGAGATGGGCTACAAGACAATAGGCGAGCAGCTAGGTGAGAAGGCAACAATTGTTGGTGCAATTATTAGAAAATGAAAGAAACACAAGATGACTGTCAATCTTCCTTGCTCTGGAGTTCAATGCAGGACCTGGCCTTGTGAAGTAAAGATGATTCTGAAAATTGTCAGGACATTATCAAAGATTGCCATTAGTAACACACTTCTCATGGATTAAGACCGTACAGGGCATGTACTGTACCCCTACTCTCACCAGCACATGTCTAGGACCATTTGAAGTTAATCAATGACCATCTGGAAGGAGGCATGGGAGAAGGTCATGTGGTCGGATGAGACAAAAATAGAACTTTTTGGTATCAACTGCAGATGTCTGAATTCTGGATGCTCCCATAGGACCGAGCAAGTCCTATAATTTCCAGGCCTCTTTCCCCTAGTGATTCTTGATGCGGCCGGGGCTTGCACTGCCCCCTGCTGAATGACCCAGGTACTCAACATCAGTACTATGCTGACTGGCGACTGGCACTGCCAGTCAGCTCTGTGGGGGGTTAGGAATATCTGCCCAAATCATGCCCCGCAGCTGGGACTCCAGCCGCCATACAACTAATACCCCCATCATGCCTCTTTGCCTGCGATAGAGCCTCATTAGTGAGTGTGGCTAAGCTAGCGTTTGTATCCTGGTTATGTTATTCCTAGTTTCCTGACCTTTTTTGCTTGGCTTATTGACTTCCTCCTCAGACTTCTGACCTTGTACTGCGACGACTGTTAAGTTTTGACCCGGCTAGCTGACCCTGAGTTTATTGTATTCGTTTGTCATGTCCTTGTCCCTGCATTCCACTAATTCAGGTCAGGGACCGTCACCCAGTTACCCACTGCCACCTAGGGCAGATAGTGGTAATCAAGCAGGGACAGCGGGCTGGGTGCCAGTGCAGGGCCTCACCTTTCCTATGTCTTAGGGTTTCCGCTTCACACTTGCCCAACAGAACCCTATAGGTCATGAAATATGAGATAAAAGGTAAAACTCCTCCCAGCATGCCCTCACCCCATGACGGTCCCTCAGGTCCTATCAAGAGCTATAGTTCTACATGGTAAAAACATCTATAACCCTACAACCTGACTGTCGGTCAGATATCTGCTATCACGTAAAACATCAATCTATAGAATAGAGTGTAAGATGAGGCATCTGAACCTCCATACCAATAATTACCATCATAGCAGAGGTAATAATAATGGCCTAATCATACATGGGGATTATAGAATATATACAGGATCTCACAAATGGAACACTCGGCTAATGTCTCTAACTCTTCCCCATCATCTAAATAATATCATTTCTCAAATGACAAAAGAAACAAGCAATTTAATCAGCTCATTTATTCTATTAAAAGCTTCGTAATCCACAACATAAATCCATTTAGACATTTAGATATTTTTAATCTCCTTCTATTGCAAATCAATTTCTATAGAAGAATTATGGCGGCATAAACCATTGGGAGTCAACAGTGGGATTTTTTTATGTTAAATATTATAGGAAATTAGAAAAATCAGCTCTAATATATTCATTTGATTTCTTCACCACCCCATTTTTTTTATTTAATTTTTAGAATATTTACAAAATGTAAAAAATAAAAAATCTTGTCATTTTGTTAAAGGGGTTATGCATCTTAAAGGGGTACTCAACTGGTGTCAGAAAGTTATATAGATTAGTAAATTAATTCTATTTAAAATCTAAAGTCTTCCAGTACTTGGTGGTGTATTCTTTCCAGTATAACACAGTGCTCTCTGCTGCCACCTCTGTCCATGTACCCAGGAAAAATAAATTTCTTTCAAACCAACTGGTTCCAAAAAGCACCAAACATTTGTAATTTACTTCTATAAAAAATAATCTTAAGTCTTCCAGTACTTATGAGCTGCTGTATGCCCCACAGGAAGTGGTATATTCTTTCTAGTCTGGAGAACAGGAGAGGTTTTCTATTGGGATTTCTTACTGCTCTGGGCAGTTCCTGACATGGACAGAGGTGGCAGCAGAGAGCACTGTGTCAGACTGGAAAGATTACACCACTTCCTGCAGGACATACAGCAGCTCATAAGTACTTAAAGGTAAATACTGGAGGTTTTTAAATAGAAGCAGATTACAGATCTATATAACTTTCTGAAACCAGTTGATTAGAAAGAAAAAGATATTTGCTGGATAACCCCTTTAAGTATTACATGGTCCACATTTTACTTAGGTGGCTGTACATACAATGCATTGGCTAGGTCCTACAGATAAAGATGTTCCTTGCAGCCACACCTCACTCTGGAGAGCCCCTCTAATAACCTGATGATAGGATTTCTGTCTCAGACAGTCCTTTGTAGGGTGGAAGCATACTTCAAGGAAGTTTAGTATTTCCTGGTAGTAAGGATGTACTGAACTGCAAACAGGGAACCCTGACTCAAATCCTCTGCAAACCTGTATCCACATGGCTGAGTATTTGTATGAAGAAATGCAGAGCAGTGTCTATGTCCTTGCTGCTGCGTCTTTATAGAATGTCCTCCAGGCAATGTTCTCCTGATTTATGAATCAAGTCTTAAAGCGACTCTGTACCCACAATCTGACACCCCCCCCCCCCCCCCCAAAAAAAAAAACCCCGCTTGTACCTTCGGATAGCTGCTTTTAATCCAAGATCTGTCCTGGGGTCCATTCGGCAGGTGATGCAGTTATTGTCCTAAAAAAGAACTTTTAAACTTGCAGCCCTGTGTTAAATTGGTGTGGCCTAGAGTAGCCATGCCCTAGGATTGAGACACCCCTCCGTCCCTCCTCCCCGCCATCCTCATCATTGGGAATGCCCCTAGAACAATTTCTCCTATTCATCACCTGTGTGAACACTGCACATGAGCTGGATCGTTAAGGCACCTGTGCAGTGTTCGGACAGGTGAGGAGTAGGAAAAATTTGAAGGGGGAAAGAGTGTGGGTAAAAGTCACTTTAAGAAATAGATCGTAATGACAAGTGACTGGGACGAAAGATAACTCCAAATAGGGTTGTCCTCTAAAAGGTCACATGGGCCCATTATAATTGTAGAGCCTTAGCCCATCAGAGGATCCACTGGAACTCTGCTGGCCAGTCTGATCACATAAATCACTAAAAGTAAAACGTCCTTAATTTATAAAAAAAACAAAAGATGAAGTGCAAAACATATCACAAATATCCTTGAACAACAACCAAATCTCGAACCTGCATGGTGTCAATACTGCCAATATTTGTATATGGATAATATATATATATATATATATATATATATATATGTTATACTCACCTCCCTTGGTTCCCCTACAGCAAGAATGAATATGTTCCTGTCCCCTGGGTCCTTGAGATACATTGCCCCTAGACACTGCTGCGCATAGCCAATTACTGGCTTTAGCGTTATCCTTTCTGAGTCAGTGATTGACTGAGCGGACACTACTTCCAGTATTGACAATTGGAACCAGAACTTAACAAATCAGTACATACCTGTCCACGCTCCCCCAGGGTCCTCTTTAGTTTCTTCAGCCGCACACTCAGCCACAGTTTGCGGCAATGTCCGTGCTCACTTATTCAGTGATTGGCTGAGTAGAGAGTAACAGCCCATTCAGCCAATCACTGACTGACTGAGAACAGACAGCAGTCAGTGATTGGCTGAGCCTGCTGTCACTCTTGTGTGCGTGCTGCTGAAGACACAGAAGGGAACACAGGCGGAGCGCGGAAAGGTAAATAAACTCTTTTTTTTTCTTTTTTTTTAAAGAATTTAGCAAAATTCCCTTCCTTCGCTGGATTCGCTTCCCTCGTCTCTACCCAGGTTGCCATTGAGCCGAAACATTGCATTGTTTGTTATGCAATTGGCACAATAACGTATACTGCACTTTTAAGTATATGGATTTCTTGGGTGACCCTTGAGTCGACCCTTTTGAGGACTGTGCTTTTCAGCCGATACGGTACCAACCCGACTTTGTATTAAAGACACAAACATATATATATATTTACTATATACCAGTAATTTCAAATATATGCAATAACAAAAACACAACAATGAGAAATCAACAGCCATAAGTACTCGGAGTAATTAGTAAATCAGCTTGTGTATTATTACATAGATGGCTTCGGTATAGATTTTCTAGAATGTATATTGCATTAATCCCGGGAGTAAACCCTTCCCTTAATCTCCCGGAGAATCTCTCCTTTGTTAATTAGTATGCTCAACCCTCAGATGGGAAAAACACCCCCTTCACCGCGTGCCCCTGTTACCATGGAAATCCATAACTGTAATAACGGGACACTCATACGCTCGCCATAATCCGGCACTTTCACCGGGGACGGACAGACAAACCCGGTTTTAATTATTAAGTAATAACTGAGACCGGCGCTGGTGTTATTCCATTTCATTTGTGGTTTAATTACACTTTTTTTTTTCTTCGAGGCTTTGTTGCATCAATTAGTTGATTGAATCGTCCGTGTTGTGGCTTTAGTGAAAAAGGATCTGTTGTGAAGGAGTATGTTTATCGGGAACGAAAAAAAAAAAGAGGGGAACAGGGGATGGCAGACAGAAAAAAAAAATCAATTAAATGTCAGCGTGGAGTGACGAGGAGCATTTGATATGGCTTTTAGTTTAATTGCTTGCATTTCATTAACAGTCCCATTTGTCAGGAGGATACTTCATCGCTAGGCATAATATAAATGAGGATATAGTTCTGGAAGTAAAGAAGAATCCTGGTTAACTCGCATGTTGCCGAGGATCACGGAAGGTACCGGACTAAGCAAAATGCAAGTTTCTTCCTCATTGCTAAACTACGCCCTTTGACGTGTCCTTACGGGCTGGAGTTGTTGTTTTGCAACAGAAGGAGCCTTACCTATTAATCATTTATTTCCCATTGTTTATAAAGTGCCAACTTGAGATGACAGTCTGATCGCTCAGAATTTGAATACCGGAGGCTGAAGAAGTTGGATGCAGCCAGGGGTATAACTACAAAGCGCAAGATCAGAAGTAGAAAAGATGCACAGCGCCACTCACCAATCCTTGTTAATTCTTTATTTCATCTAAGTATTCATTGGAACACAGAAAAACATTCAGCCGTTAGGCTATCTTGGTGGGCTACAGATGTTTTGCGGGAATTGCCCGCTTCCTCTGGCCAGAGGAAGCGGGTCATTCCAGTGAAACAGCTGTAGCCCTAGAAACAGCTGTAGCAACTAGAGAAAAGGGTAGCTGGAGGGTGCTGGAGTCCAATCGGTCAGAATTTGAATACCAGTGGCTGAAGAAGTTGGATGCAGCCAAAGGTGTAACTACAAAGCTCAAGATCAGAAGTAGAAATAATGCACAGTGGCACTCACCAATGCTTGTTAATTCTTTACTTCATCTAAGTATTTGAAAGTACTGGAACATATAAAAACATTTAGCTGTTAGGCTGTCTTAGTAAGCTACAGCTGTTTTGTGGGAATTACCCACTTCCACTGGCCAGAGGAAGCGGGTCATTCCAGTGAAACAGCTGTAGCCCTAGAAACAGCTGTAGCAACTAGAGAAAAGAGTAGCTGGAGAGTGCTGGAGTCCAATCGGTCGGAATTTGAATACCAGTGGCTGAAGAAGTTGGATGCAGTGAAGGGTGTAACTACAAAGCTCTAGAGCAGAAGTAGAAAAGATGCACAGTGGCACTCGCCTATGCTTGTTAATTCTTTACTTCATCTAAGTATTTGAAAGTACTGGAACATATAAAAACATTTAGCCATTAGGCTGTTTTGGTAAGCTACAACTGTTTCTGGCCAGAGGAAGCAGGTCAATGCCGTGAAACAGCTATAGCCATAGAAACAGCTGTAGCAACTAGAGATGGGAGCAGCTGGATGGTGCTGAAGTCCGATCAGTCGGAATTTGAATCTCAAGATCAGAAGTAGAAAAGATGAATAGTGACACTCACCAATGAAGTATTTAAAAGCACTGGAACATATAAAAACATTTAGCCATTAGGCTGTTTTGGTAACCTACAGCTGTTTCGCGGGAATTACCCACTTCCTCAGAAGTAGAAAAGATGAATAGTGACACTCACCAATCCTTGTTAATTCTTTATTTCATCCAAGTATTTGAAAGCACTGGAACAGATAAAAACATTCTGGCCAGAGGAAGCGGGTCATTCCCGCGAAACAGCTGTAGCCCGCCAAGACAGCCCAACGACTGAACATTTTTATCTGTTCTGCTTTCAAAAACTTGAATGAAATAAAGAATTAACAAGGATTGGTGAGTGCCACTGTGCATCTTTTCTACTTCTGATTTTGAGATTTAATTTGAGTCTGTAATTTCTTCTGCAGCAGAGGACCATTGCACTTAGGACTTCTTTTGTACCTCCAAATAAATCACTTTGCTTGCTCCACTCTGACCCCACCACCATATATTTTTGGGCTACAGAGGTGCCGGCTCGTACACTCCTTCTGACCTCCTCACAAGCATTTGCAGTGAACTGAGGTGCTGTGATGACAGAGTGAGGAGCCATTGACTTCCTGCCCTTCCACTGACTCATGTGGATGCAGACAGCCCTGTGTCTCTGACAAGAGGACACTCCCCTCAATGAGTGATGTGGCCGGTGGAGGGCCCAGTCAAAAGTTTGCTAGGGGGCCCAGTCATACCCAGCAAGGCAGTACAACGACTGACTCCAGTGCAGCAATAGCCGCCATACTGTCCATGAAGGCTAGAAATAAAGAAACCCTTGGTGTTACCGCCTTATTAATTCTCTTACCAACAGGCAAGATATAAAACTTGTAGATATGTGGACAGCAATTAGATCTCATTACCACACAATACATAATCCATCTGCTGTAACATAGTGTTCCTAACCCCCCTCCCACACAACTAACTAACTGCACATCTTGTTTTTGAGTGCCGAACTGCAACTTGATGTGCAGTTATGTGGCCGGAAGACTTAGGAATTGCACCCATGGCATCTGCAGTGGGCGCAGCTGTACTGTGTTTTAGTCAACCATACAGCAGAGATGCATATACACAGTATGGGAGACGCACAACAGAGGGGGGAAGGGGGTATATAGTATGGGGGGGGGGGAAACTACAGAGGGGGGAGGGAGGTATACAGTATGGGGGGCCATACAGCAGAGATGGATATACACAGTATGGGGGACTCACAACAGAGGAGGAAGGAGGTGTTTAGTATGGGGGAAAAACTACAAAGGGGGGAGGTATACAGTATTAGGGGGCCTTACTGCAGACGGGGGGATAAAAAAATATACATATATAAGCCCAATACTGTGTACCCAGCATTGATATCAATATGACAAATAGTGTTTAGCGAGCATAGTGTCATGTGGTGCTCAGGTTTTGGTTTAGATATTCACACTACTGTAGTGACACATGATGCCGGGAGCTACAAAACTGCTTAAACACCCATCCTAATTTTTGTTTATTTCGTTTGCACATCCCTTCATGGGACGTCCCTTTATGGGGCGAAGGTAAAGGCATGCCCAAATAATATACCATCACTTTATATAAAATGGGCATAAACAACAGCACAGTACAGTAGCGCAAATATTTAAACAGCACCCTGAGCACCATGAAGTGCTTGGTCGAGCATCGAGAACCTCCGAGCTTGATCATGCCCTATGCTCTACCAACCATTGAGCTCAACACTTGTAATCACCATTAGATAAAGTGCACGTAGTGTGTGCCTGTGAAAAACACGCCCTTGGCAAACAGCTAAAAATACAATGCTGCACGTATGCTACACCAACCGCAGCAGCTGGATTCAAGGACAGTGGTTAAACAGGATCCCACTTCAGACCCGGATGCGTGTTTCGCCTCTGCAGCTTCTTCAGGAGGTTGGGACTCCTGTCAAACAGCTGGGACTCCTAACCCTTTGACAGAAGTCCCTGCCCCTGTAGGAATCTAAATTAGTTGTTAAATCTGAATCAAATCTGATTGCTAATTTGTAATTTGAAATTTTGTGAGATTTTCTCAAGTCTACTACACAGTAGAATACCTTTGTTTGTTATAATCTAATATACAGTATAAAACTACAAACTGAGAAAACATATATGCAAGATTAGTGATTTGCCGAGGGTGCAGAAGGTGATTTGGTGATACGATGGAGAAAAGGATACATGAAGATGAGCTTAGATCTGCAATTGTTATATAGTGAACATATCCAGAAGAAATAAGTAATAACTTCATAATATGATAATAACTGAAAAGTGTAAAGTACTGCCATAATAATGCTCATCATGACACTCATGGGTCCAAGTAAAAGCATACTGCAAATAAAATAAGAGAAGAAAAATACAGGGGCAACGCTATGAAAGTCATTATCAAAGATTTTCAATAAATGTTGAGCATCTTGTCTTGTGCTTTCCTCTAAATTACCATAGATAAACATATTAATGCTTAAGTATCCTTCCAAGATGAAATGTTTTTAAAGGATGCGTCTAACATAACAAATCAGGAAAACATTGCTCTGCAACAAAACATCTAGATACGAGGCTCCATGTTTACTCCTTGTTTTCAGACCAATTGGCATCTAATGTTGTGTGGAGTTTCCAAACTTTTCAGGTTTGAAATGTTCTTTGGAACCAGAACGTTGGGCACTTGACTCCTGGAGAAGGTGGATGCAGCCCCAGGGCTGCCAGGAAAACATGGATACAGACTATGGGCTATGGCTGTGTATATGTTTTCCAGAACTCCCTAGACGCCATAGTGCAGCGTCAAACTTCTTCAGCCGCCGGGAGTCAAATGACAAATGTTCTGGTTCCGGAGAACATTGCCAAACCTCAACAGTTCGGAGACTCCACTCAACACTAGACACCAACCCCTTAAGGACAGAGCCAACTTGCATTTTTGCACCTCCGTTTTTTTCCTCCTTGTGCTTAAAAGGCCATAGCACTTGCATTTTTTCACCTAGAAACCCACATGAGCCCTTGTTTTTGCGCCTCTAATTGTACTTTGCAATGACAGGCGGAATTTTTTCATAAAGTACACTGCGAAACAAAAACAAAATTCAAGGTGTGGTGAAATTGAAAAAAAAAAACGCATTTTATTTATTTGGGAGGTATGTGTTTTTGCACCGTTCACCCTTGGATAAAACTGCCATATTACATATGTTCCTCAAGTCGCTACAATTACAACGATATGTAACATGTGTAACTTTTATTGTATCTGATAGCTTGTAAAAAATTCAAACCATTGTTAACAAATATATGTTCCATTCCCAGGCTTATAGCGCTTTTATCCTTTGGTCTATGGGGCTGTGTGAGATGTCATTTTTCATGATGTGTTCTTTCTGTCGGTACCTTGACTGCGCATATGCGACTTTTCGATCGCTTTTTATTACAATTTTTCTGGATTTGATGCGACTAAAAAATGCGCAAATTTGCACTTTGGGATTTTTTTGCGCTTACGCCGTTTACCGTGCAAGATCAGGAATGTGATTAATATTTTGAGTGATTACGCACGCGGCAATACCAAACATGTTTGTTTATTTATTTATTTTTATTTATAACATGGGAAAAGAGGGTTGATTCTGACTTTTGTTAGGGGAAGGTTTTTTTTAATTAAAAATAACACTTTTTTTCTTTTCTTTCACACTTATACTAGAAGCCCCCCTAGGGATAGGATTATTCCCCCTGGGGTTAGGGTTATTCCCCTTGGGATTAGGGTTATTCCCCCCTGGGGTTAGGGTTATTCCCCCCTGGGGTTAGGGTTATTCCCCCTGGGGGACTTCTAGTATAAGTGCACTGATCTCTCATTGAGATCTATGCTGTATAGTTATACAGCATAGATCAATGAGATAGGCACTCAATTGCTTCCGGCTGCTGCCCGGATGGTGACACGATGGTGACACGAATGTCGTGCCATACATCCCATCGGTGCTGGTTGATGCCACTCGTCTCGGCCAGCCAAAGCAGCGCTGCATTCTACTTCCACCTTCTGCAGGCTACAGCAAGCACAGATTAAGGTTCCAAGACTTTGGTGAGTATTCTTGGGGGGAAAGGGGGGCCAAGTACGATCAATTTTTGGTGGTGTTGTGGGGGATCTGGTCCTCGAAAACTATAAAAATTTCTAATGTGGCCCCATGGAAAAATGTATTGCCCAGCCCTGGTCTAGTTTGTTACAGGTGGTTATGGTCGAGGATTAGGGGGCTGGTCCAACCCCTGACCTATATAACATCCCCTTGGTCTATTCACCACTGCTGGCTATTAGTCTTTCTTGGAAGTGTGCTGAGCAAACCCTTGTGTCTAAATTCTCTGAACTGCTATACCTGGTTACCTTACTTTTGTACCTTTTTGACCTCGCTACGTGGATCCTGTTTTTGTACTGTTTTGCTCGTTTGATTTTTACCTCGGCGCATACGACTACCCTTTGTGTTTGTTTGTCTTGTCTTTGTTTAGTGTTTCATGACTGTCGCCCTGTTGCCCACAATTGTCTAGGGTTGCCCAAGGCAAGTAGTCAAGGACAGCTGGCGGGGGCAATCTCAGGGCTCACAGTCTGTGTCTGCCATATTCCTTCCTTGGCTGAACTCTACCTGTATTTGTGACAGTAAGGGCCCTATTACACGGAGCAATAATTGGCCGAATTGGCCCAATTCATCCGATTATAGAAACAACAGACAGCTGATGAAACAATCATCAGCTCTTTGTTTCTTTAGGTCCAGACCTAAGGCCTTATTCACACGTTCAGTAAAGTTGTCCGTTTTTCCGGATCACAGTTCAACAGTCTGTGTTAATTTTGCTCTAGTGCGGATTGTGATTGCGGTACAGATTACCAATAGAAGTCTATGGGATCCATGTTTTTTACGGACGTCACGGATGTCACATCCGTGATGTCCGTAAAAAAACACAGATCAAATATATGCAAACTATACTTTTCACATTTTATGGAAAAACGGATACGGAAACGGAAACGGATGCAATACAGATGCAAATACAGATGAATTTATACGGACCACGGGGTAAAAATAGCGGGAGGTTTTGCAGTCCAGAAAAATTACTGAATGTGTGAATGAGGCCTAAGCAATAGCGATGCACGGCCGACGGCTGAACAGTTAATACATAACCTGTCCATGATCCCGATGTTCTCCTGTGCCCTACGTGCGTCGCAGCGGACCTGAAGCTACAGCATGCAGTCTCAGGACACATGCAGAGCGCAGGAGAAGATCAGGAGCATTAACTGTTTGGGCAAGGTCTGCATGGACATTGCTAACGATGTCCATGCGCCCCTTGCTAAACAATTATCAGGCCATGTAATAGGCCCAGTAAATGAGCGCCGATCTATCAGATTGGCGCTCGCTTACCATACAGATCGGGCCTTTATCGGCCAGTGTAATAGTACCCCAAGTCAGCATTAGCGTCTGGATGTACTGATGGAATATCTTCATTGCTTTCTCTACTTATCCCTCCTTTCCATTGTTTATGATCCGACAGCGCCGTTGCCTCATAAATATACTGTATTTATTTCCATTTTAATACTGATGTTTAAACATGTATTGAGGTCTGCCATAAAGCGATGCTTAAATAACACGGCTATGTTTCTACTAGAGAAAGGTCATTTTCTGGTAAATATGAAAAATAAAGTCACATGTAATAGCACCTGCCGCGAAATGATAGGACTGAAATAATATGATAACAGGCTAAACTAGTGCATTTGTATATGTGGCTAATAAAAGACATGGTGGGCTATTAAAAGGAATACATTGCCGTCTGAACTTCAGATAACCCCATTTCATATTTCCTTACATTCACCCAGCAGCAGCAGCAGAGCGGATATTACTGGAGTGATTTGTTACTGGGCAAAGTCAGGGTCCAACTGGGGAGTGGAAGGCCGAGAGGCGGCTATGTGGGCCCTCTGTGAGGCTAACAATAAGGTGTTCTATGTACATGTGTGAGTCCTTTAAATTAACTGTTTGTATCTGGTTGTAGTTCACTGAGGAGAGATGAGCGTACTCGAGTCCTGTGCCCAGGGAGAATCTATGTTTTACAGAAAAAAAATAAAAAATTTTTGTTACTATTATTGGCTTATTAAAGGTAAATGCAAATTTTGGTATCTTGACTCTAAACAAAATGATTCTTTTCGTGGCATGTGAATGTTGGGTACCACAAGAATAAGGGGATATGTTCTGTAAGCCAGTGAATTCTGAGGAATACAGATCACTGGTGGGAGCAGTGGTGTAGCTACCATAAAGGCAGACCACGCCACTGCTAAGGGGCCCATGAACTAAGGAGGCCCATAGGACCCTGGCCTTTAACCTGTGAGAATTCGTGATGAACACTCACAGTTAAATGCTGGGGCACTCTGTCTGACAGGGCATGAAACCATTGGCTTTCCACCCTGCCATTTTCTCTGGTGGGTAGAGACAGCATTGCACCTCCAGCCACAAGAGCAACAACCCCCCCCCCCCCCCCCCCCCCACACACACACACACACACACATGCTCACCTGGTCCGGTGCAGTGCCCCGGCGTTCGTTCTCCCAGCTTTACAATGCACAACTCCTAGATAAGCCGCTGGCTGGGAGTCTAACGGCCCTTTTACACAACCCAAGGTGAGACAGGAAACAAGCTCCGATCAGCGGGATCAGTTTGCGGAACCATCACCACCAACAACAATGTCCCCTTCCGCAGCCATCCCTTGTAAATGTGAAGGCAAAGCATCGAGAGGCCCATTGCCTGCCGCCTTCCCCATTGTCCTCTACTGCCAGATGTAAAGCTGTCAGCAGTCTTATCCAGTCGCCTGCTGCCATACTGTTCACTGTCCCTGCTGTGCTGTACAAGTTTGCTGTGGTGAGCTTCCCCTGGTGGCTGGAAGTCGCCATACTGTACACTCTTTCCCTGCTGTGCTGTACGAGTGTGCTGTGGTGAGCTTCTCCTGGTGGCCGAAAGCCACCATACTGTACGCTCTGTCCCTGCTGTACTGTATGAGTCTGCTGTGGTAAGCTTCTCCTGGTGGTCGAAAGCCACCATACTGTACACTCTGTCCCTGCTGTACTGTATGAGTCTGTTGTGGTGAGCTTCCCCTGGTGGCCAGAAGCTGCCATACCCTACGCTGTCCCTGCTGTGCTGTACGAGTGTGCTGTGGTGAGCTCCCCCTGGTGGCCAGAAAAATAAGACTTCCCCTGAAAATAAGACCTAGTGCATGTTTGGGAGCAAAAATTATAATAAAACACTATACAAATCTTCTGATAGGTACCTGTACTGGCAGAACTGCACCCACTTTAGCAGGCAACACCTGACTAACATATTCTACAACATACAGAGTGGGACACTGCATACGCAGTCAGCTTCTATGCTAATTTGTAAGGGAACAGAAACTCTTGCTTCCTCTTAAGCAAATCTAGCCTTATACGTGTAGTACATGTTTATGTTAGAATGCATATAGATACTTATATATACCCCATTCTACTTATGGTGGTAATATATCCCAAATGCTGCCAGTCATATGTATCCCACTATATCTCAAGGTGCATCCAGTCTATAAAAAGTATATTATATTATAGTATATTATACTTTGGTACCATAGCGGTTAATTTCCCAAGGACCTGACAGCTTATGCAAATGATGTAGATGAGAGCTGTCTCCAGCCAAATAGATAGTGATGGTACCATCCAAAAAATAATCTTTAAAAATGTTGATGTGATCGGTGGCTTCTTACCGTGATGTAACTTTGTCTGACAGTGTAAATGCAAAATTAAAGCAGGAAATTGAAAGCAGAGGGAGCCAGAAGGTGTTTTCATCACTGACTCTCTTTTCTCTCTTCTCTTCAATTTTCTTCTCTTCACCTCTAGAAATGATGTGTGCTTTTTATTTATTTCAGCCTGTCTACGGGAAGCAGTCAGCCTGGATGTTTCCCTAGCGAATTTCAACGCTCGTATTTTTATCACTATGTTCTTTAAAAAAAGAAGAAGGTGCTTGTTTGAACCCGTCAAGATGGTCAAGAATAGAGTACATTATGCATTATGTCCAGAGAGTGTCCCCTCCAAAAATTATCCAAAAAAAAAATAAAAATTCTTCATAGGGAGGAACATGATCAATTTCAAAATATATAAAATCTATAAAAATGCATATGAACATGCTTGACGTATCACCTTCACCAGGGGCGCTCATAGGGGTCAGAGGATAAGTAGGTGGATGTCATTGGTCGAATATGTTTGCAATAAGACAGGAAAATGAATATTATACACAAACCATGTAATATGTTAGATGGTACATTAACTCCTTGGTGAGCCATAGTGTTGAGCGAGCACTAAAATGCTCGAATGCTTGTTACGCGCGTCCAGTATTTTTCTCTGCTCGAGAGCTCGACTCGAGTAATGATCCCCATTATAATCAATGGGAGACTCAAGAATTGTATTAAAGTATTGTATTGCCCCCCAAAAGTTATACTAATCACCAATATAACATGTTGATGTCACTTCCTGGATAACATGGTGATGCCACTTCCTGGATAACATGGTGATGTCACTTCCTGGATAACATGGTGATGTCACTTCCTGGATAACATGGTGATGTCACTTCCTGGATAAAATGGTGATGTCACTTCCTGGATAACATGTAGATGTCACTTCCTGGATAACACGGTGATGTCACGACCCAACTCCCAGAGCTGTGCGGACCGTGGCTGCTGGAGAGGATGATGGCAGAGGGAGGCTCAGTGTCCCTCCAGTGCCCTGTGTCCCTCAGTGTCCCCCTGCCATCATCCTCTCCAGCAGCCACAGCCGCACAGCTCTGGGAGTCGGGTCGTGACATCACCATGTTATCCAGGAAGTGACATCACCATGTTATCCAGGAAGTGACATCACCATGTTATCAGGGCCGTATTAACAGCTGCTGCTGCCCTAGGCACTGAACCTGAAGAAGCCCCATCTTGGGAAGCATGGGGGAGAGTGGTTTCAGAATCACGTTTTTCATGGTTTTTAACTACTAAAGGCTATGTTCACACTACGTAAAACTACGGCCGTAGTCTTGCGGTGTGTGACATAGCTTTATGTTGAATGGGATCCCGGCCGGAGCGTATACACATCATACACGCTCCAGCCGCAGAAAGACCTGTCAGTGCACACAGTGAAGCGAGCAGCTCCGGCCGCTCGCTTCACTATGGACTATGGGAAGCTCTGATGCGGGCACGCGCTAATGCTTAAGTACCGGCCGCAATGATCCGGGCACAGACCGGCCGTTCCGTGACCCGTCTGATACGCCGTGTGAACATAGCCTAAAACATAAACAAATTTCCACATTGAATCAATGATTTGAGTCGTCTGCATATTGTCTGAGGGAATTCTCACCACAGGATTGATAGGTAATAGCTCCAGGCGTCACATTTACCACTGCAATGTCCTAAACAATACCGCCTGTGTACTGTGACTGGAAAACACTGCCACTTCAGACCATAATTTGTGGGACAAGTATTACTTTTTCATGGCGCCCTTTCGGCATTTATATAATTCACTGATTAAAGCGACTCTGTACCCACAATCTGTCCCCCCCCCCCCCCCCCCAAAACCACTTGTACCTTCGGATAGCGGCTTTTAATCCAAGATCTGTCCTGGGGTCCATTCGGCAGGTGATGCAGTTATTGTCCTAAAAAACAACTTTTAAACTTGCAGCCCCGTGCCCAACGGGAGTATCTGTGCCCTAACTTTGCACCACCCCTCCATCATTCCTCCCCACCCTCTTCATCATTAGGAATGCCAGTGGAACATTTTCTCCTGTATGAACATTGCACAGGTGATTACGATCCAGACCATGTTCAGTATTCACAGCTGAGGAATAGGAGACAATCTGCCTGGAGTATTCCTAATAATGAGGAGGGCCGGAGAGGCGGTGCCGGCCTAATGCATACACAATCTAAGCCCCGGCCATTGGGCACAGGGCTGCCAGTTTAAAAGTTGTTTTTTAGGACAATAACTGCATCACCTGCCGAACGGACTCCAGGACAGATCTTGGATTAAAACCAGCTATCCGAAGGTACAAGGGGTTTGGGGGGGGGGGGTCAGATTGTGGGTACAGAGTCGCTTTAAACTTTCATTTTGTTTGAAAAAAAAAAAACTTTTACTATTTTGGCACAATAAAAAGTCATAATTAAAGGGATATTATGACCCCCTTTTCGATATGTGCAGTTTTTTTCAGCACCATTTAGAGGTTTACATGTTCACCGTTCATATCTACCGGTATAACACGTCTTTGTTATCTTTCTGGCCAAGAAATGCTTTTTATTATTGGTGGACAGTGTCATCTGGGCGGGGCTTCACTGCTGATATAGTACTCACCCCTCTGTGAGGTCATTGGAATAGGACGCTCCTACCGCAGTGCTGGGATTCCTCTTCTGTGGCGCAGACGCGGCCGGGCAGTAACATTGCAGTTTCCTATCTGCGGTAACTAAATGGGACCTAGCCAATGGTTTCCAGAGCCGCAGCTCCAGCCGACACAGATGATACAGGGCAGAAGGAAGAAAGATCCATTCTCTGTGTAGGAGCTGTGCTGCGTCATGGCGGCTCAAATGCTGTTGAAGTGAATGGAGGGGGGTTAGGAGGCGGTGCATACGCAATTTCTACGAATACTGTGCGGCGGACAGAGGGCGGAACGGGGGAGACGGAAACACCACCACACAGGCGGCGCTGGCCTAGGGCACGATCCCTCTAGGCCACGCCTCTAAGGCACGGCTCCAGCTACAATCAAGTATGATTATCGGGCACTGGAACAAACATACCACCAGCAAGGACTTATCATCAGCTACAGGAAGGTATAAGTAGTGGGGGGGGGGGCACAAAGTGGGTACAGAGTCACTTTAAATACAAATAAAAAAAGGCTAAAGACCATGATTTAGTTTCCGGATCAATTCTTACTTCCCATCCTGATTGTTGTGTTGAGTCAAAATAGAAACCTTTAGTAAATTGAATGTGACAGTGGCTGCTGAATATCGCCATTGCTTAATGGGACTTTCTCATTGCCATCATCTTCTTTTGTTTCCTATTAGTGAAAGAAGAGTTCCCAGAATTCTTAGGGGTATTCCAATCATAGCGCATTCAACTGATTTGTCTGAATTCCATAATGATGTAATGTTTATAGCCAAAGGATCCATATTCTTCTATCTGTTTATGGAAAGAGAGAATTGCAGTTCAACAAACCCCCATTTAACTCTCTGATCACCAGGACTGGATTTCTGCTAGATTTAAAGTGTAGTTTTTATGACACTCATATATATATATATATATATATATATATATATATATATATATATATATACACACTGTATATATATATTATTTTTTTAAATAGCCAATATATAGTTAATGCTTGCCTTATGTATAATTTTGTTGCTCCAGCTTCAGAAATGAATCTGTCACTAGGTTTATTCCGCCTTAAATGAGGGCAGCAGATAGTGACAGAAATGCTGAACAGATCAGTGTATTACTTACAACATTCTGTTCAGCTGTTCTCCTAATATGCAGGAGAATGGGATTTATGTGGCACCCCTGCCTCTGCCCTCCTGATGCTGACTGACAGCTCACTGACTATAAACAGCATGAATAGATAAAGGCCAATCAGTAGTTGGTGAATGAAATAAGCTGGAACTCATGAATATCCAGGACTACTGAGCACATGCACATAATGGAGAGCACTGCTTATTGTCCATATTATTCAGGAGGATAGCTCTGGATCAGCTGCACAGAACAATGTAAGTGACACATCATTCTGTTTAGCTTCTCTGTCACTAGTTTATGCTTCCCTGAGATAGGACAGTATAAACCTTTTCACTCTTTAAGCTTAACAGTTAAAAGTTAAAGGGGTACTCCAGCAAAAAAATATTTTTCTTTTAAATCAACTGGTTTCATTAAGTTATATAGATTTGTAATTTTTGGCAAAAATACAAATATGGTCAGCTCTCCAACAACACCATTCACACTAGGCAGGAGCACGTTGCTATGGCTAAAATTGCAAACACACAAAAAATGCAACAGTTCACCGCTAATGGCAAGATACAGACCCAATATAGATATGAAAATCACTAAAAGCAGCCCCCCAACTGCTTAAAAGAAGTAATTTGTTTCCATTTAAAAATCTCAAATCTTTCCATACTCATCAGCTGCTGTATGCACTGCAGGAAGTGGTGTAATCTTTCCAGTCTGACACAGTGCTCTCTGCTGCCACCTCTGTCCATGTCAGGAACTGTCCAGAGCAGGAGAGGTTTTCTATGAGGATTTTCTGCTGCTCCAGACAGTTCCTGACATGGACAGAGGTGGCAGCAGAGAGCATAGTGACAGACTGGAGAGAACACACCACTTCCTGCAGGACATACAGCAGCTCATAAGTACTGGAAGACTGGATATTTTTTAATATAACTAATTTACAATTCAATATAACTTTATTAAACCAGTTGATTTAAAAAAAAATTGCTGGAGTGCCCCTTTAAACATACAAAAAAAAAAATTCTTCATTTTTCAATATATCAACCAATGCTCCGGTATACAAACCAACACAAATAGCATGTAGAGCTATTGTTCTAGTTATGATGGTTCCGGTGCCATGGAGTAAGGGTTAAGCTGGCAGAAAATCAAGGACCATCTGCAACAGCACAGATGCATTGTGGGATTGGGTAGGAGCAGGGAAACACTCTATTACACTGCACAGGGATGTTGGAGGAAGATCTGCCGTAGTTATTACTGGGGGGAAAAATAATAAAGTGCATTAGATAGCAGGTTCTGGCAGGTTGTGTAGAAAATAGTATTCAGAAAATAACCGGCAACAAAAAATAAAAAAAAAATTTCTATCTCCTTTGAAAGAATCTTTTTTATTGAAGAACTCTTCCATAGTCCTGTCATTTCAGGACAGGAAGATTGTGCTCAGCTTTTCAATCCCCCCATGAATCTTTTCTTCTGCTTTACCACCTGCTTTCTAACATGATCTGTTTTTCCCCCCATAAATTTTCCCTTTTCACACCCAGCATAATAAACTCTTTATATTGGTTAAAATAAAATAATTTGAATGGAATTAGAGCTTGTCGGCTTGGCAGTCTCAGTGCACTGCCCCTGCCATTCACTCCGCTATTATTCTTCATAATACAACATCACTGTCTTTAGAATTATGGAGAAGAGGAACCTAATTGCATAATGTATGTCCTTGGCTTTACAAACAGATAAAAATCCGACGGTAGACGGGGACTGCTAGGAGGATTTAACCCTTTGTTCTACATAAACTGGAACAAAACAACATTTTACAGAGAGAACTCTATGGGTGTATTCAATGCACTTGCAGAAATCTTGTTTGTTACATATATATATATATATATATATATATATATATATATATATATATACAGTGGTACCTTGGTTTAAGAGCGTTTTGGTTTAAGAGCTCAAAATTGTGACTTGGAAGTCTCCCTTACCTTCCAAATCATGGCAGATCCACTTCAGGCTGGGGCTTACATCAGGGGACAGGACTGTGGAGGTAATCTCTCCATAGCTGTAACCCCTCTCTCCCCGGACAGAGAGTGCTGCATGTATGTGCCCACATCTGCCCTGCTCATTCCTTCCTGCTCCCTGCAGTCTCTGTCAGTCCTTGTGTTTCCCATCCTCTCCATTACTGTACAGTAACTTATAATATCACATATTCTGCTGTTTCTCATTGTTTGTTTCATTTGTTTTACATGTTATTCAGAATAAAAAATCATTATTTTTGGGGTGTGGAACCAATTGTCTGCATTTCTATGATTTCTTATGGGAAAATTTGCTTTGGTTTAAGAGTGGATTTGGATTACAAGCACAGTCCTGGAACGAATTATGCTCGTAATCCAAGGCACCACTGTATATATATATATATATATATATATATATATATATATATATATATATATACTATGAGAAGGTTGTTGCCTTCATATACTTATCATCTAATATGGCACACATGAGGATAATGTATCCGGATAGATTTCTTGACCTTTAGGCTTGTATTGGGAAGAGAGAACCTTGGATTCTAATCTAGAAAATACCTGTCCCATTTTTGTATATAATTGTGTCACAAATGCCCTATAGAACTCTATGAGATCATTCAGAATTCTGGATGGCTCCAGATCCATATACGAAGACGGCCTGAAATTCCGCATGTGCTGCGAGCCAGGCCAGGGTCAGCACCTGGGCAAGTGTTGTGCCTAGCCCTTTAATTGTATGCATTCCTTTTAAGGAGCACATAAAGTTAAAGAAGAAGTTCAGAGGAAATAAAAAATTTCAAACATACAAAACGAGCCCTCCCACCTCTCCCCGTACTCCCCGTCTCACCACTCCAGAACCCCTGCCGGGCTCGGGGATCCTATGCTCCAGCAACCTCACAACTTGGATGATTGACCACTCAGCCAGTCAATGACTGGGACGGGACTCCGCTCCAGTCACTGATTGGCTCAGCATGCAATCAACTAGCTAGGTCGGTCCGACATCAGAACTTGAGGGAAAATGAGTTCCAGTGTATTTGGAGCCTGTGATGTAGCGTCTCAGAGATATGAGGAGAGGTAAGCTATAGTATTTTATTATGTTCCCTCTGCTTCTGCTTGCTTGCAAATTCTTAGGCTTTCTCTAGGCTTCTCTTTGGAATGCGGTGCTGTGTTTGACAGGGTTAGGAGCCATTGGCTCCCGGCCCTGTCAATCCCTCTTTGGCTAGAGGCCGGTGTTGCAATGCCAGAAGGGAGAGGGAGAAGCTGGAGGTAGGCACCACTGTAACCATGTAGCAGGTGACTATGGTTTTTTCTCCTGAGCAGTTGGGAAATACTGATGTTTTCCTACTGAAGCCTTCCTGATCAGCATTTACTGACCGTAAAAACTATGTGAATGGGGCATTTTTTTTTTTTTTATTAACTGGTGTCAGAAAGTTACACAGATTTGTAAATTACTTCTGGTTAAAAAAAAAAATTCTCCATTTTTCCAGTACGTATCACCTGCTGTGTGTCCTGCAGGAAGTGGTGTATTCTCTCCAGTGTGACAAAGTGCTCTCTGCTGCCACCTCTGTCCACGTCAGGAGCTGTCCAGAGCAGGAGAGGTTTTCTTCTGAGGTGGCAGCAGAGATCACTGTGTCACACTGGAAAGAATACACCACTTCATGCGGGACATACAGCAGCTGATACATACTGGAAGACTGGAGATTTTTAAATAGAAGTAAATTACAAATCTATATAACTTTCTGACACCAGTTGATTTGGAAGAAAAAAAAAAGTTTAACTGGAGTACCCCTTTAATATCTTAAAGAGGACCTGTCACCCCCCCCCCCCCCCCCCCCCCCGTGCCGGGGTGACAGGCTCCCGACCCCCAGCTAGATCCCCTTATACAGACCTCATCTGGCCGAGTCCTGCTCCCGGAGCCGGTCCCAGGACGGAGATATCCCGGTCAGAAGCCAGATATCGGCCCCAGATATCTCCGTCCCGGCAGAACTCGGCCAGATGAGGTCTGTATAAGGGGATCTAGCTGGGGGTCGGGAGCCTGTCACCCCGGCACGGGGGGTGACAGGTCTCCTTTAAACTATTTACAATAGTGATCCCATATGGCTACACTATGTGCAAGTCAAAGGAGATCATGATAGTCTTCTCAGCCTGACAGAGGGTAAGCTTGTACAACAGACTAATCAATGCTTTTATAACATTAAGATTTTTGTAATTTAATCATCGCTTGTAGAGAGACTGTGTCTGGCCGGGCATTCCACCTGTGCGGACTCTCCGTTCACAACCAATATATTCCCATGGGTCGCTCTGATCTGCAGGAACAATGAATTTCCAAACATTTCTATTTCCCACTAAACATTCTGAATAATTGATAAGAGGAAACACAACAATTTCTTTCTTTTTATCTTTTTTCTACCAAAATCAGGAGTGGGTCAAAAACAGAAAATGTGCAAATCTTTCCAATATAAGGGCGGGTTCACATTGAGGAATTCTCGCGGATAAACTCCACGGAATTCCACCGGCTGTACGCGCTCACAGACTTTCCGCCGGCTCCATAGACACCATTCTATGGGCCGGTTGATTCCGCATTCCGCCGAAAGAACTGACATGTCAGTTCTTTCGGCGAAATGCGGAATCAGCTGGCCCATAGAATGGTGTCTATGGAGCCGGCGGAAAGGCGCACGTCCGTGAGCGCTTACAGTTGACGAAATTCCGCGGAGTCTATCCGCGAGAATTCCTCAATGTGAACCCACCCTTAGGGTGGGTTCACATTACGGAATCCGCGCGGATAAGTTATGGTGGATTCCGTCGCTCGTACTCATATCTGCACGTGCTATAGACACCATTCCATTGACATGTCAATCCTTTCGGCGGACGGCGTAATCCGCCCAGCCATAGAACGGTGTCTATGGAGCGGGCGGACGTGAGCGTGTACGAGCGACGGAATCCACTGGAACTTATCCGGAACCCACCCTTCTTTTGCCCTGTCAGATCCACTCCTGATTTTGGTTGATAAAATACCGATCAAAAGACTGACGGAAATATTATGTGTGAACATAGCCTGGTACAGGGAATGGGCTTTGTTACTTTTTGGGTGTGGTAATACTCTGCTACATAAAAGAAACACGTAATAAGAAATAAGTGATCTGTGTTGGATGGAGATGTCGAACTGTTTAGGTTTCGGCAACATTCTCTGAACTTGAACGCTTCCCATATGACAGCCCTAGGGAGTCCTGGAAAACATAGATACAGCCTATGGCTACATGGCTCTTTTAGGACGGCCATCATTTTGAGGATAAATAATAACCCTTATCTCATAATGACGCCTGTTATTGTACGAATAGTGGTCGTTATTTGCCCTCAAAAGACCCCATCAAACGGCCAAAGAAAGAGAGGTCATATCCATGTATTCCAGGACTCTCTAGGGCTGCATCTAACTGATGGGGAGTCAAATGCTAAGCGTTCAGGTTCAGAGGACGTTGGGAAACTCAAACAGTTCGCCATCTCCGATTATTACTCCGCCCAACATTACCGATGATCACTTACATGCTGAGTGAGTCCCAAGTTATTGGGACTATTCCAAATAAGTCAGCAACACAGGAAAATAATTGGTGCAGTGCACGCCTCACCAAGACTGGACCCGGTCCATGTAGAACAATCCAAGGGACAAGACAGCACTTTGTGAGAAGTAGGACGTTTCCGCTGCAAAAGAACGAAAACGTTGCATCAGGGTAAATCATGATCCGAATCTACACCTGCTGGAACCAGATGTAAATTTGGTACACAGGGCGCAGGTTTGGGCACCCGGACGAATCCATCCGGGGAAAAGGGGACAGGTCCTGATTTAAGACCAGCGTACGAGTACACCGGTCTTGATATATCCCCCTTAAAGTGTCACTGTCATCATGGACAATTTTTGACATGTCATAGCAACAGCACCCAAATTATTAGAATCTTCAAAAATGTAAGTATTGAAGCATATATACAACGTTTCAGCTTGCAATGAGCCTTAGTCAAGGGTTTCCCAGTGTGCATTCCTAACCCTGCTCCCCGAAGGGATTGACCGGTGCTGTTGAACCTTACCTTTTCCTTGACTTCATTTCATAGAGATACGTCAAAAGTTTTGATCGATCCGGGTGTGAGTATTCACACCTGTACCGATTGTCAGAACGAGGGGGAGAGGATCGGCAGCACATCGCCCCAGTGCCCAAATATCTCTTCCCCTTGGTGGCATACCAGCTTCAGAATGAAGTCTGCTCCTGGCATGTCAACGAGGGGAGGAGATATAAGTGCACTGGGGGCACCGGGCCTAAAACAGTACAAATCTTTACAGTACCGTGAAGTTTTAAACTGTTCCGGAGCTCCCGGCATCATAATGATACATAATGCCGGAGGTTCTGCTAATCTGTTCCGTTGCGTACCATCCAGATATCAGGTTCATGGAACGTGTGCATGAGGTCTAAGGGTCCTATTCCACGGGCCGAGCAGGGCCCAATCAACGATGTAAACGAGCGCCGAAGTGCTAGATCGGCTCTCGTTTAATGGGCCTATTCCACGGCCCGACAATCGTTAGCGAGGGCTGCAGGGACATCATTACCGATGTCCTTGCAGCCCTTGTTTCATACATTACCTGTCCAGTCTGACAGCTCAGACAGGCCGCTCCGAAGCTGATGCTGCCGTGCGGGACCGGGAGAAGGAGAAGACCTGCAGACTGGACAGGTAATGTATGATGTTTTGTGATATTGTCGGTCCACGTAGCGATGCGCGGGTGGCGAACGATGATTTTAGGTTTGAACCTAAATGATCGATCAGCCGATGACACGATCATCGGCTGATCGTTCTCTCTATTCCACGGAGCGATAATCGGCCAAATCGGACCGATTCGGGCCAAATATCGCTCCGTGGAATAGGCCCCTTAGTCTCCATCTAGTCTAGTTCATATCTACTGATTTACATTGCTTTTATAACTAATATTACCCTCTATATGTATGTAGCAAACATTTATTCATTCCCTGGACTTAGATGAAGAAGAGTGGCCAAAAAATCGGCACACCGGGCTCAGTTCCCCGGCAATGCTAGAAGTTTCCAGTAATTTAGAAACAACTTCTCGCTCCCTACTACACCGTCTTATTTGTGTAGCAGAAACTTCCAGTAAAATTATAGTCCAGACACTCTCCATATTGCTTGCACCCAGTAATCACGGAAATGTAGTGCTCTAGTGCACAATGCGGCTAGTGCCTCCCGTAATACAACACAATTTGCATCCGAGACCCCATTATCACTCACTAAATCACAGGCACAACTCAAGATAACATAAATCCAATCTAAGACGGTGTTTAACACTTCTCCCGTCGGCTCTTTCATACCAGTATTTAGAAGTAATTTGTCACCATCACTGGAGTGGATTATCTGATGATCGGTACACAGGCAGTTGCAATTGTGCAATTACTCCTCTGCCATTTGAAAAACATGTAATAGCCCTGGGTTATAATCACTGATCAAGCTCTCTCATGGGTGAGCGGATTAATCGTACCGAACCGATTTTCATTGTGCATATTGGGATTGCCTGGATATAGCTTAAATATATCAAGGATTAAAACTGATCACTACAGAGAGGATTGCCAGTGGAAAAGTAAAGGAATGAGCAATAAGGTTCCTATTTTGATTCCCTTTCTGTTACGGATGCATTAAACTTCATCCTGATTCTTCGTGTTTCATGAACTGATTTTAATGTTTCGCCTTGCCTTAAAATAAATAATGGCGGATGCTCGTCTTTTAGAGAAAAAAATTAAAATAAAGAAAATAAAGGGAAAAAAAAAATATATATATATATATATATATATATATATAATTCGTTTCGGGACCGCGCTTGTAATCCAAATCCACTCTTAATCCAAAGCAAATTTTTCCATAAGAAATCATTGAAATGCAGACAAATAGTTCCACACCCCATAAATAATGATTTGTTTTTTTTGTAGTAACAAATGAAACAAACATTTAGAAATCTGGATATGTCATATTATAAGTTACTGTACAGTGTAGCAATCAGCATGTGGAGTATTGTATAGTAAGCGCATAAATCTGAAAATACAGCCGCAGTGTGTATAGCTGAGTGTGAGTGCAGGCACATTATAGCTGCAGTATGTATAGCTGAGTGTAAGTGCAGGCACATTATAGCAGGAATGGAGAGGATGGGAATCACAAGGGCTGACAGAGACTGCAGGGAGCATGACGGAAGGATCAGGGTATAGGGTGAGCACAGTATAGCAGCACTCTCTGTTCAGGGAGAGAGGGGTTACAGCTAGGAAGAGATTACCTTCACAGTCCTGTCCCCTGTGTAAGCCCCAGCCTGAAGTTGATCTGCTATGATTTGGAAGGTGAGGGAGACTTCCTGGGGCAGAGTACAGGGCTGTAGACCCCGCTATGCAGACCATACCCCTCCTCCACTTGCGCTCTCACCTGGTGCAGGTAGCTCTTACACCAAAGCAATGCTCTTAGACCAAGTTACAATTTTGAAAAACTGTGAACTCTTCTTGCAAAGCGGCGCTTATGAATACAGTCTCCCCCGCTCCCAGCATCTAATTACAGATGCTGTCCGGGTGCGGGGGGGACTCCAGTACATGCATTCCACGTCCATGATCCATCAGGATCACGGAACGTGGGAATGCAGCCTAAGGCTGCCTGGAAAACATGGATACAGCGATAGGCCATAGGCTATATCCATGTTTTCCATTATTTCCTAGGGCTGCATCCAACGTCTTCAACCACCGGTGATCACATAGCATATGCTCGGGTTCGGACTTACCCAAACTCGTTCAAGGTTGGCTCATCTCTAATGCAGATCGTGCATACACAGGGCCTAAAAGAAATTTTAGGTAATATAAACTAATCTAGTTCTTTTGCCATTGAGTTCAAATCTCTCGCTATTGGGTAGTTTGGGCTTGTTAGGTTGCTTTCATACTGTTTTAAAGAAGCAGTTCTGTTTTAGTTTTTTTTCGGCCCCTCGGTTAGCCGCTGTCATGTATACTTACAGAAGATGATCGGTGTCCTGTTCCCGTAGGTTAGTTTCCGTCCCGCGGTGCCGTTCAAATCGGGCGCGCTCACTTCTGCTGGCGCTGTGACTCCTCTTCTCAGCCTTGTAATTTGAAAGCTGGAAGTCAGGCGCACTGGCGGAACTACCGCCGTAGCAGCCATAGCGGCTGCTACGGGGCCCCGCCGCATCAGGGGGCCCGTGACGCGGGTCCCGTGCTCCTCCTGACCCGGCGACTCCTTTCCCCAACCACAGGGAAAAGGAGTCACTGGGCCAGGAGGAGCGCGGGACCGACCGACAGCGCTCCTGTCAGTCCCCCGTCTGATGCGCGGCTGCCGGGGGTGTCGCGTCCTATCCCCGGCAGCGCGCGTATCATAGAGCTCTCTGTGTGCCGGAAGTCGCGGCCGCAGCACAAGCCCACAGAGAGCTCTATGATACTCGCGCTGCCGGGGATAGGACGCGACACCCCCGGCAGCCGCGCATCAGACGGGGGACTGACAGGAAAAAGGCTCGACGGGGGAGCGCGTTGTAAGGTGAGTTTTTTTGTTTTTTTTAAACCTGCTTTCCGGGGGGGGGGGGGGGAGAGAGAAGGGGGATGGGGAGAAGAGGGCATCTATAAGGGGGATGGGGAGAGGGGGACATCTGTAAGGGAGGGAGAAGGGGGACATCTATAAGGGAGGGGGAGAGGGGGACATCTATAAGGGAGGGGGGAGAGGGGGTCATCTATAAGGAAGGGGGGGAGAGGGGGACATCTATAAGGGGGATGGGGAGAGGGGGACATCTATAAGGGAGGGAGAAGGGGGACATCTATAAGGGAGGGGGAGAGGGGGACATCTATAAGGAAGGGGGGGGAGAGGGGGTCATCTATAAGGAAGGGGGGGAGAAGAGGGCATCTATAAGGGAGGGGGGAGAGAGGGCCATCTATAAGAGAGGGGGGGAGAGGGGGACATCTATAAGGGAGGGGGGAGAGAGGGCCATCTATAAGAGAGGGGGGGAAAGGGGGACATCTATAAGGAAGGGGGGGATAGGAGGACATCTATAAGGGGGATGGGGAGAGGGGGACATCTATAAGGGAGGGAGAAGGGGGACATCTATAAGGGAGGGGGAGAGGGGGACATCTATAAGGAAGGGGGGGGGAGAGGGGGTCATCTATAAGGAAGGGGGGGAGAAGAGGGCATCTATAAGGGAGGGGGGAGAGAGGGCCATCTATAAGAGAGGGGGGGAAAGGGGGACATCTATAAGGGAGGGGGAGAAGAGGGCATCTATAAGGGAGGGGGGAGAGAGGGCATCTATAAGGAAGGGGGGGAGAGGGGGACATCTATAAGGGAGGGGGGAGAGGAGGGCATCTATAAGGAAGGGGGGGATAGGAGGGCATCTATAAGGAAGGGGGGGAGAGGGGGACATCTATAAGGGAGGGGGGGGGAGAGGGGGACACCTATAAGGAAGGGGGGGGACATCTATAAGGAAGGGGGGGAGAGGGGCACATCTATAAGGGAGGGAGAAGGGGGCATCTATAAGGGAGGGGGGGAGGAGGGCATCTATAAGGAAGGGGGGGAGAGGAGGGCATCTATAAGGAAGGGGGGGAGAGGGGGACATCTATAAGGGAGGGGGGAGAGGAGGGCATCTATAAGGAAGGGGGGGAGAGGGGGACATCTATAAGGAAGGGGGGGAGAGGAGGGCATCTATAAGGAAGGGGGGGAGAGGAGGGCATCTATAAGGAAGGGGGGGAGAGGAGGGCATCTATAAGGGGGATGGGGAGAAGAGGGCATCTATAAGGAAGGGGGGAGAGGGAGACATCTATAAGGAAGGGGGGAGAGGGAGACATCTATAAGGAAGGGGGGAGAAGAGGGCATCTATAAGGGAGGGGGGAGAGGGGGACATCTATAAGGGAGGGGGGAGAGGAGGGCATCTATAAGGAAGGGGGGGATAGGAGGGCATCTATAAGGAAG
Organism: Dendropsophus ebraccatus; assembly: GCF_027789765.1. Taxonomy (NCBI): domain Eukaryota; kingdom Metazoa; phylum Chordata; class Amphibia; order Anura; family Hylidae; genus Dendropsophus; species Dendropsophus ebraccatus. The sequence continues at coordinate 11,804,707 of NC_091467.1, forward strand.
GGGGGGAGAGGGGGACATCTATAAGGGAGGGAGAAGGGGGCATCTATAAGGGAGGGGGGAGAGGAGGGCATCTATAAGGGAGGGGGGAGAGAGGGCCATCTATAAGGAAGGGGGGGGAGAGGTGGGCATCTATAAGGGAGGGAGAAGGGGGCATCTATAAGGTAGGGGGGAGAGGAGGGCATCTATAAGGGAGGGGGACATCTATAAGGAAGGGGGGGAGAGGGGGACATCTATAAGGAAGGGGGGGAGAGGGACATCTATAAGGGGGGGCAACATAGGGGGAGAGGGGGCCATCTATAAGGGGACAACATAGGGGAGAGGAGCACAACATAGGGGAGAGGGATATTATAAAGGGACAACATTGGGGGAGAGGGGAACATCTATAAAGGGACAATATAGGGGGAGAAGGGGCCATCTATAGGGGGGCAACATAGGGGACCATCTATTAGGGGACAACATGGGGGGCATCTATAAGGGGGACAGCATGGGGGGCTTCTATAAGGGGGACAGCATGGGGGGCTTCTATAAGGGGGGCAACATAAGGGGGCTATTTATAAGGAGGGGCGACAGAGAGGAGGGCCATATAATAAAATGGGATCACATAGAGTCAGCCTTCCCACTAAATGAGGGTGTAAAGGGGCCAATGCAGATGTGCAGTATAGAGAGATGAGGATGGTGCCAGTGTGAGGAGACTAATATGTTTTTCTGGCAGATTCTGTGGATTTGTGGCTCGGAGAAGGAGATGGAGAAGAAAATGAAAAGGGAAGAACTCCGATCAGAGAAGACGTCCCCTGTAAGTCACCTGATATAACTGTACTGTAATTTATATGGTGTACAGGACCTGTGTAGAGCTGAGTGTGTTGATGGCGGAGTGGTCGATCGAGAGGGGGCGGGCGGGGGGGGGGGGGGGCCCCAATCAAAAGTTTGCTATGGGGCCCAGCCATTTCTAGTTACGCCCCTGGTCAGGCGTTTCCATAGCGAATGCATGGAAGCAAGTGACTTCCGGCGTATAATCACTGGTCAGAGAAGAGGACTCGCAGCAGCCGGCGGAAGTGAGCGCGCCCAATTTGAACGGCACCGCGGGACGGGAACTGACCTACAGGAACGGGACACCGATCATCTTCTGTAAGTATACATGACAGTGGCTACCCGGGGGGTCGAAAAGAAAAAAAACTGAACTGCTTCTTTAAGCTGTGTTCTGCAAGCTCTGGGATGGATCCTGCAGCATGTGTTAGTTTTATAGACCCCTACTTTAGTGTGCCATGCTGATCTCTGTTCAGGATATATCTATCAGAGTTTTCCAATGGAATAGCACCAACCTTTATGTTATTCTATTGAGCTGGATCCCATGAAAATGTATTCCACACATTATGCTTTTTCTACCATGTGACTTGATCTATCATGTGTACCATACATATGATGGATGCTGAAAATACACGTTGGGAATTTTTCCTTGCATATACGTCTGGTGGCAGCAATGTGGGTAAACAGCAAGTAAACAATCTGATCTTATCTGAACACCTACCTACTCTTTGTGCTCTGATGATTGATTTATCTGCCACATCCGTCTCTTCCCTGCTGACTTCCCTCTGGCCACTTCACAGTTAACCTCTGTTTTGCCTAGGTGATTGACATCTTCTTATTTCACTCACTCTTGCTGGATTCTGGACCTCTGTTCTAATCACCGGACCCCTGACCTCCTATATATACTTCCTTAATCTGTTCACCCTTTGCCGGTTATTAGTCTTCCTTGTAAAGCATGCTAGCGTATCTCCTATTCTCTCTGCTATTTTTTGTTTCCGGACTTTGGCTCATCCTGACCTCAGCTCTATTAACTGACTATTCTCTTGTATTCTGTTTTTGTATCTTGCTGCCTGTTTGGTTTTGTCCCCGACCTGTAGACTATTCCTTGTATGTAAGTCTGTAAGTATGTAATGTCTGTGTTTTGTGTATCACCTTATTGCAAGTAGGGACCACCTCATGGTTGTCCGCAGTCCCCTAGGATTGTTGAGGCAAGTAGGCAGGGTCAGCTGGTGGGACCAGATTAGGGCTCACTGCCTGTGTTCTCCTTCACCCCCTACCCTACCTATAGTCGTGACATACAGGTTGTCTAATAATAGGTGGACAGTACGTGTAATAGGGTTATAAAGGGGGAGATGGTGTAAAGTGAAACTGGCTCAGTTGCCCCTAGCAACCAATCAGATTCCACCTTTCCTTCATTTTCCAAAGAGTCTGTGAGGAATAAAAAGTGGAATCTGATTGGTTGCTAGGGGCAACTGAGCCAGTTTCACTTTACACCATGTTCTATAAATCTCCCCCTTCATAACCCTGTTAAACATACTGTCCACCTACTTTTGGACTACCCTGTACATAAATATAACCTACCCCGACCCCCGACCCTTGGCAGACGGCACCAGGGCGCTCACCTTGATAAATCAGTGATATGCATGGCCCCAATGATGATGTTTACAGCCCATCGCTGTCCGCCATGGTAAATAACCTACCCAATCCTCGAATTCGGATGGTCACATACTATGAATCTGTCTATATATCTTTCATCCTAGCAATGACACAAATCTACAGATTTACCTTTTAAACCTTTATGAACTATTCATGAACGCGGGAGCCTGGTTTTATGAGCGGTGCAATTTATGGGATATTCATGATGTTTCTAATTAACCGAATGTTCAAGTTGAAGGATTCATAAACATTTATGACTTATTCATTAAATGTCATGGCTACAGTATTTCAGGATTAGTAAGGGAGGCATTCTCTAAATGTACTTTGATCATTAACACAATGTTCTGCAACTCCTATACAAGTCCAAATTTCTGCTGCCAGGATGATTGGTTACAGTCTCTATACAGTTATGTTGCTTCTTTCTATTGAATAAAAAGCTCTGCTCTAAAAGCAGAGGTCTGGCTGGTGAGTTTACTGTATAATTATAATGTAGATAGTTTGAGAAAGTTCATAACGAATCTGGAATATTCGATATTCGTGCGCATATCTCCTGATATTCGAATATTCGATAAGCGTACGCATATCTCCTGATATTCGAATATTCGATCCCATTAAAGTCTATGGGAACAAGTATTCGATTATTGAAAAACATCTATTCGACCACTTGGAGGTCACCAAGTCCACAATGACACCTCAGAAAATGATACTAACACCACTGGATGCAACTGGGTCAGCAGGGGAAGCACCTGACACCCCAAAATCGCAGGTAATAAAGTCACAAGTCGATGTTATACAGGTGAATTACCTGGTTATAAAAGGGTGTATGAATATTTTATAGGTACAGCTGGTCGGCTGTATTATGTAGCACGTAGCACTTGGTAAACAGAGTGCCTTATTGTAGCACAGCAGCCTGCTTGTACCACCCTGTGTATTTATGTATGATGTAGCAGCAGGTAGCACTAGATGAACACACATACTACTCTTTTTTTTAGATCGAGACATCTAGCACGTATCGGCAGCACAAAGCACTTGGTCAGCAGAGTGCTTGCACTACCATTTGTAGATTTGCTACTACATATTTGAATGGAAACACCCAGTAGCCTTGTTTGCTGTCACTGAATGGAAACACCCAGTAACCTTGTTTGCTGTCAAAGAATGGGAACAGCCAGTACTCTTGTTTGCTGTCAATGAATGGAAACACCCAGTGTCCTTGTTTGCTGCAATGAATGGAAACACCCAGTAGCCTTGTATGCTGTCAATAAATGGAAACATCCAGCGACCTAGTAGGGTGTCACTGAGCGGAAACACCGAGTAACCTTGTTTGCTGTTACTGAATGCAAACATCCAGTAACCTTGTTGCTGTCAAAGAATGGGTACAGCCAGTACTCTTGTTTGCTGTTAATGAATGGAAACACCCAGTGTCCTTGTTTGCTGTCACTGAATGCAAACACCCAGTAACCTAGTTTGCTGTCCCTGAATGCAAACACTCAGTAACCTAGTTTGCTGTCACTGAATGCAAACACCCAGTAACCTAGTTTGCTGTCACTGAATGGAAACACCCAGTAACCTTGTTTGCTGTCACTGAATGCAAACACCAAGTAACCTTGTTTGCTGTCAATGAATGGAAAAACCCAGTTCTCTTGTTTGCTGTCACTGAATGCAAACACCCAGTAACCTAGTTTGCTGTCACTGAATGGAAACACCGAGTAACCTTGTTTGCTGTTACTGAATGCAAACATCCAGTAACCTTGTTTGCTGTCAATGAATGGAAAAACCCAGTTCTCTTGTTTGCTGTCACTGAATGCAAACACCCAGTAACCTAGTTTGCTGTCACTGAATGCAAACACCCACTAACCTAGTTTGCTGTCACTCGCTCATCTCTAGGTGTGAACTTAGCCAAAATGTCCCTCTTTGACCATGCAGAAAATTGTGAGGTATGCAGTCATATTACTCACCGCGACGTATCTCTCTTCGAAGCTCGGTCAGGATGTCAGGGCTTTTTAATTTTAAATCCGACCATTTTCGCTGGATTTGCCCTCTGGTCTTCTGAACATTTAGCTGTCTCCGAAGGGCACGCAGAACTTTCTGTATAATTTTTAGGGTTTTTCACACATCCCTGTCTTCAATCATAGTCCCTGTCATCAAAGAACTGGACCAGGATCTTTAATTCGGGCCTGGTGAATGGAGCAGCTCTCTCTGCCATGTTTCCTGTCTTCTGCTGTGCACACTGCAATGGTCGCATGAATGTCATGTATGCGTCGCACGAACTTCGTACGCATCGCTAGACGTACACATATCGTACGTATATACGCACACGTAACTGAGTGATGAGCAAATAGTGAGATATTCAAATATTCGATATTCGTACGAATATCCCGCGAATATTCGATCGAATATTCGATCCCATTAAAGTCTATGGGGACAAGTATTCGATTAGTGAAAAACATCTATTTGACCATTTGGAGGGTGAAACTGGAAGCTGGGGGATTTGAATGATTATCGAATATTTATGGAATATTCGCGGGATATCTCACTATTCGATCGAATATCTATTCGATCGAACAGTATTCGAACAGTAATCACTAGTAACTGACTGTTAATAGCTGGTTTATACTGCGATTTTGTGGTGTCAGATGCTTCCTCTGCTTTCCCAGTTGCATTCCAGTGGTGTTGGCATCATCTCCTGAAGTGTCATTGTGGACTTGGTGACCTCCAAGTGGTCGAATACATGTTTTTCAATAATCGAATACTTCTTCCCATAGACTTTAATGGGATTGAATATTCGAATATCAGGAGACATGCGTACGCTTATCGAATATTCAAATATCAGGAGATATGCGTACGCTTATCGAATATTCGAATATTTCACTTAGCAAGGTTCGTTTTAGGTTTGTATGAATCCGAACTTCACGAAAGTTCGCCGAATCGAACCGAACTTTTCAAAAGTTCGCTCATCCCTAGTAGAGCCCTATTGGAAAGAGTGCTTCACCCTATACCAATGGATATTCCCTAATGCCACACGCTGGTCCCCAAAAGAAGTGTTGTTGTTTATAGGCCTCAATACAATGCCACAAAGAGATAGACACCTAACGTGCATTATTTTTTATTATTGTGAAAATTGTTTTAACACAGTACTGAAAGTCCCCACAGATTCTCGCCATGACAGAAGTTATTAGTACCATTCATTCTACGTACACTTACGAGAGACTTATAGCGAAGGTCTTCATCGACGTACTGTCCGCCACATAGGAGCTGAGAATCTTGCAGATACATTGACCTCTGACTGGGGTATCTCTAATTCTATCAGACAGCACTTGGCCACCGTTACTCCACTAAACTTACTCTCTACACCCCATCTCTACAACATTGCAGATTATTAGAGAGCTTGAGTTCTATGTGAGACACCAAACTGTATAACTTGCTGACCTGTTTTATGGTTGTTTAAGTTCTCCTTTGCAATGCGCCGAGCAGTGGATTATAGACTATGAGCAAGGACTACCTAACATTTCGAAACTGCACTCCCCAACCGACTGTGCTCGGCACCCTGAGTTTTGCTGTGATTGTAATTGTCATTGTTCTTTTCTTGTTGAAAAAAGTCAATAAAAACTATTGAAACGTAAAAATCTTGCTTTGTCTTTTCCCTGCGTTGACATGGTATTGCAGTGCTTCCAGATTCAGTGAACTAAGTTCAGTTCAACTATAGATCCAAGACCCCTCTACTTCTTAGGTCAATGTTCTTTTCTTTCCAACAGTAAAGAAACTTAATGGACAACACCAGCGTTCCAAAAAAAATAATTACAAACATATATTTCATACTCACCATCCCTCCAGAGACGATCAAAAGTGTTTGATCGCAGCAAGTCTCAGTGCTGAGACCCACTTCGATCAGAAGATATAGCCAGGGAGAAGGCCACTTGCTATTTCCCACAATGTATCCTCATAGTCTATAATGAGGCTAAATAGTTGGAATTAGCGAATGGCCGGGGAGAGCAGTCAGACCCAATATGATCAATAACTTTTGACACACCTGATAAGATATACAAAGTTATTTTTGATGACAGGTACTCTTTAAAACACAGCTGTAAACCTAATGCTAAATGCTGGCCATTGATCATTAGTCAACCTAACATCTGTACAGTGCACATTGCAAGCCGCACTCCGAAATGGAAAACCTTAAAAGGTGCGAAGCCAATATTAGCTATAAAGAAACTTTCATACAATCACACATTGTAGGGAACACAGCATATAAAATTTGGGGATGTTCCATTGCACTCACAGAGACATCTTATGGCAGTATATGGAGTGAGTACCCATCCACATACAGTGTAGAGGGTTTATAAAAAAATAGCTTACATACCCATCCTCATTCCAGGGTGCTATTGTGCAAACGGAAACAAGGTGACCGTGTCACAACGTGCTTCAGTGCACACCTTGCACCTTCATCAGGTCAATCATACTGATACACAAATCACAAATAACATATGATAACATGACGCAACCTAACAAATGGAAGGGGAATGTTAACAGACAGGAACATGCAAGATCCATCCTGTGCCCACATATACATCCAGGACATCCAAGAAAACCAATCGTCTTACATATACATGTGAGTATGTTAGACTTAAAGAAGAAAGTCAGGAGGTAAAAAAGATATTGCAAAAGAGGCTAGAATATGAATGACCCAGCTTGATAAATGCCCTGGATTAATACTGCTAGTTGAGCACGGTATGTTGAGCAGGATTGCATCTGCCAGGAGGCAAGGTGAGTATCTCGCCTCAGGCAGCAGATGGCAGAGTTCTTTTTGGGGGTGGTGATGTTTGCCCTGTAATGCGGATTACATATGAGCACTATGCTGACACATTATGCTGTGAAGTAGACTACAGCACAGACTGCAGCACAGAAGGTTAGTAGGTTTGTAGTTGGTGTATGGCAGTGTAAGTGTGTCTGTAGTTAGTGTATGGCAGTGTAAGTGTGTCTGTAGTTAGTGTATGGCAGTGTAAGTGTATCTGTAGTTAATGTATGGCAGGGTAAGTGTATCTGTAGTTAGTGTATGTCAGTGTTAGTTTGTCTGCAGTCAGTGTATGGCTGTGTACATATATGTGTAATTAGTGTATGGAAGTGAGTGTGTGTCTGCAGTTAGTGTATGGAAGTGTTAGTGTGTCTGTAGTTAGTGTATGGCAGTGTAAGTGTATCTGTGGTTAGTGTATGGCAGTGTCAGTATGTCTGCAGTCAGTGCATGGCCATGTCAGTGTGTCTGCAGTTAGTGTATGGCAGTGTAAGTGTGTCTGTAGTTAGTGTATGGAGGTGTAAGTCTATCTGTAGTTAGTGTATGTCAGTGTAAGTGTTTCTGTAGTTAGTGTATGGCAGTGTAAGTGTATCTGTAGTAAGTGTATGGCAGTGTAAGTGTGTCTGTAGTTAGTGTATGGCCGTGTCAGTGTGTCTGCAGTTAGTGTATGGCAGTGTTAGTGTGTCTGTAGTTAGTGTATGGCAGTGTAAGTGTGTCTGTAGTTAGTGTATGGCAGAGTCAGTGTGTTTGTAGTTAGTGTATGGCCGTGTCAGTGTGTCTGCAGTTAGTGTATGGCAGTGTAAGTGTGTCTGTAGTTAGTGTATGGAGGTGTAAGTCTATCTGTAGTTAGTGTATGTCAGTGTAAGTGTTTCTGTAGTTAGTGTATGGCAGTGTAAGTGTATCTGTAGTAAGTGTATGGCAGTGTAAGTGTGTCTGTAGTTAGTGTATGGCAGAGTCAGTGTGTCTGTAGTTAGTGTATGGCCGTGTCAGTGTGTCTGCAGTTAGTGTATGGCAGTGTTAGTGTGTCTGTAGTTAGTGTATGGCAGTGTAAGTGTGTCTGCAGTTAGTATATGGCAGTGTATTTGTATTTGTAGTTAGTGTATGGCAGTTTAAGGACGTGAATATTTGTATATATTTGTGTAAATGTGTATAAATGTATTTGTGTCTTTGTATGTGAATATATAAGCATCTGTTTGTTTTTATTGCATGTATGGTACTGTAACTGCGAGGCTGGGTATACACCTGCATAGAAGGTTTTATGTAGTAAAATGGCAGATCTAATACTATTGCTATAATATAAAATAATAATAAATAATATATAATTTATATATAATTTGGGGGTTTTGTTTTTACATCGTTCACCGTGTGTTAAAACTGACATATTATCTATATTCATCAGGTCAGTACGATTGCAACCATACTCACTTTACATACAGTAACTTTTATTTCACTACTTAAAAATCAATACTTAGTGCTTAGTGCTCAAAATCGCTGTATTCTGACCCCTATAACCTTTATATTTTACAGTCTGTAGGACTGTGTGAGGGCTCATTTTTCCACCGAGATCTGTAGTTTTTATCATTACCACTTTTGCATATATGTGACTTTTTTTTTTTTTTTTTTTTTTAATTCTATTTTTTTCAGGGATGTGATGTGGCCAAAAAACAGCAATTTTGGAATCTTCTTTGCACCTATACCAGTTACCTTGCAATTTATATATTTTCAGCGTGGCTGGGGGGCGCTATTTGACATAGAAAAGCTAGAATGGGCCTGACCTTTGACCATAAGGGAATCTCTGCTTTTTTGCCAACCATAAAATAAGATGTACTATGGTTTCTATGGGCAGTGCTGCACCAATGTATTATTACACCAATGTTTTCCATACAATCTAATGCAATTTCATAGGTATAATTGAAAACTTCTAAAAAAAATTTGATCCACAATTCACCAAAGGAAGGATGAAACTTTCAGGGCATATTTGGTATGTAGCATAAGGATCTCTCAAGGCTGTAATAGTTATATTCGCAATATACCGATTCACTATTTCCATCAAGTGTGGTATCTGTGTATCGCTGAATTAAAGCTCATACTCGGCAAGAAGCTTTTAATAATGTCCTTGAAGTAAAGCACTACATTTTTGTAAGAAAACACGCATCAACAGTCTTCCCTTCTTCATGCAGCTGGGTCACATAAAAGGTTTCATGTTCCAGAGTTTTGAGCATTTTATTACTGGGTAGAAAATGCAAAAAATTTGCATTAACTGTATAGGTAATAAAAGTGATTGTGTATGTAAATGCAAAGATTAACCACAGATGATGGGGGCGGATGATGATTTGGGCCCAAAGTATCGTGTAGAAATAGCCTACTAGCCCTGTAAGGGAGGAAACTACTGGCAACCCCTACATGCCCCTTTTTACGAGACATTCTATGGACATATGCCGTTCAGAGCTGTTTATATATGTTTATGTGTGCCCTATGGTGTTGTACTGTGTATATGTGATGTGCTATATGTTTTAATCTAAATCATAACATCCTTAGGCTATATTTACATGCCAGTTTTATTAGGTGAAAAACAGACTTTTTTTCCCAAAAAATTTTAACAAGGATGGCCAAACATAAACGTGGTGTCCCACCGTGGGTGTTGCTATTGGTTACACCCTTCACAAATGCCTGTACAGTTTACACATGCTGTAGGAAGGAAGTCACACCGGTAGAGGAAGTGTGAAGTCTTTTGCCTTGGATTCTGTAGAGGAAGGACGCAAGCTAGGACGCTCCCTACAGCAGTTGGGACATTGAGCAGAGCACATATATTTAGACACAGTTTTTCTTCAAGCACCCTTACTTCACACTATGCAGTGTTAAGTTACTACTAGGGAGGAAAAGTCAGAGATCATCCTAACCCACGCCTTGGACAAGAGGAACACAGTGCAGGACAGTATCCACAAGGAGTAAAGGAACTGATCCGGATAGAGCAAAGTTGCCAGTTTTTCTTCACTTTAAAAACTGTGTGTGGCTATGTTGACACAATGCAGAAATGTCTGACTTTTTTTTTTGGCCGGCCATCATTTAATAGCAAATAACAGTCGTTATTTTATAATGACAGCAGGGATTATACAAAAAACGGGCATGATAAAGAAAAAAATTTCAGTGTTTTGCCATTAGAATGGATCTCCAGTAAACATATAAAAAATTAAGTGCAGAAAAAGCATATAGGTGTACTCACCAATCCCCCAATGATTGTTTGACACCTTTCCTACTTGTCTACACTGCTCCTAGTCCCATATTAAAACTTTTACAAATAATCTTAGTTTTACATAATTGCCTACGTCTCCCAGCATGCATTGCACCTCAGAAAAAACTTCCAGGTACCCGTCTTGTACTATCTGCCCACCGCTGCCTCTATCTGCTTCTGCTCAGAACAGTAAACAGAGCATCTATCTATCTAGATCAGAGAGAGAAAGGTGAAACAACAGTGTCTCCTTTCCCCTATACTGCCCAGGAGAGGCTGCTGTTTCCCTTCCCTTGGCCAAGTAAATACCCAGGTGGGTAGGGTTACAGCTTGCCTGGCAACAAAAGAGACAGAGATCATGTGATTTTAGTCACAGAAGGGAGGGAAAGGACAGAGAAGTGGAGACAAATGGATCAGGAAGTAAGGATTTTCCAAAAAAATGTCATTTTGTGTGAACATAGTCATAGGGTGGATTTTAAAATATATGTTTGGATTTTGAACTGTATCGCTTTTCCTCCCAGTGACCATTAAAAGTTGTTCTGCATGCCTAGGGCACTAATGCTATAGGCCCTGCCCCTTGGACATGGCACCACACTGCCTAAATTAAATAATTTTTATAACCAAACATTGGCCTCAGGAGACAGATTGACCCTGGATCAGGCATGGATTGAGAAGAGCTGACGGGTTGTGGGGTGGTGTCTGGGCGATACAGATTCACTTAAAGCCTAGTGGTCAAACTAATAACTGCAAGATCTCAGGATTATTTTATAGCTTTAGCTGTCCAGGCATGATGGGAATTGTAGTTTTGAGACATCTGGTGGACCCACCCATTTGACATGGCACCACACTGCCTGAATAAAAGTTTTTTTTACCCGAACATTGTCCTCAGGAGACAAATAGACCCTGGAACGGGCATGGATTGAGAAGAACTAATAAACAGTATCGGGGGTTTGGGGCAATACAGATTCCCTTTAGGCCTAGTGGTCAGACTAAAAACTGCAATATTTTATAGCTTTAGCTGTCCAGGCATGATGGGAATTGTAGTTTTGAGACATCTGGTGGACTCGCCCATTTGACACCTGTGATATAAATGGAGAAAAAAAATATCACCAAACTTCTTAAATCTGTTTTACTTAAAATCTTGATTTAAACAATAGGTAATTTTGTGATGATACATGCAGTAATAGGTTGACTTCCAAAAAGAGGAATGGGTTGTACGCGATTGAGGAACCTGGTGGCCATAGACAATCTCCCCTGGACCCCTGGACTCCTATAGAAAAGCTGAGCCAATTTACAATAACCCTTAAACACTTGGCATCTGTCCCCGGGTGGCTGGAGAAGATAGATGCAGCCCTAAGGAGTCCTGGAAAACATGGATACAGCCTATGGCTCTAGGGCTGCATTCATCTTCTCCATCCATCAAATGTTAAAGGAGAAGTCCGGCGAAATGTCTTATTAACGTATTGTATTGCCCTCTTAAAGTTATACAAATCACCAATATACACTTATTATGGGAAATGCACATAAAGTTCTTTTTTCCCTGCACTTGCTACTGCATTAAGGCTTCACTTCCTGGATAACATGGTGATGTCACTTCCTGGATAACATGGTGATGTCACTTCCTGGATAACATGGTGATGTCACTTCCTGGATAACATGGTGATGTCACTTCCTGGATAACATGGCGATGTCACTTCCTGGATAACATGGTGATGTCACACCCCGACTCCCAGAGCTGTGCAGGCTGTGGCTGCTGGAGAGGATGATGGCAGAGGGATGCTCAGTGTCCCTCCAGTGCCCTGTATCTCTCAGTGTCCCCCTGCCATCATCCTCTCCAGCAGTCACAGCCCGCACAGCTCTGGGAGTCGGGGTGTGATATCACCATGTTATCCAGGAAGTGACATCACCATGTTATCCAGAAAGTGACGTCACCATGTTATCCAGGAAGTGACATCATCGTATTTTCCAGGAAGTGACATCACCATGTTATCCAGGAAGTGACATCATCGTGTTTTCCAGGAAGTGACATCACCATGTTATCCAGGAAGTGACATCCCCATGTTATCCAGGAAGTGACATCCCCATGTTAACCAGGCAGTGACATCACCATGTTATCCAGGCAGTGACATCACCATGTTATCCAGGCAGTGACATCACCATGTTATCTAGGAAGTGACATCCCCATGTTATCCAGGAAGTGACATCACCATGTTAACCAGGAAGTGACATCACCATGTTAACCAGGAAGTGACATCTCCATGTTATCCAGGAAGTGACATCACCATGGTATCCAGGAAGTGACATCACCATTTTATCCAGGAAGTGACATCACCATGTTATCCAGGAAGTGACATCACCATGTTATCCAGGAAGTGACATCACCATGTTATCCAGGAAGTGAAGCCTTGATGCAGTAGTAAGTGAAGGGAAAAAAGCACTTTTTGTGCATTTCCCATAATAAGTGCATATTGGTGATGTGTATAACTTTAAGCTTTCAGGGTTTGGCAAACCAGAACTTACTATAAAATCGCTTATCACTACTCATAAGAGCACCACACCCTAGGAAATCCTGTGACAAAAACATGTGCATAGTGAACACACAGCGATATAAACATAAAGTGCAGACAAATGTGACAATGGCCAAAGCAACATACACTGTAAAGAAGCTGTCCTGGTGAAGTCCCATTATAAACTATAAGGAGGCGCAGTGTTATTTTAATTAAGATTACCAGGCGGTCATATCTTCTGCAAAGGGACACTGAATTGCTGTTTTAAATGAAACTCCAGAAATACGCAGTGCTCCTTAAAAATGGCTCTCCTAATGTAAGCATGTCATTGCAATTTGATGCTTTTTTTTTACTAACCTGCAATTTAAATGTAAATGCAATTTGATGCATTTTGCCATCTTGTCTCTCTCTTCTCTGCGTTGGAGTGCCACCTAGTGAACTGACCGATTCCAATATACTCTCCGATAAAAGACGTAACTGGAGATTTACCCTAGATTTCATATACAAAACAAAAAAAAGATACTTATTGGCAGGCTCTCATCTGATAGAGTGTTCTAGGGAAAGTACAGATGCAGAGTCTTTACATAACGGGTGACCCACTTGTAGTTATATAGGTTCAAGGTGGAAAAGGAAATATAATATTTTTATTATCTGGTGGAAAAAAAAATTGTTTTGATACTTAAGATGTTTAGATATTTTTTTAATATTGTACATAGAGCAAACTGTTATATAAGGAACAACATTGTAAGGGTTGATATGGAACACAAAGTCCAAATTAGCACTTAACTGTAAATAAAATCTAAATATATTTATGTCTATTGAGTATAAACAAAAATATTTTTGTTGACAGATAGATAGATAGATAGAAAGATAGATAGATAGATAGATAGATAGATAGATAGGAGATAGATAGATAGATAAATAGGAGATAGATAGATAGGAGATAGATAGATAGATAGATAGATAGATAGATAGATAGATAGATAGATAGATAGGAGATAGATAGATAGATAGGAGATAGATAGATGATAGATAGATAGATAGATAGATAGATAGATAGATAGATAGATAGGAGATAGATAGATAGATAGATAGATAGATAGGAGATAGATAGATAGATAGATAGATAGATAGATAGATAGATAGGAGGGAGATAGGAGATAGATAGATAGATAGATAGATAGATAGATAGATAGATAGATAGGAGATAGATAGATAGATAGATAGATAGATAGATAGATAGATAGATAGGAGGGAGATAGGAGATAGATAGATAGATAGATAGATAGATAGATAGATAGGAGATAGATAGATAGGAGATAGAAGATAGATAGATAGATAGATAGATAGATAGATAGATAGATAGATAGATAGGAGATAGATAGATAGATAGATAGGAGATAGATAGATAGATAGATAGATAGATAGATAGATAGATAGATAGATAGATAGGAGATAGATAGATAGATAATAGGAAATAGATAGATAAATAGATAGATAGATAGATAGATAGATAGGAGATAGATAGATAGATAGATAGATAGATAGGACATAGATAGGAGATAGATAGATAGATAGATAGATAGATAGGAGATAGATAGATAGATAGATAGATAGATAGATAGATAGATAGATATATAGGAGATAGATAGATAGATAGATAGATAGATAGATAGATAGATAGAAGATAGATAGATAGATCTATAGGGTTCGCCAATTTTCTCGGAACCCGAATAGTTGTCAAATGCCTAGCATTCGGCTTCTCAGTTCGGTATCTCCGCTCAACACTAATAGAGACCACACCAAACAGAATAATTGCAATGAACTATAATTTTATGTGCTGCTCCTCTCACGGTTATCACAGCACATCTTGCCTATAGGGGATTTTTTTTTTTTTGTTACTACTGACATTGCCTACATCCACCATAAGGTATTGGTTGGGATGGCTTACATGCACATGTAGGATTGCTTCTCTCCAAGGCCGGCTCCAGGCTTATATGGGCCCTTCGCCAAAAGAGCCAAAGCTTCTGACATCAGATGTTATTGCTGGGCACCTGTCGGTCTCCTGCGGCTTTGCATTGCAAAGGTTAAAAGCAGTGGGTGAAACCTGTAAGAATAGCTGGCATGGGTACAATACTGCAGTGCAGATTACTTTACACTTTAGGCTTTAGCCATAGCATGTGGATAAGATTTATTCAAATTTCTTTTACTGTAATGCCACTATAGATTACAGTGAGTTAGTTGGTGGCAAATCCACTATTCTAAGACCAGTATTACCAATAATACAGCGGACAAGTTGTAAGACGGCCCCATGACTACTGCCATTACCACCATACTGTTACTGACCAAATCCAGTATACCAAAACCAGTATTGCCAATAATTCCAATATACAAGGGATAAATATTACCACCACCATGACCACTGCCATTACCACCATACTGTTACTCAACAAAATTATACTAAGACCAATAGCCCCTATACAGTGACTATAAATTGGTAGATAGCAGTTATATATAGGCACACATCCAGTGACTACAAGTGATGGCTTCACTGATTGGAGTTATTCTCTTTTCTTTTTCTTTTATATATGGCCCGAGCCATGACTTTTCTCTCAATAATCTTACAAAGAAACATTTTAGGTTCCTTGCTCCAGCACATATAGTAGTTAGGCTTCCTCTGTGCCCCCATATAGCATTAAGGCCTCTCTGTGCCACTACATAGTAGTTAGGTGTCCTCTGTGCCCCCCATATAGTATTAAGGCCTCTCTGTGCCACTTCGTAGTAATTAAGTGTCCTCTGTGCCCCCCATATAGTATTAAGGCCTTTCTGTGCTACTACATAGTAGTTAGGTGTCCTCTGTGCCCTCCATATAGTATTAAGGCCTCTCTGTGCCACTACATAGTAGTTAGGTGTCCTCTGTGCCCCCATATAGTATTAAGGCCTCTCTGTGCCACTACATATTAGTTGGGCATCCTCTGTGCCCCCCATATAGTATTAAGGCCACTCTGTGCCACTACATATTAGTTGGGCATCCTCTGTGCCCCCCATATAGCATTAAGGCCTCTCTGTGCCACTACATAGTAGTTAGGTGTCCTCTGTGCCCCCCATATAGTATTAAGGCCTCTCTGTGCCACTTCATAGTAATTAAGTGTCCTCTGTGCCCCCCATATAGTATTAAGGCCTTTCTGTGCTACTACATAGTAGTTAGGTGTCCTCTGTGCCCTCCATATAGTATTAAGGCCTCTCTATGCTACTACATAGTAGTTAGGCATCCTCTGTGCCCCCATATAGTATTAAGGCCTCTCTGTGCCACTACATATTAGTTGGGCATCCTCTGTGCCCCCCATATAGTATTAAGGCCACTCTGTGCCACTACAGTAGTTAGGCACCTCTGTGCCCCAGTTAAAAAAAATGAAACAGCGCTCCACAGTGTAGATAAATCCTAATAAAATGTGAATTTAAAAACAATGAACATCCTCACAAAATTTTAAATGAAGCTTACAATAAAACCAAGACAAGTACGCAGGAGGATTCTCTAAGAAAAATACAAGAGAACAATAAAAGGAAAGGAGGGTCAATGCTAGACAGATAAGTTTGGCTACAATTTTATTGAAGAATCTGACTGTGGAGTGAAGGAGATTAGAAGAATTGTGGAAAAACACTGGCCGATTATTGATAGTGACCCGTAGAGACCTGAAGAATGTAATTAGTACTAACCAATGTATTACTTTCAGGAGAACTAGGACTCTTTCTAGCTCCCAGTCGTCTCATCACCTTAGATCGCATGATTACAGATGTCTGTTTGGGTTTTTATATGCCGGTTTGATACATTTCGCCCAGTGTGTCTAAACTCTTTTAATGAAATATACCATATTTTCCGGTGTATAAGACGACTTTTTAATCCCGAAAAATCTTCTTAGAAGTTGGGGGTCGTCTTATACACCGGGTATGGTATCCTTATACGGTGGGGGAGTTAAAAAATGGACCCATCCCCACTGTGTGGGGTGACAACTACAAAAAAAAAACTGTTAACTCACTTGGGGCCCGTTCTCGACCTCCGCGCGCCTCCTGTCCTGTTCCCGGCGCAGGGAAGTACCCGAAGCCTCTGTCATTCTTCTGAAGCTCTTCCGGCAGCCGTGCATTTCCGAGCTTCTCCGATGAGACGTTTGGCTGCTCGGCGGAGCTTCAGGGATCCCCGGCGCAGTCAGTGTACGTCACACTGCCTGCGCCAGGAACGGGCCCCAGTTGAGTTAACTGTTTTTTTTTCTTATTTAGCTGCACTCAACCCCTGAATGACCTGACCGCAGGGGTTAACATTTTCCGGCGTATAAGGCGAACCCCTGACAATCTTCTTTAGAGTCAGGGGTCGTCTTATACGCCCAGTCGCCTTATACACCAGAAAATACGGTAATAGTGTCTCCGGTGGATTAAAACTTTAGACTATAGAGAGTATAGCAGAGCATAAACCAAACTGATTCTGAGACAAACTCCTCTCGGGAGTGAAAGCCTGATCAGCCAATCACTGACTAAGACAGGAGAGTGCCACGGCCAGTGATTGGCTGAGCGAGCTGTCACTCCCAAGACAAGTTTGTAGTTTGTAGGCAGTGGGGGGACACCAGCGACACCACAACAAGATAGCGGGGGAGCGCCGACAGGTAAGGATAGGCTCTCTATCAAAGACTTTGCTGAAATCCAGATGGGCAATATCCATGGCGCCACCTTCATCCAGCACTTTTGTGACATAATCAAAGAAATCAATGAGATTAGTCTGACATGATCGGCCCTATATAATAATGTGATGATATCTATCCCTTGTATACTGCTATTACTTAGTAGCCATATTACTATTAATTAGTCATTTTACATTTATTCCCTAGAGTAGTGCTGGCAAACTTTTTAGAGACCAACCCAAAACCCACTAAAACCGACAGATTTTATTTATTTTTTTTAATAAAATGGTGATCGAGGGGTATGGGGGTGTTCCTATTTTAATAAAAAAATTATCACTGCTATCTTTTTTTTTATTGCTCTTTTTACAAGCTTAGTACTGGAAGCTTAGTGTTAGGATGGGTTCACACTGAGGAATTCTCAAGGAATCGTAGAGGAAAGTTTTCTGCTTGAAATTTATCAGTTCTTTCAGCGGAAGGCGGAATCCTCACGATTTCTATGGTTTCTATGGACCCGATGGATATGCGTGCCGCCGTTAAAGGGTACGAGTGACAGAATCTGCCGGAATTTATCTGTGCGGATTACGTAGTGTGAACCCACCCAAAGAATTGACGCGTCAATTCTTTGGGCGGAAAGCTGATACGTGGCAGAAAATTCTGCTTGGAAATTCTGCAGTGTGAACAACAGGACAGAAATCCCATTGAACACAATGGGACATTGCTCTGTACATATTTTACGGGAGGAATTTCAAGCTGAAATAGGAGCGGATTCCTCTTCAATTCCTCGCCTATTCCTCAGTGTGAACCCACCCATAGTCCGTAAAACAGCTATCACTTACCCCAAATTATTACCCCAGTACACACTGCCACTGGGGTGCTGGGAAGAGCGGGGTACCAGCAGACTCGAAGCATCACAAAAATGGCGCTCTAGGTCTGAGGTGGTAGTAGACTGGTTTTATTAGGTTGGGAGGTGCCAAAATAAATGGCCCTTCCCTTCCCACTACTAGGTCTTACTCGCTTACAGACTTTTATAGCCTCAGCTTCATAATGGACGCCATCAGATGGTTGTCACTACTAAAGTCTATAAACTAAGGTGTTCTGCTCCTCTACTATCTGGCCCCAAAAGTGTTAAATAGTGATGCTGTGCAGGGGTGCACAGATTGATGTGTCTAACCTTAGAAGATTTAGGGCTCATGCACACTGAGCAATAGACAAGGAATTGAAGAGGAAAGATTTCTTCTTGAAAATCCTCTTCTAGGGTAGGTTTACACTACAAAATCCGCACGGATAAGGTCCTGTGGATTCTGTCGCTTGTACCTACTCACGGCGGCGCGCATCTCCTGCTGTCCCATAGACACCATTCTATGGACGGGCGAATTTCGCCATCCACCGAAAGAAATTACATGACAATTCTTTCAGCGGACGGTGGAATCCTCCCGCCCTTAGAATTGAGTCTATGGGACGGGCGGAGACGCGCGCCACCTTGAGCGGGTACGAGCAACTGAATCTGCCAGGAATTATCGGCGCGGATTCCTTAGTGTGAACCCACCCAAAGAAGTTACATGTCACCTCTTTGGGCAGAAATCGGATCCGCAAATGGAAAATTACGAATGGAAATTCCGCTGTGTGAAAAGCACAGCGCAAAGCCCATTGAAAACAATTGAAAAAAGCTTTTCTCAATTTAAACGGGCAAATTTTCAAGCGGAATCCGCTCGAAAATCCGCCTCTTTTGCTCAGTGTGCAAGGGCCCTAAGGCAGTGGTGCACATCACCACTTAACTCTTATCTGGTTAAGCAGGAGGCATACAATGTATACCTCTTGCTGAGTCCAGCCCAGAGCCTGCTCAGAAGCAGAAACTTTCTGCTCTTGAGAGGGAATCCCCGTTCAGAGTAGGGACTTCAATCATTATGATGGGAGTCAGGGCTTCCCCTCAGTACACAGTGGTGCTTTGTGCACTGTTGTGTACTGCACAGCCCTAGGAGGTAAGAGGTGATGCTAGGCACATACCTGCACTGACATCATCGCACCTGCATCGGGTCACTGTAAATGTACATACACCTGAAAGAAAGCACTTGCTCACCAGGGAATCTGAGAAAGCTGTCCTGGATTCCCCCATTAGCAAGCTGCCCATGGCACATGTTCCAGCAGAGAGGGCTCTGAGTGCCATGCATGCCATAGCTTCGCCATCGTGGTCCTAGGGCATCAAACTGCCTTGTCCCCCCCCCCCCCCCTGACAGCCCCAGCTATTTAACGTCTTTCCCCAACATATTGATGTAATTGTTGCCTAATTTATCTCTCTAGTCCATGTTTGATGAAGATGCATTAGGCACTTGATTGTTGAGAGGGGCAGCCCTTCAGTTTACAAAAAAAAAAATAAACAAAAAATAATAATTGATAAAAAGAAAGAAATAGACAAATATTTTTTGGTTTTTTTTTTCTTTAGGTGTTTTTATAAAATTTTACACATCTGAATATTACCTCCATTACCGACCCATTTCCATGTGGTGTAGCAGGATAACCTTTTCTCATTTGGGTTTATTTTTTCCTATATGTCCCTGTTTGTGCAGTTCAGTATATCGTGTTAATGGATTATTTGGCTTATCTCTGATAAACTGCATTTTTTGCTTATATATTGCTAACTCACCACCAATATTGTATCAGTGTAGCTTGTTTCGTTCCAGCTTACTTGAATCTATATATCTTAGCTGAGTCATGTGATCTTCAGTCTGGTAACCAGTAAATTACATGCCCTGCTGTGCGGACAAGCAATCAGGCTTGCCTGTGTGGATGACTTTCTGTATCTTCAGGATCAGATCATCACTTATCGAATAAGTCCTTACAGCTCTCAGTCCTCCCCACACTCAGCTCTGCCTCCCCTATTCTTTGGCATGTACATCCATGTATGGAGTGCTTCTGAAGAGATCATTTCTGCCTTATCTAAAAAAGACCAGGAGTGCAGTGATATAGTAGAAGAGTCTATGTAAGGACACAATGCAGAATTATATGATTTCATTGATCCTGTACGTCCCTTTTGTAAACAGATTTTCTAATGTATACCATAGAATGCAGCTTGGCACTCATCTCCTTGTATCTCCTACTTGTAAGAGCTAATGGGGAGAAACCAGAAGAAGAAGACAGGCTGAAGCTGCATCACGTAGGAATATACTGATACTTTATAGTGTGAGAAAGGGGACAGAAATTGTATGTCCCTTGTGCAGTTTGGACGGAGAGAAAGTGTTGCGATGATACTTCTTTGCCTCATGAGGCCACATAAGGAGAAACATATCAGTGGGGAAATAGGAATCGAGATGACCGCCATATCAATTACAACATGCATACACTAGACATACACAATATTATCTGCATACATATGTGTGCACTGGATAGGCACTATATAGTGGGTGAAATAAACATGTCACCAATTTTCTATTGACATGAAAATCTCACCAGTCGGCAACAACCTATCCAATCCACACAGGCAAAGAAATCAAACCATAGATGTCCAGAAAGTTATGTGTAATAATTAGAGACAAGTACGATGGCCATAGGCCGTATCCATGCTCTCCAGGACTCCCTAAGGCCATGTTCACATTCTGTAAAACACCGGCCGTTCTGTGACTTGGTGGATCACAGAACGGCCAGTGTTTGATAAGATCATCCCAACTGGTACTGCAGTACTGTCCGGATGATCTTTATTTCTTCTGAATTGGGATGCGGGCGCATCTGTGTGCACCTGCATCCCAATTCCCTGCTGCACACAATGAAGCGTGCAGGCGGACATGTCAGTTTCTTGTGGCGCCGCTAGCGATCATGGCCGGAGTGTATACTATGTGACGGGCCCAAAGTAAGTGGCATAATTAATCATTGGTTACCAATGTATTTAATACTTGTGCAAAAGTCTTTGTTGGTAAAGACAGCTTCGAGATGCCTCCTGTATGGCGAAACTACTGGTATGCATTGACCAGGTGGGATTTTGGTCTCTTCACCTCCTAAAGGTTGGGGGGACCCTTCTATGAACTTTGAGCTTTAGTTCCTTCCGTAGATTTTCTGTTGGATTCAGGTTGGGTGATCGGCTGGGCCATTCTAGCAACAGGTTTTTTTGTTTCTCTAAAACCAATTGAGAGTTTTCTTGGCTGTGTGTTTGGGATCATTTCAATCATATGAAATTTACCAGTGCCGTATGCTGAAAAATAGCCCCAACACTACAATGTTCCCATCTCCAAACTTCACTGCTGGTATGGTAATTTTGCAGTACCTTTTGGTCTCTAAACATGGTGTTTATTATGGAATCCAAAGAGTAGGTCTCATCTGAACAGACTATTCTCCCAGTATTTTACAGATGAGCAAACTTTAAACCCGTTTTTTGTCCAACAATGGAGTCTTGCGTGGTGAGCGTACATACAGGCCATGGAGAATGAGTGCACTACTTTCCATAGGTGGTCCTTGGCTCTTGAACAACTCTTCTGATAATTCTTTTCACTTCTCTGTCTAAAATCTTGCAGGAAGCACCTGGTTGCGGTTGGTTGGTAATGAAAGTTGTTTCAACTTCTGGATTATGACCCCAACATGCTCATTGGAACCTTCAGTAGTTCTTCTGTAACCAATACCATCAGTATGTTTAGCAACATGTTTCTTGTGTGGTGACTTGGTGGTAATGAGACCCCTCTTTATAGGCCATTAGCTGATGTTGAACAAGCTTATGTCCAATCGATCGTTTAACGATTTTGAGGCAACGATTTTGTTTTTATAACGATCAGCATTTAGACGAAAAGATAAATAGTTTGAAATAATCGTTATTGCGATCTTTTTAAGATTGCTTGAGCCCATCTCACAGATTAGGGTGAATCTGCGAATTTTCAGCGAACGACCAACGATGATTTGAGAACATGTTGAAAGACCAAGATGAATGATTTCTCGCTCATCGCTTGACTGATTATCGCTCAAATGCAATCGTTATCGTTAAAATTTGAATGATAATCGCTCCATGTAAAAGGACCATAAGTGACAAGTACATTCTAATTACTGATAGATTTCCGCTGGTGCCAGGGTGGTAACCCAGGGGCTGAAGATGTTACAAGCAGGAGCTAGGTGTTTCGGTACCACTGCAGCACTTGTCACAGGGCTCGTAGTGGTAGTTAGCTCTTACTGGGACCTAACATACACCCGATTAAATGTTCCTATTAGTCCATTGTACAATACTTGGAGTAGACTTTGACTTGTAGCAGGGGGACCACCTAGAGGGGACCTGTCTAATATACCGGCACTCTGCTGTAGGGGGTTGGCTTATGTTGACACTACTTAGAGAAATTAGGACAATAACCCGTATTCACTGTCTGAAGAAATCTGTCAATACTGGGTGAGCTAACAGAGTGGCAACTACAGTAGCACAGGTCCAAGGCTTGAACAACTAAATGGAGCTAACCCCTCAACTTAATCGAGGAAGGTCAAGCAAAATACAGCAGGGCACATCGGCATAAAGCAACCTTCTCCAGCTGCTGTCTTGTCTTTGGTAGTATCTCTTGAGAAAACAACTGGGAAAATAACCCCCTTAGCGTAGACAGGCCTAGGTCCCTAATAAGTAGTAGTCACCCCTAGGTTCTTTAGCAGGTCATAGCCTTACAGGCAGGAACTCTGGAACAGGAACAAAACAGCATACACTTCCTCACTACTAGTCTTAATATTGAACTCTGAACTAAACAGACACTGAGCACAAGGCTCTCTCCACACTTATTTATAGACTCTTAGGTGGCTTCCTATTGTTGGAGAGGATCCTGAGGTAACTTGACATTGCAGTGGATTGGAGAATGATAATACTCTAGGCAGGGCTGTGATAGGCCCAATGTATAAATGCAGTCTAAATACTCCATCCTCAAATTAACCCTTTGACCTATAATAAAGACAAGAGCAGTGCACATGGGTTCTGGGACACTGTGTCATGACTTCCCATTGCTTTTTCCACATCTCTTGCTCACGTTTTCCATACTTTTTTCCCTCTGTTATTTCTCATTATTACACATAATCTAATTTATGGACATCTATGGTTTGATTTCTTTGCCTTTTTGGATTGATTCCGACATCTGGTGAGAATGTTATGTGAATAGCACCTTTAAAAATATATATTACCTAGAAAATTGATGACGTTTTCAGTCCTTTTTTAACCTGCTGCATATACAATACCAGTCAAATGCTTTAAAGCATGTCAATATTTTCAGTTATTTTTAATATTAACCCCTTAAGGACCCATGGGGGCAGCTGGGTCCCCATTGTTAATGACTGTCTCCCATCATCAACCCCTTACATGCCACATGTGTCAATGACAGGAACGCCTCCTGTCACTGTATGATTGGGACCCCCACAGTGTGAAAATCTTCAAAAATTTGAATGAAAAAAATCAATATCTTACTGCAAGACACATTAGAACTCCACTGGTATACCAAGTTCTGATGTATCTAACAGTAACCCGAGCACCACGAGGTTGATAGAGCACCCCATTCTCAATAGCATGCTCGCTCAACACTAATAATAAGTCATCTCCAGAAAGAGGTAGGATTTGGGGACCTGGAGACAATACAACATTGTATAATAATACCACTTTTGGAGATTGCTTTCAAACCAATTAAGGTTACAGTTTTTACAGCGTACAGATGTCATATGAGAGGGGGTTGCAGCTCAGAACTCCCCTCTATTAGCCAGATAAGGAAACCACTCTATAGGATTACTGGAGATGATTTGGCACAAGCAAACATGTACAAACAGAATGCACCTCCAATATGTATAGAAAAATCATTATTATAGGTGAATTCACATCTACAGGATCAATGTAACTAAATAATGGAACACAACATCAAATCTGCAGCAAATGCTATGTGTGTAAATTCCCCCTCCAATTCTATTCCAATATCACAAAAAAAGTGAGAAAACTCTTTAATTCTAGCTTCTTTTTATAACTTTGTTGTATTATGAGTAGATATGAGTGTGACTTGAGGATGTTTGAGTGCAGTCGCTCGGCCTTTGATTACCGGTGGCTGAAGAAATTGGATGCAGCCCTAGGGAGACCGGGAAAAAATAGGAATAGAGCCTATGGCTTACCGATGTATTCAGATGCCGAGCGATCACACTCGAGCATGCTCAAGTTACACTCATCTCTCATAAGAAGGCCTGTAGCTATACCTATAATGAAGGGTTTCTTTCTATACATTTTGGATGTGCAGTCTATTTCAACATGTATTCTTTGAATTTGTGTGTGGTCTGCCGCTCTGTAACATTGACTCCAGCCTCTGGCACACTAGATTGGTCATTGGTTTATGGCTGCTGCTGCAGGGTCTGGCCAGAAAAAAGCTTCCTACTGAAGAATTAGCCCCCTCTACACCATTAAAGAATCTTACTTTTCATTTCATTTCATTTCATGTTTAGAAATTATGTAAGCATCAGATTAGGGTATATTTATATGTCATTTAGTTTGTGGCATACAAACCTGTATATCAGAGATAAGGAATAGAGATGAGCGAACCTGGAGCATGCTCGAGTCGATCCGAACCCGAGCATTTGGCATTTGATTAGCGGTGGCTGCTGAAGTTGGATAAAGCCCTAAGGCTATGTGGAAATCATGGATATAGTCATTGGCTGCATCCATGTTTTCCAGACAACCTTAGAGCTTTCTCCAAGTTCAGCAGCCCCAGCTAATCAAATACCGAACGTTCGGGTTCGGATCGACTCGAACCCGAACCCGGTTCTCTCATCATCATTACCGATGTCCTTGCAGCCCTTGCATAACTTTATACATCACCTATCCATGGTCCAGGGCTCCTCTTGCGGTCTTATCCCCAGGTCCCGCACGCTCCAGCTTCAGAGCGGCCTGTCTGAGCTGACAGGCCGCTCAGCCAATCACTGGCAACGGTGGTCCCGGCCTGTGATTGGCTGAGCGGCCTGTCAGCTCAGACAGCCCACTCTGAAGCTGGAGCGGACGGGACCCGGGGAGAAGAAGAAGAAGAAGCCGTGCAGCCTGGATAGGTAATGTAAATCATCAGCCATCGGCCGCGTACTGCTATTACGCATAGCGATGTGCGGTCGGCGCCCAACAATTATAGGTCAGAACCTATATCAAAGATCAGCCGGTGACAACGATCATCATGTCTTTATTGCACGAAACGATAATCGGCTAAATAGGGTCGATTCGGACGATTATCAGCCTGGGGCATGGGAAATCTGGCCTGGGGCATGGGGGAGGAGCTTTATTTAAGTCCAGACTTATTAAATGCCCCCCCAAAATGACTATGTTTGGTCTATGACAGGTACACTTTAATCACCATGGAGACAGGCTAGGACCTGACAAAGGACCCAAGGGCTGTCTCTTGTAAATGCCTATCTGGGCCTACTTTAATTTGACTGTTTGTACGCACAGGCACCACATGCAAAAGAAGAGCAGCACATTGTCCATTAAAATATTATTAAAAAGATAAAGAGTCAGATTTATTAATGTGTGTGGAAGAAAAACTGGTGTCATTGGCCCATAAGAAGCAACCACAGCTTACATGTCATATCGTATTGAGGTTCTTAAAAAAAAACAAAAAAAAACCATTGCTTTTTAACGTAATAAAGTACACAAATATTGAATTACCCGCATGTATCTGCTTTCAACATGACCAAAACAAGCTGTACTTTTGTGTTTTTGTTTTCTCACCCCCCCCCCCCCAAAAAAAAAATCTAGATATCAAGTGATGATGTATCATTAAAACACAAAATTTACTCAACCCAAAATGTCGAAAAAAAATTATAATAATAATTAAATAAAAATAATTTAAAATAATTATACTAATTTGCAGTGTTGTGCGATTCATGTATTACGGTCTAAACTGGAAAAACGGATAAATATGTGACCATAAAATATTTCCTGGGTGATATCACCCACTTACAGTGCTCCCTGGTATAATGCTTTCAGCATTGCATAGCTGCGGATAGACGCTATGACATCATTACCCAGGAAAATAAAGCTCGGCACTGCTGTAATTGTGCTCCCCCTTTTATTGTCGACGCATTCATTATTTTGAAGTCATAAGTAGGTTGAGATAACTAAGATCCGGCCTGCTTCCTCCAAGGCAGGTTATTTGTTTAACTCTCCAAGCTTACAGCCCTCTCCGAATCCCTTTTAGAAGTCAGGCCTTTGGTTTATTGTGGCATACAAGGGGTTATCATTATGCTGAAGAGGAGGCTGTTTCTATTGTTGACTAGGAAAATAGCCACTTTTTTTGTGAACTCAAATGTCTCTTTCAATAGAAGTGCAAAATGTCAGCGGCAAAATGCAGGCCTGCCTCTCCTGTTACCATGGCGACGGGCCTGCGGGCTTTGTATCAAATGGTTTGATAACCATGATGAGGTTGTAGATGTTCATGCCGCAAAATTGGTTTTACTGTTCCTAAGGAAGGCCGATTTCATTTTTAATTTATATCAGAGGAGACTTTTGTTAAAGTGAAAATGAAGGATGCAGCGTTCGGGGAGGGAGTGGGGGGGGTCGGGGGGTGAAGAAGAAGCCGGAGAAGGGGAGAGAGCACAAGGGGGGGGGGGAGTAAATAGTAAATCTCAAGCATCAAAACTAGAATGTGGTCACACAGAGATACATAGGAAATACAGTAGGCGCCCAGTGAGAGGGGATTGAGAAACAGGTGTGATATTATGGTGGTGCATTTTATTGTGGAAACAATTCGGGCCTGTAATCTGGATCCTAAAAACTGGAACATAGTAAGAGTAAGGCTGGGTTCACACTGCGTTTTTTCAATCCGTTTTTTTGAAAAAAAACGGATGCATTTGTGTGCTTCCGTTTTGATCCGTTTTTCCATTGACTTCCATTATAAAAAAAAAAACAAAAACGATCAAAACGGATGTTTTTTTTTGACGGACACAAAAACGTTGCTGACACAATTTTTTTTGTCCGTTAAAAAAAAAAAAACGGATCCGTTAAGCGTATACTAAAAACGCAGTGTGAACCCATACTGATAAGCTACAGAAGGGTAGACGATCTATCAGGCCAAAGGTACATTCTCCCTCCCAATTCTCTGTTGCATTAGAAAAGATGCAGGTAACATGCCGGGCGTACGGTTGCCAAGGCAACAGTTTTAAGGCATTTTAACTGTAAATGCATCTTCAAAGGCCGTTATTTTGTGTATCAAATAACGGCCGGTCTTTAACATACTTTGGTACATGATTTTATTTATGATGGCCACTTTCAAGATCCTTTTGGGTGTGGCTATTTTTAAAGGTCCATTGAATTTTGTTAAAGAGACTCTGTCAGTAGGTTTATACTGTCCTATCTAAGAGTAGCATAAACTAGTGACAGAGAAGCTGAACAGAATGATGTATCACTTACATGGTACTGTGCAGCTGATCCAGAGATCTCCTCCTGAATAACATGGACAATAACTAATCCTCTCCATTATGTGCATGTGCTCAGTAGTCCTGGATATTCATGGGAAGCAGAAAACTCCGCCGGGCTGGCAACAATTCAATTCTCCTGCATATTAGAAGAATGGCTGAAAAAAATGATGGAAGTAATACACCGATCTGTTCAGCATTTCTGTCACTAGTTTATGCTGCCCTCATTTAAGGCGAGATAAAGCTTGTGACAGATTCCCTTTAACCCCTAGGCGACCCTGGACGTACATGTACATCCAGCGGTTGCCATAGGGAGTTCAGAGCTCTGAACCGCCACGGTCCCAGTTGCCGCTTGTAGTCCGGGTCCGCGGCTATTAGCGTGCATGGTCCGATCACCATGCCCGTTAATTAAGTATTAAGATGCAGCTGTCAAAGTTCACAGCTGCATCTGAATACTAGCTGTCCGCCTTCCCTGGTGTCTAGTGGGTCCTTACATCCGGCACTGGCCATGGTCTGCGTTGTAAAGGTGCTGATCCCAGCTCGGCACTTGATTGCTCTCGGCTGCAGCAGCGGAAAGCAATCCAGTGCTGATCTCATTGATCTATGTAGTATCACTATACTGCATAGATCTGAATGAGAGATCAGAGTACGTATACTAGAAGTCCCCCCAGGGGGAATAATCCTAACCCCTGGGGGAATAACCCTAACCCCAGGGGGGAATAACCCTAACCCCAGAGGGGAAAAACCCTAACCCCAGGGGGAATAACCCTAACCCCTGGGGGAATAACCCTAACCCCAGGGGGGAATAACCCTAACCCCAGGGGGGAATAACCCTAACCCCAGGGGGAATAACCCTAACCCCAGGGGGAATAACCCTAACCCCAGGGGTAAATAGCCCTAACCCCAGGGGTAAATAACCCTAACCCCAGAGAAAATAACCCTAACCCAAGGGGGAATAACCCTAACCACAGGGGGGGATAACCCTAACCCCAGGGGGGAATACCCTAACCCCAGGGGGAATAACCCTAACCCCAGGGGGGAATAACTCTAACCCCAGGGGGAAATAACCCTAACTCCAGGGGGAAATAACCCTAACCCCAGGGAAAAATAACCCTAACCCCAGAGGGAATAACCCTAACTCCAGGGGGGAATAACCCTAACCCCAGGGGGACTTCTAGTATATGTGTAAAAAAGTGTTTTTATTAATAAAAAGCCCCCTCCCCTAATAAAAGTTTGAATCACCCCCCTTTTCTCATGTTATTAATAAAAAATAAACATGTTTGGTATCGCCGCGTGCGTAATCGCCCAAACTATTAATTTATTTCATTCCAGATGTCGCACGGTAAACTGCGTAAGCGCAAAAAAATCCCAAGGTGCAAAATTGCGCGTTTTTGGTCTCATCAAATCCAGAAAAATTGTAATAAAAAGCAATCAAAAAGTTGTATATGCGCAGTCAAGGTACAAATAGAAAGTACATATAATGGGGCAAAAAATGACACCTCACACAGCCCCATAGACCAAAGGATAAAAGCGCTATAAGCCTGGGAATGGAGCGATTTTAAGGAACGTATATTTGTTAACAATGGTTTGAATTTTTTACAGGCCATCAGATACAATATATACATGTTACATATCGTTGTAATCGTAACAACTTGAGGAACATATATAACAAGACAGTTTTACCCCAGGGCGAACGGCGTAAAAAGAAATAACCCCCCCCCCCCCCCCAAATTAAAAAAAATGTGTTGTTGGTTTTTTTTTTCAATTTCACCACACATTGAATTTTCTCCTGGTTATGCAGTGTACTTTATGCAAAAATTCAGCCTGTCATTGCAAAGAACAATTAGTGGCGCAAAAAATAAGTGCTCATGTGGGGTTCTAGGTGAAAAAATGCAAGTGCTATGGCCTTTTAAGCACAAGGTGGATTTGACGGCCGCTGGATTTGACGGCCGCTGCCAACAATGCCCGTTATTCTATGCATTGGGTGAATTGACTGCCAGTGTTTACATATACTTTGATGGAAATAATTGAAGACTGAAAACAACTCAGAATAAGACCTTGATGGACAAGTCACTCTGCTAGGCGCAACCTCTCGTGTGTCGCAACATGACCCCATTCACTTGTATGAATGAAGTGTTTGCGTGACCAGGCAGTGGGATTGGCAGTTCCTGGTCCACCTAATGGCAATTGCTTTTTAACCCCAACCTAAGGCTAAGCTCACACAACTAAAGTTTCACCAACTGGGGAAACATTCCATTACAGGGTTTCCCCGTCCGTAGGGCCCATAATTTACAGGACATGGGAATAAGCCCTAACAGTGCATTCCATACTTCTTATTATCTATTTAGTCTCCTTACCCCAGTTCTGAGCTGCTGCTTTCTGCTGAAGACACAGAAAACTGTGTGTGAGCTTTTCTCTCTGTCTCCACCTCCCCCCCTCCCTTCTGAGACGTCTTATGTAAACAAGTCCCTGAATGGCTTTATGTGCAACTTTGTAGCAATCCAGGAAGATTAACCACAGTGGGGCTGATTTACTAACGTGTTCCTAGCAGCAAATTGTCAGGGTTTTGTCCATTTTTCCTGTCGGTTTGGTGTTCCAACATATTTACTAAAGGTGTGGGACACAACTTTTTCAAAAACCCAACAAACCCGTTATATTTTTCAAAAAAATTAACCCCAAAAGGGCGTGCCATGGGTGTGTCATGTGTGTGTGCCCTGAAAACTCACTACAACCGAAAGATAAGTAAAAACCAGCCACTTCTAGAGTGACGGGATGGTCTGGTTTTAGTTGGGAAAAACCTTCCAGATTTACTAAGGGCATGCACCACATTAATGAGTTTAATGCAAAAAAAACAGACACAAATGACAGCATAACAGCTTAAAATTAACGGATTGTTAGTAAATCAGCCCCAGTGAGTTCATCAGCAACCTGACCTCAGATTAACCCTCCCAGCATTGCAAAGTAGCTACAAAGTTGCAGATAAAGCATGCCTGGGACTTGTTTACATTAGAAGAGAAGGGGGAGATGGGGAGAAAAGCTCACACACAGTTTATTGTCTTCAGCAGAAAGCAGAAGCTCAGAACTGGGCAAAGGAGACTGAATAGATAATAACAAGCATGTAAGGAATTGTTAGTCTCACCATGGGCAGCAACATATCAAGAGCTATGCAGACATACTATATTTTGTAAATTTGTAATTTACTTCTATTTAAAAAATCTTCATGTACTTATCAGCTGCTGTATGTCCTGCAGGAAGTGGTGTATTCTCTCCAGTCGGACACAGTGCTCTCTGCTGCCACCTCTGTCCATGTCAGGAACTGCCCAGAACAGTAGCAAATCCCCATAGAAAAAAAACCTCTCCTGTTCTCCAGACTGGAAATAATACACCACTTCCTGCAGGACATACAGCAGCTGGTAAGTACTGGAAGACTTGAAATTTTGTAATAGAAATAAATTACAAATCTCTGTCACTTTCTGGCACCAGTTGATTTGAAAGAAAAAAAAATGGTGACCAACCCCTTTAAAGGGGTTATCCAGTCTATAACTGGTCACTTTAAAGCAGGGATCTGGAAGCTTTGGCTGTCCAGGCATGATGGGAATTGTAGTTTTACAACAGCTGGAGGGCCAATGGTTCCCCATTCCTGGTCTAAACTCTGGAGAGCTGATGGTAGGGGTGTCAGTAGCCCTTTAAAAAGCTGGATAACCCCTTTAAGGAAAGCTATCAGACCCTCTTATAAGTGAATAAGATATTTCGGAGAATTCTTCATTCCTTCTATGGTTTAATTAGGAACATAAGCCAGGACAGCAATGTGAACAGAGAGGAATCCATGTATATGACTGTGTTACTATGTGAATGGTTTTGGCACAGGTTTTCTAACAGTTCTTATTTAATGCAAATTCATCATTGAAGTAAATGAGATTTTTGGTCACAGGTCACATTGGAGAGTGTTGGGTTTTTCAGTCACAATGCTATCTCTTCACACCACAGCAAGTCTTATCCGTCATTGTGGCAGCCATTTCCCTGTTGTAAAAAAACATTATGTTAAAAAACCAAAATCTCTGTGCCACATGCAGTTTTCTGTAAAAAAAAAAAAAAAACGAAAAAAAAAAAAAAACATTAAGGATTAAGAATACGGCCTAACACTGCTTCTATAATACCGTAATACACTGAGCATTGTGATGAAACCCTAGCGGCGGTGCAGTTTTTGAGATGATAGTATAGTCTAAAGCAGGGATGGGGAATCTGTAGGCCTCCAGCTGGTGCAAAACTACAATTATCATCATGCCTGGGCAGCCAAAGCCAAGGCGGCCATGTTTATTTCTAATCCTGGATATACCATTAGCATCAATGGAGCCCATTCCTGTTCCATTTCATGTTGGCATCCCATTTTGACAGGATCTCCTCATTTGCATGCGACATATCAGCAAATTGTCATGTGAACATACCCTTAGATGGTGTCTTCACTATGGGGGACATTTATGAAAGTCCCACCCGAGGTGTATGTCATGGAGGAGGCGCAGATTTGCCCCATCTCCCTGGCGTATGCCTGCCGTATTCCTGGCGTATGCCTGCCGTATCCCTGAGGTGGGAGTGGCCAGGCAGGAGGAGACGTGGCCTCCTCCCGCGCCTCATTTATCTCCTGTCCTTGGTTCTAAAATCCAGCACCATCATGGAGGTGTCTGTTTTGGTGTGGGGCATCCTATCTTCTATGTACACTACTGCCTCTTAGTATTAAAGGGGTACTCTGGAGAATACAGATTTGTGAATGACTTCTATTTCAAAAATCTCCAGTCTTCCAGTACTTATCAGCTGCTGTAGGTCCTGCAGGAAGTGGTGTATTCTTTCTACTCTGGCACAGTGCTCTCTGCTGCCACCTCTGTCCAGAGCAGGAGAGGTTTTCTATGGGGATTTGCTGCTGCTCTGGAGAGTTCCTGACATGGACAGAGGTGGCAGCAGAGAGCACTGTGTCAGACTGGAAAGAATACACCACTTCCTGTAGGACAGTACCCCTTTAAGTTTGGTGGAGGTGGAAAAACCAGTTGACCAGCCATTAGTGTGACAGCTATTCAGCTCCACACATACATTCCTGTGTTTTTGGACCTTGACATACAACCAATTTTCTGGCAACATGAGATCCTGCCTATTATAAAGCCATAGCTTATACATTAGCTGTGATTTTTCAGGTATGCCTTTCTCCTCATATAGATTCCTTTTAGTAGCGCCTACACCCATGGTATTAAAATAACATAAGTCAAGGGGGAAAAAAATAGATAGCTGAGTGATTCAATGGTATTGAAAATTTAATTTGGAACAAAATGAGACATTCTTTCCTATAAGCTGAAAGTAAAAAGACGGCCCAGATTCATTGTCCAGTGAAGGGCCATAAAATACAGGACTTGGCAATCGGGGCCTGATATAATCCACTGCATTAAACGGCGTTCAGAGGATCGCACAGGAAATTGAAAAGTCAGCAGCAAAAGGCAAAATACACTTTGTCTTACAACGTTGAAATCATAAAATGTGATGCAAAAACCATGCACAGCTTTTCATTAACTCCAATATATATATATATATATATATATATATATATATATATATAGCACCATTGAGCGAGGAATAATTAAAATATCTGGTAACGTGGCAGTGTGAACATGACACTATGACAACAATTTGGACTGTACTGGGCTCATACTTCTTTCTGTGCTGTCAGTCTGCTCCTAGAGTCTGCCTCAAGCAAACTCTACTAGCAAAGCACCGATCCCACTAAAGAATGCTATATGCTATTACATAGTATTCCCGAGAGAGATTGGTTATAAAAGTCCCCTAGGGTGACTTAAAAAGTGTAAAAAAAAAAAAAGTTTTAAAAAAATATTACAATGTTCCTTCCCAAATAAAACCTGAAATCATTCCTCCTTCCCATCTTTCTAATAAAAATATCATAAAATGTCTGATCTGTTCAAATAACAACGTAAACAAAGGAGAAAAAAAACGTGTTGTTTGGCGGCCGCCTTCTCCGCCAATGACCGACACAGGGTTGTTTTAGTGTAGGCACTCATGTCATCCAGGGGACCTGCATGGGGTACATGAGGCAATATGGTTTGATCAAATTATATACCAACATCCTGGCGTTGGTTTTTAAATATAGCCAAGAGGCACTAATGCAAGCCATAGGTGTGAGGTGCAGCATCTCCTTTTTCTCTAGGTCTGTATTTTAAATGTTCTCCCCTTTCTGAGTGGCTAGCACTCCTCCTTGTAAGACCCATGTGACCCCAATCAGCAGGAAGCACCTGTGCACACATGGTAAGTATCTCCTCTTTCTCCCATTCTACCTGCTGGTGCATTGATGAGTAGTAACATCTTGTTCACACTTGTGTAGCTTGGTGGCCACCCTCTCCATCTGCTGGGTGTGGGGGGGCCAAGTGGGTTTAGTCCTGTGACAGTGGGGTTGCAGGACCATTCCGTGGCCCCCCTCCCCTGTTGTCGCTCGCTTTTTAGGCTTGGCGGTCACTGACCGTCACAGGGTTGTTTTAGTGTAGGGACTCAGGAGACCTGCACGTGGTACATGAGGCAATATGGTTTGATTAAATTATATACCAACATCCTGGCATTGGTTTTTAAATATAGCAGAGAGGCATTAGTGTCAGCCATAGGTGTGAGGTGCAGCGACTCCTTTTTCTCTAGGTCTAGGTCTGAACAATGCTATGCGATTACATTGCATTCATCACAGGGATTGGTGGTCTTGCTTATAAAAGTTCCCTAGGGTGACTTAAAAAGTGTAAAAAAAAATAAATAAATAAAAATATTACAAAGCCCTATCCCCAATAAAACCCGAAATCATCCCCCTTTCCCCTTTTACAAAAAAAAAAATGTCAAAAAATAAATAAACACATTTGGTAGCACAGCATGCGCAGTTGTCTGATCTGTTAAAATATAACAATATTTTTCCTGCTCAGTGAACAACGTAAACAAAAAAGAGAAAAAAAAATGGCAGGATTGCATTTTTTTGTCAATGATATATATGAAAAAAACACGTAAAAAGTGATCAAAAATTCCCATCTACACCAATAAAAACTAAAGATCATACAGCAAAAAATGATGCCCCCCGACCATCCCTGTCGGTGGAAAAAAAGAGTTATAGTTAGAGATGAGCGGAATTCAGTTCATGAACTCAACCTAACAAATCTATACTTACCTGTCTGTGCTACCCCAGTGTCCTCTTCCATGTCTTCAGCCTCTTCCAGCCCACTCAGGCAATCATTGACTGAGGGACAGTGCCATGGCCAGTGATTGGCTGGGTGTGCTGTCACTCTTGTGTCTCGAGAGTAACAGCCCACTCAGCCAATCACTGGCCGCGGCACTTTTCCCTATCAGTCATTCAGTGATTGGCTAAAAGGAGAGTGGCAGCCCACTCAGCCAATCACTGGCCGCGTCACTTTCCCCTAACAGTCATTAAATGATTAGCTGAAAGGAGAGTGATAGCCTACTCAGCTGAAGACAGCTGAAGACATGGAAGATGACACCAGGAGAGTATAGACAGGTGAGAAAACTTAAAAAAAAATAATAAAAAAATTAACTAATTGAGCAAAATTTGCTTAGTCAATAAAGCAGATTTTTTGCTAATTTATTTTTCTTATCACTAGTTATAGCTCTTAGATTAAAGGAGGAGAGCGCGGCTTCAGTGTGAGCTGGACATCCGGGGTTTTGGTCATGAAGGGGTTAATGCAAATGTGATTACAATGTTGTAAAGTGACATTTAAGGGAAAACAGGAAAGAAAAAAAAACAAGCAAAGAAAATACCAAAAATGCTAAATCTTCTTTGAGCTTAACATCAATTCAGAGTAAGGCTATGTTCACACTTTTTAAGAGAACGGGCGGTCTCTGCTAAGATCATCCCAGCCGGATGATCTTAATGGCTGTAGTGTTCTGATGCGGGCGCATCAGCGCACGCCCACATCAGGACTCCCCATAGGAGACAATGAAGCAAGCGGCCGGAGCCGCTCGCTTCATTGTGTGAACTGACAGGGTTTCCTTCATTGTGTAAACTGACAGGGTTTATTGCGGCTTGGCATGGGATCCCGGCCGGAGCGTATACGATGTGTATACGCTCCGGCCGGGATCCCATAGAGGAATAGGCAATGTTCCACACTGCATTAAGTACGCCCCTTGTTGCCGATGGCAACAACGGCCGTACTTTTACGCAGTGTGAACATAGCCTTAACAATATTCTAAAAATCTTAAAAGTTCAGCCCATTGATCCTGTCTAGGTTTTTTCTTTTTTATTAATACAGAAGCAGTTTGTGGAAATTTTAGCATTTTTTTTTTTATCCCAAACATTTATGTTTAATAATTTAAAACAATATATTAAAAAAATAAGTTTATGAATAACAAAGATGAGGCGTATAATTCTCTACACGTAATCCAATTAGAAACCAAATATAACTTTACATTTAAATAGCGGCATCTATTACAAAACACTTTAAATAAGGGTGAATTGAGAATTAAGTAATTCCTCAAGGTTAAAATACATTTAAAAAAAAAAAAAACACACATACACTGGAGATTCAGTTGAACCATGTTTCGGAATGAATCAGCTTTCAAATATTTTTCTCTCCCTTTTTCATTTCATTCGCATAATTGCTTTCCCATATCGAGTAACCTTTAGAAGATAAGTTTAAGAATTACTCATTGAAGGAACAAAAAAAAAAAAAAAAAAAAAAAAAAAGCGTCTGTCCCTTTGAATGTTAACCATTTCAGATTCGGAGGTATCATCAAAAATAAGAAATTAATTGACATTTACTGACATCGAGTCTGACGACTGACGTGTACTTATTAAATCAATGCGTAAAGTAGAATAATGAGCTCCAGCTGTAGCTGTATAATGCTTATTGTTATTATTAGAATTACGTAAAAACAGCACATTTCAATTGTTTATTCATTTATATATTTATTTATATATTTGTTTATGTATTTATATATTTATATATTTGTTTATTTATATATTTGTTTTTATATTTATTCATTAATATATTTTTTATTTTTTTATTTATTTATATATATGTTAATTTATTCATTTATATATTTGTTTATTTAGTTTTATAAGTTGCCTTCGGTAAGTATTGCTTGTAAATATGGTCAAGGACACCCTTGTACTATTTCTTCTTTCATAGAAACTTAAATATTCCTTTATATTTAGAAAAATATAGTAATTCACATGTATAAAGTATGGCTTTAGTGAGGTTCTTCGGCCTTTGATGCTTCGGTTTAGTTTTTTGTCATAGATTTTTTGCAGTAGTCTAATGATTCGGGCGAGAAAGTAGACCTTTTTCGGTTTTAAACTGAAGTGTACGTTAGTCAGTGTTCATTTGTGAACTTTGATGCACAAGATTCGGTTTGAGAAGTTTTATGTTTCAGTTTATCTGAATATCAAATTGTAAAAATATAATAAATTATTAATTATATCTGGATTTTTTTTTAAACTTAGATGGTACTGAGGTTATAAAGGGGTATATATATAGAGAGAAAGATATAGATAGATAGATAGATAGATAGATAGATAGATAGATAGATAGGAGATAGATAGGAGATAGATAGATAGGAGATAGATAGATAGATAGATAGATAGGAGATAGATAGATAGATAGATAGATAGATAGATAGATAGATAGATAGATAGGAGATAGATAGGAGATAGATAGATAGGAGATAGATAGATAGATAGATAGATAGATAGATAGGAGATAGATAGATAGATAGATAGATAGATAGATAGATAGATAGATAGGTAGGAGATAGATAGGAGATAGATAGATAGATAGGAGATAGATAGATAGATAGATAGATAGGAGAGAGATAGATGATAGATAGATAGATAGGAGATAGATAGATAGATAGATAGATAGATAGATAGATAGATAGATAGATAGATGATAGATAGATAGATAGGAGATAGATAGATAGATAGATAGATAGATAGATAGATAGATAGATAGGAGATAGATAGATAGATAGATGATAGATAGATAGGAGATAGATAGATAGATAGATAGATAGATAGATAGATAGATAGATAGATAGGAGATAGATAGGAGATAGACAGATAGGAGATAGATAGGAGATAGATAGATAGATAGATAGATAGATAGATAGATAGATAGATAGATAGATAGTAGATAGATAGGAGATAGATAGATAGATAGATAGATAGATAGATAGATAGATAGATAGATAGATAGGAGATAGACAGATAGGAGATAGATAGGAGATAGATAGATAGATAGATAGATAGATAGATAGATAGATAGATAGATAGATAGGAGATAGATAGGAGATAGACAGATAGGAGATAGATAGATAGATAGATAGATAGATAGATAGATAGATAGATAGATAGGAGATAGATAGATAGGAGATAGATAGATAGAAAGGAGATAGATAGATAGGAGATAGATAGATAGATAGATAGATAGGAGATAGATAGATAGATAGTAGATAGGAGATAGATAGATAGATAGGAGATAGATAGGAGATAGATAGATATTGTAGAAAATCGCCCACAGCACTCCGATATTTAACAAAACAAATGTGTTTTTATTGCATAGTGGAACAGCACAGCAAAGTGTATAATAGCAATTAGCTATTATACACTTTGCTGTGCTGTTCCACTATGCAATAAAAACACATTTGTTTTGTTAAATATCGGAGTGCTGTGGGCGATTTTCTACAATATTCAAGTTGAAGTCTTGGTCTCGACTACCTGCTGGCACCAACTACGTGCTTTCTGAAAGTGGTGCTGCTCCAAGATACTAAGAATATAGAAAGATAGATAGATAGATAGATAGATAGATAGATAGATAGATAGATAGATAGATAGTATTATGCCGATCCAGTCCCTGCTGTGCAGTCAATTCCGGGTTTGGGGTCATGACATTAAAGGCCTACCCAACCAGTCAGCGACTAATTCTTATATTATAAGCTATGTGGAAGTGTTCAAATTGTGTTTCCCTGAAAATAAGACTTATTGGAGGACTTACAGGATAGAGAAAAATAAGGCATCCCTCCAAAAACAGGGCACCCCTTCCCTGAAAATAAGGCAACCACCAAAAATGAGGCATCCCCTGAATGTAAGAACTATGCTAATCTCGGCCACCCTTCACCACCATCCTCTCTGCAGGTCTATGGCCACCATGTACTGCCACATGCTCAAGGTCACGTCCCGCCGCACAGCTGAGGTCCGGTCCTGACGCGCATCCTGCCGAATTTCCCCCCACATGCTCGAGGTCACGTGCTGCCTCAAGACCAAGGTCAGGTCCTGACGCACATCCCGCTGTACGTCACACTGCACACACATGGTCTCATTCAGAGATATCGTCCTCAATAACATGGACAATAAGTAGTTCTTTCCATTATGTGTGTGAGCTCAGTAGACCTGGATATTCATGAGCAACAGCAAACCCTGCGCACCAGCTGCTGATTGGCAGTTATCTATCCATGCTGTGTATAGGCAGTCAACTGTCAATCAACAGCTGGAGGGGGGGGGAGGGGTGTGGCAAGAATCCTATTCTCCTGCATATTAGGAGAACGGCTGAACAGAATGAAGTAAATAATATATAGTTCTGTTCAGCATTTCTCTCGCCGCAGTAATGTGAAGAATTATTATTATTCAGTGTGAAATGTAAACATTATAAATAAAATGCAAAGAAATCACTTGTTTGCCGACAAATATAAATTACAGTAAATTATACTAAAAAATTATTTCTCAGCACATAACAAGGCTTCATTCTGCTACGGTAATAAAAAAAAAAAAATTACAACTGCTGAAATGCAGAAAGAAAAACATGAAAACATTTAGCTGGTCCTTGAGGCCCGACAGTTCATAAGAGAAATACAGGGCATGGCCACCTTTTGGAAAACATTATTAAAGGAGAAGTCCCTTTTAAGTGCTGGGGAGGGAGAGGGTAAAAGAAATAACATGCTCTTACCATACCCGGGTCCCTGGCCGCTTTTTGGTCTGAGCAAGGAGCCGGGTTGTGATGTGTGTGGTCCGCTTAGCCAGTCAGCGTCCAAGAAGGGACCCCGTTATGGGCACTGACTGGCTGAGCGGGCCTGAAACACCACGACCTGGGTCCCCGCTCAGACCAGGAATCGGAGACTCATGTAAGTGTGGCACTGTTTCACAGAGAAAGTAGCCATATTCTAATTTTATAATATCTTTAATGTTAAGAGGACTTGTACCCATGTTTTCCTGACAGCCCTAGAATCAGCTGGAGTAGGGCTGGTGCTGAGCTGAATCAGAAGGAGAAAAGCCGATGCTGAGCTGAATCAGCAGGAGGAGGGCCGGTGCTGAGCTGAATCAGAAGGAGAAAAGCCGATGCTGAGCTGAATCAGCAGGAGGAGGGCCGATGCTGAGCTGAATCAGCAGGAGGAGGGCCGGTGCTGAGCTGAATCAGCAGCAGGAGGGCCGGTGCTGAGCTAAATTAGCAGGAGGAGGACGGCTGCTGAGCTTAATCAGCAGGAGGAGGGCCAGTTCTGAGCTGAATTAGCAGGAGGAGGGCCAGTTCTGAGCTGAATAAGCAGGACAAGGGGCGGTGCTGAGCAGAATCAGCAGGAGGAGGGCCGATGCTGAGCTGAATAAGCAGGAGGAGGGCCGTTGCTGAGCTGAATCAGCAGAAGGATGGCCGGTGCTGAGCTGAATCAGAAGGAGAAAGGCCGATGCTGAGATGAATCAGCAGGAGGAGGGCTGGTGCTGAGCTGAATCAGCAGGAGGAGGGCCAATGCTGAGCTGAATCAGCAGGACAAGGGCCGGTGCTGTGCAGAATCAGCACGAGGAGGGCCGATGCTGAGCTGAATAAGCAGGAGGAGGGCCAGTGCTGACATGAATTAGCAGGAGGAGGACCAGTTCTGAGCTGAATCCGCAGGAGGAGGGCCGATGCTGAGCTGAATTAGCAGGAGGAGGACCGGTGCTGAGCTTAATCAGCAGGAGGAGGGCCGGTGCTGAGCTGAATCAGAAGGAGAAAGGCCGATGCTGAGATGAATGAGCAGGAGGAGGGACGATGCTGAGCTGAATCAGCAGGAGGAGGGCCGGTGCTGAGCTGAATCAGCAGGAGGAGGGCCAATGCTTAGCTGAATCAGCAGGACAAGGGCCGGTGCTGTGCAGAATCAGCACGAGGAGGGCCAGTGCTGAGCTGAATAAGCAGGAAGAGGGCCAGTGCTGAGCTGAATTAGCAGGAGGAGGACCAGTTCTGAGCTGCATTGGCAGGAGGAGGGCCAGTTCTGAGCTGCATTGGCAGGAGGAGGGCCGGTGCTGAGCTGCATCAGCTCAGCATTCTTGTGTCTCGAGAGTCAATCCAAATCCTGGAGACGTGTTGGACCTTAAAGGGGGAGATGGAGAGGGAATATAGTATACTTAACGCTTCCCAAGGGAACCAAGAAATCAGTGCTCGGGAACCTAGACAACGAACTATCAATACTAAAGCAAGAAAAAGGGGCCAAACTTCGAAAGAAAACAATTTTGCCAATACAAACCATTTGCAAAATTGCTTTCTTCTGCCTTCCCCATCACCTAACAAACGTTTAACTGATGGGAATACCCCTTTAATTTTTTAAAAATTTTTCTTGCACAGAAGTTACACCCCGAAAAAGGAAATAACGGTAATAACAGTTTTCAAGGGTAGAGTAGTATCAATGGTAAAGAAGTAGGACACAGTGCTATAATGAGATTCTTAAAGTGGGTCAGATAACAGATAAGAATCCAGCACAGGAGAACAGAAGCTTTGAGCCCCTTCTCAGAGCTAAGTCCAGGCGCGTGATCTGAAATAGATTACAGATGTTACAAATCTGATTTGGAAGGAAGAGAAGAAAAAAAAGAGGGTTAATGACTGTAGCAATGAAAATGTCGAGGTGTTTCTCTAGAGGAAAGTGAAGGTCTCTCGAGGCAGGATGTTGTTATTGCCACAGAAGGGCTGTGGCGGCTTGTCGATAGCACAACATCCAGTTATTTTACAGGTGCAGAGCACATCATTCTCCGCGCATTATTTTAACCAATATGTTGCCTTTTTAAACTCCGCACAGCTGTAAAAATCCATTTTAGTGAAAGCAGGAGGGAAATTACCCAAATGGCTTAATTACGTTTTTTTTTTTTTTTATTCATAGTTTCTCCCGAAACTCTTCAATTTCATCAACACAGGTGCAATCTTTTGGGTTTTGCTTGTAAAAGCCCCACAATTAGACCGTATAAAGCAAACATTTAACTTTGCAGTGCACATCAGCAGAGACCAGATAGAACGCTAATGGTGCAAAAGACATGAGATCATCTCGGGAAAAAAAAAAAAAAACACCACACTCCATAAATAGAATCACTGGCAGATTCAGATTATATTGTGATAATAGAGAATAGCTCCATCAATAGGAAGGTACTAACCATACTAATGGGTCCACTCACTATGTACTGAATGTGTTTGTTACAAAGGCTGGGCTCACACTTGGTATTTTGATCGGTGTTGTGGGACAGTGAAATGAAAAAACTTATATTGAATTATTATTATTATTATTATTATTATTATTATTATTATTATTATTAAAATTATTATGAGAAAAATACTAACTGAATATTAAAAGTAAATAAAAATATATATTTTCAAATAAACTGGTGGCAGAAAGTTATACAGATTTTTAAATTACTTCTATTTAAAAATCTCTAGTCTACCAGTATTTATCAGCTGCTGAATGTCCTGCAGGAAGTGGTGTATTCTTTCCAGTCTGACACAGTGCTCTCTGCTGCCACCTCTGTCCATGTCTGGAACTGTCCGGACATAGAAAACCTCTCCTGTTATGGACAGTTCCTGACATGGACAGAGGTGGCAGCAGAGAGCACTGCGTCAGACTGGAAAAAATACACGACTTACTGCAGGACATACAGCAGCTGATAAGTACATTTTTAAATAGAAGTAAATCATAAATCTGTATAACTTTCTCACACTAGTTAATTTTAAAAAGTTCTTTTTCTCCGGAATACAGCTTACCGGAGAATATATACTGGGAAAAGTAAGTAAAACAGTCTAGATTTTGATCACTATAAACTTGGACCAGACAGTCTAGCACCAGACATTTAACAGTGGTTCAAACTGATTAAAAATCTGATGCATCTTTAGGCTATGTTCACATGCATTTTCCTCTCCATTTAAAATGATGTCCGCCATTTTGCTGTTTTCCCATCCGTCAGTGCAATGACCTTTTCTCTTTTTTTGCATTGTGT
Source organism: Dendropsophus ebraccatus (assembly GCF_027789765.1). Lineage (NCBI taxonomy): Eukaryota > Metazoa > Chordata > Amphibia > Anura > Hylidae > Dendropsophus > Dendropsophus ebraccatus. Next base: position 11,847,971 of record NC_091467.1, read on the forward strand.
GAAAATAGCATTAGGCTGCATTGACACGACAAATGTTTTCAAACATATTTTTGGACTGCGTCATTTTTAGACAAAAATATGGTGGTCGTATATTGATGATCAAGGGTAGAGTGACACGTACCAAGTTTGCAGAGAAAGCGCGGGCAGGTAAGTATGATCTGTTAAGGCGCGGCAGCTAAATAGTTAAATAAGCAGTGACAATATATCAGAATTAAAATCCACTGCGAGAATGCAGAGTCATAGGCCGTAGCAGTATCGAGTATTACGAAACTTGCAGCGTGAAATCCACCACAAATTCTATAAGTGTGAATGAAAGGGAAATTCCGCTCAAAAATAACTTTTCATATGTTGCTTCCCAGGGGGATAACATAACAACCAATATATTCTTACCTTTCTGCACCCCCCCAGGTGTCCTCTTACGTCATCTTCAGGTCCCCGCCTCCACTTCCGAGAGGGACTTGTCTGAGGGTGACAGCCACGGGCAGTGATTGGCTAAGTGTTGTGAGTGAGGCAGGATCGACCAACCGGGGAAGGACACCAGGAGAACGCAGATAGATAAGAATAGGCTGCTTATTATATTATCCCCATGGGCAACAACATATGAAAAGCTATTTTTGACCAAAATAACCCTTTAAGACCATAAATTTAAAAATATGGCCGTATTTCAGCCTCAAAAAGATGTTCGTTCAAAATTATGGCCTGTTGTGTAAACGTAGCCTTGGACTGTCTAGTTTAGGTTAAAGTCATTTGAAGTTGGCTTACTTTTAACTCAATGTGCACTGAAATCTGGTGTATTGCTGGGAACATGGTCACATTTAGCCACACCTCCTTTTCAGAAGCCGTACCATCTCCTGCTAAGCCCCACCTCCTCATCAAACATGGTGCACATCTCCATTGTTTTTAATTTGGTTTAAAGGGTTTGTCTGGGACTTTTCAATAAACTAGCATTGCATTGATTTCTGTGGGCACTGTGTGTCTATATACACTTTCATTATTTAGTTCTAGATCAGTCACATGACCATTTCCTGTGATGTCATGCTTCTTGTCTGTTTCCTGTTCCTTCCACTATACATGATCGCAGGTGGAGTCATCAGGTGGGTGGGGCCAATGTCCCTCCTTCCGGCTGGCTGGAATTCCATATTGATTTTAGCCCTGCCCCTGTAGGCGGAGCTAATATTGGAGCTCTGTATGACATAGAGGAGAGCAGGCACTGATAGCTGCCTTGTTGGAGTCCAATACTACAAGACAACAAGGCAACCATTTAGCTACCTACAAGCTATCCGCCCTGCGTTCTTCTATGTCATGTAAGCTGAGCGCAAAGCAGGGGAGTGAGGTCAGGAGCTTAGGACCGCCTCTTTGACTCTTGACACTGAAGAATAAAAGTACTTTTTTTACACTCTAGAAGCCCAGACAGATATATGAAAGGCACCATGTCTCTCCTTGACCTATCACCTATCTAGCAATCTTAACAGTTTGGAACCTGAACTGCAGCTGACAGATTCCCTTTAAACCACCACTGGAGAAAAAAAATCCTCTAAGTAAATATTATTCATTGGCAGCTTCTTCTTTTTTTAAGATAATATTAAGCCAGTTACACAATGGGTGACTGACTACCAATATGGCTACCATTAAATCTCCCACTGGTGTGGCTGCCATGATTTCAAAATGGGAAATATACCTACCCCGTGTCTCCAAAAAATAATTGATAATTATAAATAATTTTGCAGGATTTTTGGAGAAGGCTTGAAATATAAGCCCTACTCCTAAAATAAGCCCTAGTTAATCTAGCCCTGGATGCGCTGACTGTACTACCATAGTTCCCAACCATCCTGGACAAGTGCACCGCTATCTCCCGCTACTGCAGGGAAAATCTACTTACCTTCTTCTGAGTTCTGCTCCAGAGTCTTGCCCACTACCTCCTAAGTTAAATATACTTCACTCATCTCTACCTGATATACTGTATAGGTAATGGTACAGTATGGGCTCATACACACAAAAGAGGTGGATTTCCGAGCGGATTTCGCACGAAATTCCGCTAAAAATTTTTCCTGTTTAAATTTAGCAAAGCACTTTTCCATTGTTTTCAATGGGCTTTGTGCTGTGCTTTTTACATAGTGGAATTTCCGCCCATAAATTTCCATCGTGGATCCGCTTTCCACCCAAAGATGTGACATGTTACTTCTTTGGGCAAACTCTGCTAGAGGAATCCTGTAGAAGTCAATGGGGCTTGAATTCTGCTTGAATTCCACTTGAATTCCGCTCAAATTCCATTCAAATTCAGCTCCTATTCTGCCAGAGCAGAAATCTTTCCTCTTCGATTCCTCGTCTTTTGCTCAGTGTGCATGAGCCCTATAGAAGAAAAGGATCGAGTATGTTTGATTGTTACAAATAGAAAAAAAGAAGACCTAATCCAAAAATAAGCCCTAGCCCTTTTTCGGAGAGAAGAAAATATTATAAGACCCTGCCTTATTTTTGGGAGAAACACGATATCTAGAAAACTCTCAATCTTCTCCAGCCACTGGGAGTCAATTGCCGAGCGTTCGGGGTTTAGTAAACTCTACCTTACTGTAAGGTTCCTATTATAAGTGAGCACTGATCTGCTAGATCAGCTCTTATTTACTGAGCCTATTACACTGCTCGATAATCATTTAGCAAGGGCTGCACAGACATCGTTAGCGATGTCCGTGCAGCCCTGGCCCTGGCCACGCTGCCGGTCTTCTCCTGCCCTCTGCTTGCTTCCTGGTGCTGCGGCTGCAGCTTTTGAGCGGTCTCTGAGCTGGCAGACCGCTCAGCCAATCACTGGCCAGGACCACCTGTGAATGGCTGAGCAGCCAATGAGCACGTAGCTATTACACATAGCGGTGCGACCAATTATTTTGGTGTCAGACCGTCAGATGATAATCGTCTCTAGTACATGGAGCGATAATCGGCCGAATCGCCCTGATCTGTGTAATATGGCCCTAAGAAATGCTTGAATAGAGTTTGTAACAATAAAAATAATATTTTCATCCATGTTCTATGCCGTTTCCTAACAAATGTAGCTAACAGTGTCGATTTACGACCGTGTAGATTTCTTTGTTCGCCCCTTCAAAACATAAAACAGCTAAACTCTCCCCAATAGAAGTAGATGTATGCATCTTCAGATGACTTTTCTCCAGCATTTACGGAGTTAAGAATGAAACTAAAAGGCACCCAGGTTTGGAGTAATCGGCTTTATTGGAAGACACAGCCTATTAGCCACTGGCCTTTAGCACAAGACTCACGCAGTGTAGACGGTATTGTATTTCCCTTTAGTTCTCTTAATCATCCATAAAAGAGTTATTGACAATCTCCTTAAATAAAAGCAAACATTTTAGCAACTCTCAGATCAGCTTCCAGCCAAGTGATTTCCTGATCACTTTCTATACATTTCCATTGCATCCTAGCTGATGCAATGGGTTAGGTTACAAAACATTACTACCAGGGAGCCCGTATCTATTCAGAATCTACAAGGATAATAATTGGGATTGGTAGATTCTATCGGATTTTATAGAAGCCTCACCTGTTATTAAAAGTAATTTTGACGTGTCATTGGGCATTGATCACACCAAGTCTCACTACTGAGAACCATTGTAATCGGGAGATATAGCCGGAGAGAGAGAGCTTGGCAGCATCACAATCAGGGACATAACTACCACCATAGCAGACATAGCGACTGCTATGGGGCCCACCACATCAGGGGGCCCCGGTCATCATTTTTAGCAGAATGGGCCTTCAGTTTGCTGCAAATGTCCCTTAACTCCGGGGCGGGGGAGCAATCTAAAGTTTGCTATGCGGCCCAACCATTTTCAATTACTATCCACCCCCTGGTCACTGACTTATTCTGACAATGTAGCCTCATAGACTTACATTGTCAGAATTAGCCGAACAGGAGATACATATTTTCTGATCACAGTGGGTATCCATAACTTTGACATGTCAAATGTTATTTTTAGTGACAGTGACTCTTTAAAACAATTTATATCTTCCTTTAGTTGTACCATAAGCCCAGCCCATATAGGTAAGAGGGAAAGTCTAAGGGAAGCGTTTAATTATGCTTCCTCTTATAGGCTTCAAGTTTGAGAACTGCAAGGTGTAAATAAGACCAAAACTTTCCACTAAAGATGGTTGCAATGGAATAGGACTATTTGGGGTGGTGTAAAAATAATAAATATACCATACTCACCTCCCCTGATCCCCCACAGCTGCCACTCCTAGTCCTTCACTGGTCTCCACTTCTTCCAGGTTCTGTGTTCAAAGTTCCGTCATCTCTAACAATGACAAACTCCCAATACTAATGGGACAGATCAGGAGATGCTGCTGAACTGAGTCAGGGAATTTTAAAAGGGGTTATCCAGGTTTTGAAAAACATGGCCACTTTCTTCCAGAGACAGCACCACTCTAGTCTCCAGTTTGGGTGTGAGTTGTGTTCCTCATTTCCATGGAAGTGAATGGGACTTAATAAAAAAATTTTAAAAAAACACACAGAAACTGGCGACAAGAGTCATGATGTTTCTGGAAGAAAGCAGCCATGTTTTTCAAATCCTGGAAACTCCTTTAAGTCTATATCTCTTCAGATGCTTGTACATCTGAAATATGCTAAAAGGAGAAGTCTGGCAAAATGTTTTATTAAAGTATTGTATTGCCCCCAAAAGTTATACAGATCACCAATATACACTTATTATGGGAAATGCTTATAAAGTGCTTTTTTCCCTGCATTTACTACTGCATCAAGGCTTCACTTCCTGGATAACATGGTGATGTCACTTCCTGGATAACATGGTGATGTCACTTCCTGGATAACATGGTGATGTCACGACCCAACTCCCAGAGCTGTCCGGGCTGTGGCTGCTGGAGAGGATGATGGCAGGGTGATGCTCCATGTCCCTCCAGTGCCCTGTGTCCTTCAGTGTCCCCCTGCCATCATCCTCTCCAGCAGCCACAGCCCGCACAGCTCTGGGAGTTGGGTCGTGACATCACCATGTTATCCAGGAAGTGACATCACCATGTTATCCAGGAAGTGACATCACCATGTTATCCAGGAAGTGACATCACCGTTTTATCCAGGAAGTGAAGCCTTGATACAGTAGTAAGTGCAGGGGAAAAAGCACTTTATGTACATTTCCTGTAATAAGTGTATATTAGTGATTTGTATAACTTTTGGGGGGCAATACAATACTTTTATAAAAAAATTTTGCCGGACTTCTCCTTTAATTGCCTATAAGTCATCAGTTTTAATCTATGTATCTTCAAGGGACAGTCTCTTTTAGTCAATACCATAAGTGACACATGTGCCTTATACAGTATATTGAGAAACCTTATGTCTAACGTAAGTTTACTGTCGAGTCCAGCCCCCCATGTACCAAACCATGTAGTCCGACAGCAGCTAATCTGTGTGCGGCGGCTAATTTGCTGTCAAAGTGATAGGGCGGCTCGGCGCAATGAAGAATATTTACCTGTGCGACATTTGTAAATAATGGAAGAATGAGCCATGTAATCACAACAACCAGCTTATAGAGGGCCCCGAATTATCCCGCTTATAGTCTCCCAGATCCTGGACTACAGTCACAAATTCAATGTAATTGTTGCGGTGTTTGAATCCGTTCAGACAGAGCCATGCATTTCTATCTCTCGGAGCCCCGGCCTCCCACGGTTAAGATCAATATCTCATTTAAAAAACCTTTATTAGCTTGTAGAAAGACATCTTTTCAGCATTTCCCCATCTTTCTCTCGCTTAACCCCTACTCTGCCTCAGGCTACATCTGACGCTCTGAATGGTAGCTCTGTGTCGAGGTCAGTTCTGTGTATTAGTGTTCACATCCACCAGTTATTAATATGGTTTTACCCAGCACCTTAACACTTTATAAGCACAATGTAAAAATAAATGCTAAAGCTTTATATTAGATTGTGTTTCTGCTGGTGATTTCCATATCTAGTAGACATTGCATCCTCTACTCACACTCTATGGATTGCAAATACAAATATAGTGGGGAAAATAAGTATGTTTAGAGAAAATAGGAGGGGATGACGGGTGCCATTTTACACTGTCACCACTTGGTGTCTCACTCTACCCTATTCCTCAGCACAGCTGAAGGTGTAAAAGGGTTTACTCTGTTTCTAACTTAGTATTTTGTTATCCAATCACTGTCTTGGTTGCCTCACACCTATCACACACTCACACCACTCTCTTTCTATCTGGAGAAGTTGTGTATGTAGGAGGGGGACACAATACCTGCTGCAGTGGTCTCCGTATGTGGTGGCCATTTGAACTATTGTGCTCTTGGTCCTAATTTGATTCCTGGGATATTATGTTCATAGTTCTTTAAGTCATTCTTGATCAAATAAAATATTGGACCTTTGGGAGATGTTTCAACAGATTTCCACCAAGTAATGTTAAATCCCTTCCATAGGCAAGCTCTACGATGCTGATCTATTTGCCCTCACAAACAGGACTAATTGGATAAGGGTCACAACTCCATATGGTGCAAAATCGAATTGTTTTGCAACTTTTACTCGTACTCCGGCACCGTGGCTCATAACAATAGATGAATGTAGATTGGGAGCCCCAGTGAGTGATGGCAGCGTGTACAGCGTGGTGGAATATGTTAGCACTTTATAAATAAAAGAGTTATTATTATATATTCCACCAGGATCCATCTAGTAACGAGTTGTCCCACAGCTCCTTTCACTCACTTTCCCTATGCATCTCTATAACAGTGATTTTCAACCAGTGAGCCCCGGGGAAAGTTCCCCAAACTATGGTGCCCCTGTGTTTTGTTCCCCGGCAATGCGGATTATAATGTGGGCGGTTGCGTGGTGCGCTGCGGCGCGCCGTGATGCACGCATCCAATCAACGTGTGCGCTACGGCCCGCCGCAGCGCACCACACTCCCGGTCTCCGATGATTGGAGGAGCATGTCCTGGCCCTACGGGCAGCCAGTAGGTGAGGCGGACAGCAGCGGCGACCATCTCGGAGGAGGTGAGGAGGAAGTGGGGGAGAGAAACTTGGGGATGGGGGAGAGAAACAGCGGAGAGAAGCAAAGGGGAGAGAAGTTTGGTGGAGAGAAGCAGGGGGGAGAGAAGTATGGTGGAGATAAGCACAGGAGAGAAGCATGGGGGAGAGAAGCACAGGAGAGAAGCATGGGGGAGAGAAGCACAGGAGAGAAGCATGGGGGAGAGAAGCACAGGAGAGAAGCAGGGGGGAGAAGTATGGTGGAGAGAAGCATGGGGGAGAGAAGCACAGGAGAGAAGCATGGGGGAGAGAAGCACAGGAGAGAAGCAGGGGGGAGAAGTATGGTGGAGAGAAGCACAGGAGAGAAGCATGGGGGAGAAGTACGGTGGAGAGAAGCACAGGAGAGAAGCAGGGGGGAGAAGTATGGTGGATAGAAGCACAGGAGAGAAGTAGAGGGGAGAAGTATGGTGGAGAGAAGCACAGGAGAGAAGCAGGGGGGAGAAGTATGGTGGAGAGAAGCACAGGGGGGAGAAGAAAACAGGCCCAGGTTTCACACTGAGTGAGTATAAATACATTTAGAATCTATATTATTAACTATATGTATAATATGTACTGTTTTAGTGTCATTTTGTGCCATTTTGGTTGGTGGTGTGCCCCGGGATTTTTTAAGTATAAAACGTGTGCCGCGGTTCAAAAAAGGTTGAAAATCACTGCTCTATAAGATGCTTGATGTAAACCTCATAGACGTGCATAGGGAAAGCAACTTCTGGTCCACATAGGGATTCAGTCACATAGGCGAGCAACAATAACAGAATGGCATCGTATTGTGGAAAAAGTTGACTGGTTATATATTTAAAGGAGACGTGACCATTTTTAAAATCTGGCAGCTGGCAGGGGCAGGAAGAGCAGTGGGACTGGCCACGGGACCCCGACAGGCTCCAAGATCTCTGGCGCTGCACATGTCACAACGCGGCTGATGGATTGGCCACTCAGTCAGTGACTGGAACGGAACACTGCTCCAGTCATTAATTGGCTAAGCAGCCAGTCCATCAGTTTCCCCGGAGTCGTGACGTCATCAAAACTCGAGGGGAAATGACTTCCGGTGGGGGTCCCGAGTCCAGTCCTGCCACTCACCACGGGCACACGGAGAGGTAAGTTGGTCCTTGGTATCAAATTTCCCCCCTGCCCCTGCCAGTTTCCAGATTTCTCCTTTAATTAACCATTAATTAATAAACTGTATATACAACCACATACTGTATCTACTGCACAGACAAATATAACCAATATTACCCCTATACAGTGACCATGTAGTGTTGGGTACTAGTATAAGTGAAAACAGTGCAGTTTTCTTTTCACTTCGTGCCAGACCAGACTCCCCCCAACTACGACCTGTCTGAGCACAGTTTGTTCCCCCCTTTTTTATGTACCCTGGGGTAATAATGTCCTCACTAAAAATGGCCTAGCTGTGATCCCATAATATATAGTGCCCCAACAGTACACCCACTCAATAATGTCCTACTATGCCCTTATACAGTACAAACGCCCTTCCATGCCCCACATATTGGTAATACCACCTGTGGCCCAATATTGTAATAATTTCCCCTTTGTCCCATGTTTTACTGATGCAATCCTGTGCCCACTATGATAATGCCCTTCTGTGCTCCATATGGTCATAATGTCTTCCTGCGCTTCTATATCGTAATAATGCCTCCTGTGCCCACTATGATGAAAGTGCCATCCTCTATATGAATAATGTTCTTCTGGGCTCCATACAGTCACAATGTCCTCTTGTACTCCGTATAGTAATAATGTCCTCCTGTGTTCCTATACAGTTATAGTATTTCTGTGCCCCCATAAAGTAATATGTCTGTGCCCCCATATAGTAATAATATTTCTGTGCCCCCATATAGTAATAATATTTCTGTGCCCCATATAGTAATAATATTTCTGTGCCCCCATATAGTAATAATATTTCTGTGCCCCATATAGTAATAATATTTCTGTTCCCCCCGTATAGTAATAATATTTCTGTGCCCCATATAGTAATAATATTTCTGTGCCCCCGTATAGCAATAATGTCCTCCTGTGCTCCTATATAGTTATAGTATTTCTGTGCCCCCATATAGTAATAATATTTCTGTGCCCCATATAGTAATAATATTTCTGTGCCCCCGTGTAGTAATATTTATGTGCCCCCGTGTAGTAATATTTATGTGCCCCCGTGTAGTAATATTTATGTGCCCCCGTATAGCAATAATGTCCTCCTGTGCTCCTATATAGTTATAGTATTTCTGTGCCCTCATAAAGTAATATGTCTGTGCCCCCATAAAGTATTAATATTTCTGTGCCCTATAGTAATAATATTTCTGTGCCCTATAGTAATAATATTTCTGTGCCCCCGTGTAGTAATAATATTTCTTTGCCCCATATAGTAAGAATATTTCTGTGCCCCCGTATAGCAATAATGTCCTTCTGTGCTCCTATATAGTTATAGTATTTCTGTGCCCCCATAAAGTAATATGTCTGTGCCCCCATATAGTAATAATATTTCTGTGCCCCCATATAGTAAGAATATTTCTGTGCCCCATATAGTAATAATATTTCTGTGCCCCCGTATAGTAATAATATTTCTGTTCCCCAATATGGTAATAATATTTCTGTGCCCCCATATAGTAATAATATTTCTGTGCCCCCGTATAGTAATAATATTTCTGTTCCCCCCGTATAGTAATAATATTTCTGTGACCCCGTATAGTAATATTTCTGTGCCCCCAATATAGTAATAATATTTCTGTGCCCCCGTATAGTAATAATATTTCTGTGACCCCGTATAGTAATAATATTTCTGTGCCCCAATATGGTAATAATATTTCTGTGCCCCATATAGTAATAATATTTCTGTGCCTCATATAGTAATAATATTTCTGTGCCCCCGTATAGTAATATTTCTGTGCCCCCATATAGTAATAGTGCCCTCCTGTGCTCCTATATAGTAGAAATATTTATGTGCCCCATGTAGTAATAATGTCCTCCTATGACCCCCCTATAGTAATAATGTCCATCTCCGTTTAGTAATACCATCTATGCCCCATACAGTAGTAAAGTGCTCCTGTGCCCACATATAATAACAATGTCCTCCTGTGCCCCCATACAGTAGTAATGTGCCCCATTATAGTAAGTGCTCCTATGCTCCCATATAACATTATTACCCCTTGCCCCCATGCCTCTATGATGTCATTGTGCTGGCTGGAGCAGGGATTGCATCACAGCTATTCATAAGCTGCAGGCTGAAGTGCCTGCAACCAATCAGAGTAAATAGGAGAGCAGGGAAGTGACAGAAACTGTCCAGAGCTGCTACTCAGGCCCGGATTGGTAATCTGGCAGGCCGGGCAAATGCCCGCTGGGCTGCCTGATTACCAATCAGAGGGGCCGCTGGTCCCCCTGCACACTTACATCGGCCCCTGCAGTGGCTGAGAGAGCAGCGCTGCTGGCCTCTGCGCTGTTCCCTCAGCCTCTGCCGGATTGGTCAGGGCCGGCACATTCCCCCTCCCCCTCCCATGTGTAGTGGAGGTGCCGCACAAGCACCGTCAGCTTCAACCTACTCTTCAACCTGCCAGATGACGTCATTTCCTGCCGCAGAGGATCCGCTTCCTGGAGGAGAGAGGAGAAGCAGCTGCTGCCCCCTACAGCACAGAGTGGCTGCTGCTGACACAGAGGGGGCCCTTGCTGCTATTAAAGAGCACTGCTTGGTGAGGAGAAACCTGTCCTTCCCACCAAGCTACAGCCCAGGCCGGCCCTCTCCCCCTGCTGTGTAACCAGGCAACCAAGTCTCCTGAACCCACACAGTGACGTCATCATCTCCTTCCTGCAGTCGGAGGGGCAGGGGAGCACCATGCTGACTGTGAGGAAGAGAGGACCTGTCAGCAGCTCAGATTTATGGACAGTAAGTGATTGTTTCTTGTTGTTTGGTGTGTGTGTGTCCAAAGTGATAGTGTGTATATAGTGTGTCTTAGTATGTAATGTGCCCTGTATGTGTATTGTGTGAGGAAAGGATTTCTGTATGTATGTATAGTGTGTGTGTATATATGATACATGTATGTACAGTGTGTGTGTGTGTGTGTCTGTATGTATATATGTATGCACAGTGTGTATATATATATATATATATATGTATATACATGCACAATGTGTCTGTCTGTATGTATGTATATATGTATCCACAGTGTGTGTGTGTATATATATATATATATATGTATACATGCACAATGTGTCTGTATATATGTATATATGTATGCACAGTGTGTGTGTGTATATATATATATATATATATATATATATGCACAATGTGTCTGTATGTATGTATATATGTATGCACAGTGTGTGTGTGTGTGTGTGTGTGTGTATATATATATATATATATATATATATATATACATATACATGCACAATGTGTCTGTATGTATGTATATATGTATGTATGTATGCACAGTGTGTGTGTGTGTATGTATGTATGCATGCATAATGGGGGAGATTTATCAAACATGGTGTACAGTGAACCTGGCTCAGTTGCCCCTAGCAACCAATCAGATTCCACCTTTCATTTTCCAAAGAGTCTGTGAGGAATGAAAGGTGGAATCTGATTGGTTGCTAGGGGCAACTGAGCCAGGTTCACTGTACACCATGTTTGATAAATCTCCCCCAGTGTGTCTGTATGTATGTATATATATATATATATATATATATATATATATATATATGCACGGTGTGTGTATGTCTGTCTGTATGTGTAAATGTATGCATGTATGCACAGTGTGTGTGTTAGAGATGTGCGGACTTTTGGTCCAATAGCAGTTCGCTCGATCGTGATGCCTGTGATCCCGGGTGCATAGTTGCGATCCTGGGAATATGCTGCCAGGATATTCCAGGAAATGGATCTGGAATTCCCTGGAATATCCTGGCCGCATATTCCAGGGAGCGCAACTATGCACCCGGGATCACAGGCATCACGATCGAGCGCAGATCCTGTCAGACCAAAAGTCCGACGCTCCGCGCATCTCTAGTGTGTGTGTGTGTGTGTGTGTGTGTATATGATATATGTATGTAGGCACAATGTGTGTTCATGTATGTATGTATGTATGTATGTATGCACAGTGTGTTTGTGTGTGTATATATGATATATGTATGTATGCACAATATGTGTGCATGTCTGTATGTATGTATTTATGTATGTATGCACAGTGTGTGTGTGTATATTTATATGTATGCATGCACAGTGTGTGTTGTGTGTTTATGATGTATGTATAGAATGCGTGATGTGTGGATGCAGGTGACCAGCACATCCTACAGCACTTACACCACTGCAATAATCTGTATTCAAATGTGACTAAATTATTCCATAGACAAAAGTCCAGCACTTTCTTCCAGTGAATTAATATTCACAACTTTATAGTAAATCCCTGATACAAGACGCCATCACCATCACATACTGCATTTGTTGGTAACAATGGTGTCTTGCATTATGGATCTCTTGTAAAGCTGTGAATTATAATAGACCAGTACGAGGTGTTGGACTTTTGTCAGGCTATGTTCACACACACTTTTTTAAGCCATACAGTAGCTGCTCAAAAAGTCCTAAATGGTCCTTTACAGTTTATTGCATTCAATTAAACTTGATATTAAAATGGCTGCCTATGCAGACATGTAGTGACTTTAAGGTGATAATTAGAGATGAGTGAGCCTGGCCGAGGTTTGGCTTCATACAAACCTGAACCATTGGCCCTTGAATCACGCTGTCTTCCCGCTCCATAGAGATAGCACAAGTTGCATTTTTAAGCAGGAATACAGCCTAGATCATAGTCTGTATCTCTGTTTTCCAGGCGGGACTTGTGCCATCTCCACCTGCCGCAAGGAACGAGAAGACAGCGGAATTCAAAGGCCGATGGCTCAGGTTTGTATGAAGCCAAACCTCGGCCAGGCTCACTCATCTCTAATTATAACCATTACTGTAAAATTAAAAGGATTATCCAGGATTAGAAAAACATCACCACCCCTGTCCTCAGGTTGTGTGTGGTATTACAATTCAGCTCCATTCACTTCCCTGGATCTAAGCTGCAGTACCGCACCCAAACTGAGGACAAATGTGGTGCTGTTTTTGGGAGAAAGCGGACATGTTTATCTAATTCTGGATAACCTCTCCTCAAGGAGCGTCATCAAATTACATAAGCGTCATCGGGAGGAAGGGGGGCAAATGGCATAAGCGTCATCAGGAGGAAGGGGGGCGAATGAGATAAGCGTCATCAGGAGGAAGGGGGGCAAATGAAATAAGTGTAATCAGGAGCAGGGGGCAAATGAAATAAGTGTCATCAGGAGCAGGGGGGCAAATTAAATAAGTGTCATCAGAAGCAGGGGGCAAATGAAATAAGTGTCATCAGAAGCAGGGGAGCAAATGAAATAAGCCTTCTTCCTGATGACGCTCTTTGCAAAATGAAATTAGTTGGGCTATGCAGCTTTTAATATATCATTAAAAGCCTTGGCTATACTATACGGAGGCCCAGAGAGGTCCAATACAGTGGGGCCTATGCTTCATGCAGAGAGTGGTCCAATACTATGTGGGGATAGAGAGGAGGCCTGTAATCTATTGGAGCACAGAGAGGGTATATGGGGCACAGAAGGGGCCTTACTACTATAGGGGAAAATGTTTTATTACTATATGGAGACACAGCACAGAAGACTCCTATTACTATATGGGGTACAGAGGGGACCTAATACTATATAGGGGTGCAGAAGGGCGGGACTACTATTTAGAGACACAGACTGGGCCTAACTGCTTATAAGGGGGTCAAAAGGGAGCAAGGTTACTGTGTGAAGAAATACACTTTGGGATGATGCTGGAGCACGGATCTTAAATTGTTTGTCTGGTAGATCTTGCAGAGAGGAGTCACGGCCGCAGAAGTCTTCATGATAGCCGAGCAAGAAAAAGAGAACAAATCCAGCAAAAACGTCACTTGCAATTCATGCAGAGAAGACACCTCCTGTAAGTCACTGGACGTAACTGCACTATAAGCACTCCTTTCATAATCATCCTTTTTATTACCAGCTCAAGTGTCACAGCGACATCCGCAGCATCGCCGTGTATGTAAATCAGTCAGAGCAGGAAGGCACGGGGGGAGGTACAGCTGTGGCTTGTCTCCGCCTCTGTGACACTTTAGCTGGTAATGAAAAGGATGATTATAAAAGTATATACTAGACTAAAGGTCCTGTCCCCGCATTTGTATTCTGGGATCTACACCTTTGTACCTGGTATGGACCACACAGATACATTGTGGATTTGGTGCAGCTGAAATACATAAATATGCAACAACAAATCCACAGCAGATTATGTTGTTTTTTATGTGTTGATGGTAGGGTTCATATATTTAATGAAGTAGTGAGTAAGTAAGTGAGTAAGGAGCAGAATTTGCTACAGCATGTACACTGCTATCTATCATATATTGGGGAGGATATATTATGTGGGCTGCTGAGGTTTAAGTGCCAGGGCTGATTTTAAGTCCCAGTCCGGCCCTGATGCTACTGCTCTGAACAGTTCCTGACATGGACAGAGGTGGCAGCAGAGAGCACTGTGTCAGACTGGAAAGAACACACCTCTTCCTGCAGGACATACAGCAGCTGATAAGTACCAGAAGACTGGAGATTTTTAAATAGAAGTAATTTACAAATCTGTATAGCTTTCTGACATCAGTTAATTTAAAACTATTTTATTTATCCAGAGTTCCCTTTTAGGGAGCAGTCTTAGATTATCAGGCAGTCTTAGAATATATTAAAATTAAGCACAATTCTACCAAAAAAAAACCATTTCTTTAATATAAATTTTTTTTTCATCATACAGAATTCTAAGAACCTAAAAGTGAAGCTATTCCAAAGATAAAATTCGGATTTCTGCTTCTTGATGTGGTATCTTCGCCGGTCCTGGAAGCCACAAGGTAATATTTTTGCATATCTGCCTGGAAGGGAATGTGTTTTTCTCTGTGCAATACAGTGTAGAGCAGACCTCCGAATAATGAGTTCTTTATGTGATGAAATACATAAACAAATCAGATTGTAACATGCAGCTTCAATTTGGTTTAGAAAGTGAATTTACATAGAAATGAAATCTGCTGGAATGTATATCCTCCATGTGACCTGTTTAGCATTAAGAACATTGCACTTTTTTTTCTCCAAACCTTGCAGCAGTTTTCGGCTGATATTGGTGTAGGGATGCGATTGCCATGATTTCACAAATATGGATGAAGTTGTACATTGATCAAGGCAAAAGGATGGAGCAGATGTTATAGAAAACTGGGATCTAAATATATCAATGCATATCATTCTATGGCTATACACAAGTGCATGATAGATAGATAGATAGATAGATAGATAGATAGATAGAAGATAGATAGATAGGAGATAGATAGAAGATAGATAGATAGATAGATAGATAGATAGATAGATAGGAGATAGATAGATAGATAGATAGATAGATAGATAGATAGATAATAGATAGATAGATAGATAATAGATAGATAGATAGATAGATAGATAGATAGATAGATAGATAGGAGATAGATAGATAGATAGATAGAAGATAGATAGATAGATAGATAGATAGATAGATAGATAGATAGGAGATAGATAGATAGATAAATGATAGATAGATAGATAGATAGATAGATAGATAGATTGATAGATAGATAGATAGATAGGAGATAGATAGATAGATAGATGGATAGATAGGAGATAGATAGATAGATAGATAGATAGGTAGGAGATAGATAGGAGATAGATAGATAGATAGATAGATAGATAGATAGATAGATAGGAGATAGATAGATAGATAGATAGATAGATAGATAGATAGATAAATGATAGATAGATAGATAGATAGATAGATAGATAGATAGATAGGAGATAGATAGAAAAATAAATTATAGATAGATAGATAGATAGATATATAGATAGATAGGAGATAGATAGATAGATAGATAGATAGATAGATAGATAGATAGGAGATAGATAGATAGATAGATAGATAGATAGAAGATAGATAGGAGATAGATAGATAGATAGATAGATAGATAGATAAATGATAGATAGATAGATAGATAGATAAATGATAGATAGATAGATAGATAGATAGGAGATAGATAGATAGATAGATAGATAGATAGAAGATAGATAGATAGATAGATAGATAGGAGATAGATAGATAGATAGATAGATAGATGATAGATAGATAGATAGATAGATAGATAGATAGATAGATAGATAGGAGATAAATATAAGATAGATAGGAGATAGATAGATAGATAGATAGATAGATAGATAGATAGATAGATAGATAGATAATAGATAGATAGATAGATAGATAGATAATAGATAGATAGATAGATAGATAGATAGATAGATAGATAGATGACTGATAGATAGATAGATAGATAGATAGATAGGAGATAGATAGATAGATAGATAGATAGATAGATAGAAGATAGATAGATAGATAGATAGATAGATAGGAGATAGATAGATAGATAGATAGATAGATAGATAAATGATAGATAGATAGATAGATAGATAGATTGATTGATAGATAGATAGATAGATAGATAGATAGATAGGAGATAGATAGATAGATAGATAGATAGATAGATAGATAGATAGGAGATAGATAGATAGATAGATAGATAGGTAGGAGATAGATAGGAGATAGATAGATAGATAGATAGATAGATAGGAGATAGATAGATAGATAGATAGATAGATAAATGATAGATAGATAGATAGATAGATAGGAGATAGATAGATAGATAGATAGATAGATGATAGATAGGAGATAGATAGAAAAATAAATTATAGATAGATAGATAGATAGATAGATATATAGATAGATAGGAGATAGATAGATAGATAGATAGATAGATAGATAGATAGATAGATAGGAGATAGATAGATAGATAGATAGATAGAAGATAGATAGGAGATAGATAGATAGATAGATAAATGATAGATAGATAGATAGATAGATAGATAGATAGATAGATAGATAAATGATAGATAGATAGATAGGAGATAGATAGATAGATAGATAGATAGATAGATAGATAGATAGGAGATAGATAGATAGATAGATAGATAGATAGATAGATAGATAGATAGGAGATAGATAGATAGATAGATAGATAGATAGATAGATGATAGATAGATAGATAGATAGATAGATAGATAGATAGATAGATAGATAGGAGATAAATATAAGATAGATAGGAGATAGATAGATAGATGGATAGATAGATAATAGATAGATAGATAGATAGATAGATAGATAGATAGATAGACAGATAGATAGGAGATAGATAGATAGGTAGGAGATAGATAGATAGATAATAGATAGATAGATAGATAGATAGATAGATAGATAGATAGTAATAGATAGATAGATAGATAGATAGATAGATAGATAGATAATAGATAGATAGGAGATAGATAGATAGATAGATAGATAGATGATAGATAGATAGATAGATAGATAGATAGATAGATAGATAGTAATAGATAGATAGATAGATAGATAGATAGATAGATAGATAGATAGATGATAGATAGATAGATAGATAGATATTAGATAGATGATAGATAGATAGATATTTAGTATAGTTGGTACTGAGAGCTCAGTATGTAACCTGATTCCCTGTATGAAGAAAACATTTGTAAGGGAATAGGTCAAGTTTTTTGGGGAAAAATACAGCGATACAGCATCCTACTTACACAGCGATGAGAATGTAGTATATACCGCAGCACTTCTATAATGGGATTATTCAGTCTTTATATACATCAGCAATGACCAGTCATTATACATAATAATTAGGTGACACAATCTATGCCCCATGTACTATATAGATAAACCCTTCCTCCTCCCCACATGTAATAGATCTGTAGCCATACTGAGGGAGCGGACCGATCTATGAAATATTAATGTATACTCACTACCATAAAGCACAATCTATCTGCACGCATTCTATTCCCGATCTTATGAATTTTTGATTCGGGATCTTGTAAATATTTGCGAACCTTTTTTTTTTATAAACACAAATCTTTTCGTCCATCGTCATTTTACTATCGCACCTGTAGAAACTGTATAGTAAAAAGACTCTCGAGGTTTATCGATCGCCTCTCTCCCTCTTCTCAATCATACACTGGCGTCTCTATAATACAGAGGATAGATGGCTGATACTATGGATGGAGGAGAACTATTCCCACACACAGGAGATGGGTAATCACATCCTACTGAACAGGAGGCTTTCACTTCCCAGCTGCCTGTTTTTCTCCTCACCAAATTAATTTTTGTTTGTCTTACATGGATTCGTTAAACCTGACACCTTTTCTTTCATTCTTCAATTGGCGCATCTGGAGGGAAGGGGATAGAGAGTGTTTGCTAGTACAGGGAGCACGCCAACAGTTATATAGAAGGAGGCCGCCTCGATGCAGTGATGTGATAATATTGTGATTGAAATGCAATGCTGTACAAGAGGAGACAGCAATTTGGCCTACATAAAAAAAGAGGCTCTTTCATTTCTTGTTGCTATGGCGAACAACTTCTCTCATAACAGGGTATAGAATGGAAGGGTTTTTTTTTTCCTTTTTTTTATTCTGAATAGGAAATCAGATGCAAAAACACTTACATTATTAACTCTCTGCTCTGCCATAGGGAGGAGTAGACTTTACCAATGCATCGCTCTCATGTAATAGGCAGGTTACATTAGCAACTATAGGATTATAAATATATATATATATATATATATATATATATATATATTAAAGTGTCACTGTCGTTTACATTTTTATTGCAGAAATCAATAGTACAGGCGATTTTAAGAAACTTTGTAATTGGGTTTATTAGCCGAAAAATGCATTTTTATCATGAAAAAGCAGTTTGAAGCTCTCCCCCCTGTCTTCATTGTTTTCTATGGAGAGGGGAGGGGTGGAGGGAGATGAGGCACCAAAACAGGACAACAAAGAGTTAATTTACAGCTACATCACCAGGCTATCTGCTCTGAAGTCAGCACTGACATCTCTGACCTCTGAATACTGGCTGTCACACAGGTCCCTCTGTGTAATCCTTTGTTCTCTGCTGGCGACTAATCTCCCTCCTCCCCCTCCCCTCTCCATAGGTTACACAGGGCCCGACTGATGTAAAAGAGTCAAGATTTCCCGATAATGAGCAGTGAATGAGAGAGAGGAGGAGGAGGGGGGGACCTGGGGAAAGTCTTTTTGAATGCAGATAATGGCATATTTGCCTAATAAACCCAATTATTGATTTCTGCAAAAAAAAAAGAAGCAGCCGGAAATTCACAAGTTTCACAAGCTTCACAAAATTTTCAGTCAAAGTCGTTAAGATTTGATTCGTTTGGCTTCGGCCCTGCACTGTTAGCCGTCGTAATCTTTGGCCGGGAGCACTGTTAGGAACACCGCCCCGCCCCCAGAGCGTCATCCGGCCCGCCCACGCCATTGATTATCATTAGAAGGAGTGGGCTGGAAATATATACAGCCCTTGCTAAACGATTATCGAGCTGTGTAATAGGTTTAGTAAACGAGTACCGATCTAGCAGATCGGTGCTCGTTTATACGTTTGATCAACCTGTCATTGACCCCTAATACTGATGGATAGGCCATCAATTGTGTAAGTCTGGATACTCACCAGACACCCAAAATAGGTGGATTCGATATCCTGTCTAGAGTGTCAAAAATCGGAAAATCACTATTTAAAAAAAAAAAAGTCAATCATCCAATTTCAGCCATTCCTCTTCTCTCTGTCCCTATATCACTCTGTTAGTCTCTCCCTGCTCTGCTCTATCTGCCTGCTGCCATCCTACTCTCTCCTCCACACAAGGCAGACCGGCCACCTCCGTTACCAAACCGCCTTATATAGAGAGGGAGGTACTGACATCACAGAGGGGCCTGCAGCTGATTGGACAAGCACTAGGGATTATGGTTAATCTCTCTCCTGCCCAGTGACACTCCAGGCAGCATGTGCAGCCGCCATTTTGTTTTTTTTGTGAATTTCCTTAACGAATCGGCGGGAATTAGCTTTGCAAAACAAAGTGCATTGACAGCGCTATTCACAGCGAATCTTGATTCGCCAGATTCTCTAGTTAGAACAGTTAAAACCTATCTGTGGGTTAGAAGATACTTCCTGTCTCTGCCTTAGGCTGGGTTCATACATAAAAGGGAAATTAAAGGGGTACGCCAGAGATTTTTTTTTTTTTTATCAAATCAATTGGTGTCAGAAAGTTATACAGGTTTGTAATTTACTTCTATTTAAAAATCTCCAGTCTTCCAGGACTTATCAGCTGTTGTATGTCCTGCAGGAAGTGGTGTATTCTTTCCAGTCTGACACAGTGCTCTCTGCTGCCACCTCTGTCCATGTCAGGAACTGTCCAGAGCAGCAGCAAATCCCCATAGAAAACCTCTCCTGCTCTGGACAGTTCTTGCTGCAGACTGGGATTACAGTTGTACTAAGCATGCCTGGCCCATTTTACTGGGTCGTAACCAAGGGCAATAGGTTAGTAGTCAGGGATCTCTAGATTGGATCTCTAGATCACTAGATTGAAGCAGCAGGTCAGCATGTGACCCACAGCTCTATCCATTCTCTATAAAGCTGGCAGAGAAAGCCAAGTACGGCACTGGACTCTTTCCGGTGGCTCCATACAAAATTAATGAACCTCTCCTGCTCTCCCGACTGGAAAGAATACACCACTTCCTGCAGGACATACAACAGCTGATAAGTACTGGGAGCAGGGCCGCTTTAACCAGAGGGCACATGGTGCACGTGCACAGGGGGCTATATACTATGGGGGAGCATAGGGGGCTATATACTATGGGGGAGCACAGGGGAGCTATATACTATGGGGGGGCGGCTATATACTATTGGGGAGCACAGGGAAGCTATATACTATGGGGGTTATATACTATTGGGGAGCACAGGGGAGCTATGTACTATGGGGGGGCGGATATATACTATTGGGGAGCACAGGGGAGCTATGTACTATGGGGGGCGGATATATACTATGGGGGAGCACAGGGGAGCTATGTACTATGGGGGGGGCGGCTATATACTATGGGGGAGCACAGGGGAGCTATATACTATGGGGGAGCACAGGGGAGCTATATAGTATGGGGGGTTATATACTATTGGGGAGCACAGGGGAGCTATGTACTATGGGGGGGCGGCTATATACTATGGGGGAGCACAGGGGAGCTATGTACTATGGGGGGCAGCTATATACTATGGGGGAGCACAGGGGAGCTATATACTATGGGGGAGCACAGGGGAGCTATATACTATGGGGGAGCACAGGGGCTATATACTATGGGGGAGCACAGGGGGCTTTATACTATGGGGAAGCACAGGGGAGCTATATACTATGGGGGAGCACAGGGGGGCTATATACTATAGGGGAGCACAGGGGAGCTATATACTATTGGGGAGCACAGGGAGCTATATACTATTGGGGAGCACAGGGGGCTATATACTATTGGGGAGCACAGGGAGCTATATACTATTGGGGAGCACAGGGGGCTATATACTATTGGGGAGCACAGGGGTCTATATACTATGGGGGAGAGCACAGTGGGGCTATATATTGGAGAGAGCACAGGAGGGCTATATACTATTGGGGAGAGCACAGGGGGGCTATATGCTATTGGGGAGAGCACAGGGGGGCTACATACTATTGGGGAGAGCACAGGGGGGCTATATACTATTGGGGGGAGAGCACAGGGGGGCTATATACTATTGTGGGAGAGCACAGGGGGGCTATATACTATTGTGGGAGAGCACAGGGGGGCTATATACTATTGGAGAGCACAGGGGGGATATATACTATTGGGGAGAGCACATGGGGGGCTATATAATATTGGGGGAGAGCACAGGGGGGCTATATACTACTGGGGGAACGCACAGGAGGGCTGTATATAACTGGAGGAGCAAATGAGGGTCTATATACTACAGGGACACCTTAAAACTATGGAGGCACAGAGGGGTGTAACTATGTAGGGGTACAGAGGGGTGTAACTACTGTATAGGGGTACAAGGGACCTAACTACTGTATGTGTTGGAGCCTAAAATAGTTCTCTGGCAGATTCTGGAGAGAAGATTCACAGCCAGGAGAAGACTTCAAGGTGGCCCAGGCTGGATCGAGAGAAAAAGAAAAGATGACAGACTCTGATCAGAGAAGACGCCCCCGGTGAGTCACTGGATGTAACTGCACTCTGTTATAGGGTTGTAGTGTTAGGGGTCATGATGTGGCGGTATTATGTAATGGTATCATTGATGATAGCTTTCTGTTTTGTTTAGTGCAGTTTTTATGTAATATGTAATCACTGTATGGTGGAAATAGTGTTATAAGGTAACTACTGTATGTATTGGGGCTCTTGATACAGTGTGGGGGCAAATTCAGTACATTATACAATGTGCCGAAAGGGAAGGGGGGGCCCACTCTTGAGGGCTGTGCACTGGGCCCACCAATGTATTAAAACGGCCCTGACTGGGAGACTGGAGATTTTTTAATAGAAGTAGTTTCTGAACCTTTAATTACACAACCCCTTTAAGACCAATGTGTAATACACCAACTTTTACTTTAGTAAATCCCTCCACCCCTGGTTAGTTCCTGGACAGTATTTTTATCCAAAACCAAGAGTGAAACAAAACCAGAAGATGTTGAGTTGGGAGTTCCTAAGCAGTTTAAAAGTTCCCACTAGTTTACTGACACAGCTGTGTCAGTACACTAGTGCAAACCTTTATCATGATTGTTCATGATACTGGAAGCTCCCAGGTACAGGAATTTGCCCCAGGAGGGGTATCTGGTGGATGTCAATCAAGCAGCTAGAAGTGAATAGAAGAGAACTCAGGGGTGTTGGTGGTGGCCGCTAGAGTTAGCTGGAATTTTGTGTCCAAGGGGAACACCTCCTGGGCTTTTGGAACTCATTTTCATATTAATAAAAAGATGCAAGTTACAGGTCCGTTTTAAATCAAGGATCACAGGGTCGGGACTATCTTTATATCAGGGACATAGTATGGAGGCCAACGCATAATCAGGGGGCACTTAACTCATAATCAGGGGTCACATAACTAGATCAGGGGGCATAGCATAGGACTATATTTGTCTTAAGGCAGAGTCTGTCATATTTTATGTCAGAGGGCAGAGTATGGTAGTAAATTCTTGGCAAACCACACATCTGGGTCAATGTTTGTTCTTTATTAATGTTTTTTGTTATTTTTTTTTATTGTGTACCTTCTTTCCTGTATTATCTGTACAGACAGTGCAGTAGGGTGTGTGTGCTTTATGACAATTCCATAGTCCTTAGTCCCTAGGATGAGTGTCCCACCGCTGTGGCTCTTTTCTTTTCTTTTTTTGTCTCATACACCTGTCCAAAAAGTTCTTTTGTCAGCTTAAGTGGTGCTAGAGTGTTCAGAAGTTATTTTATTGTTCCCCACTAGATGTCAATATTGTATATGCCTGAGTATTGCACAGCTGTAGTTACTAATGGGTTACTGTTATTTCTGTACCACATGGTTCTGCACACCAATGAAAGCTACTCTTTTCTTCTACCTATCTCTATCCTCATTTTTTTCTTGAACTCTCAACTCCACCACTCACAGGAGTTGTTACACACCCTGTAGGAAGTTGTCACATGGGGAGAGGAAGTGTACACCCACACTTAGTGAGTTCTTCTCTGGTTCTCGTAGAGGCAAGACACACAGACCAGAGTCTCCTGCAGAGTTTAGCTGGTAGCCTGCCCCTGCCAGGTTCCCCCTCCAGGACAGACCAGCTGTAGTGTATCTACATGGGAAACGCAGAGACTCTTTTCTTCCAAGCAACACTTATTCTAACGATGCAGTGCTAAACGCCAACAGAGAGGACAAGTCAGGGATCACCCCAACTCACGTCGTTGAATGTCTCTAAAAGTGAAGGACATTATCCTAAAGCTAGAGGAACTTATCCAGATAGAGCAAAGTTGCTACAAGCCTACGTACTCTATCTCACAGCGCAGGTGTAACCAGGTAATTTTGGCCACCTTGCTCAACTCAGGTAAGGACTGGGGCTTGTGTCACCTTGTTAGGACTGGTCACCTGACACTACAGGGCAATAGGTGGTATCACAACAGAGGTCGAAACATGGGCACAAGTATTCTTCTACTCTAAGGTATTCTCAAGTATTCAACTTCTTCTTCTAAAGTTCCGGCAGAGCACAGTACTAAATTGGGTTGGGATTCTCACAACCTACTCCTCTCCACTTCTCTGAACTCACTCTACTTCTCAGCACGCAACCAAGTCAGGGCCGCTTTAACCAGAGGGCCCATGGTGCACGTGCACTGGGCCCACTGGTTAAAGGGGCTCCCCCTGAGCAGGGCCGGCCTTTGCTCTGTCCGACCATTGCGGTTGCACAGGGCTCCGGCCACCAGCCTGTCAGGGGGGCGCCATCGGGATGGGTAAGTTACCCATCCATGGCGCCCCCTGCAGCCCCCCCCCCCTTACGGCACTCTGTACTGTAGCTATGAGCGCTCATAGGTACAGGTGGCAGCAGCGGCACTGACAGGTCGGGAGCCATTGGCTCCCTCCCTGTCAGTCATCCTTGTGGCCGCAGGCAAAGCTTTACCTGCGGTCACAAGAGGCCGCTTTCCCGCAGTGGTATCGGCGCTGAGTGACGTCACTCAGCGCCGACACCGCGAGAGAGGAGAGCGGCCTCTTGTGACCGCAGGCAAAGCACTGCCTGTGGCCATAAGAGTGAGGTGAGGTGAAGAGGAACGTGCGGACCCAGGTGAGTATAAAGTGTTTTTATTGTTTTGTTACTTGCTATATGGGAGGGGGAAGCACAAAGTGGGGCTATATAACGGGGGGCAGTACACAGGGGGGGCTATATACTACTGGGGGGGTGCACAGGGGGGTATATATAATTGGGGGGGCACACAGGAGGTATATTTAAACTGGGGAAGCGCACAGTGACAGGGGGGGATTATATAAAAGGTGGTGCACAGGGGGGTATATATAACTGGGGGCACACATGGGGTATATATATATCTGGGGGCACACAGGGGGTATATATATATTTGTGGGCACACAGCGGGTATTTATATATCTGGGGGCACACAGGGGGTATATATATCTGGGGGCACGCAGGGGGTATATATAACTGGGGGCACACAGGGGGTGTATATATATATATAACGGGGCACATAAATATAAAGGGGTATATATAACTTGGGGAGCACACAGGGGGATATATTTATCTTGGGGGGCACACAGGGGGTGTATATATATATATATATATATAACTGGGGCCACATGGGATATATATATATAACTGGGGGTGCACAGGGGGATTATATAAAAGGGGGGTTATATAACGGGGAGCACACAGGGGGTATATATATAACTGGGGGCACACAGGGGGTATATATATATATATAACTGGGGGCAAACAGGGGGTATATATATAACTGGGGGGGGCCACACAGGGGATATATATAACAGGGGTGCACAGGGGGATTATATAAAAGGGGGGTGCACAGGGGGGTGTATATAAGTCAGGGAGCACACAGGGGGCTATATAGGGGCGCACAGGGGATATTAATACTACTGGGGGGTGCACAGGGGGACTATATACTACTTGGGGGAGCACAGGGGATATATATATACTACTGTGGGGTGCACAGGGGGACTATATACTACTTGGGGGAGCACTGGGGATATATATACTACTGTGGGGTGCACAGGGGGTATATATACTACTGGGGGATGCACAGTGGCAGGTATATATAACTGGGGGAGCACAGAAGGGGCTATATACTAATGGGAGCAGCACCTACTGGTCTATAGTACTAGGGGCAGCACACAAGGGGTCTATATACTACTGGGGGCAGAACCTAGTGGTCTATATACTACTGGGGCAGTGCACAAGGGGTCTATATACTACTGGGGGCAGTACAATTGGGTCTATATACTACTGGGGGCAGCACACAGGGGGTCTATATACTACTGGGGGCAGCACACAGCTCTATATACTACTGGGGCAGCACACAGCTCTATATACTACTGGGGGCAGTACACAGCTTTCTATACTACTGGGGGCAGCACACAGCTTTCTATACTACTGGGGGCAGCACACGGGTCTATACTAACATTGGGGCTGCACAGAGGGGCCTAAACTATATAGGGACCTTACTACTATATTGGGGCACAGAGCATACCTAATTATTAAGAGGGAGCACAGAGGGGTGTAACTACTAAATAGGGACACAGAGGGGGGTAACTACCTATATAGGGGTACATAGGGGGGTAACTACTATATAGAGGTACAGAGGGGTGTAACTATTATATAGGGGCACAGAGGGGTGTAACTACTATATAGGGGCACAGAGGGGTGTAACTACTATATAGGGGCACAGAGGGGTGTAACTACTATATAGGAGCACAGAGGGGTGTAACTACTATATAGGAGCACAGAGGGGTGTAACTACTATATAGGGGCACAGAGGGGTGTAACTACTATATAGGGGCACAGAGGGGTGTAACTACTATATAGGGGCACAGAGGGGGGTGACTACTGTATAGGGGTACAGGGGACCTTAATACTGTATGTGTTGGAGCCTAAAATGTTTCTCTGGCAGATTCTGGAGAGAAGATTCACAGTCGGGGGAAGACTTAAAGGTGGCCCAGGCTGGATGGAGTGAAAGAAAAGGTGAAAGACTCTGATCAGAGAAGACGCCCCCTGTGAGTAAATGGATGTAACTGTTATAGGGCTGTAGTGATAGTGGTCATGGTGTGGTGGTATTATGTAATGGTATCATTGGTGATATATTATAAGGTAACTACCATATGTATTGGAGCTCCTAATACAGTGTGGGGGCATTCAGGGCATTATACTGTGTGTGGAGCTCCGATTCTGATAACGCTGGGTTGGGGGGGGGGGGGGCACTCTTGAGGGCTGTGCACTGGGCCCACCAATGTATTAAAACGGCCCTGAACCAAGTCAGCACTGCTATCCCACCTCTAAAGCTCTCAGCACAGATTTTGTCCAGTCAAGTCAAGAGTCTATTGTCAGCTGCTGTACTAAAGTGTTCCTTCAGTAAAGAAGAGTTTATTTATTATAATGGGACTCAGTGGTTATTGCTCAAGCACCTACACGGTATTTACACCGTCCTTGGGTCATCTCCCCTTTCTGTGGGTGGCGGTACCGACAGTCTGGGTGGGTCACACACAACACCAACCTAACAGGGTAGTACCACACCACACACAATCCAATGATTACAGAGTAAAAGAAGAGCTGCATTCTGTAACCTATCTGTATTTAGGGTGGTACCATCCTGGCTTTTCCAGGCTTTCAAAAGAACACTAGAGCTGCTATTGAAGGATCCAACACCAGGTACAAAAACATGTCATAGAGGCTTCTTACTACTCTCTGCTTTATCAGTTACTCAATACCACAATTTCAAGAATGCATCAGCTCATCATAACAGCCCTCCCACCCTTACCATTCCCCTCCCACAGCACCCCTGCTAACACTCCTAACACAGCATGCTGTAAACACATCTCATTTTCCCTAAATGTCCTAATAAAGAAATATCTATGCGTGTTTCTGACTGGGAGATGGTGATGTACAATGGAGTAGCTGCGATAGGAACAGTTGGCTCCGAGAACATCTCAAAATTCAATCTACACGTGACAACACATTTCAACTCTCAATCGTGTCCGCATTTCCCCCCTACAAATAGTGACAGTTCTGACAACCTCCCCCTTTCTATAACAATAAAACATCCTCCTTATTATAGGAGAATAGTAATACAGATATGTGTCATATGAAATAGAGAACCCGCAGATTGGTAAAGACAACACTCCTGAATCTATCCCACTGTTTACTTAATGTATAGAGAACATTGTGTTTTCTGATTAATTCTATTACCTACATTTCTGCTTGTGGTAGAGTACATAATCAATGGCTATGTCTTGATTTATTTATTTTTTATCTGGGCCATTGAATAGGAAATTCTTGGAAATGTGTAGGCAGGAAAGGTTCATACTGTTTATTTTGAATGCCTGATTTCTGTCATTCAATCCTGTCCTTTTCTTTTAGGTGTTATTTCAATAACTGTCATGGAAGTTACACTATGTATGTAATATATATACATATATATATAAATATAGAAAACCTCTCCTGCTCTGGACAGTTCCTGACATGGACAGAGGTGGCAGCAGAGAGCACTGTGTCAGACTGGAAGGAATACACCACTTCCTGCAGGACATACAGCAGCTGATAAGTACTGGAAGGCTGGAGATTTTTTTTAATAGACATCATTTACAAATATGTATAACTTTCTGACACCAGTTGATTTAAAAAATAAATTATATATATACTGTGTGTATATATATATATATATATATATATATATATATATATATATATATATATATATATTATTGTTGAATTATACCCCCTCCTGGAGACTAACAACTCCTTTCACACATGTCATTACCTTTTCAATCTCTTTCCCCCAGTTCTCAGCTGCTGCTTTCTGCTGAAGACACCACTGTGTGTGAGCTTTTTTGCTCTGTCTCCCCCTCCCTTCTGAGATGGCTGATGTAAACAAGTCCCTGACAGGCTTTATCTGTAACTTTGTAGCTTCTTTGTAATGCTGGGAGGGTTAATCTGAGGTTAATTTGCTGATGAACTCACTGTGATTAAAGTTGCAGCTAGGGACTTGTTACATAAACCATATTGGCAAGGAGGAGGGAGGAGGGGATTGAGAGCAGAGATAGACTGAACAGCTCAGATACAGTTTTCTGTGTATTTTAGCAGGAAGCATCAGCTCAAAACTGAGGGAAGGAGACAGAAAAGGTAATGACATGTATGCAATGAATTGTTGGTCTACAGAAGGGGGGATGATTCAATAGATATTTTACCTAACCGGATAACTCCTTTAAGGACTCAATGCTTGCATCAAGCTATGTGCGCATAAAGTTTTTTTAGACTGGTCAAAAAACATGTTTTTAAATTTAAAAATGTCTGATTATTTCAGGCTTATTTTCAGCCTTTTTTTTATTTTGGACAGTTATTGTCCATATTTGTAGCCCAGCTTGGCCACGCATTTGTGTATTTGGAATAGATAGAGGAAGTAAACTGCTGCCAGACTCTTCACAGTTTGGCTCATCCAGGACTATAATAAAAATCCTGGCCTCTCTGGTTAGTTCCAAAAGATTATTTTTATCATTTAAAGGAGAGGTCCAGCAAATTTTTTTATTAAAGTATGGTATTGCCCCCCCAAAAGTTATACAAATTCCCAATATGCACTTATTATGGGAAATGCTTATAAAGTGCTTTTTTTCCCTGCACTTACTACTGCATCAAGGCTTCACTTCCTGGATAACATGGTGATGTCACTTCCTGGATAACATAGTGATGTCACTTCCTGGATAACATAGTGATGTCACTTCCTGGATAACATGGTGATGTCACTTCCTGGATAACATGGTGATGTCACTTCCTGGATAACATGGTGATGTCACTACCTGGATAACATGGCGATGTCACTTCTTGGATAAAATGGTGATGTCACGACCCGACTCCCAGAGCTATGCAGGCTGTGGCTGCTGGAGAGGATGATGGCAGGGGGACACTGAGGGACACAGGGCACTGGAGGGACACTGAGCATCCCCCTGCCATCATCCTCTCCAGCAGCCACAGCCCACACAGCTCTGGGAGTCGGGTCGTGACATCACTATGTTATTCAGGAAGTGACATCATCATGTTATCCAGGAAGTGACATCACCATGTTATCCAGGAAGTGACATCACCATGTTATCCAGGAAGTGAAGCCTTAATGCAGTAGTAAGTGCAGGGGAAAAGCACTTTATAAGCATTTCCCTTAATAAATGTATATTGGTGATTTGTATAACTTTTGGGGGGCAATACAATACTATTTTTTTTTTTAAATTGCTGGACTTTTCCTTTAAGCAAGGAGCCCAGTCGTTCCCAACCACTTCCAGATACATTACCTTTCTCATTACAAGCAGAGGAAGAGATAGAAGATAGCATCCTATCCACTTGATGACCTCCTTACTAAGAGCACTTACAGAAAGGAATTACCAGATCCTGCCGGGCTCCTTATCATCTAGGACACCGGCATGTTGACAACAATTTACTCAGAAAAAGAAGGTCAGAAAACCAAGACAGAAGAGACAGAAGGTAAGAGAGGAAGAGAGAAGTAATACCCATCAAACAGCCACCTCACCTCTATTCCACTCAACTCCAGTAGTAGGGCGGCAATTGTTATATTAAGGATGGAGTAAAAATTGACATTTTTTTTTCTGTAGATGCTTAAAGGGGTTATCCAGCACTACAAAAACATGGCCACTTTTCCCCCTATCTTGTCTCCAGTTCAGGTGGAGTTTGCAATTAAGCTCCTTTTACTTCAATGGAACTGAGTACAAAACCCCACCAAATCTGAAGACAAGAGAGGGGGAAAAGTGGCCATGTTTTTGTAGCGCTGGATAACCCCTTTAAAGCAAATCTTTCTTTACTTACTATTGGAAATGGACGTGATGCAATTACAAGCCAAAAAGTAGGGGACACATAGAAAGGAGGATGACTGCAGGATGAGACTACACAGGAATTGTTTGTAGTCTGTAGCCATGGAAACTCAAAGGTCCACATAGGAGCGGTAGACACAAAGGGGGAGATTTATCAAACATATCAAACATGGTGTGAAGTGAAACTGGCTCAGTTGCCCCTAGCAACCAATCAGATTCCACCTTTCATATTCCAAAGAGTCTGTGAGCAATGATAAGTGGAATCTGATTGGTTGCTAGGGGCGACTGAGCCAGTTTCACTTTACACCATGTTTGATAAATCTCCCCCAAAGAGCGGTAGATTTTTAGTTTTAATTTTTTTCAAAGGGGTTCTCCAGTGGGGAAAAAACAATCAAACTGGAGTTGATAAATCAACTGGAGTCAGAAAGCTATACAGATTTGTCATTTTACTTCCTTCCATTCCTTTCCTTCCTTGCCTTCCTTCCTTCCTTGTTTCCTTCCCTTCCTTCCTTTCTTTCCTTCCTTTCTTTCTTTCTTCCTTCCTTCCTTCCCTTCCTTCCTTTCTTCCTTCCTTCCTTCCCTTCCTTCCCTTCCTTCCTTCCTTCCTTCCCTTCCTTCCCTTCCTTCCTTTCTTCCTTCCTTCCTTCCTTCCTTCCCTTCCTTCCTTCCTTCCTTCCCTTCCTTCCCTTCCTTCCTTTCTTCCTTCCTTCCTTCCCTTCCTTCCTTCCTTCCTTCCTTCCTTCCTTCCCTTCCTTCCTTCCTTTCTTTCTTCCTTCCTTCCTTCTTCCCTTCCTTCCTTCCTTTCCCTTCCTTCCTTCCCTTCCTTCCTTTCTCCCTTCCTTCCTTCCTTCCATTCCTTCCTTCCTTTCCCTTCCTTCCTTCCCTTCCTTCCTTTCTTCCTTCCTTCCATTCCTTCCTTCCCTTCCTTCCTTCCTTCCTTCCTTCTTCCTTCCTTCCTTCCTTCCTTCCATTCCTTCCTTCCATTCCTTCCTTCCCTTCCTTCCCTCCTTCCTTCCTTCCTTCCTTCCTTCCCTCCTTCCTTCCTTTCCCTTCCTTCCTTCCTTCCTTCCTTCCCTTCCCTCCTTCCTTCCTTCCTTCCTTCCTTCCTTCCTTCCTTCCTTCCTTCCTTCCTTCCCTCCTTCCTTCCTTCCCTTCCCTTCCTTCCTTCTTCCCTTCCTTCCTTCCTTCCTTCCTTCCCTTGCTTCCTTTGCTTCCTTATATCAAATCTTCCAGTACTTATCAGCAGCTGTATATCCTACAGGAAGTGGTGTATTCTTTCCAGTCTGACACAGTACTCTCTGCTGCCATCTCTGTCCATGTCAAGAATTGTCCAGAGAAGGAGAGGTTTTCTCTGGGATTGTTCCTGACATGGACAGAGGTGGCAGCAGAGAGCACTGTCTCAGACTGGAAAGAATACACCACATCCTGCAGGACATACAGCAGCTGATAAGTACTGGAAGACTTATGATGGAGATACTGGAGATTTTCAAATGGAAGTATCTGTATTAAAAAAAAAAAAATCTCTGGAGTACCCCTTTAATCTTCATAGTAAATACAGCAACCTTTTTGTTTATACCGACACAGGTTCCAGTCGCATCGTCTAATAACATAATAAATCTTCTAGACAGTTCCCTCCGTTTATAGCACCGGAGAAATAGCTGTCACTTATCTACACCATCAGCCACAAATGATCGTCGGCAGACTCACTTCTCTATCACATCTAGTCAGGCAAGAAACTTTCCAGCACAAACACCGCATGAGTTAATCGGCAACACTCTCATCTTCTAGTTAATGCAAAACATCTCCATCTGTCTGTTTACATAGTAAGTTCCCCAATGCCTCCCCAATGTGTGCCATGCCTTGTCACAATGTTACAGCTGAAAGCTTTTGCCATCCTGCTAATATTGTGACAGCTTCTACTTTTACGGCCACCCACACAGAACACTGTGTGAGTGCTTGTATCCTAGCTAAGCTGAGTCACCTATTAAAGTTCTAATGCTGCCTCCGCCAGACGAGATCCTTCCTCAACAATTGGCCGGGCAAAAACAGCTAACTGTGACTTCTTGCAAGACACGGTTCAAACGCTTAGAACTCCGCAAGACCTCGATAGTAGCGAAGATGTCGTGTTTCGATGCTCTATTCTCTGCGGAAAATAGGAATGGAGTCATTTGTTGGCTGTGCCGTGTGCCTTTTTTATATACCACGAGCTAACCCTGTAGACAGGGTCAAATATTTTGGATTTTATTTATTTTTTATTTTTTATTTTTTTATTAATTATATTATTTTTATTCTTATTATTTATTAAATTTTTTGTTTATTTATATTATTTTTATTATTTATTTTTTATGATTTATTTTATTTATATTATTATTAACATCTAATTTTATACTCATAAGCATAAATATTCACCACTAGGCTATGTTCACGCAAGGTTTTTTTTTCATCTCCGTTTAAAATGACGCCGTCTGTCATTTTGAATCTAAAATAACGGACGTCATTTAGCTGTCTGGCCAATGACTGGTGTTTGCACATTATTTTAGGGTCCGTTTACACAGAAAGATTATCTGCCAAAGATTTAAAGCCAAAGAAAAGAGGAGGAATCTCAGGCTTTTCTTTATGACCTGATCTCTGTTTATAGTCTGTTTCTGGCTTTGGCTTCAAATCTTTGGCAGATAATCTGTCAGATAATCTTTCTGTGTAAATGAACCCTTAACGACTGTTTACACGGAACGATCTGCGAATTTTTGGCGAACGATCAATGATGATTTATTAAAGGACAACTCCCACAAAAATTTTTTTTTGCTCATTTAACACACATTACAAAGTTATATAACTTTGTAATGTGGTTAAATACCCGGCCTGGCCCCCTTCCCCCACTTTCGGACCCCCGACCCCCCACCCCGGAAGTTAAGGAATTTATACATTACCTATTACGATCGTCACGGTCCTCTTCTCCGGGGCGGCATCTGGTGACGACGACGTCAGAGCCGAGGGGCGGTCCGGGTCTTCTTCCTCCTCGGCGTCTTCATGCAAAGTGAATGGGGATGAAAAGGCTGCTGGTGCACATGCGCACCAGCAGCCTTTTCATTGGCTGGAGCGCATCACATGGCTTCCAGCTTGCTCAGCCCTGATTGGCTGAGCTTGCTGGAAGCCATGTGATGCGCTCCAGCCAATGAAAAGGCTGCCGGTGCGCAAGCGCACTGGCAGCCTTTTCCATCCCCTGGACCCGGAAGTTGGAGACATCGCTGGATGGCGGAAGGCGGCGACGGAGAGGCGGACGGCGGGCGAATCGAGCGACGATCGTCACCGGAGAGATGGTGAGTATGGTGTCTGTGTGTGTCTGTGTTTTTTTTTTTTTGGGGTCCCGCGGGAGTTGTCCTTTAACATGTTCAAAGATCAAAATTTTTAGCTAATCGCTTGATCGTTCGCTTACGCGGAACAATTATCGCTCAATGCGATTGTTATCGCGAAAATTCGCCCGATAATCGTTCCGTGTAAACGTAGCATTAGTTTGGGATTACTAATTGGCCTTTGGATGCGGCTTAATTGAAAAGTCCATTGAATTTAATAGTAAAAACGGAGAAAGAAAAACTGTGTGTGAACAACTAATAAAAAACGTCCGCTGTTTGCAAAAGACGTCCGAAAATAAAGATCATGTTCATTATTTTGATGTCCGCGGCAAAAACGTCCATTATTCAATGCATTTTGTGCATTGGACGTCCGTCTTCTCATTGACTTCAATGCATTGCCATTGCAGTCAGTTAAATCGCGGCAAAAACAGACGTTATATTAAATATCAAAATCGGCAGCCTTTTCTTTATTTTTGACGTTGTGTGAACACAGCCCTAGTGAGTAATGATGTCATTGTTACATGTAGCTAAATTTTTTTGCAGTGCTTAAAGTAGGGATGGGGAACCTTCGGCCCACCAGCTGTTGCAAAACTACAATTCTCATCATGCCTGGACAGCCAAAGCTTCGCTTTGGCTGTCCAGGCATGATGGGAATTGTGGTTTTGCAACAGCTGGAGGGCTGAAGGTTTCCCATCTCTGGCTTGAAGAGAATCTGTCAGCAGGTTTAGGCTGTCCTATCTCAGGGTAGCATAAACTAGTGGTAGAGAAGCTGAGCAGAATGATGTATCACTTACATTATTCTGGGCAGCTGATCCGGAGATCTCCTCCTGAATAACATGGACAATTAGTAGTCCTCTCCATTACGTGCATGTGCTCAGTAGTCCTGGATATTCATGAGAAGCGGAAAACTCCGCCCACCATCTGCTGATTGGCAGTTTGTGTATAGGCAGTTAACTGTCAATCAGCAGCTGGAGGGCGAAGTGTGGCAAGAATACTAAACCTGATGACAGATTCCTTTTACGCCTGTGATCAATCAGATCTCAAGCCTGGAATAATAGCCAGGAAAAAGGTTAAAGAAGCTCTGTCAATTTTATTTACTTTTTTTTTTCCAGAAATTAACATCGCAAGCAGTTTTGCCATATATTTTCTTTATTTTTTTGTATGTATTCTATGTTTAAATCAATGTTATACACATGGCCACTAGGTGTCTCCCTTCCTGTGCGCTATGCTCCCGGTATGCTGATATTTGGTCTTTTCTCTGTTCAAAAAAAGAGACCAAACACAGGAAGTCCCCGTCCTTTGTGCTCACAGATATGGTTTGGTATTTATTGACAGCTATTTCTGAGCGTGGACAAGTCTTCACTGCACATGTGTACAGCTGCTGCACATCCACATTCAGTAGCAGAGAATTCTGGGGGTGCTTGCATTGTTTGGTCGGCTCTCCTGTCACACAGTAGGCAAAGAGTCTATTGCTCAAGTATAGTATAGCTGTAGATTGCCTGTAGATACATATGAAGCCCTAGCTCATTAGAGCCGCTCAGTCAGCTCTGTATCCTACCAGGAGATGCCAGAGGTGAGTGAGTAAGACCCAATTCACACATTTGTAATGCTCTTTGTAATGCAACTATGGACAGGATTACACATGTGTATCTGTAACCATCCTCATTTGCACAGAATCATTCATTCAAATGTGTAATTTGTTGCGCAACTTTGGACTGAAATGTATTGAAATGATTGTTATCATGATTTTATACAGAAATATAGAAAATTCAGAATGAAAAAAATGTAATAGGTTTCTGTAAGACACATTAGAACTCCGGCGGTATGTGTGCAATTTCCAGCATCTTTCCAGAGTTCTGTGTTACAGAAACTTAGTACGTTTGTTCTTTCTAAATTTAGCCAATCACTGAGCTCTCCCGGGACAGCCAGTGATTGGCTGAGCGGGTTATCACTTACCTGCAGGAGCATGGGCAGGTAAGTATTAAATGAGAAGTGTGACAAAAAAATTTATTTAAGTATTGTATTGCCACCCAAAAGTTATACAAACCACCAATATACACTTATTGCAGGAAATGCACATAAAAGGCTTTTTTCCCTGCACTTACGACTGCATCAAGGCTGCACTTCCTGCATAACATAATGATGTCACTTCCTGGATAAACATGGTGATGTCACTTCCTGGATAAAAATGGTGATGTCACTTCCTAGATAACATGGTGATGTCACTTCCTGCATAACATGGTGATGTCACTTCCTGGATAACATGGTGATGTCGCTTCCTGGATAACATGGTGATGTTACTTCCTGAATAAAAATGGTGATGTCACTTCCTGGATAAAATGGTGATGTCACTTCCTGGATAACATGGTGATGTCACTTCCTGGATAACATGGTGATGTCACGACCCGACTCCCAGAGCTGTGCGGGCTGTGGCTGCTGGAGAGGATGATGGCAGAGTGATGCTCAGTGTCTTCCAGTGCCCTGTGTCCCTCAGTGTCCCCCTGCCATCATCGTCTCCAGCAGCCACAGCCCGCACAGCTCTGGGAACCGGGGCGTGACACCACCATTTTATCCAGGAAGTGACATCACCATGTTATCCAGGAAGTGACATCACCATGTTATCCAGGAAGTGACATCACCGTGTTATCCAGGAAGTGACACCACCATTTTATCCAGGAAGTGACATCACCATTTTATCCAGGAAGTGACATCACCATGTTATCCAGGAAGTGACATCACCGTGTTATCCAGGAAGTGACACCACCATTTTATCCAGGAAGTGACATCACCATGTTATCCAGGAAGTGACATCACCATTTTTATCCAGGAAGTGACATCACCATGTTATCCAGGAAGTGACATCACCATGTTATCCAGGAAGTGGCATCACCGTGTTATCCAGGAAGTGAAGCCTTGATGCAGTAGTAAGTGCAGGGAAAAAAGCACTTTATAAGCATTTCCTGTAATAAGTGTATATTGGCGATCTGTATAACTTTTGGGGGGCAAAACAATACTTTAATAAAAATTTTTGCCGGACTTCTCCTTTAATGAAAGAATTGGCTGAACCGCACTAGAGATGAGCAAACTTTTAAAAGATTGGTTTTGCAGGTTTGCCGAATTTTGAAGAAAAGTTCTGGTTCATCCAAAATGAACCTTAAATAAACTGCACTGAACCAGTTCAGCTGTTTTAGTGCAGTTTATTTAAGGTTCAGTTTGGAGGAACCCGAACTTTTTTTAAAATTCGGCAAACCTGCCAAACCAATCTTTAAAATTCTCTCATCTCTACCATTTAGTATCTACTGATCCTTAGATTAAGCGTCGAGAGTCAAGAGGTAGAAACCAGCTGGTTAGTAGGGGCAGAGAGATGAAATGCCCGTATCCTGTCCAACCAGTACTGTTACCCCCGCCTACAGTTTAGCCTTAGAATATAGTTACCTTTCCATGTAGCAAATGGGACTTGGGGCTCCCTTCCCCTTTACTCCTATGGCTTCACCTTTCATTTGTATAGAATGAAAATAGATTGACTTTCATTATTTCATAGGAGAGAGAAAAAAAACAACCCCTGAAACCACAGCTACAAAATAACATTGTGTAACATTAAGAACGGACAGTCCCAGAGAGCAGTCACCAAGATGACAAGACATTACAATAAAAAAAAGCTGGTGCATACTGGAAATGTGCGCAACATAACTATATCAATATGATTTATGATTCTTCTGCTTAAAACTGATGGGACATGTCACCAAAAGTGGTTGCAAACCTGTGATAAATTGAAATGGTAAATGTGTGTTATAATCACACAACAGGCATGGCAACAGAAAATTTACATTTACAGACAAATAAGTTGTAAATTAAAATGAAGTGGCCCAGAAAGACATTTCCTGCATCTCGCCTGGAATAGAAATGAGCTTGATATTCGTGGTTGGATCCATTTTTAAAGCTATAGACACATCTGGGCTCTAAGGCTAATTTATCATTTTAAATACTGTAGATAAATAAATGAAGATAGAAAGATAGATAGATAGATTGATAGATAGATAGATAGATAGATAGGAGATAGATAGATAGATAGATAGATAGATAGATAGGGAGATAGATAGATAGGAGATAGATAGATAGGAGATAGATAGATAGGAGATAGATAGATAGGAGATAGATAGATAGATAGATAGATAGATAGATAGATAGATAGATAGATAGGAGATAGATAGATAGATAGATAGATAGATAGATAGATAGGAGATAGATAGATAGGAGATAGATAGATAGATAGATAGATAGATAGATAGATAGATAGGAGATAGATAGATAGATAGATAGATAGATAGATAGATAGATAGATAGATAGAAGATAGATAGATAGATAGATAGATAGATAGATAGATAGATAGATAGACAGATAGATAGGAGATGGATAGATAGGAGATAGATAGATAGATAGATAGATAGATGATAGATAGATAGATAGATAGATAGATAGATAGATAGATAGGAGATAGATAGATAGATAGATAGATAGATAGTGTTAAATATGATGTGTTTTACAATGAACAATATCTTGGTATAATATAATGTAAGTCATATATATACTGCTGACCTCACCATAATAGCACAACACTATTCACTGTATAAAGTGATTGTAATACTGACATTATAATATCATATTCTATACTAAGGAGACGTGTATAAGTTGGAAATAGATACATAAGTGTACACAGCACTATTCACGGATCCATGACTATGTAGGGTGTTAAGGCTGTACACAGCACGATAACTATACATCCATGAGTGGAAACAGGTTATGCTGATGTATAGAGAAAGAGTTCTATATTTGTTATGGTCATATATGTGCAGACACAAACACTCAAGTATAATGAACACGCCCACACATGACATTGACAGTGAGTCATGAACCTATATAAGATGGGAGTTACCAAGATGGAGGTTGGTTGGATCAGGGCTGTACAGAAGGTATGAGCCCTATGTCACAAGAAGGATCCAGGGCCTTCAAGGAGAAGGTTGTGATGTAAGCGTGAGGAATCCATGATGGAAGCGTGAAGGAAGGAATGTCTCCCAGGATGCTTGAGTGAAGCAACAGCTGCCTGAAGCTCGTGACGATTTGTAAGACAAACCCTTCACTTCAAAGGATATATGAACTATGGACACTAGACACTAAAGACTGTAAGACGTTTCTCTGATATTCTTTTATATTCATTTCTGTAACTTTCACTACTTTTAAAGAAGAAGCAATAAATCTCCATTTTATAAAGAAACCCCTCTGATGTCATCCTATTGCGGCGAGCCATAAACTACAGGTGCCAACGCCATTTTCTACAATAGATAGATAGATAGAAAAAAGGGGAGAAGCCGCACCTCCGATTCCAGGTAGCGGGTGCTGTACGGAGTAAGTCCCTAGGCTCGGGATCCCAACAAGTATCGAACAAAGTTCCGCAGCACACCAGCGTATAGTGAAAAAAGAGTAGTATTTATTGCATGTGGCAAAAAACACAAAAGCATCCCTTTTTGTGTTTTTTGCCACATGCAATAAATACCACTCTTTTTTCACTATACGCTGGTGTGCTGCGGAACTTTGTTCGATAGATAGATAGATAGATAGATAGGAGATAGATAGATAATAGATAGATAGATAGATAGATAGGAGATAGATAGATAGATAGATAGATAGATAGATAGAGACAGTGGCGTAGCTACAGGGGTCGCAACGGTCGCAGTTGCGACCCGGCCCGCCAGCCAGGGGGGCCCGGCTGGGCCCCCCATGCCACCTTGCTGTGTCCCCGAAGCTGCTTGCAGTGGCGTAGCTACCACGGTCGCGGCGGTCGCCGCCGCGACCGGGCCGCTACCAGGGGGGGGCCCGCGAGGCCCCCCCTTGCCACTGCACTGCTCCCCTCCCACTCCCTCTTGTGACCGCAAGCAATGTTTTGCCTGCGATCACAAGAGGCGGCTGGGACGGGGCCGGCTGACGTGCGGGGCTGGGAGCATCAGGTAG
Organism: Dendropsophus ebraccatus; assembly: GCF_027789765.1. Classification (NCBI taxonomy): domain Eukaryota; kingdom Metazoa; phylum Chordata; class Amphibia; order Anura; family Hylidae; genus Dendropsophus; species Dendropsophus ebraccatus. The sequence continues at coordinate 11,887,911 of NC_091467.1, forward strand.
GCAAAAAGACAGGTCCCGCGAAGCTCCGCCCCCTCCGCGGGAAGCCCCGCCCCCGCCGCGAGAAGCCCGCCAGCGCGCGTGACTAGAAGACTAGAGGAACCATTCAGGTGAGTAAAGATTTTTTTGTTTTAAAGGACATGATGAGGGGTGTAGTGGTATGAGGATGGAACAAGAGGATGATGGGGGTGTAGTGGTATGAGGATGGAACAAGAGGATGATGAGGGGTGTAGTGGTATGAGGATGGAACAAGAGGATGATGAGGGGTGTAGTGGTATGATGGTGGAACAAGAGGATGATGGGGGTGTAGTGGTATGAGGATGGAACAAGAGGATGATGAGGGGTGTAGTGGTATGAGGATGGAACAAGAGGATGATGGGGGTGTAGTGGTATGATGATGGGACAAGAGGATGATGGGGGTGTAGTGGTATGAGGATGATGATGGAACAAGAGGATGATGGGGGTGTAGTGGTATGATGATGAAACAAAAGATGATGGGGGTGTAGTGGTATGATTATGATGGAACAAGAGGATGATGAGGGGTGTAGTGGTATGATGATGAAACAAGAGGATGATGAAGGGTGTAGTGGTATGATGATGGAGGGCCGGAGGATGAAAGGGGTAGTAGTATGGTGATGAAGGGGCAGGAGGAGGGGACAACATGGGGGGCATCTGTAAGGGGGATAAAATGGGGGGCCATCTATATGGGGGATAACATGGGGGGCATCTATATGGGGGATAACATGGGGGGGCATCTATAAGGGGGAAACATTGGGGGGCCATCTATAAGGTGAACTACATGGGGGGTGTATACAATAGGGCATGCACAGAGGGGGATATGTACTATAAGGGGATCACATAGTGTCAGGGCTAGCTACTAAATGAGGGTGTAAAGGGGCCAATACAGATGTGCAGTGTGTATAGAGATGAGGATGGTGTCAGTGTGAGGAGACTAATATGTCTGTCTGGCAGATTCTGTGGATTCGTGGCTCAGACGTTCTCATAATGGCCCAGGGCAGATGGAGAAGAAGATGAAAAGGGAAGAACTCCGATCAGAGAAGACGTCCCCTGTGAGTCACTTGATATAACTGCACTGTAATGTATATGGTGTATAGAGCCTGTGTGGAGCTGCATCCACCTCTATGACTGGATGAGGTGATATTGGTCTATGTACAGAGGATTATATTCAGTAGCAGTGGTGGTGTTAGTCAGTATGTGGTGGTATTAGTCAGTAGCAGCAGTGGTGTTAGTCAGTATGTGGTGGTATTAGTCAGTAGCAGCAGTGGTGTTAGTCAGTATGTGGTGGTATTATTTGTTGTTATCTGGTACTGTGTTTTATTGGATTTAGTATACTGGATTTGGTCAGTAACAATATGGTGGTGATGGTTGTGGTGTGGCAGTAATATTTCCCCTTGTGTACTGGTAATATGGGTCTCAGTAAACAGGATTTGTTTAGTAACAGTATGGCGGTAATATGTACGGTGATAATATTTCCTGTATACTGGTATTATTGGTAATATCAGTCTTGAGATATATATCTACCAATAGCATCGAGAAAGGGGGGGGGGGGGCCCAAGTTGACCTCTTGCACCAGGGCCCAAGAGACATTAGCTACGCCCCTGGATAGAGAGATAGATAGATAGATAGATAGATAGATAGATAATAGATAGATAGATAGATAGATAGATAGATAGATAGATAGATAGGAGATAGATAATAGATAGATAGATAGATAGATATATAATAGATAGATAGATAGATAGATAGATAGATAGATAGATAGATTGATAGATAGATAGGAGATAGATAGATAGATAGATAGGAGATAGATAGATAGATAGATAGATAGATAGATAGATAGGAGATAGATAGATAGATAGATAGGAGATAGATAATAGATAGATAGATAGATAGATAGATAGATAGATAGATAGATAGATAGGAGATAGATAATAGATAGATAGATAGATAGATAGATAGATAGATAGATAGATAGATAGGAGATAGATAGATAGATAGATAGATAGATAGGAGATAGATAGATAGATAGATAGATAGATAGATAGATAGATAGATAGGAGATAGATAATAGATAGATAGATAGATAGATAGGAGATAGATAGATAGATAGATAGATAGATATATAATAGATAGATAGGAGATAGATAGGAGATAGATAGATAGATAGATTGGAGATAGATAGATAGATAGATAGATAGATAGATAGATAGATAGATAGGAGATAGATAGATAGAAGATATATAGATAGATAGGAGATAGATAGAAAGAAAGAAAGAAAGAAAGAAAGAAAGAAAGAAAGAAAGAAAGAAAGAAAGAAAGAAAGAAAGAGAAAAAGAAAGATAGATAGATAGATAGATAGATAGATAGATAGATAGATAGATAGATCAAAGATTCCAGCAGCTCTCCCAGAGGTAACTTCAAACGTGTAAGGATTTATTCCATAAGTGAAGTACAAAGTGCAGCACAGCAATCAATAAGCGACGTTTCAGATTGCTGTGCTGCACTTTGTACTTCACTCATGGAATAAAACTTTACACATTTGAAGTTCCCTCTGGGAGAGCTGCTGGAATCTTTGCTTTATATATTGGCTCCGTGGTCTGGACCCTCTGGCTGGCACCCATTACAAGCTCATTCATGGCAGTGCTACTCACAATCCTTTTGTATATATTCTTTGCACAAAAGGATAAGATGAAGTGCGGCAGCTCACCAAAATCGGTTAAAAGATGCTTTATTTGGACATAGAAGGCATCAACAGCAGGTACTATCCACAAATAGACAGAGCAACGGCCATTTCACGTGTAAAACGCTTCTTCTCGGCCCATTTGTATATATAGATAGATAGCTGATATAGACATACCTTCCTCCTATTGCACGGGGCGCCGTATGTCTCTTATCAACCCTTCTCCGTGCTCCGTTCCCGTGCTGTTACCAGTGCTCGGTCTGGAACACCATTAGGAGCCCTGCCCCGCCCCCAGAGTGCCCCGCCCCCAGAGTGCCGATTCGGGCAGCCCACTCTATTAATTATCATTAGAAGGGGCGGGCCGGCTCAGGGCTCTGGGGGCGGGGCAGCGCTCCTAATGGTGTTTCAGACCGAGCACTGGTAACAGCATAGGAACAGCGCCGAGGAGGAAGGTAAGGGACATGTCCTCCTCCTTGGAGTCTCTTGTGCAATAGAGACATATCAGCAGGTTAGATTCGTCCAACCTGCAGATAGTTCCCCTTTAAAACCTCTATTTGTTACATGGGGGTCTCTGTGAGAAAGAGTAAGGGCCCTATTCCACCGGACGATTATCGTTTGCATACGATTTCTGATCTCAAACGACCACTATTGCGAAAGACCTGAAAACGTTTACTCATTTCCATGGAACAATAATTGTTACTTATGATCGTAATTGCGATCGTTTTTTTTTCCGCTATTGCCTTCGTATCTATTGAAATCGACCGAACGACGTCTTATTCAATGCAAACGTTTTGCGAACGAGCAACGATAAAAATAGGTCCAGGTCTTATAAAGCGATCAACGATCTCTCGTTCGGTCGTTAATCGTTAACTGCATTTCAACCGAACGATTATCGTTTAGATTCGAACGATTTAACAAATAATCTGAACGATAATCGTCCGGTGGAATAGGGCCCTAAGGCATAGGAATATCTATGGGATAAGGGAAGGGGATCAATGGCAGCAAGGAATCCATGGGATCCAGTCTGTGAGGTAGAATGGGAAAGAGTGGATGAGGTTATAGGGAAGTCTTCTAGGAGGTGTATTCATATCCCTTCTATTCTTATTATACTATTACACGGCCCGATAACTGTAAACGAGCGCCGATCTGCTAGATCGTCGCTCGTTTACTGGGCCTATTACACGACCCGATAATCGTTTAACAAGGGCTGCATGGACATCGTTTCCAATGTCCTTGCAGCCCTTTCTAAAACTGCATACATTACCTGTCCCCCTTGCGGTCCGCTTTTCCCCAATCCTGCATGCCGCATCTTCAGAGCGGCCTGTCTCTGCTGACAGGCCGCTCAGCCAATCACTGGCCGCGCCGGTCCCGTCCAGTGATTGGCTGAGCGGCCTGTCAGCTTCCCCAGTGATTCAAAAAACTCAAGAATTTGTCCGCGGGATCTACTCCAGCCCTGTTATAATGTTATCCATGTGGCAGGGCCTGTTTCCGTCCAGAACTGAATGGGTTATACATTGTTTACGTGCTCTTTATACTTATAGTTATTTTTTGCACGTGTTTTGGAAAGCCATCAATCTGCTAAATGAAAGGACAGGAATTAGATTGCATAAATTGTAGCAGCTGTTCCCAACATCTACAGACAATAAAAGAATTTTCTAATTTATCCAAATGCAGATGAAACCCCGCAGATCATTCGTTTTCCTCCCATATTTGAGAAGGAAATCGCTCTTGGGTGATACAGACCACTAAATGGGTGAAGGTGAAGGATAGCTGTTTTCGGGAGAGAATACTGAATATAGTTTTTCTAGATCCATGTTGTCAATAAAATATCTGTTAGTAGAGACAATAATGAGACCATAATAGTTCAAATGATGCTATGATTTAAAGGGGAACTTCACCCAAAAATATCTTTGAAGTCAACTGGAGTCAGAAAGTTGTATAGATTTGTAATTTTCTTCTATTTAAAAAATGTCCAGTCTTCCAGTACTTATGAGCTGCTGTATGTCCTGCAGGAAGTGGTGTATTCTTTCCAGTCTGACACAGTGCTCTCTGCTGCCGCCTCTGTCCATGTCAGTAACTGTCCAGAGCAGGAGAGGTTTTCTATGGGGATTTGCTATTGCTCTTGACAGTTCCTGACATGGACAGAGGTGGCAGCAGAGAGCGCTGTGTCAGAATGCCTATGGTGAGACTAACAATTCCTTCCATACTTATTATCTATTTAGTCTCCTTCTCCCAGTTCTGAGCTGCTGCATTCTACTGAAGATACAAAAATCTGTGTGAGCTTTTCTGTCTCCCCTTCTCCCCCCTCACTTCTGAAACAGCTGATATAAACAATTTCCTGGCAGGCTTTATCTGCAACATTATAGCTTCTTTATAATGCTGGAAGGGTTAATCTGAGATGACGTTGCTAATAACCTAACTGTGATTATGCCTCCCAGCATTACAAAGAATCTACGATGTTGCAGGGACTTGTTTACACCAGCTATCTCAGAAGGGAGGGGGGAGGAGGGGGAGACAGAGAGACAGGTTCACACACAGATTTTTGTATCTTCAGCAGAAAGCAGCAGCTCAGAACTGGGGGAAGGAGACTGAATAGATAATAACAAGTAAGGAAGGAATTTTTAGTCTCACCATGGGCAGCAACATATAAAAAAAATGATGTTTGAGTGGAATACCCCTTTTAGAGCTCCCTCTAGTGGCAGCTGCAGGAATCCAGAATCTCGACAATAGCTTTCTACCATTTGCGTTTTGCATTGCCATATGGTAATTTGTGCTTAGAACTTTCCTCTACAAAGTAAAATAAAAACCTTCCAGAGTAATATCAAAGGAATAAAATATAAAATTGTTTGAACGTCAGGTAAACAACTAAAAAGAGCTGTGCAAGCCAAAAACTTTTGCATACATAAAGATTTAAAAAAAAAAAAAAAAAAAACAGCATAACACACTAGGAGAATGTATGTGGAGCATATGCTTGGTAATTACAGAAAACAAATTAGTCAGACGAGATGTTTGTCTTATAGCTGTGGTGTTTTTTTCTCGATCGATTTAGTCATATATTCTTTCCTTGAGCACACATTTTCAAAATTGGCAAAGCCTATCTAGAAACAAAGAACAGATTGCGGAATATTGATCTTTCATAAAAGAGTATTTGAGGAATAATTTCACCTAAAAATGAAAATCCTATTCTGGATGAAGAGCACATATCGCCAGTAGAGTATTCTTCCTGGAGATAAATCACTTAAAGGTTATGTTGGAAAGATTTCCTCCTTGATGGACGGGATGTAGAATCCACGTATTTTGGGTGTAGCTCTTCTTTTACTCTTTAAAGTGATTATCAAGGCTTACACAATCGATGGCCTATCCATCAATATTAGAGAGATGGGGGTCCAATCAGTTGTTCAGAGGGTTCCACATATTAGGGTATGTTCACACTGAGCAAATACGGCGGAATCCCGTCGTTCTCAGTGTCCTACAGTAAATGAATGAGAGGGAGTGCGCCCCTCCGCTGCCGCGGCTCTCCGCTGAGAGAAGTGACATGTCACTTCATTGAGCGGAGAGCCACGGCAGCGGAGGAGGGCACGCTCTCCCATAGCCGGGCAATGATACTATGAGCACGGTGGGATTCCATTTGATTTGCTCAGTGTGAACATACCCTTATAGGGTAATGCCTGGAGTGTACCGAACTGGCTATGCACATTGACTGTATGTGGCACCTCCATGGTTAACAAGGGCAGTGTGTGTAAACCCAGAATGGGGTTAAAGGGGTATTCCAGGAAACATTAACTTTTCCCATATCCACAAGATAGGTGTAAAGTAGGAGACAGCAGGGGGTCCGACCTCTGTACCCCCCACTTATCTCTGTATCGGGCCCTGGCTTTTGTATTATCAATAGGGCCGCGGGTATGGCACATTATGAATGAATAGAGCCGCGGTTCACGTGCCATACCTCTATTCATAATTCAAAAGCCGGGGCCCGATACGGAGATTGTGGGGGGTACGGAGGTCGGGGAAAGTTCATTAGTACTGGAGAACCTCTTTAACTTATTTTCCCTCCACCTATGTAGGTTGGCTAAACTTTTTTCCCCTCCTGTTTGCTTCTCCCGTCCATGAGTCTCCAGTCCATGAGCGGTTAGCCGGTTTGCCAGTTCACATGGAGTAAAACTGGCAGAACTGGAGAGTTCTGCCAAGGAATGCCCCCAGCCTCCTTGTCATACTGGCAATCTATGGAGGGATCGCGCACCTCCTCTCTCCGCGATGAATAATTTACATGTTAATTCTTCCGCCCGGAGAGAGGAGGCATGCGATCCCTCCATAAAGTATACTGTCTTTATAACACGGAGGCTGGTGGGATCTGCTGCGGAATTCCGCCAGTTTTGCTTTGTGTGAACTGGTTGTTATGGTTGTAATTAGGGATGGTCCGAACCTGCCGAGGTTCGGGTTCGTATGAACCTGAACTCTCTGCAATGATTCCCGCTGTCTGGCCGCTCCGTGGAGAGGGTGGATACAGCGGGAGGACCGCCTGGAAAACTGGGATATAGCCATAGGCTGTATCCCAGTTTTCCAGGCGGTCCTCCCGCTGTATACACCCGCTGCACGGAGTGGCCAGACAGCGGGAATCTGATGCAGAGCGTTCGGGTTCATACGAACCCGAACCTCGGCAGGTTCGGACCATCCTTAGTTGTAATAATTGATTCACGGCAGGCGTGAAAAATAGTTGTAAAGAGGTTTGGGGTAGCAAGGCGGACATGGGTGGAAATGGGTTCCTCAACCTCTGGTCAGCGTGGAGGAAAAACCGCGGCACTCTGGTAGTAATGCAATATAGCTAAACGGTTATTACAAAGGAAATGTGCTTAGTTCTTTAATTCCAACCAGAAAAGAGAGACAATAATAGTATTGGGCAATGTCTCGGTCTTCCCGGACTTTCCTCAAGCCAAAGTCTCTGTAAGAAGTTTATGGACAGTCCTGGATGTGGTGGAGTGTGTGAGTGTCTGAGCACGAATCCTGGGAGGGGAAGAAGGCCAAGCATGGAAGTACAGGGGGAGGTTCGTCCTATCCCTTCTCATGTCCTGTATGGGCTAGTGTGCTCGGCGGCCTCCTGTCACCGGCCCATCGGCCAACAGCCAGGTATGTGGAGGGGAGAGGGGGTCGGCAGGGAGTGTGGATGGGGACCTGCTGTGGGAGCACTGTGGTAGGGGGCATAGTGCATACTAAGGAGGAGGGGAACTTTTGAGGGATACTGTGTGAAATGGGGCATTCTACATACTGAGGAGGAAGGGCACTTGGGGAGCAATGTGGAAGGGGCCTACCAAGGAAGAGGGAGGGGGACATTATGGAAGGCGGCATACTAATAATGCTGATAAAGTATTAAAATATATACAGCATAAGATTATTGGTTTGTTTTTATCATGTCTGGGGGGGGGGGGGGGGCTGGCGTCGCCGTCATAGGCTGTATCCATGTTTTTTTCCCAGGGCTTTCTAGGGCTCCATCCAATTTCTTTAGCCACTGCAGAGCGTTCAGTTCGAAATCTCTACTGATAAACACTATATTAGGTGAAGATCTTACCAGGATCTCACTTTACAGGAAAACCAATATATCGATAGATCAAAAAACTTTAATTAAAGAAGCTGGTATCATGGGGCTTCGGGTGCTGCTGCACATCACAGTTTGGGGACCTGATATCATACGCCCTTCAATGGCGGAGGTGGGACAGTGATCGTGAAGCCAGGCCTATGATGCCACAGTCATGGAACCAGAAGTAGTGGGAAGAAGCAGCAGGGACAGGAGGCCCATACTAGCAGGGGTGGGGAATAAAGAAAGTAAGTGTGTATTTTAAAGGGGTTATCCTGCACTACAAAAACATGGCCACTTTTCCCCCTACTGTTGTCTCCAGTTCAGGTGTTGTTTGCAATTAAGCTCCATTTACTTCAATGGAACTGAGTTTCCACCCCCCCCCCCAATCTGGAGACAACAGTAGGGGGAAAGTGGCCATGTTTTTGTAGCGCTGGATAACCCCTTTAATTGCCATCTCCCATAATTATAAAATTTTTAAAGGGAATGTGTCACCTAGATTTTCTTTTACTGATTAGAGTCAGATACTAAAACGTGTTCCTTTATTCTAATCTGTTTTTATTTTCTGACTTAAATATTTTTCATTTCACTTTTTGTACATTGGTATAGGGGGCGGCCATCTTGCCTGGGCTGTTCTTAACATCATTTGGTGACATGCCTTACAGCAAGACTCATGGACATAGACAACAGACATACACTGTCCCCATGAGATGAATGTGAAACATTACTGAGCGCGCTCTGTGACCTGTGAAGAGGTGATTCCACAGGGAGCTGCTATTGTCTCCTCTATCTACTGGTGTCACATGATGCTGCAATGCTGTACAGATCACTTTACAGCAGCCTCCTCCTTATCACCACAGACACAACAGGAAGTCTCTGCTTAGTTTTAGCCCCAGTGGTGAGAATAAAAACTGCAATATATCAGGATTATAATATAATATAGAGAAATGGATAAAATGTCACCAAGAAGTCTAAAAAAATATATTTAACATAAACACAGAATTTACACAATAAGTGATTTTCTGATGACACTGTCCCTTTAAACAAATAAAAAAAATTAAATAGAACAAATAGAAGAGAAACAAACCCAAATCTTCCAGTATCGTTTCCTTCTAAAGGTATATATAAGTGAATAATATTGGTTCTTAAGATGGGTGCGGGGGATGGGGTGCGTGTTTTTTACTACATGGTGCATTCTATTAAATTATCTACGATCTTTGACTATTTATTTTGTTTCAGAAATAAAAACACAGAACAAAAGCCTATTGTGATGGACAAAAGTGAACGACATTCTTCATTAAGCTGGAATAAAGTAGAGGCCGTGAGTGCAGCTCTTCCCTCCAGTCCATTATTATAGAGGCCAGCTCTTAACTAGGAGACGCTGAGCTGGAGATACTAATGGCCGTTGAGTGTATACCCTGCCTCTCTGATAGTCTTAATGTACAGCACAGTAATAGGTCCGCACATAAAGCGGCGGTATGAGCCATGTGACATGCAGGCTTCTCAGGTGACTCATCTTTTGAATTCTGTTTTCTAATTCTTCATAACATGTTTTGATCAACTTATTACTAATATCACTAAAGTCCTTCATCTACGGAGATCACAGTGACCCCTGAGCTACCCGATGAACAGTGCCAATAACAACTAGATGATGTAGGGATCAGCAGACTTTACCAACAAGTTGCCCGAAAGTTTCTTAAAGGGGTACTCCGGCAAAAAGAAAATTAGTAGATTTAGTAGAAAATTAGTAGATTACTTCTATTAAAATATCTCAAGTCTTCCAGTACTTATCAGCTGCTGTATGTCCTGCAGGAAGTGGTGTATTCTCCAGTGTGACACAGCGCTCTCTGCTGCCACCTCTGTCCATGTCAGGAACTGTTAAAACACAGCAATCACTGAGCTCAGGGAGATCAGTGAAAAAATCCAATGAAGTACTCACTCAAGAGTCTCCATTGATACATTGCCCCCTATAAATTTAAATATGCAAAAATGGGGTCCATGGAGCCTCAGTTACAAGTCTCAAAACACGGGAAAAGCCAGATATCCCTCCAGTGGGGAGATCAGCAAACCACCCTGATATGTAGCCCCTTGGGGCCCACTCGATATGATGAGTTTTTACCAAAGCCAGGCATTCATCCACAGACAGCTGTTTCGGGGTATTTGCCCCTCATCAGTATGGAGCAGTATTCTGGAATGGTCCAAAGCAGAAGTTTTCTATGAGGATTTGCTGCTGCTGTGGACAGTTCCAGACATGGACAGAGATGGCAGCAGAGAGTCAGACTGGAAAGAATACACCACTTCCTGTGGGACATACAGCAGCTGATAAGTACTGGAAGACTGGAGATTTTAAAATAGAAGTAAATTACAAATCTGTATAACTTTCCCACACTAGTTGATTTGAGAAAACCCCTTTAAAGTTAGAGAGTACCCCTTTAAAGTCATTTTTATTAACTGTATACTTTGAGCAAACTTCTTTTATAGACTTCTTGTTCAAACTTGGCATATAAATATACATTTCACAATGAGATGCTATATGCAATGACAATACAAACATTACAGCCAACACAATTTCAACCAGTTCAAGATGCTTCTCCTGTAAAGATTACCATGATGTACTGGAATGGGTGCGGCCAGATGGTTCAGCCAATAGTCACATCAAGTAAAGGCCCATCACACAAAACGAATATCGGCCGTTACGGACGATAATAGTCTTGTGCAATAGAAGACAACAAGATCAGCTGACATGAACGATGTCAGCTGATCGTTGCAGTCGTTTGTCTTTCAACAAACGACTAATATAGCAGCGATATACTGCTGTCGCTCCGTGGAATAGGAGCAGCGGCAGCAGACCACTGCTATCTGCTATGGGCTCCCCGGATGATCTAACTATCCCCTGGGCAGCCCCCCTCCCCCAGCAGCTCCCCTCGGCTGCCGACTCACCCACACGCTGCCGCCGTGTGTAATAGCGGTGGCAGAGAGCGGGGTAAGAGGAGCCAGCGAGTGCTGACAGTGCTCGTTTGCTCCTCTCCAGTCGCCCTGTATAATAGGGGCTTAAAGTGTCACTGTCGTTTAAATTTTTTTTTTCAGAAATCAATAGTCCAGGCGATTTTAAGAAACTTTGTAATTGGGTTTATTGGCCGAAAAATGCATAATCCTTTGTTCTCTGCTCTCTGCTGGCGATTAATCTCCCTCCTCCCTCCTCCCCCCTCCCCTCTCCATAGGTTACACAGGGCACGACTGATGTAAAAGAGTCGAGATTTCCTGATAATGAGCAGTGGATGAAAGAGAGGAGGGGGGGGACCTGGGGAAAGTCTTTTTGAATGCAGATAATGGCAGACTTGCCTAATAAACCCAATTACAAAGTTTCTTAAAATCGCCTGGACTATTGATTTCTGGGAAGAAAAACAAAAAAAAACGACAGTGACTCTTTAATACTCCAGGCAGTGGAAGACTAATGAATATATTCAGTATATAATTATAAGCTGGTTATAATTTTATAATTTTACCCAGCATCCTCTTCTGAAACGAAGCCTTAACCAACCTGTTATTTGCTTGTGTGTGTATGTATATGTGCGTGTGTGTGCCTGTGTGTGTAGATATATATATATATATATATATATATATATATATATATATCTAACAAAGTACAAAAAAGATGGAGTAGGAAAAAAATCACAATAAGATCTGTTTGCACAAGTAGGTAAACACTTTGTTTATGCTCCAAGCTGCCTTAAAAGGTTTTAATAATAGAGAGATGCTTTTATTATTGTACCTTGTATGAGAACAACACATCCTTCAAGCCACGAAGCCAGGAGGACAATGAGTGATGCTCCTCTGTGCTTACTTCTATCTGGGAGGTTTGGAGTACCCGGCAAATTTAATGGGCTTTATGCTTTTAGATTTAAAAAAAAAAAAAAAGGTACTTCATAAGTAAACACTTGACTTTAACACTCCCATGTTACAGAGAAATACCTTCTATTTTCATAGATTGCTGATTCTTTAAATTAGACCGTCCATAACATGGCCTAATAACACTGCAAAACCTGGAATGAGATTGAGCAGGAAGTGGTGTATGCTTTCCAGTCTGACACAGTGCTCTCTGCTGCCACCTCTGTCCATGTCAGGAACTGTCCAGAGCAGGAAAGGTTTTCTATGGGGAGTTGCTGCTGCTCTGGACAGTTCCTGATATGGACAGAGGTGGCAGCGTGCTAAAGGGCCACAGTAATGATCTAGTTATCATCCGTACAGTCTGGCCACAAAATTACCAAGTCACCGAATAGGTCCAGTGAGGCTCGGTTCACACTATGTTTCTGCAATCCGTTTTTTTTTTTTTTTTTTTTTTCAAAAAATGGCTAAAAAAAATGGATGCATTTGTGTGCATCCATTTTAATCCGTTTTTCCATTGACTTCCATTGTTTAAAAAAAACTGATCAAATGGCATCCATTTTTTGATGGACACAAAAATGAGGTAGACGTTTTTGTGTTCTTTAAAAAAAAACGGATCAGTTTTGATCTGTTTTTTTATTTTTTTTTATAATGGAAGTCAACGGAAAAACGGATCAAAACGGGTGCACACACATGCATTTGTTTTTTTGAAAAAAAAAAAACTGATGAAAAAAATGGATTGCAAAAACGTAGTGTGAATCAAGCCTAAACGAGCTCCAGTCAATGTCTAATTTGGCCTTAGGGTCCAGTCACATGTCCAGTGTTCACAGCATTTTTTGCCCTTACGCCTACTTGTTTTTGTGGTTCCGACTCATCAACGGGCATAGGATGGATGTGCTGACTGGCAGAAGGGGATAAACTGGAAACTTTGATGGTACTTTTCTTAGTGAAGTCATCCCTTTATGAATAATATATGAGTTTTACTTATAGAACATACTTCCTTAAAGGCGTTATCTGGCTAGGGGAAACTTTTTAGAAGTTTTCAAGTATATAGTAAATAAATAAGAAGCTATAATAAAGAATATAATATAATATAATAAAGAAGCTATACTTACCTTACTGCACTCCCCCAATGTCCTCCTACGTGTCTCTGGGTCCCCCTCTGAATGCTCCCGTCTTGACTTGTTAAGCAGTGACAGCCCACTCAACCAATCAGTGACTTAGACAGGTCAGTGCAGCGGCCACTGATTGGCTGAGCGGGCTGTCACTGCCTAGACTCGTAAGTTTCGAAAAAGGAGGCAGGAGCATAGAGTGAGGGATCTAAAGACTTGTGGGTGGACACCAGGGGAGCAAAGTGAGGTAAGCAGAGCTTCTTTATTACTTTCTATATACTTGAAATGATACGTGAAAAGTTTTCCCTGATCGAATAACCCGTTTAAAGTGACTGTACCACCAGGCCCAGGCTGAAGCACTGGAGGCGGCCGATTCACCCTTAGTGGGAAGAAACTCCAGCCCCTCCATGACGTGACTCCATTAGAATCAATGGAACCCTATCATAGAGGGGCTGGGGTTTCCTCCCACTAAGGGTGGGTCGGCCGCCTCCAGTGCTTCAGCCTGGGCCTGGTGGTACAGTCACTTTAAGGTTTCAAACAATCAGCAGATAAAAGGGTCATGGCTCTTACTGAATTACTTGTTATACTGATAGGAATAAGTCATAAATGTGTATTGCCTGGAATCTACTTTAAAGGGAACCAATGGGGACAGTCCCCGGTGGCTACACCCCACCCCACTGGTTTTAACTGATAGATCCCTCCCCATATCCAAACAGAGGGGATCTATCACTTAAAGTTGGTGAGGTGGGGAGAGGCTGCCGCTGACCGCCCTGATGACTCAGGATTCAGACAGCATGAAAGTGATGACAGGTTCCCTTTAACTATTCTATCACAGCTATTTTGCGTGTATATATCAGTATCAGGATCTGTGAGTAATAACTCATATAAGCTATTTTTTTCCAGCTCACAGCTTTGAGTTTTGTGCAAGACAATGACGCCTACACCATGTCTCCTCTCAAGAGTTACCTTCATAAATTCAGTATGTGGCTCAGGCATACACACAGTTTTTCAGTCAATGGAACTTTAAAGGGGTATTCCAAGAAAAATTACCGTGTCCCTTATGAACACATGACCCCCAGCTCCATTCACTCTCTAAAGGAGTCAGGGTGCCATTCTCAGGATCCCCCAGGAACCCAGAGGTCAGACCCCTCACAATCTTATACTTGTCCCCAATTCTGTGGACAGGGGACAAATAAAAATAACGCAAAGGGAATCTGTCAGCATTCAAACCCCAACTGAGTGCTGACAGTATACTGTAGGTGTCAGGCTCCTTGTAAATGCATCCGAGGAGTAGATTCTGTGCAATCTTGGCTCTTGTAATATAAAAAAGTGTCATAGGGGACTGGTGGTTAGGCGTTTGTGCCGCACCCCCCTCTTTTCCTTGAATATTTTCTGCTGGCCCCGGCCTCCTGCTTGCTCTCACTATCATCTGTGTGCATGCATGCACTGCTGCTGGCAAGGGTTGAGCATGCTGCCTTGACAGTTCATGTGTCGCTGTGTAGCGCTCCTCTGGTCTATGGCGCATCCGATGGAAAAGGTGCGACCTAGAAGGTCATCGGTGCATGTGCGAACTGTCAAGATGGCGCACGTGGCATATGAGTGCACAGCAATGATGACGAGAGCGAGCAGGAGTCCGGCCAGCGGAAAATATTCATGGAGAAGAGGAAGAAGGAAGCAGTGGTGAGTGAAACACAAACGCCAAGCCATTACTCCTCTTTGACTCTTCACAGAGTTGCACAGAATCTACTTCTCGGGGCTGGAGTCAGCACAAGGCTTACCTGGGCAAGTGGTAGGGTCCACAGCGTCTCTAGGGGCCCAAGGAGGGAGACTGGTGTTCTAATGTTCACGGTAGTGCAGGCTGAGGGGATGAACATCAGAAGAGGGAGCAGGACTTGCACAGAGAAAGAAAGGCACTGATCACATGACCCGAAGGTCCTCGATCTTACAGCGTGGAGAGCCGCCCGACAGAGAGGAAAGGACCTGCACAGAGAAAGAAAGGCCCTGATCACATGACCCGAAGGTCCTCGATCTTACAGTGTAGAGAGCAGCCCGACAGAGAGGAAAGGACCTGCACAGAGAAAGAAAGGCCCTGATCACATGACCCGAAGGTCCTCGATCTTACAGTGTAGAGTGCAGCCCGACAGAAAGGAAAGGGAGAAGTGTCAGACAGTTAGTGTCCGTCAGTCAGTGTCTGTGTGAGTCAGTCAGAGTCAGTCAGTGTCAGTCATTCAGTTAGTGTCTGAATCAATATTGTGTGTTTGTGTATTTTAGTGGTGTCTCAAATGATTGGCATAGTGTGTGGATGATGGGTGCATAGTGGATGGATGAGGGGCCCACTGAGGTTCTGTCACCCGAGGGCCCACAAAAACCTGGAGCCGGCCCTGCACACTCAGAAGGAGCCTGACAACTACAGTTCACCGGCAGCACCTTGGGTTGTGTGCGGGTGCTGACAGATCCCCTTTAAGGCTAGTGAATCAATATATAGTGTTGGAAAACCCCTAAAGTAACTGCTAAAGGGGAAACCCCAAAAAAACAGTTCGAGTTATTGATCGAGCAGCTCAGAAAGTTCTATTGTGGAGACTGTAAACAAAATGAAATGACAAAACAGATGTCGGCCTGATAGAAATTAGAGCAAATAATTCTTTTAATAGAGATTTAAACAGAAAAAGCTCCATTCCGTAAACACGTCCGAGCCGTCATTAGCCCATTAAGTTGAATAGATTTGTTATGACTCTAATTCGAACCATGAATTGTAAAACTAATATGTGTTTGCAGAATTCGTTCTCCAGAGCTGACTCCCAGTCACTTGTGTTTCTCTCTTTCGCAGTCTAAATGACAAGACTCGAATGACAATCTTAGGTCTCTCTCCGATAAATGAAACTGATTAAACAAAAACCACCAGCGCCCTTGTTCTTGTAGAAACAGACAGCTGACATTTCTATGCTTGGATGGAAGCTAAATATAGAATTGTGAAGGCAGAAAAATGTGCTAAAAATATAAATGGAAGGGTCCAAAATAATCCACAAAGAAGAAATCACAAGTATTGATATTTTCTCCCAGAAAAATAATTGACTGTTTGTTCTTCGACGGCTCGGATTTAACGTTCTATTTTATTTCCAATGAATCATGGTATCGCATTGTCTACAAGAAGGCAAGTTTTAGAACAGGGGCGTAGTTATGGTGGGCGTAGACATAGCCACTTCTGGTTCCTGTGGGGTCTCAAAGGCCTCTCTGGTATATAAGTCCCCAGTATCATATTACCATATAGTAGGAGGGGGAACCTGGTAGAGATTTCGTATCCGGGTTAAGGTGTTCCAAGCTTTGTCTAAATGAGGGGTATCAAAATCAAATAGATAGGGGGCCAAAATTTTTAAATTGGACAAGGTCGCGGGTCAACCTTGACATTTACCGAAGCGTGCGGCATACTTGGTACTGTCAGAGTGGCAAGGCAGCATTTCTGTAGTAATCAGCTTTCCCAATGGTGCCACATATAGTAGCCAGCCCCCCAATAGTCTCCCACATAGTAGTGAGCTCCCACAATAGTGCTCCATATAGTAGTGAGCCACCCAATAGTGCTCCATATAGTAGGCAGCCCTCCCAATAGTGCTCCATATAGTAGGAAGCCCTCCCAATAGTGCTCCATATAGTAGGCAGCCCTCCCAATAGTGTTCCATATAGTATTCAGCCCTCCCAATGGTGCCTCATATAGTAGCCAGCCCTCTCAATAGTGCTCCATATAGTATCCAGCCCTCTCAATAGTGCTCCATATAGTATCCAGCCCTCCCAATGGTGCCCCATATAGTAGCCAGCCCTC
Source organism: Dendropsophus ebraccatus (assembly GCF_027789765.1). Taxonomy (NCBI): domain Eukaryota; kingdom Metazoa; phylum Chordata; class Amphibia; order Anura; family Hylidae; genus Dendropsophus; species Dendropsophus ebraccatus. Next base: position 11,904,989 of record NC_091467.1, read on the forward strand.
TCAATAGTCTTCCACATAGTAGTCAGCTCGCACAATAGTTTCCCATCTAGTAGCCAGCCCTCCCAATATTGTCCCCTATAGTAGCCAGCCCTCACAAAAGTTCCCCATTTACTTGTAAATTACAATCCCATTAGTGTCCCTACTGGGAGACCTGGGTGGTCCAAACGGCAGTCCATATCATTATCGGCTGCAATGTTTGTGGGCCAGCTCTATAACATCAATTGATTTCCTTGGCAGGCCAATAATATTGGCACTATGGGCCAGATTTGGCCCCCATTTGCCGTTTACTTAATACGGTCATTGCCAGCTAACAATCATAGGGGCTTCAAAAACCATCATGAATAAGTATATTTCACCAGCTCAGATGTCTTGGCAGTCGTGGTGGATCATTCATCACAATGGAAGCACAGAGGTAGGAGTGGTCCCACGTCCAATGAGCAGGGACCCTCTTGCCCCAATGTACCTTAGCCAGGGTTATGTTGTAGGCCCCACTACCCCTGCTCACACAGGTAACATCAGAGAACCCTAAAAAGAGCGACCCCTGCCCTGGTCTACCTCTTTGTAACAGACCCTATGATTTTCCTACTGGATGCAGGGGGTAATGGTGACCGTCCCTGCAGTGGCAGGAGATTATCTACCTGGCATCTACCTGCCCCTATAGAGGACTGGTGATCCACTGATGCCAGGTAAATGATCTCCTGCCACTGCAGGGATTGTCACCATTACCCCATAGGGCACGGATACCTTACCGGTGCCCTCTCTATTTGTCTTATTTGTACCCCTACTATTTTTGTGTCCTGTAGTGTGCCTCACCTCCTTGAGAACCCTGACAACCCGGCAGAAACATGTCAGAAGGTGGGGGACCCACACATCCTATAGGACACCCTTGGGGCCTGTTACAAAGGGGTAGACCAGGGCAGGGGTAGTATGGCCTATAACATAACCCTGGCTAGGGTAGAATAGGGCTAGAGGGTGCCTGCACCTGTGCCTGCCTGTGATGAGTGATCCACCACGACTGCCAAGACATCTGAACTGTTGAGATATATTCCATCTACTTATTCATGGTGTGTAAAGGAGTGAGGAGAGGACTGTCTCTTCTCTTACATAGCTAGGCCCCAGAACCCTACCCTGAACCATATGGAGATAACACAGATTCCAGCAAAGTACTTAATCAACTGTGCTCACATAGTGTATTCACAGCAGTTACTGACAGCAGCTCCCTGTGTACCTCATAGAGCTAAAACCAGACTCCCCTCCTCCAGGCTTGGCTGCCCTGCTCTGTGGCGATCCTGTCCATAAGATGGGGGAGCATGTGACCATGCCCCGCCTCCAGTGTCCTTCACTGAGCCTTTATATGCCTATAAAGGACACAGAGGGTAGGGTTTGATCACATGCTCCTCCATTTCCGCCATCTTATAACCAGAATCTCCACAGAGCAGGACAGCACAGCCTAGAGTAGGTTTATGGGGTACACAGGGAGCTGCTGTCAGTAAATGCAGTGAGTACACTTATTATGCTGTACACTGAACAATTTAAAATGGGCATAAATAAATTAATTCACATCATCAAGTCTTAGTAAGTTATATAGATTTATAATATACTTCTATTTACAAAATCTCCAGTCTTCCAGTTCTTATCAGCTGCTGTATGTCCTGCAGGAAGTGGTGTATTCTTTCCAGTCTGACACAGTGCTCTCTGCTGCCACCTCTGTCCATTTCGGAAATGTCTACAGCAGGAGAGGTTTTCTATGGGGATTTGCTACTGCTCTGGACAGCAGCTGATAAGTACAGGAAAATTGGAGATTTTTTTTATAGAAGTAAATGATGAATCTGTACAACTTTCTGATACTATTTAATTTGCAAGATTTTTAATTTTTTTTGCACTGGAGTACCCCTTTAAGTCCATATTTCCAAGACTATAGCCACATTTTAAATGGTCACTGTCTTCAAGACCTAAAAGCGGGATTCTTTTAAACAAATCCACTTGCTATTCCATTTTCAGTTAATTTCTACAGTCTCCACCATCTTGCTTCATAAAGGCAACAAAAACGCACGCAAAGGAGGTAAAAACTACACAAAAATGTATGCGTGTCACAAGAAAACACAACATTTGTCTGCTGCTACTCTGCAATTTTCCCTGTCAGTAAATGACCTTTCCATTCTTCTGGCTGCCATTGTTATAAATTCAGTGAAAATGATGAAGTCTTTTCTTCGGGTTTCACATGTGCGTTTTGTCTTTTAACAATATCTCTGTTGTCTTCAGCTGCATGAAATGTGAACAAGTGGCCTCCCCGCCGAGCAGCTCGGCTTCTCCCGTGTAGATCTTTTTAACTTATTTCAATAATTAACACACATTGTAACGTTGTCAAACACCCTGTAATATGCAGAACAATCCATTTTCCATGTCTGACATTTGCCCCATTGTTTTAAGTCCTGATCGAGGACAAGGTGCAGTTAAGCAAAGTGCAAGGGGGCATTTAGTCTGTTTTTGAGGTTCTCATTGAGTCTCTGGTATACAATACATCATGGGCTTCATGTATTAAAACTAGTTCATAGAAACCGAGGTGGTGCTCATATTAAGAGCACGGCAAAATCCTAAACTCCATAATCAGGTCTATAAGAGCTTGCACTTAAAGGGGACCAGTCCCCCTCTAAATGCCCAGGAAGCTATACCTACAGGGTAATGAAGCCCCCTCATAGGGGTGAGTGACATCTATTTGCATATACCCCCCGAAAAAAAAGTTTGTAAATGTCCGGCGCCATATGCAAATTACCCTCCACTAGTCATGTGGGCGGTCCTCAGCACCGTACTAGTCATGTGGGCGGTCCTCAGCACCGTACTAGTCATTGATGGTGCGCTTGAGTTGGCTGTAATCCCGCCTCTCTGGGAACGTCAGTGGTCAGGGACGACCAAGAGGGATTGAGAATCAGGCCCAGAAGGGCTGTCCTTAGGCCCCGACGGCCCCAGAGAGGCGGGATTACAGACAACTCGAGCACCATCGATGATGTTCGGCGCTGAGGCACGCCCACAGGACTGGTTGAGTGTTATTTGCATACAACATGGGACATTTACAAATTTTGGGGGAGATTTATCAAACATAGTGTAAAGTGAAACTGGCTTAGTTGCCCCTAGCAACCAATCAGATTCCACTTTTCATTTCCCAAAGTGTCTGTGAGGAATGAAAGGTGGAATCTGATTGGTTGCTAGGGGCAACTGAACCAGTTTCACTTTACACCATGTTGGATAAATCTCCCCCTTTGTTTTTAGGGGGTTATGTGCAAAGCTCATAGGCAATTGCAGGGGACCTCATTACAACATACATATAGCTTCCTGGGCATTTTTGGAGTGACTGGTTCCCTTAAATTACACATTTTACCCATAAGGCCAAGATAGAGTTATACTTGTATAGTGATTGTCTTAAAGCGTACCTGTCATAATGGCCCACTGATCAGTGGTGAGTTCCTCTGTTCATCCAGAAGGTCTCCATGGATACCAACAAGCAATGAGACCATTAACTCCAATGTGGGTCAAATGCATTATGGCCTCATTGTGTTTGTATCCATGGAGACCTTCTGGATGAACAGAGGAACTCACCGCTGATCCGGCAGTGGGCCATCATGACAGATAAATGTTAAAGAAACAATGGTTGTCCACTTTGATCCAAAATTAGGTAAGCAACAAGCTGGTAGAAGGTAAACTAATAAGGTATCATAATCAAATGATAGAGACCGCGCCCGGCTCTATTGTTACATTTTCATAGTCCAATGAACAGCTTACAAAATCTTGGAGTCTGTCTTCCAAACAGGTACGGTAACAATCTTCACACAGTAGAAATTTTGAAAATGTGGTGTGCACTCACCATAAAATTCTTAAAGTGACACTGTCACCCTTTTTGCATTTTGACTGCTCTCCACAGGTGTAAAGGGTAAATGTTACAGCTTTCATTACGTATTTTATATTATATGTCATGGTGCCTGATAAAAAAGTGTTTTTTATCATCTGTGAATTGGGATATGTGGGCGGGGCTTCTCAGCCTAAGCGCCACATCACCCCGCCCCTAGTGCCACTTAGCCCTGCCCCAATCCGTGACGTCATCGCCGCATAGGCCCCACCCCCTCAGCGGCCATTGGTGTGGGTCAATCTAGGGAGTGGGGCCTAGATCTTTAGGCTGGCCCTTCCAATGGCTGCTAAGAGGGCGGGCCTATGTGGCGATTACGTCACGGATGGCGCGGGGCTAAGTGGCGCTAGGGGCTGGGCGACGTGGCGCTTAGGCCGCGAAGCCCCGCCCACATATCCCAATGTGGTAGCGGAAAACTGCCCCTCTGCTGCCACTACTTGCTGTTACAGGAACTGCAGCCCTGGCCCTAGCGGAGTTACATATCACTCAGTAATGGGACTGCCAGGAGTACGGCCTGTGAGCTCTGACGCCACTGCAGTGGTCATACATTGCAATGGTCACATGGGGCGTAACTACCACTATAGCAGCCATAGCGGCTGCTATGGGGCCCGCCGCATCAGGGGGCCCCATGGCCTGCTCCTGCAATACACTGGGCCCCCTGAGCCGTCATCATTTGCAGCACCAGGTGGCCCTGCTGGTCTCCTGGGTTTTGCAAATGTCCCTTTAACTGCAAGCACTCCTGACCAGAGCTAGCAGTTATGTAGTTATGACTTCACTTGACCGTTTAGTGGTCAGTCGGGGGGGAAGGGGGCAATTAAAAGTTTGCTATGGGGCCCAGCCATTTCTAGTTACGCCCCTGAATGGTCATACATTTATCTGCTCTCCTGTGGATAGAAGATAAGTGTTGATGCTTGGCCAACTCCTTGTTCATCTTATTTTCTATTATTTATAGATAGCAGATCAAAGACCTAAAAATAAAAGGGACTCAGAAAATTCAGCAGAAAATGGGCTTTGGCTTAAAAATAAAAATGACAGAAAAAAGTTATCTGCTCAAACTTCCAATGGTGCCTAATTCCTGAATCAGCACTCCCTGCTTTTATCTTATGTGCATGTGGCAGAATGGCGGTGTGTGTATATGTGTGTAGGGAGTCATCTGGGAAGTGAGTATACCTTATGTTACATTATCAAGCCAGCCTAAGCCCCCCCCCCCCCCCCCCCCCCCCCCGACAAAAAAAAAATTACACTGGACAACCCCTTTCAATGAAATACTAAAACTTTTATAGTCTGCAGCCACCACTAGAGGGAGCTAAGGAGTCTAATACATGCTATTTTACTATTGTGAAGGGGGTTTATCATTCATCCTAATGTCAATGTAGGGAATTTGAAGCTCTGTATCAGAAAAACCAAGCTCCGACTGGTACAAAGATATGGTAAGAAATGAATCGGGGAAAATAATTATGGAGCTAGTTATAATAACAAAGAAACAAGAGGATGTGGACATTCACGGTGACTTCTCTAGTGCCGCTATGTGATGCTTCATATACAATACAAACCCTCCGGTTCATGATCAGAATTTCAATCTTCCATTCCCACTCTCTGTGACAAAGCGGACTATTATACACGGCATTAACACGTATCAATAGGTTTTTTTTGTTTTTTTCTGCCTAACACACCACAATGGAACAAATTGATTTAGACATAGAGTGATAGTTTAACATATAATCACGGAAATTATTCAATGCCATTTTTGTTACCTATACATTCACTTTTCCTCAAGGTTAAAAGGTACGAAATGACTTAAATAAAGATTTGACATACAAAAAAAAAAAAAACGCTACAATGCTTTGGATTTTGACGCGGCACGCGTCGTCACCTCTCTCTCTCCTGAAGTGGCAGCTGAAGTGTACATTACCGTAATGACACAATTTGATTCTGAAGAGCGTACAATCTAATTGTACCTATGGTATCTATGTGGTTGATTTTTGAAAAAGAAAAAAAAAAAAAAAAAGCAAGTAAGATATTTCTATTGATGCAAAAGAAAATGCATCCAATTTCTCCCACTTTTCACTTTTGTCCTGTGAGAAAATAAAATCAATTCCTGGCTTATAAATGGCAATTTAGAAATATGTAATTCTGCGGTGAAATATGAAATGAAGAAAACTCATTCTATTTTTTTTTTTTTTTTTGTCCGCTCCAATCAATCTTACTTTCCATCTATTTTTTTTTTTTCCTGGTACTAAAATTAAGAATTGATGGTAGGCAGTAAGTGGATTTTTTTGTCCTCTCTTTCAGAATACTTGCTGGATTTTTTTTTTATTTTTTTTTCTGCTGCTCAGAAAAAGCTTTTGTGAAAAGCTTTCTTGCATTATCTCGTGAATTATAGATAGAGCGGAGCTGTTCTGATTTACATACTTTCTCTATTTAAACATACACCATCAGAACAAAATTTGCACCCAAAGCAATTATTTTCTGAATAACAGGACAACCATCTGTTAACTCGTTTTTTGCCGGGGCTGCCTGCAAACAATAGTCTTCTTTTCCAACAACAACAATTTTTTTTTTTTTTTTTAAGCCTGTATTCCTTCCTGTAGGTGCTAAATGAAATGATTTACAATATCGCCGCTGCAGAAGTAGATGAATTCAGAAAGCAGCTGCTGGAAGCTGCTCGGAGATAAAAGTAAAGAAGGTGTTCTGGACATTTTGTATGCGCGCCACGTGTTTAGAGGAGATTACGGAGGTAAATGCATATATACACTATGTATATGGATGTTAGAATATTATAAATGCAGTTTTTAAAGGGGGATGGAAATGCAAAAATATCTCGCTGCTCCCTTTACCCTCAATTATGCTAATTTACATTATGTACAACAGCAGAAGCTTTTCCTTTTTTCTTTTTTTTTTATGTTCCTATACTTTCCATGGTGGTTTTAAGTTAGTTCTTGGTTAAAGGAGAAGTCCGGCGAAAATTTTTATTAAAGTATGGTATTGCCCCCCAAAAGTTATACAAATCACCAATATACACTTATTACGGAAAATGCTTATAAAGTGCTTTTTCCCTGCACTTACTACTGCATCAAGGCTTCACTTCCTGGATAACATGGTGATGTCACTTCCTGGATAACATGGTGATGTCACTTCCTGGATAACATGGTGGTCACTTCCTGGATAACATGGTGATGTCACTTCCTGGATAACATGGTGGTCACTTCCTGGATAACACGGTGATGTCACTTCCTGGATAACATGGTGATGTCACTTCCTGAATAACATGGTGATGTCACGACCTGACTCCCAGAGCTGTGCGGTCTGTGGCTGCTGGAGAGGATGATGGCAGGGGGATGCTCAGTGTCCCTCCAGTGCCCTGTGTCCCTCAGTGTCCCCCTGCCATCATCCTCTCCAGCAGCCACAGCCCGCACAGCTCTGGGAGTCGGGTCGTGACATCACCATGTTATCCAGGAAGTGACATCACCATGTTATCCAGGAAGTGACATCACCATGTTATCCAGGAAGTGACATCACCATGTTATCCAGGAAATTACATCACCATGTTATCCAGGAAGTGACATCACCATGTTATCCAGGAAGTGAAGCCTTGATGCAGTAGTAAGTGCAGGGAAAAAAGCACTTTATAAGCATTTCCCGTAATAAGTGTATATTGGTGATTTGTATAACTTTTGGGAGGCAATACAATACTTTAATAAAAATTTCCATCAGACTTCTCCTTTACAGTAGGTCTGGACTGGTTTAGAGGGTATATTGTGGTCATACAGTATAGGGCATCTCTGGTGGACTAGGCTGATACAGAGGTTAAAGAGGTACTCCGACATCAGGTAAAAAAAATATTAGAGATGAACGTAACTGGAGCATGCTCGAGTCCGATTTTTCAGCATTTAATTACTGGTGACTGAAGAAGTTGGATACAGCCTTAGGTTATGTTCACACACAGTATTTTTGCTAAGTATTGTGGTCCTCATATTGCAACCAAAACCAGGAGTGGATTGAAAACACAGAAAGGCTCTGTTCACACAATGTTGAAATTTAGTGGGTGGCCATCATTTTATGACAGGTAATGGCCGTTATTTCATAACAACAGCCAATGTTTTAAAATAACGCCAATTATTTGCCATTAAATGACGGCCATTCACTAAATTTCAACAGTGTGTGAACAGAGCCTTTCTGTGTTTTCAATCTACTCCTGGTTTTGGTTTCAATATGAGGACCACAATACTGAGCAAAAATACTGTGTGTGAACATAGCCTTATAGAGATTCCTGGAAAACATGAATACAGCCTATGGCCTATGGTTGTATTTATGTTTTCCAGGACTTCCTAGGGCTGCATCCAACTTCTTTATCCACGATCGGACTCGAGCATGCTCCACTTGCGCTCATCTCTAATAAATATGCTTCAGAAACAGTTATCATTGCTTACGTGTAGGCACCATTTGTGAAACTACCAAAAAATAATTTGTTTTGAGGGTCTTAGTTCTGCATTTCATGGTTGTACAAGTTCCAGGATGCTTTGCTTTCCTTCAGTAGGTCATCACAATCCTTCCTCCCTGCCTACTCCTACTCCTCTTCCCCAGAACTCCTGCCAAAGCTATTGTACAATGTCTCCTTTCACTGCAGACTATTGCAGCACCTGCTGCATCATTCAGCACAGGGCAGCATGTTGTAATAACACCTTAGAGATCAGCATATAACTTTCTAATATAGCGTAATAACTAGTAGTACTGGATTCAGTGTGCTTCAGCCTGACAGGAAATAGAAAATAGGAGAACTATAAAACATGTATTGTCTACAGCTCCCCGGCTCCTCCCTCTTTCTGTAGACAACACATCATTGTCTGGATCTTGTCTCTGAGCTCCAACCCCACCTCCCCTGAATGTCATTATGATCTCCGACAAGTCCCTCCAGCCTACATCACCAGCTTTCTGTCATATACACAGACACATGGTGTTTTTAGGTGTTTTTACTGCGATTTTCCTTCTACTTTGCTGCATATTTTGGCAAAATGGGGCTATTCTATTGCAAATGCGCAAGTCGCAGCAAAAACGCAATAAAAACAACCACAAGCCTTAGGGAGAGTGCATAGAGATGAGCAGAGTGGAGGGTGCTTTGAGACATGTATAAATGAAGAAAATGCAATAGGTTACTGCAAGACACATTAGATATCTGGCAATTGCTGGCATACCACCGGAGTTCTAGTGAGTCTTGCACTAACCCGAGCACCATGAGGTGAACTATGCACTATGCTAGAAAGAGCTCACGTACACTAAGAACCAGATGACGTAATGAATGATGGAAAACCCAGTGATGAGGACGACATTTGGGGATAAAGAAGAAGGTGATAAACAAGAACAAGTATAAAAAACTAGCCCTTGCTGTCCCTAATGTTTCTCTACATCTTTCCCTAAGCATTAAACTTAACACCAGACACCACTTAGCCTCAATATCTTTAACAAAATTTGTATTATATCCCTGGTATACAAACTTTCCCTTGAAAAACACTAGGACCCGGAGACAAGGGCAAGGTTATGCAGAAAACTAAATTAAAAGAATAGAGATGTCTGAATATCTTAAAAAATTTTCAGGTTGATTTTTTTTAATTAATGTCAGACTTGAGGGGTTTATCGGGAGAGAAGGAAAGGTCCTACCTCTTCTTCTTTCCAGCACTCCATTTCCTCCCTCTCTGCTGATACTTCTGCAAACAAGAGGGGGCGGTAGCAAGATGCGGAAAATGATCAATACCCGCCTGGTGTTAAGCCCCTACTACCCAAACGAGCGCTGTCAGAGGCGGCAGCAAGCAGGTAAGTGCAGGGGAGGCCACAGGGAGCTGCAAGAAGGGCTGCCCTGGTGATTGGTAGGTCATCCGGGCAGCCCATAGAGGATAGCGGCGGTCTGCTGCCACCGATCCTGTTCCACGGAGCAACTGCAGCAGATCGCTGCTATATGAGTCGCTTGTCTTTCAACACGTTGTAAGACAAATGACTGCAACGATCAGCTGACATCTTTCATGTCGGCTGATCGTTGCCTTCTATTATACGGAACGGTTATCGGCCGAATACAGCCGATAATCGTTCTATGTAATAGGGCCTTTACCATTATTGGGTGTGGTTTCACCTGCAAGCGATGCCAGCAACATGCTCCCATCCCCCTGTCATCTGCCACAGTTATTATTAGAGAAGTTAAGAAAAGGTCAAAAAGGGAGGTGGAGTGCCGTTAAAGGATAACCCCTTTAATTCATATTTAAAGGGGTTATGTGGTGAGGGATGTGGTGAGGATAACCCCTTTAATTCATATTTAAAGGGGTTATGTGGTGAGGGAAATGTTTTCATATATTATGGCAAACTATACTTACCTCTGGGCGCTCCCCCTACGGTATGGGTCTCCGGTGTTGCCCTGCTGAATGCTATTGCCTCCGCTACCTGTGACAGCCTGCTCAGCCAATCACTGGCCATGGCGCTGTCCCGTCTCAGTCAGTGATTGGCTGAGCGAGCTGTCAGTGCTGAGATGGGTCCGTTTCGGAAGTGGAGTTGGAATTGTTCAGCAGGGGACACTGGAGACCCGTAGGAGGACACCTGGGGAACGCTCAGAGGTAAGCATAGCTTCTTTATTGTTTTCTATAGGCTCTCAACAATATATAAAAAAAACTTTTCCCTTGCGGATAACCCCTTTAATGGCCAATTTGGATTTTGATGTACAGATTTGCTGTGTCCCTTTGAAGCTAGTGTGCTGTCTCATCAGGGTAACCCTGTCTATATGCACTGTCCAATTTGTGTGACTACTGTATTTAAAAACTCAGCCCCCTCCCGGTCCAATTGCCAATCTAGGGGCTAGTAGAAGAAAAATTCTTTTCATACACCTTCTATATAGACAAGGTACTTTAATAAAGCATTGCCTTCTGCAGCCTCATCCATTCAGCCCAGGTTTCCGAGTTGCTATACTGCAGTGTGGAGCGCATTTAGTCACCTGTTATATGAGCTTTATTAAAAAAATAAAAAAGTTGAAAAAAATAAGATGTATTTGTCCCATTTATCAACCTACCTGCCCATAGTTCCAAACAGCTACAGCATACACAATGCTTTCATACAAACAGATTTATTCTACAGTTTATCATCTACTGTTCAGCTCCTGCGTGATCAAGGTACTGAGCTCCATCTAGTGAAGCAAAAAAAACTTCTCATTGGACATAGACCTGGTTGTATATTATAAACCAATAGCATTGTATGGTAAGCTCATACTAAAGACACAGATTCAGTGTTCATCCAGACCTAATTCCATTATAATGTAAATGGTTGATAACCTAATACTGTATAAAAAGGCAAAATGTTTTTTAGCAATTTTTTTCAATTCAGAACTCAGGATTGTTATTACTTAAAGGGAATCTGTCACTAGGTTTATGCTGAGAAATGCTGAACAGATCGGTGTATTACTGACATCATTCTTTTCAGCCGTTCTCCTAATATGTAGGAGAATAGGATTCTTGCAGCACCCCTCCCTCCAGCTGCTGAGTGACAGTTGACTGCCTATAAACAGCATACATAGATAACTGCCAATCAGCAGCTGGTGGGCGGAGTTTTCTGCTTCTCATGAATATCCAGGACTACTGGGCTTATGCACATAATGGAGAGCAATACTTATTGTCTATGTTATTCTAAATTTGCTAGAATTACTGTTTGAGAGATGTATACTTACTAATACCACATTCAACAGAAATGAAGATCATCCGGCCAGTACTGCAGTATCAGCTGGGATGATCTTAACGGACACCGGCTGTTCTGTGACATGGCCGGGTCACAGAACGGCCGGTCTCATACGTTGTGTGAACTTGGCCTTATGCAGCGTCTGGTGTCATTATTAATGATGGAAACAGGGAAGAAGGAATTGGGTGGGTTATTCAATACAATCTGCGTTATCTGCTAACCCATTTTCCATGGTTGTGTCCACCTATGAAATCCACTAGTGTGGTCGCACATGCTCTTTTCAACTACAATATCCTGAGAGCAGTTCCAGAAGTATAGAATGCCATGCAAACCAGAGATATTGTTGGAAAGTGCATGCACACTACAGCCGCTGTTCAGAGGAAACCAGGATGAGGTCAGATCACAGTATAGTCACGTCACTTATTTTACCTAAAAAAATGGTGCACTTGTTCTCCTTTAAATTATGTAAGTGGCGCACATCTGACTAAGCCTGGGTTTGCACTGTGCTTTTGCAGCCCGTTTAATGTATGTGTTTTTAAATGGTTACTTTTAACATACACAAAATCGTGTACGCTAAAAAAAAAAAAACGCATCCGTTTTGATCTATTTTTTGTATAATGGAAGTCAATGGAAAAACGGAAGTCAATCGATCACATACAATTGCATCAGTTTTTGCATCCGTTCCTCTTTTTTCCAAAAAACGCATACAAAAAAAAACAACAACACAGTTCCGCTTCCCTTTTTTTTTTATAATGGTAGTCAATGGAAACACGGATCCAAAGAAATACACACGGACTGCAAAAACGTAAACCCAGTCTAATTTTACTTAGGAAAACCCAGAAAAAAAGAGATGAAAATTAAGGGAACTTGTTTTGAAAGCACCCTGACTCACTTTAAAACGTGTTTAGTCCTTTAATTCACATTTTATTAACTCCTTAGGTGGGATAATAAAAAAAAACTACAATCCCATGTTTTGTATTGTTTTTTATTTAAACTTTTTCACCATTCGCCGACATAAACAACAGGCTGGTTCCATTCTCCTGGACACTACTATACAGTTCTTACAGTTCTTACAGTTTTACTGCTTTGCACTCAAAAATTTACTTTTCTGTCTTCTCATTCAAAGACCCATAAAATTTATATTTTTCCATCAACTGAGGTGTTTGAGGGCTTGTTTTTTGTAGGAAGAGATGTACTTTATAGTGATACCATAACAACTTTTTGATAGCTTTTTATTCCTTTTTTTGGGGAGGGAAGTGGAATCTGGAGTCTGTATTCACTCAGAAGGTCTGTATTTATTTAGAGAGTCTCGCTTGGAATCTGTATTTGGGGTACCTAGGGTTCCATATTTGGTTAGGGGGGGGTTGAAATTGTTTTGGAGCTCTTCTCTGAGGGACGATCAAGTCAGACTAATCTCATTGCTTTCTTTGATTATGTCACAAAAGTGCTGGATGAGGGTGCCAGGGATATCGCCCAGGTGGACTTCAGCAAAGCCTCGAATACAGTTCCCCATGAAGAGCTGATAGAGAAGTTAGAGAAAATTGCACTTAATCCCTGGATAGTTCTGTGGATTTGTTGTTGGCTGAACGAGAGATATCAGAGGGTGGTTGTTAATGGTGGATATTCCGAGCAGAGACTGGTTACAAGTGGTGTGCCACAAGGGTCTGCTCTAGGTCCTATTCTTTTTAATATGTTTGTAAGTGACATAGGAGAAGGTTTGGTAGGTAAGGATAGTGACATAGGAGAAGGTTTGGTAGGTAAGGATAGTGACATAGGAGAAGGTTTGGTGGGTAAGGATAGTGACATAGGAGAAGGTTTGGTAGGTAAGGATAGTGACATAGGAGAAGGTTTGGTAGGTAAGGATAGTGACATAGGAGAAGGTTTGGTGGGTAAGGATAGTGACATAGGAGGAGGGTTGGTAGGTAAGGATAGTGACATAGGAGAAGGGTTGGTAGGTAAGGATAGTGACATAGGAGAAGGTTTGGTAGGTAAGGATAGTGACATAGGAGAAGGTTTGGTAGGTAAGGATAGTGACATAGGAGAAGGTTTGGTAGGTAAGGATAGTGACATAGGAGAAGGTTTGGTGGGTAAGGATAGTGACATAGGAGGAGGGTTGGTAGGTAAGGATAGTGACATAGGAGGAGGGTTGATAGGTAAGGATAGTGACATAGGAGAAGGGTTGGTAGGTAAGGATAGTGACATAGGAGAAGGTTTGGTAGGTAAGGATAGTGATATAGGAAAAGGTTTGGTAAGTAAGGATAGTGACATAAGAGAAGGTTTGGTAAGTAAGGATAGTGATATAGGAGAAGGTTTGGTGGGTAAGGATAGTGACATAGGAGAAGGGTTGGTAGGTAAGGATAGTGACATAGGAGAAGGTTTGGTAGGTAAGGATAGTGACATAGGAGAAGGTTTGGTAGGTAAGGATAGTGACATAGGAAATGGTTTGGTAGGTAAGGATAGTGATATTGGAGAAGGGTTGGTAGGTAAGGATAGTGACATAGAAGGTTTGGTAGGTAAGGATAGTGACATAGGAGAAGGTTTGGTAGGTAAGGATAGTGACATGGAAGGGTTGGTAGGTAAGGATAGTGACATAGGAGAAGGTTTGGTAGGTAAGGATAGTAACATAGGAGAAGGGTTGGTAGGTAAGGATAGTGACATAGGAGAAGGTTTGGGAGGTAAGGATAATGACATAGGAGAAGGTTTGGTGGGTAAGGTTAGTAACGTGTATATATAATGGTATGCTTGGCTGTATATATATAATGGTGTGCTGGGCTATATATATAATGGTATGCTGGGCTGTAACTATAATGGTATGCTGGGCTGTATATATATATATATATATATATAATGGTATGCTGGGCTGTATTTATATAATTGTGTGCTGGGCTATATATATATAATGGTATGCTGAGCTGTATATATAATGGTATGTTGGGCTGTATATATATAATGGTATGTTGGGCTGTATATATAATGGTATGTCCGGCTGTATATATATATAGGAGGGGGCATCTATAATGGGGGGGAGAGGGGGCATCTATAATGGGGGGAGAAGGGGGCATCTATAAGGGGGGAGAAGAGGGGCCATCTTCAAGGGGGGGAGAGGGGGCCATCTATAAGGGGAGGGGGTATCTATAAGGGGGGGAGAAGAGGGGGCCATCTTCAAGGGGGGGAGTGGGGGCCATCTATAAGGGGAGGGGGGCATCTATAATGGGGGGAGAGAGGGGACATCTATAATGGGGAGGGGGTCATCTATAAGGGGAGGGGGAGAGGGGGCCATCTATAAGGGAAGGGGGGTGCAACATGCAGTGGGGGCCATCTATATATACTATAAGGGGGTCACATAGAGTCAGGGCTACCCACCAAATGAGGGTGTAAAGGGGACAGTACAGATGTGCAGTGTGTATAGAGATGAGGATGGTGCCAGAGTGAGGAGGCTAATATGTCTGTCTGGCAGATTCTGTGGATTTGTGGCTCGGAGAAGTTCTCATAACGGCCCAGGACAGATGGAGAAGAAGATGAAAAGGAAAGAACTCCGATCAGAGAAGACGTCCCCTGTGAGTCACCTCATATACTGTATCTGCGCTGTAATTTATATGGTGTACAGAGCCTGTGTGGAGCTGCTTCCACCTCTATATGACTGTATGAGGTGATAGTGATCTGTGTACAGTGGATCTTATTCAGTAGCAGAGGTGGTGTTAGTCAGTATGTGGCGGTGTTAGTCGGTATGTGGCGGTGTTAGTCGGTATGTGGCGGTGTTAGTCGGTATGTGGCGGTGTTAGTCGGTATGTGGCAGTGTTAGTCGGTATGTGGTGGTAATATTTGTTACTTGTTATCTGGTACTGTGTTTTATGGTATACTGGTTTTGGTCAGTAACAATGTGGTGGTGGTGGTGATGGTAGTGGTTGTGGTGTGGCGGTAATATTTGCCCCTTGTATACTTGTATTATTGGCAATATTGGTCTCAGTATACAGTAACAGTATGGCGGTAATATATATGGTGATAATATTTTCACTTCCTATATGCTGGTGTTATTGGTAATATCTGTCTTGGAGTGTATATATATATATATATATATATATATATATATATATATATACACACACACATACACCTACCAGTAGCATCACTTGGTCGTGCAAGGGGGGGGGGGCCCAAGTTGACCTCTCGCACCAGGGCCCAGGAGACATTAGCTACGCCCCTGGCCAGGGCCCAGCCGGACTGCTGTAGGGAGTGTTCTAGCGTGTCTCCGTTCTTTACAGAATCCAAAGTAAGACTCACTAAGGTGTGGCTACACTTCCTCATGTGCTGTGAGTGGGTGAGAAGAGAGTGCAAGGAGAAGGATAGAGATAGGTAGAAAACAAAAAAAGCTCTCATTGGTGCACAGATCACAGAGACAATAACCCTTTAGACACTACAGCTGTGCAATACTTAGGTATACAGTACATATACTAGCGACATCTAGTGGCAAACTTAAGTAATACCTCAGCCCCACTGACACTTTAAAGTACAGGCTTTTGCGAGAGGTGTAAGAACAAGCAACACCCGTAGTGGGACACTATATATATATATTTTACAGAAAGGAAAGGAGGGACATGATGGAAACCTTTATGTATGTTACAGGAGAGAAGAAGGGAAAGGGAGGACATGATGGAAACCTTTATATTTGTTACAGGAAAAAACAAGAGGACTCAGTGAAAGGTTATTGGGGGAAAGATCAGAAGCAACGTGAGAAAAAATATTACTGTACTGAAAGTAGTACATGCTTGCAACAAACTTCTAGCAGGTGTGGTTGGTAAATCTACAATAACAAAATGTAATCCTGCCTGGTATATACATATATCTATTCTAAGATAATAAGAAGGGAAATACTAAAAGGGCCGACTAGACGGAGTGGGGGCTTTTTCTGCCGACAATCTTCTATGTTTCTATGTCTATGGCTATGTTCATACATAGTATTGGAGTGGAACTGACAGGGTAGAATTATAATGGAAGGACCTACACAGCTCGGCTTGGTTCACACTATGTAAAAATGTCATCCATCTTTCATAATAACAAGGGTCATTGTGCAAATAACGTCCCAGTTTTTCAATAACATTGTTATGAAAGACGGACGTCATTTTTCCACAGTGTGAACCCTGCCTATGTCTGTAATTGTTTAGGTATGTGGGAAAGGGGCTTATATGAACTACCTATATGAGTCTGAGGGCACATAGAGGTAGTAGATAGATAGATAGATAGGAGATAGATAGATAGATAGATAGATAGATAGATAGATAGATAGGAGATAGATAGATAGATAGATAGATAGATAGATAGATAGATAGGAGATAGATAGATAGATAGATAGATAGATAGATAGATAGACAGACAGACAACCAGACAGATAGATAGATAGATAGATAGATGATAGATAGATAGAGAGATAATAGATAGATAGAAGATAGAGAGATAGATATGAGATAGATAGATAGATAGGAGATAGATAGATAGATAGATAGATAGATAGATAGATAGATAGATAGATAGATAGATAGATAGAAGATAGAGAGATAGATAGGAGATAGATAGATAGATAGATGATAGATAGAGAGATAATAGATAGATAGAGAGATAGATAGACAGACAGACAGACAGACAGACAGACAGATAGACAGACAGACAGACAGACAGACAGACAGACAGACAGATAGATAGATAGATAGATAGATAGATAGATAGATAGATAGATAGATAGATAGATAGATATGGGGCAAATGTTAAAAGATTTTTAATGCCTTCTTTCTTGGATCTCCCACATGTCGCTTCTCAGCAGTTGTCAAGCATTGTTATATTAGTAACTCCTCCTGAAATAATGGGGAACCTCTAGAACGTTGTCTCTGGAAAGCCTCCCCTCTGTATTTACCATCACTTGGCTCGGCTCTCTTCCTCCGGAGCAGCTACTTTCTTTAATGCACTTTGAGGAATGTACAAATCAGTTTCCAAATACTTTGGTTAACTTCACCATATCAATAGCTCTGCTTGAGAAGAGAGAGAGATTGTTGTTGCAGCGTCTGGTAATAAATTACTCGGGAATGGCACACTCTTCAATTTCAAGTCGAGAGAAGCAACTTTAATAAAATGTACTCTGGTAATACACTGAGAGTTGTTTCCACAGAATCAACTCTAGTTCTTTGGTTCTCAGCGGAGCAGAGTGAAATATAACATGCAGCCTTGAGCAATGGAACGGGGAAAACAGGCAGTTTTATGATAAATGGCCTTGGAAAGTGAAATTACAACTTCAGCAAATGAACAATATGTAGAAATGATTCTGTGTTTTCATTTTTTCTTCTTTCTTTTTGGAAACGCTGCTGAAATGATTTGACAATGTGACGCGGAGTTGACATCGGAAGGCAAGGTAACAGTGCCATCAAGTGATGGCAGGAGGAACGGAGGAACAATGCAAGAGCCTCAGTGAATAGGAGCTCTCCAAGACGGATGGCTCATTCATTTCCATGCAAAGAGAGAACAAGGCCGATCACCTTCCTCTAATACAAACAGAATTAGGAAGAAGCATTTCAGGGAAAAAAAAAAAAAAAAAAGTCATCCATAAGGAAGGAACAGCCAGAAGAAGCAGATCCGAGACATATTAGACCATGATGGTGGGTATCTTCTCTGTTTATAGAATGCCATATTGGGTGTGTTCACACGTTCAGGTTTTTAATTGCAGTTATTGAATACAAAGCCAAGAGAAGTCTCAGGGGGAGATTTATCAAACATGGTGTAAAGTGAAACTGGCTCAGTCGCCCCTAGCAACCAATCAGATTCCACCTTTCATTCCTCACAGACTCTTTGGAAAATAAAAGGTGGAATCTGATTGGTTGCTAGGGGCAACTGAGCCAGTGTTACTTTACACCATGTTTGATAAATCTCCCTCATAGTCTTTCTTATATACATCATCTCCATGTATCATCTGTTCCTGGCTTAGATTTTGATAATTGCAAACGTGAACATGTCCTCAGGCTATGTTCACACACTGGCAAAGTGGCAGGTGTTAAAAACGGGCATCGCCTAATAACGTTATTTGTATACCCATGTACGAACATAGGCTTAGGCCTCATTCACAAAAAGTGTCCGCATTTGCGGATTTGCAATCTTTGGCAAAGACAGATCACATTGCTTTTAATAGGGCTATTCACACATATCCATTGTTTGCCTCCACATTTGCGTTCCGCCGAATAGGACATGTTGTAGTGCGGACCGCAATTAGAGCACATTTCCCCATAGATATCTATTAGAGCCTCCACGATCTGCACACCATCCGCAAACTGTCCGCAAGCTATACGCAAACTGGGGGAAATTTATCAAACATGGTGTAAAGTGAAACTGGCTCAGTCGCCCCTAGCAACCAATCAGATTCCACCTTTCATTCCTCACAGACTCTTTGGAAAATGAAAGGTGGAATCTGATTGGTTGTTAGGGGCAACTGAGCCAGTTTCACTTCACAATAGGTTTGATAAACCTCCCCCAGTGTCCGCACGATGTGCACTATGGATGGTTATTAGCAGATTGCGGATGCCAAAACGCGGACACAAATTTCAGTCAGCAAAAATATACTGACGTGTGAATGAGGCCTTAGGGTCCTATTAGACAAAGTAATTTTTAACAATTAAAGGAGAAGTCCAGTGGATTATAAAATCCGGCAGGGGCAGGTGGGAAATTGATTACAAGTATTAACTTACCTCTCCCTATGCCCACAGTGAGCAGCGGGAGTGGCTGCAGGATCCCCGACAGGCTCTCCGAAGCTGACACGTTACGACCCAGCTGGCTAAGTTGGGACGTCATCGCAACTTGGGGGTCCCAAGGCCAGTCCTGCCACTCACCGCGAGCACGGGGAGAGGTAAGTTCCTACTTGTAACCAATTTCCCCCCCTGTCAGCTGTAGGATTTTATAATCCCCCCAACTTCTCCTTTAACAATAAACAGTCGCAAACAAGGTTGTTTATTGTTAACCTAAAATCGTTCACCATATTACACAGAACAATAGTCGTTACTTACCATTGTTCCTACGATCGTTTACTCCATCTGATCCCGGCAAATGAAGGAACAATGTGCAATTACACTGAACGGTTAGTGACCGATTAACAATGATTTTGGTGTCAGCACCGATTGAATGATGAACGATTCCGTGTTATATGTTTGGTCGTTGGCTGCATTTACACAAAACGATTATGGTTTAAATTCAACGATATAACGTTAATTTGCACGATAATCTCCCTGTGTATTAGGGCCCTTAGTCAGAGGAATTTCTGCTGTGTGTGGATGAGATGTAAAAAAATCAGATCTAAGCTAAGTTGACACTATGGGATTTTGCGGCCATCATTGCCAAAGATCATTATAGACGGCCTTCATCTGCAAATATCGGACATCTTTTTGACGGGCCGTCTGCAATGACGGATACAAAATACCGTAGTGTGAACTTAGCCTTACGCTGGTATCGGATTTGCCATGTGAATTTCCATTTTCTAACTGCAATAAATGGATACAAAGCCAAAATTACGTTTAAAATGAGGAGAAATCTACACGGGACGATTATTGTGCGACTTATCGTTATATTCTTTGAATTTAAACAATAATCGTTTTTTGTAAATGCAGGCAACGACCAACGAGAAACTGTTCATCGTTTGGTGCTCAGTGTAATCCCACGATTGTAGCAACTAACGACTATCGTTCTGTGTAATATGGTGAACGGTTTCAGATTAACGATAAATGATCTTGATAATCATTTTTATTATAACCGTTAAAGATTGTTTTGTCTAATAGGACCCTAAGGCTATGTTCATACACCATCAAAATGACGGACGTTTTCATTAAGCTACAAATAACGGCCATTATCTACCATTAAATGATGGCCGTCATTTTGATGGTGTGTGAACATAGTCAAAGATTGACCTGTGGTTGAGATTTTAAAATCTGCAGCATGTAAACTATTTAGTGGTGTTTGCCCATTGAAATAAACGGGAAAGGTAAAATCTGCACCAAATCCCTGCAGATTTTCCCCTAAGTATATTAGTCTATTGTGCATTTATCCTTAAAGGGGTATTCTGATCACTTAAACTTTTATTAGGTGATAGAGAACACAAAAGTAAGCAATTTTGCAAATGTTTTGCATTACCAAGTTTGCTTAGTTTTGCTTTTTGGGCCCTTTCTTTTTCCCTATAGTTGACAGCTTGTTGCCTGGGCTCTGCTGAGGAGTGGGGGCCACTTGGATGGGATCGGTAAGTATGCGGTTTTCCCAGCTTATGTGTCCGCAAAGGGCTCCACAAACAATCAAGTGAACATTCGTGTGGCCGGCTACACAACCG
This sequence comes from Dendropsophus ebraccatus, assembly GCF_027789765.1. Classification (NCBI taxonomy): domain Eukaryota; kingdom Metazoa; phylum Chordata; class Amphibia; order Anura; family Hylidae; genus Dendropsophus; species Dendropsophus ebraccatus. Next base: position 11,925,934 of record NC_091467.1, read on the forward strand.
AGTCTAGTTTAGGCTCTGTAAACGACTGCCAGTCAGTAAGACAAGTGCTCTCTTACAGGCTGCTGCAGGCCGTTTAATAGGCCCTAAATTTGTTCTTTAGACAGATGTGAAACAATGAGCAGGAGGCAAATCTGTAATTAACTACATTTTTTTCATGAAATGTGGGTGTTTTACGGAAAAAAATCATAAGGATATCGGCCAAAATTTACTGATAACCTTTAGTAGAATATGTCATGAAATAACAATCTCAGAATGGCTTGAAAAAAGTTAACGGATCATGGAGCTATAACCGACAGCCAGATTTAAAAAAAATTGGGCTAAATCCCACCCTTTAGTGACATTTCAGCCAGGTCATGAGGTACCCCACAACCAGGAGAAAATGACGGGAAGGGAGCCTGGTGGGGAGGTGCAGTGCGGGCGCGGGGTCTGGTAAGTATACTTTCCTTATTATGTTCACCCCACCCCAGTTAGACTTTTCCTTTAACATTGACAGCAGCTCCTCAAAGAGCTGCTATATTGCTCCCTTAACGTATCTTGTGTGCTGTGTTCAGTAAGGCTATGTTCACACTACGTATATTTTCGTAAAAGTACGGCCATTGTTGCAGATTATACGTTACCTTGCCGTCTATGGAATCCCAGCCGGGGCGTATACACATATACACATCTTGGCCGCAGAAAACCCTGTCAGTGCACACTGTGGAGCGAGCGGCTCTGGCCGCACGCTCCATAGTGTGCAGTGGAGAATTCTGATGGGGCGCGCACTGATGCGCCCGCATCAGAACTCTGTGGCCATTAAGATCATCTTTAATGAGAACGGCCGGTCTCTTACGAGGTCTGAACATAGACTGTGTGTATTATTTTTTTTTGTCTCCCACCTCCTGTTCAGACTTGCCAGTAAATCTGGTGTCTTTTCGAAGGCTGGGGGGGTATGGTGTGGGGGTGTTATTTAGTCACAGTGGGGGGAGATTTATCAAACATGGTGTAAAGTGAAACTGGCCCAGTTGCCCCTAGCAACCAATCAGATTCCACCTTTCATTTTCCAAAGAGTCTGTGAGGAATGAAAGGTGGAATCTGATTGGTTGCTAGGGGCGACTGAGCCAGTTTCACTTTACACCATGTTTGATAAATCCTCCCCAGTATGTTTATGTTTTAAGCAGTTAAAAATCATGAAAAACGCGTTTCAGACAAAGTTTCTACATATAGACAAATGCATGTGGCCGAAACCACGCTCCCCGTGATAGGGCATTTTCAGGTTTAGTGCCAAGGGCAGCAGCAGCAGTTAATACGGCCCTGATGCCACCCTATGGAGTCCTGGAAAACTTGGCTGTATCCATGTTTTCCTGGCAGCCCTAGGGTGGCATCCAACTTCTCCAGACGCGGGGAACCAAATGTCAAGCATTTGGGTTTGGAGAAGGTTAACAAACGGAACCGTTTGGCAAGTCAACTTAAAGTGACTGTACCACCAGGCCCAGGTTGAAGCACTGGAGGCGGGCCGACCCACCCTTAGTGGGAGGAAACCATAGCCCCTCTATGATAGGGTTCCATTTATTCTAATGGAGTCACGTCATGGAGGGGCTGGAGTTTTTTCCCACTAAGGGTAGGTCGGCCCGCCTCCAGTGCTTCAGCCTGGGCCTGGTGGTACAGTCACTTTAAGTTGACTTGTCAAACTATTCCGGTGGCCTCTGCACCCCCTATAGCTGCACCCCTGGGTGCCCTGTTTCTGTTCTGCTGTCACCTTTATTCTCCAGGTTGGCTGTCATCCATTTGAGAGACCTCCTTCTACTCTCTTCTCTTCATAGTTCTCTTTGATTCTTAGGGTACTGTTACACCAGACAATTATCGTCCCTACCTGGCCGATTACCAATAATCGTTTAGTGTAATAGTTCATATGTTTAAAGGCAACAATCAGCTAATAGTTTCGCTGATCGTTGATTTAAAGCATGAACCAAAGTCACGATCCCCATAGCGACAGTTTAATGGCTGTCACTATGTGTAATAGGAACAGCAGCAGACCACTGCTCTCTTCTATGAGCTAACCGAACAAGCTAAAGATCATCCGGGCAGCCCCTCCCGCAGCTCCCCGTGGCCCCCTGCTCCTTCCCGCTCTATGGATGTATGCAGGGGCGCTCTTGGCATTTCTGGGGCCCCAAGCGAAGTTATGTCTGGGCCCCCCCCCCTCGACACGCGTTCCAAAACAATAGACCGCTGTGTGTTGCCCCCAGTAGTTTATACCCCTTGTGTCCTGCCTCCAGTAGTATATACCCCTTGTTTGCCTCCCCCAGTAGTATATCGACCCCTGTGTGTTCCCCCAGTTATATATAGCCCCCCCGTGTGCTCCCCCAGAAGTATATAGACCTCCTGTGTGCTGCCCCAGTTGTATATAGACCCCCTGTGTGCTGCCCCCCAGTTGTATATACCCCCTGTGTGCTCCCCCACTAGTATATAGGCCCCCCTGTGTGCTCCCTCAGTGGTATTTATCCCCCCTGTGTGCTCCCCCACTTGGATATAGACCTCCTGTGTGCTCCCCCACTTGGATTTAGACCCCTGTGTGCTCCTCCAGTAGTATATAAACCCCCTTTGTGGTTCCCCCAGTAGTATATAGACCCCTTGTGTGCCCCACCAGTATTATATAGACCCCTTGTGTGCTGCCCCAGTAGTATACAGACCCCTGTGTGCTCCCCCAGTTATATATAGACCACCTGTGTGCCTCACAAGTAGTATATAGACCCCCTGTATGTTCCCCCAGTAGTATATAGACCCCCTGTGTGCCCCACCAGTAGTATATAGACCCCTGTGTGCTCCCCCAGTAGTATATAGCCCCCCTGTGTGCTCCCCCACTTGAATATAGACCTCCTGTGTGCTCTCCAAGTTGTATATAGACCCCATTCTGCTGCCCCAAGCAGTATATAGACCCCCTGTGTGCTGCCCCCAGTAGTATATAGACTCCTCTGTGAAGCCCCAGTAGTCTATAGCCCACCTGTGTGCTCCCCCTGTTATATAGCCCCCCTGTGTGCTCCCCCCATTTATATAGACCCCCGCTGTCTGCTCCCCCAGTTAAACCGACTCCTGTGTGCTCCCCCTCCCATATAGTATATAACACAATAAAACAAACACTTATGCTCACCTGGGTCTGGGCGTCTCCTCTTCTCTTCCCTCTTGTGGCCGCAGGAAGGGTTTTTCCTGCGATCACAAGAGGCCGCACTCCCCTTGTCCTGGCGCCGATGCTCCAGTGATGTCACTGGAGCGCCGGCACCACAAGGACAAAGCTGCCACTTGTGACCGCAGGGAAAACCCTTCCTGCGGCCACAAGAGTGACTGACAAGAAGGGAGCCAATGTCTCCCGCCCTGTCAGTGCTGCTGCATGTAACTATGAGCGCTCATTACGAGTGCTCATAGTTACAGTTTAGATGGCAGCAGCGAGCGGGGCAGCGGCCATGTCCAGTGGTCTTGAGCACAAGAGCGGGGTGTGGGGGCCTCCCTGGATGTTGGGGGCCCCAAGCGATCGCTTGAGGTGCTTGGTGCCAAAGACCGCCACTGGATGTATGTGTAATAGCACAGATACCGAGCGGGAAATGAGGAGCAAGCGACTGCTGACCTGACACCTCGGCACTCACTTGCTCCTAAATATCGGGCTGTAATATGGCCCTTACTCTTTAGCCACTTCCTCAGTCTTCGTGCCGCACTTCCTCTCCATGCCTTCTTACAGATAATGCAAACACAGAGCATTCACTCTGGTTATCCCTGTCTATCCTGTATTATGTGGTTATTAGAGATGCACAACGAGCATGCTGGAGTCGGATCGGTCGGCATTTGATAACCGGTGGCTGAAGAAGTTGGATGCAGCCCTAGGGAGTCCTGGTGGATATAGCCTATAGCCTGGTGGATATAGACCCCCAGCGCTGCATCCAACTTCTTCAGCTATCGGTAATCAAATGCCGACCGATCCGACTCCAGCATGCTCGTTATGCATCTCTAGTGTTTAACCATTCATTTACTAGCACGGAAGGACATTGAGCTATTCACCAGAAGCCTGACCTGCAGAAGTCAGTAATGGTTTTTAAAAAAAAAAGATTTTTAGAAACTGATTTTCCCTCTAAAAAAAATAAAATAATAATAATAAAATCATACAATAATACATGTGGCTATTAATCAGTGTAATAGCTAATCTAGTGATCATACCATACCTACATAAAGTAGGATATAGGCAAGACAGAGGTGATTCAGTATCCATCAGACCGCTCCCTTTCGCAGTTGAAGTGTTTTCTCATCACTGTGGATAACATGTTCTTCCTCTGCTGCCATTTAGATAATGTAGGGAGTTAAAACTGGAAATGTTTACCAAGTGCGCCCTCTAGTGGTAACACTCACTACTGACGCCTTCTGATGGGGATGCAGTTTGTGTACGGTTATAATAGTCTTTATAACTATACGTCTAGGTAACTTTTATGTAATCATTACAATGGAGCGTGCATCATGACCATAATCCTAATGATATCGGCACATCCGTCAGGTTAACTCTTAGGGGACACAGAGATTTTTCATTATTTTTTTTCATTTTCAGTTCCAAAATTCACAACTCTTTCATTTTTCCTTTCAAAAAGTCATTTGAGGACTTATTTTTTTGCAAAACTAAATGTCCTTTGTAACGACACCTTTTATTCTACCATAAAATGCATGGCGAGATGGAAAATAAATTCTTATATATAAAAAAAATATATGAATTTTTGGTCATTTCGGGGGCTTTCATTTTCACGTGATGCCATTTTTGGTTAAATGGAGATTTATGAAAGGGTGTAAATATAGACCTTGTGTAAACTGGCCACAGCAACCAATCACATAAATCTCCCCCATTATCTTCAGTCTCGGGGTTGTTACGATTATAACTATATATATTTATATAGGTTTTATTTTATTTTCCAGCCAAAAAAAATTCAAAACACTTTCCCAAAAATAAATAGGCCTAAAAGTGCCCAATTCAGACCCAGAAATTTTCCACCTATGGAGCTATAGGAGGGATCATTTTTTGCGCCATGGTCTGTACTTTACATCATTACCTCTTTGGTCTTGACTAAACTTTTTGATTGCTTTTTTCTTAAAAAAAAATCTATTTTTTTTGTTTGTTTCAAAAATTCACATTTTTTCTGTTTAGAATTTTTTTCCGTCAAGGCCATAGGTGTCAAACTCCGGCCCTCGTTAAAAGACTACAATTCCCATCATGCCTGGACGGCTGTTCACCATATCTGATCAATAAAGTTATATAATTATAGTTAGGTCAATTATGCACACGGTGATATCACATATATTGATTTATTTATTTTTTTTTCCATTCAATAAAACTTTATTGTTCATTTTTTACACACATTTTTAGCCCCCATAGGAGACTATTATAAGGAATCCTTTGATTCCTTATACCGATCATAGCTGATAAGAAAACTATGATCAGTGTTCTCAGTGATCGACTAATAGAGACTGCAATAATGGCCTCTATCAGTTGATCACACAGCAAAGCCCACAGAAAGATGAGTGAGGCCTGCGGCCAGGACATGAGAAAGGGATCAGGCACGGGACCATAGCGGACGCCACCAGGTGATGCATTTAAAGCCCCTTAGGGTGAGTTCACATTGAGTAAAATGAGCAAAAACATAGTGTGAATGTGAGTATACAAATTATTATGAAATAAAAAAAGCCAGAAAAGACAGTGTGGGCACATAGCCAGGAAAATGACACAGCAACATAAGCAGCAATAACTGCATGTACAGAGTAATATTTATCTATAGTAATACTAGATAGCAAAAAGCCACTAACTTGTTATCCTATATTCCCCCTCCTGAGTGGACCCCCTAAACCTCTGGGACACATAGCAACGGTATAGTTGGGCCCACGTGTGGTGTCCCACCACGGGTGTTACTGATTTATACACTCCTCGCAAAAGTCTGTACTTCATGTAACCGTGGTAATGAAGTAGTGCCTAAGTTTTGCCACAAGATGTCGCTATTATGTAACTGTACTTGTATATTGCACAGCTGTAGGTAACTAAAGGGTTATTGTTTGTTGTAATCTGTGCACCAATGAGAGCCCTCTTTTCTTATTTACTCATCTCTATGCTCCTTTCTCTATATGCCTTTCTTCTCCACCACTCACAGGGGACATTACACCTCCTGTAGAAAGTTGTCACATGAGGAGAGGAAGTATACACCTACACTTAGTCAGTCTTATGGTAGTGACTAAATCCCATACCGTAAAGGGACCTCTCTGGGTGTGTTGACACAGCTCTCCAGGCAAGCCCGCTCTGGACGGATTTCATTGGCTACCAAACTACTTAACTATCCCCTGCCCACACAACAACCCTAACCCTCGGAGTTGTTGTTAATCAGGAAGGTTAGGGTTAAGGTTGGGGCTGCGGGGAGGGTTAGAACATGAGAAATCATTGGGAAGTAACCCTCATCCAACCCTAACCCTAAAACTAAACGTTCAGATAAGGGTCGGGGGTCCGGCAGGGTCTGATTTTGGCTGCTAGGAAGCCAGGACTGGAGCAGTCAATGAAATCCGGCCAGTGCGGGACTTGCCTGGAGAGCTGTGTGCGCCCACCCATCGAGATCCCTTTATGGTATGCGATTTTGACAACTACCTGAGTCTTACCCAAGTCTTGGTGGAGAGAGGATGCAAGACACGTTGGTCCCTGCTGTAGTCCAGCTGGGCCCTGGCCTTGCCAGGTCCCCACCTAGTGGAGTGTAGTCTGAAGCGTGGTAGTAAACAGTCGCACATGGAAGACGCAGACACCAGTTTCTTGAAAGCAGCACACCCCAACCCACGCTGAGAACATGTCTAAAAGTGCCGGACAGTATCCTGAAACAAGAGGAATTGATCCGGATAGAGCAAAGTTGCTAGAAGCCTATGTACTCTATCTCGCAGCGTAGGTGTAACCAGGTTCTACCCTGGGTTGGAACTCTAACTCCTCTCCACTACTCTGAACTTGAAGCACAAACTCCTCTCTACTGTTCTGGACTCTCAGTGCAAACTCCTCTCTACTGCTCTTAGCTCTACTACCATAAAGGTTCTACAGTCTGCTATCAGCTATTGTACAAAGTATTCCCACAGTGAAGAAGATCTATTTATGATAATGGGACTCAGTGATTATTGCTCAAGCACTTATACAGTAGATACCACATCCTTGGGTCATCTCCCCTTTCTGTGGGTGGCGGTACTGATAGTCCGTGTGGGTCACAACTCCACTCCGGACGACCGTGATAAGTACACAAGGGACCCCTCACAGCCCGGCAGGTCAACGACCACTGGTTTCTCAACAATTTACTATCTGGCTGAGCTATATTCCAAGAGGTGGCAGCAGAGAGCACTGTGTCAGACTGGAAATAATACACCACTTCCTGCAGGACATATAGCTGCTGATAAGTACTGGAAGTAAAATACACATCTACATAACTTTTTGACACAATTTAATTTAAAGTGTCACTGTTGTTTCATTTTTTTCTTTTGCAGAAATCAATAGGCGATTTTAAGAAATTTTGTAATTGGGTTTATAAGCTGAAAAATTTATTTTTATCATAAAAAAGTAGTTTGAAGCTCACCCCTCTGTCTTCATTGTTCTCTATGGAGAGGGGAGGGGTTGAGGGAGATGAGGCACAAAACAGGACAACAAAGAGTTAATTTACAGCTACATCACTGGGATATCTCCTCTGAAGTCAGCACTGACCTCTCTGACCTCTGAATAGCGGCTCTCACACAGGTTCTGCTGTGTAATCCTTTGTTCTCTGCTGCCGACTAATCTTCTTCCTCCCCCCTCCCCTCTCCATAGGTTACACAGGGCTTGACTGATGTAAAAGAGATTTCCAGATAATGACAGTGAATGAGAGAGAGAAGGGGGGGGGGGTGGCTGGGGAAAGGCTTTTTGAATGCAGATAATGGCATATTTGCCTAATAAACCCAATTACAAAGTTTCTTAAAATCGCCTGTACTATTGATTTATGCAAAAGAAAAAAAAATTAAATGACACTTTAAAGGGAAAAAAATAGTTGGAGGTCCTCTTTAAATTCCCATCTCAAGTAACACAGTTATACTCGTCAAGTTGTACACTGTACAAATTCATTCACTTAGCAAACTTGCCTCCTTTTCCGGATATATCCATTCTTTACCTCCTATTGTTAACAGCTTGTTGCCTAGGTTACAGACCACCACCCTGCTTTAAAAGCAGCGAGACCACTGCTTTTTAGAGCAGAGTGGTGGTTTCGGGTCCCATTGCCAAAGGGCCCCCTCCCAGCATAGTCTGCCTTTACAAACATCTGTGAAGTGGAGATTTGAAGCCACAGCAACTCAGCCATGAAGTGGAAACCATGTAAAGCGGGGTCGCCAAACTGAGGTGCATGGTGCATAAAAGTCACCAGTTCTGTGGAGTAAGGGCCGACTCCAGGGTACTGTGGGCCCTTGGGTGACAGAGCCTCAGCGGGGCCCCTTTGTGAAGCAAATCATGTGGCGACAGTACCACCAACATCCACTGTACAGATATCAGTATCCCTCCCATACAGTAATCCATTTAGAGGAAGATAGCAACCTCCCCTTAGAGGGCCATCTAATACCCTATTGTTGGTTGCCCCCTGTGCAGTCCCCCTTTAGTCTATGGCCTATTGGATCTACTAGATCCCTTTGAGTACATGGCCCCCAGTGTAGTCCTTCTGTCAGTATATGGCCCCAGTCTAGTCCCCCCATCAGTATATGGCCCCCAGTGTAGTCCCCCTTTAGCAGATGGCCCCCACTATAGACCTCTTTAGTAGATGGCCCCCTTTAGTCCATGTCCCGCTGTAAAGATGCCCTTTAGTAGCTGGCCCCCAGTGTAGTCCCTCTGTCAGTATATGGCCCTCATTGTAGTCCCCCTGTCAGTAGATGGCCCCCAGTGCAGTCCCTCCATCAGTATATGGCCCCCAGTGTAGTCCCCCTTTAGCAGATGGCCCCCCAGTATAGACCTCTTTAGTAGATGGCCCCCCAGTATAGACCTCTTTAGTAGATGGCCCCCAGTCAGTAGATGCCCCCTGTATAGTCCCCTTTAGTAGATGGCCCGCAATCAGTAGATGGCCCCCAGTATAGTCTCCCTTTAGTAGATGGCCCCCAGTGTTGTCCCCCTGTCAGTAGATGCCCCCCAGTGTTGTCCCCCTGTCAGTAGATGCCCCCGTAAAGTCTACCTTTAGTAGATGGCCCTCAGTCAGTAGATGGCCCCCAGTATAGTCTCTCTTTAGTAGATGGCCCCCAGTCAGTATATGGCCCCCAGTGTAGTGTCCCTATCAGTAGATGGCCCCCAGTGTTGTCCCCCTGTCAGTAGATGCCCCCCATATAGTCTACCTTTAGTAGATTGCTCTCAGTCAGTAGATGGCCCCCAGTATAGTCTCCCTTTAGTAGATGACCTTTAGTGTAGTCTTCTTATCAGTAGATGGACCCCAGTATAGTCTCCCTTTAGTAGATGACCTTTAGTGTAGTCTTCTCATCAGTGTAGTCCCCCTGTGAGTAGATGGCCCCCAGTAAAGTCTCCCTTTAATAGATGGCCCCCAGTTAGTAGATGGCCCCCAGTAAAGTCTCCCTTTAATAGATGGCCCCCAGTGTACATAAACAAAAAAGGAAAAAAACAACTCTCCTCCTACACGTTCCACTGTTGCTGCAGGTCTCCTGTCGCTTCCATCCCCTGTTCTCTGGTCCGGCACAAGCACTGTGTGTTACAGACACTGCCTGCGCCGGAAGGACTTCCGACACAGGCAAGGGAAAGAAGCGCCCAGAGATCTGCAGAAACAGAGGAGCATGTGTGGGAGTTGAGTTTCAATTTGTGTGCTCACCGGTACTGCTTGGGGGGCCATCAATTATCCGTGGGCCCCCAAGTGATTTGCAGGTGAAATGGGATCAGATGTGCGCGGTTCTTCTGACGGCCGGAGCCCCGGTTGACCATCCAAACCACCCACACTATACTCCGCCTTTGCTGGTCTCCTAGAGGCGCTGTAGGCCCCAGCACTAGCCCAAGAAAGCCGGGCGCTGGCGTCAGCCCTGTGTGGAGTGATGGATCACGCTTCTCTGTCTGGCAGTCTGATGGTTTGGTGATGCCGGAAGAACATAACCTGTCTGACTGCATTGTCCCAGTGTGAATAAAGCTGTGGTTGGCTCCAGTGAGGGGAAATCTTAATGCTTCAGCAAGATACTTTGGACAATTGTATACTTCCAACTTTGTGGGAACCGTCTGTTTAGTCCTTTTCTGTTCCAGCATGACTGTGACCCAGTGTACACAGCAATTTAGAGGGAATTTAAAGGGGAACTCCAACTAAATGTTTTTCTTTCAAATCAACTGGTGTCAGAAAGTTAAAAAGAATTTGTAATTTACTTCTATTCAAAAATCTCCAGTCTTCCAGTACTTATCAGCTTACCACTGCTTTCATAGCAGAGTGGTGGTTGGTAACCTAGACAATGATCTGTATACTGTACAGGGTGGGTTACATACAGTACCACACAGAAAAAAAAACTATGATCTGTCACCCCCACCAATGCATTCCTGCAGAGGTAAGGACTCCACAACCCTAGAGAACTGTCAAAACACTGCGCATGCGCCGCTTCCCCAGACCTGTCACTGTCAACAAAACTGCGTTTCAGGCCTCGCTTTGGAGAACAGAGGCACCCACCTTCTTCCGGGGTTAACGTCAATGAGACGAGGGATGCTATTGGCCGGTGGGAAGCGTGCGTCTACTCGGAGCCAATGGCCTTTGAGTTCGGATCGGGTCACGTGACCGGAGCGCCAAGCCGGCCATCTTGCGGCGGCTGTGGATGATCCGCCCTGCGGGTTGCGGAAGCGGTGACCCGGCCGGGCCTACTGCCGCTTTATTGTGAGGAGAAGCGTTACTAATGCCAAACTGGAGCCGTGAGAGGCGCTGGATACGGTAAGAGGCTGAGCCCCGGCGGATACGGAAGGTCTCCCTATTACTGTATCCGGTGGTCGTTATACTGGGGGAGTACAGGTCGTGTGGGGTCACAGGACACGTACTGGTGCGGCTTGTGTGCGGTATTTGCCGCTGCTGGTGTGGAGGCCTTCCTGTGGCTCTCCTGGTCCGTATATAGAGGGGAGAGCTGAGCCCCCTGTATGTAGTGTAACCCCCCCATACCTCACCTCATCCCGCTGTGTCCTGGAGGGGCCTGCTGGGAGCTGTGACGTCACTGCTGATGTATGATGACATCACAGGCTCTCCCCAGCCAGACCTACCCTCCTCACATGAGTGCCCCCTGGTGGTCAGGTGCCCCCCATTTCCTGGTAGATCCCTAGCGTAACCCCCCGTTTCCTGGTAGATCCCTAGCGTAACCCCCTGTTTCCTGGTAGATCCCTAGCGTAACCCCCCGTTTCCTGGTAGATCCCTAGCGTAACCCCCTGTTTCCTGGTAGATCCCTGGAGATGCCCCCCGTTTCCTGGTAGATCCCAGGCGGGCCCCCCCCCCGATCCCTGAGGTAACCCTGTTTCCCCGGTGGAGCCCCCCCTTCCTGTTGTCTGTCAGATCGCCACTGGGGCCCCACCAGTCTCTGTCAGGTTCCCGTTGGGGCACCCTATACCCCCCTCTCTGCCCCCATTCTCTGGCAGCGCCCTGGCGGGCCTCCTCTATGACATTATTGTACTACTTTATTAGAGGAACTTTCCACCATGTATCATCCCCCCCCCCCCGTTCCACTGTTAAAGCCGTCGCTCATCCCTTTTAATAACACCATGTGACTGCAGCAGCCAATCCGGATGGGACGTGATGTTATTACAGACAACAGATCGAGGCTGGAGCAGACCGGATCGGCCATCGTAGCCGGTGCCACCTCCACCCTGTCCTCTGGGCACAACATAGAGCACTGCAGTTATAAATGTAATCCTACCTATCGCTCCGTGTGGTCGGGGGATATCACAGGGAGTGTGAACAGAGCCACAGTCTAGTCCAGGGGGAGGGAACCTTGAGACTCCAGCTGTTGCAAAACTACAACTCCCATCATGCCTGGACAGCCAAAGCTTTAGCATGATGGGAGTTGTAGTTTTGCAGCAGCTGGAGAGCCAAGGTTCCCTATGTACTTCATCCTAGGACCTGCTAAGTATAGCTGGCATATAACGGACTGATGTGGCTACCAATCTATCTGCACAATCACTTCGCCGGTAGTAGTCCTGTATATAGCCGTGCTGTATACACTATCCCTCTATATCAGGGATGAGGAAGCTTTAGTCCTCCAGTTGTTGCAAAACTACAACTCCCATCATACCTGGACTCCCAAAACTGTAGCATTAGCTGTCCAGGCATGGTGGGAATTGTAGTTTTGCAACAGCTGGAGAGCGTAAGGTTCCCCATCCCTGCTCTGTAATATAGGGCGCTATATATATATTTACATAAGAGAGCGTTAGAATTGCTTACAGCTTCCCATCTGATCTCTAGGATCAGAAGCAGTGTGGGGGTTGTAGTACATGTAGTACTAGACCTTAGATGTGTAATCCGCAGTAGCTGGTGGACAGTTCGTACAGACCTGTGAACTTACACTATATTACTACGACTTCTTACAGTCCTGTGTGAGTTGTCAGTGCTGGAATGCCCCTCCTGAAGGAAGGATTGGGGGCAGGGGGGCAGGACGGACACTGACACGCTTTTGTTTCATGGCTGAGGATCCATCTGCAGAGCTTCATACGTGTGGTTTTGTACTATTAAAGGGGTTATCCAGCGCTACAAAAACTTGGCCACTTTCCCCCTCTCTTGTCTCCAGTTTGGGTGGGGTTTTGAAACTCAGTTCCATTGAAGTAAATGGAGCTTAATTGCAAACCGCACCTGACCTGGAGACAAGAGAGGGGGGAAAGTGTCCATGTTTTTGTAGCGCTGGATAACCCCTTTATATACTGATAGGGGTGCATGGGGTGTTACTATATCTTTGGAGATTTTGTTTGCAAATGAAGCCAGGAGAGAGAGAAACAAAGGTTCACTCTATGGCTCTGGTGTCAAACTTGCAGCCTTCCAACTGTTGCAAAACTACAGTTCCCATCATGCCTGGACAGCTAAAGCATGATGGGAATTGTAGTTTTGCAACAGCTGGAGGGCTGCAGCTTCCCCATTCCTGCTCTCTAGAAGGCCTGGAGGATCTGACTGATCCGGTGATTGGGGAAAGGCTAGCCCCAGCTCTTCTGTATGTGTATGTATTGTATCCGTATCCTTACGTGCCGTGTCCTGCAGGATCCCAGAACTCCTCTCCAGGAGTCAGGATCTAAAAACATCCCCTGCTGCATGTGTGTCTGGTTTTATATGAGAGAGCTGTATCTCTATATAACTGTCACCTTTCTGAATACACAGGATGGTTCATCAGAGGCCATTCACTCACACTAACATTCATCATAAAAATAGGTTATTTATTACTCTGGAGAAAAAAAGTTTTTTGTCAAAGTTATAAGGATTTGTAAATTACTCCTATAAAAAAATCTCCTGTCTTCCATTACTTATCAGCTGCTGTGTGTCTGACATAGTGCTCTCTGCTGCCACCTCTGTCCATGTCAGGAACTGTCCAGAGCAGCAGCAAATCCCCATAGGAAATCTCTCCTGTTCTGGACATTTCCTGACATGGAGAGAGCACTGTGTCACACTGGAAAGAATACACCACTTCCCACGCAAACATGGAGAGAACATACAAACTCTTTGCAGATGTTGCCCTTGGTGGGATTTGAACCCAGGACCCCAGCACTGCAAGGCTACAGTGCTAACCAGGGGTTATCCAGCGTTAGAGAAACGTGGCTGCTTTCTTCTCGTCTCCAGGTCAGCTGCGGTTGCCAGTTAAGTTCCATTCACTTCAATGGAACAGAGTTGCAAAAGCTGCACCCAAACTGGAGACAAGAGTGTTGCTGTCTCTGGAAGAAAGCGGCCACTGGATAATCCCTTAAATAGAGCACATTTATGGAACTCGCACACACCGAGTCTTAAAGGGGTGCTCCAGCTGGAACCGGGGAGGTAAGTGGACGTCTTTTATTTCAGCCACCTCCTCCCCGGTCCCCCAAAAAAGTGCCCCCCCTGGAGCACCCCTTTAAAGAGTGAACAGAGACAGTTACGCCTCAAATGGGCTCTCTTTCACTTTAGAACTTTTTATATACTGCTTCCCTTTTATACAACATAATACACTGTATTCTTACACGCTCCCCGTGGTGTCCTCGTGCAGCCAACAGCAATATTCTATGAGGATTTTCATGTATCCGTTCTCCCCATTCTGACTAGGTGATAACTACCCCAAGTGGGAATAACTCTAACAGAATTCTTGGTTTGTCAAGCTCTAATCGCCAATTTGACACTCTCTTTTCTAGAGACATGTTAGGTCTTGACCAATCTCTGTAACGAGCAGGGAGAAGCACACAGCTGAGCACTTCTTTCCCAGATCACTGCTGCCTCCATGTTGCTGCTAGAGTCAGACTTCATAGACTATAGAACCCATCTTCTGCAGCAAGAGAAACGCTCAGCCGTGAGCTGGTTATAGGGGAGGGGGGCTGAGTGCCTGGACCCCTGACTGATCAAAACTTTTGGTTTTGTTTTTTTGTTCTTCCTAAAATGCAGATATGTTGTTTTTTTTTCTTCGTGTTATAGTTTGTATCGTACACTCCATTACTTCTGTCAGCCTTATTTGATTAGACCCTAACGGGAGTGCCAGGATTCATTCATACTCTGCCACCCGTGTGGTGCATGATGCCATGGGGTTAGTAGGATGGTGTTCATGTATTAAAGTGTTCATTTGTTCATTTTTATTAAAGTATTGTATTGCCCCCAAAATTATACAAATAACCAATATACACTTATTACAGGAAATGCTTATAAAGAGCTTATTTCCCTGCACTTACTACTGCATCAAGGCTTCACTTCCTGGATACCATGGTGATGTCACTTCCTGGATACCATGGTGATGTCACTTCCTGGATACCATGGTGATGTCACTTCCTGGATACCATGGTGATGTCACTTCCTGGATACCATGGTGATGTCACTTCCTGGATACCATGGTGATGTCACTTCCTGGATACCATGGTGATGTGACAACTCCCAGAGCTGTGGCTGCTGGAGAGGATGATGGCAGAGGGATGCTCAGTGTCCCTCCAGTGCCCTGTGTCCCTCAATGTCCCCCTGCCATCATCCTCTCCAGCAGCCACAACCTGCACAGCTCAGGGAGTCGGGTTGTGACGTCCCCGTGTTATCCAGGAAGTGACGTCCCCGTGTTATCCAGGAAGTGACGTCCCCGTGTTATCCAGGAAGTGACGTCCCCGTGTTATCCAGGAAGTGACGTCCCCGTGTTATCCAGGAAGTGAAGCCTTGATGCAGTAGTAAGTGCAGGGAAAAAAAGAGATTTATAAGCTTTTCCCGTAATAAGTGTATATTGGTAATTTGTATAACTTTTAGGGGGCAATACAATACTTTAATAAAAAATTTTGCTGGAGTTCTCCTTTAAGAGTCATGTACCTTTCTGTTCCGTTGTAAGGAGGCTTTCATATCGCAGCTTTCCTTTGTGAGTGTTGTATTTCTTACCTTTGTGTCTTTTTATGTTATATTTGCTCATTGTGCTTTTGATCTGCCCTGACTATTGTTATCTCCGGCCTCTGGCAGGGAGTGGGACTAGAGACGCCTTCATCATGTACTCGGAGTGGCGGACGTTGCACCTCGTCATAAAGAACGACCAGGGACACACCAGTGTATTGCACAGCTATCCTGAAAATGTAGGCCGAGATGTCGCCAACGCTGTGGTCCGTCCGCTCGGACAGGCGCTCAACGCCCCCTCCACTGCTGGGAGCGAGAGCATCCTGAAGACTGATAAACAGGTAAGAACTTCGCCTCCTCTCCTTGTTACAGTCCTGTTTACATGGAGCTTTATGTATCGTCATTGCTGGAATATATACAGGCTGTGTTGGGATTGAAGGTCCAGGAAAATTTAATGATTTGGGTTTTCAGTAACTGTTTTTTTTCCCAACAACCACCTTCTCCATTTCATAGTCTAAGTGATATTTCTAACTATTTGTAAATGAATTAAAGGGGTACTCCAGGGATTTATTTATATATTTTCAAATTAATTGCTACCAGAAAGTTATATAGAATCGTAACTTAGTTCTATTCAAAAATCAGTTTAGTGCTCGGTGTAACATGCTTCTTGCAACGCTGCTGGTTGCTGACATCTTTTCACCAGCGCTATGCCAGTGTGGTAAGATGTAGGTGCTGTGAATGACCAGACAACTAAGGGAAAGAAAGTCCTGTGTGCGTGCTACTGTCAAAAGCCCAGCTCTGTACCCACCCCCTTAAATGGGTCATCAAGGGGACTCTACAAGACCTTAAATCACCCTGTCACCTCTCTAAACCAGGGAAATTTGTAAAAAAAAATACTTTAAAATGACAGGTCCGTTCTTTAGTGATTCTTTTTTGTATAGCGTATTCCAGGATATTTGAGTTTCTGCCACCATGTCAGCCAGATAATGTTATTACATCCGAGTCCTTCAGATATAAAGTCTCCGCTATGCTCGGTAAATAATCAACTAAAAACTTGTGTCTCTACATTCCAGGTGAAATGGACCATGGAGGTAATCTGTTACGGCCTTACGTTACCACTAGAGGGAGACACTGTGAAATACTGCGTGGATGTGTACACCGACTGGATGATGGCCCTGGTGTCCCCCAAAGACTCCATACCTCAGCCTGTTGTTAGGGAACCCAACAAGTACATTCAGATCATTCTCAAGCACCTACAGAACGTCTTTGTACCAAGGTGAGAATTGGTCATGCAACCAGGGGCCTACGGGCAATGGATTTTATATATTTGTTTTAGCGGTCTAGAAAGTGAAGCTGTTAAAGGGGTAATCAGGAGATTAAGAATATATTTGTTTTGGTAATACGTTGCTTTAATAAAGTTATGTTACTTTGCAATATCATGTTAATAAATAGTTTTTTTGTTTTTTTTTTCTATATATGCATTTACTTGCCTTGACTGGCTGCAGTAAGGGGGGGGGCTCCCACTCTACTGCCACCAATGCATTTGTCTGCTTCGGCAGCCCTGCAGTTCTCACTCCCCTGCTCTGTTCTTGAACAGCACTATGTTGATCAGGGTCTTATTCCTCTCCCATGTATCTTTTTATACATAGTAACGGGGGGGCGGCTGCCCAACACGATCGCTACCTCTGGACTGTACGCATTCATTGCTGTCACTGTTCGCTTTTAGCACAGTCAGCAATGATAGCAATCCTTGCTCACCCATGCAGAGGGTGCCGCACACGGTCAATGTGTTGGGCAGCACCCCCCTCTTCCACCCCGGGTGCTGTATATAAGAATATACAGTACATGGGAGGAACAGGAAGCTGCTCTGTAAAACAGAACAGGGGTTGGTGGCAGCAGAAGGGCAAGTCACTAGAAGTACGTATGTATATATTGCAGTGAAATCAAATCCTGGAAAATGATGAAATGACTGCGCCGTTCCATTATTTCCCTAGGGAATTGATCAAATGCCTGACCCCTTTCAAAAAATGATGGTATGAATTCTATCATTTCCCCTGCCACATAGAATTTGCTTACTGTATTACAAACCCCCCCCCCCCCCCCCCGGCCCGTCCGCTTTGCTCCCCATCCGCCACCGACACTCTGCTCCCCGTTCCGCACATTTCCCCTGCTACGTGCCTCCCGCTCCCTCGGCCTTTCCGCCTCCGGTCCTGTCTGCCTCGTCCTGCGACACGTCTCCTGCTCCCCCGGCCTGTCTGCTCTGCTCCCCGTCCGCCCCAATGCCGTATGCCTGCCGGGGAGGCGTGCCGCTCTGCCCCCCCATCCGCCGCCAAACATAGAGCAGGGCGGCTCCTCGATCGTTCGTTCCATCATTTTCCTGAAAGGGGTCAGGCGCTTGATCAACTCTCTAGGGAAATGATGGAACGGCGCAGTCATTTCATAATTTCTCGAGGTTTAATCAAATCCCTGGATTCTATCATTTCGCTGCAACATATATAAAAATTATTTATTTTATTTTTATTATTATTTCTTGCGATGTATCAAACGTATGTTCTTTTTTTGCCTCCAGAGAACCCCTTTAAACGTGTTTAAAAATACAGAACGTTCTATGATATTCAGATGTATAGAGCGGAGGCGAGCTCCTAGTACATGCAGATAAGAGAGGCTTTAGGTTAGAGGGGCTTGTGATAACTCTGTGACGACCGCCACCACCCATCACTAGACTGTCTGCTCCTGCCGGCAGGAATTCCTGTCTGTACATTTCCAGTTGTGAGATCACAGGACTTCACTTGGAGAGAGGAAATATGTGCAGGGCTTTGTCTTAATGTACTGAAGAATACAAAGGAAGAGACCCCGTCTGTGGCTGTTACAGGCTGGCGTCTGTACACTGTAGTATCTCAGGGTTATGTGTATTTGTATATATGACCCTCTCAACATGATCGTGTCTGTGTGTTTATTTAATTATTTTTTTACATCTTTTACTTGTATAATGGGAATTGGGGGGGATTTTAGCTTTTATTGGGTGAGGAGCTTTTGGATATTTTTAAATTTTTATTTTTTTTTAATTTCTTTACGCTTTAATGAGTCGCCCTAGAGATTACATGCAATCATTGGATCGTATGTACCGCTAAATGCTGTGCAATTGCATAGCATTGATCAGTATAATCAGCGCTACCTGACAATAGAACTCCTCCAGCAGTCAGGGAAAATGATCAGGACCTCCACAATCACAGTGCGTGGGTCCTGATCTGTAAGTGACAGGAGTTGCCCCTCTCACATACGCTTAAACACCACTTTCATTAAGAGGTTAATGACGGGCTGCTGCGCGTACTGGTACTGCATAGGTCATCTGGTCACAGGCGCCCATGCCGTACCCTTACAGCGTAGGTTGTCTAGGGGTTAAAGGGGTACTCTGGCAAAACAAATTCTTTCAAATCAACTGGTTTCATAAAGTTATGTAGATTTATAATTTACTTCTATTTAAGAGTCTCCAGTCTTCCAGTACTTATCAGCTGCTGTATGTCCTGCAGAAAGGTGTATTCTTTCCAGTCTAGCACAGTGCTCTCTGCTGCCACCTCTGTCCATGTCAGGAACTGTCCAGAGCAGGAGAGGTTTTCTATGGAGATTTGTTGCTGCTCTGGACATTTTCTGCCTTGGACAGAGGTGGCAGCAGAGAGGACAGTGTCCCCTTTAAAGTCACAGTGACACATTTATGCCAAAATGGGATGGCTGCTGGTCAGAGTATGCCTTAAATATCCAGAATTTAAAGTACTCCTTTAAATTTTCTTTAGTTCATCAACAGAATTCCTGACCCTTATATACCGCCTTATGGGCCCCTATTACACCCGATCAGAGCTTGTTACTAATCTCCTCTATGGACATAGACCAGTAAGTGACAGAAGAGTAATGTGGTGGGTTTCCATTCATAAAATATAGATGTCTTCTTCCTGGCGTGTTACGGCCAAAATGGCAGCTGTCAGGTTGTCAGACCCAGAATTGTACCTGTACTTGCGGTCATATTACCAATGCTGGAGTGAGTCTATATTACAGCAGTAAGAACCCAGCTTGGAGCGGTCTGTCCCACACACATCACATGGCTGACAGTAAATACTGATGGAAGATGTTGAGTCATTCAGGATGATGATCGCCATGTTTTGATCCTAATAATCTGATGATGCGTGTAGTATCTACGGAGAGAGATCAGTCAGGCGCTCACCACCGCGGTGACTCACGATGATGAAGCGGAGCCGGGTATACGTCTTATAGTGTTACCATCAGAACAAGCCATATAGTGATGGTGATGAGGGAAATATGACATATTTCATCTCGTGTTCCTTCTTTCTTATATCCAATACATTGTATAAGTGTAATAATAAGGCTACAGACAGTGGTGGGTTTATTTCTATAGTAGTATAAGCGCAGCAACTCCTATATAGAGAACATGCATGTCTGCATCCTCTAGCAATAACAGGTGATCACCAGGTCTGCATTGATCAGCTGATCACTCTGCTAGCCTTGTTTTTAGAAGGTTTTGTCTTCATGTTATGTTCATGAGCGGTAAGGCGTCTTTAAAGCATAAATGTAATTTAAAAAAAAGCGCACTAGCTGGACATCATGCAGTTATTAGTCATCTCATGCAGATGTAGTTTCACCCGTATGTGATGCCCTCCCATCCCATTAGCAGTTTTCTGCCCCATGAAAACCCCTTTTAAGGATTTAAAAAAAAAAAAAAAAAAAAACTATTGCATTGCATCCACTGAGGAGACATGGGGAGAGATGGGATTAGTGTTGAGTGGATGTGTCAAACTGTTCGGCTTCAGCAATACATGGGTACAGCCTATGGCCTATAGCTGTATCCGTGTTTTCCAGGACTCTCTAGGGCAGTCATGTCAAACTCTGACCCGCGGGCCAAATCTGGCCCGTGGTGGCATTATTTATGGCCCGCCAGGCAATTCAGAGTTTGAATTATATCTGGCCTGTCATGGCTACTATATGAGAGACTGAGGGAGGGCTGGCTACTATATGAGACTATGGGGTGAGGGCTGGCTACTATATGAGACTATGGGGTGAGGGCTGGCTACTATATGAGACTATGGGGTGAGGGCTGGCTACTATATGAGACAATTGGGGAGGGCTGGCTACTATATGAGACAATTGGGGAGGGCTGGCTACTATATGAGACTATGGGGTGAGGGCTGGCTACTATGAGACTATGGGGTGAGGGCTGGCTACTATATGAGACTATGGGGTGAGGGCTGGCTACTATATGAGACAATTGGGGAGGGCTGGCTACTATGAGACTACGGGGACTACTGGGAGGGCTGGCTAATATGTGAGACTACAGGGGAGGGCTGGCTACTATATGGGACACTTGGAAGGCTGGCTACTATTTGGGCACTATTGGAAAGGCTGGTTACTAAATGAGATTACAGGGAGGGCTGGCTACTATAAAAGACACTATTTGGGAGCGCTGGCTACTATATGAGACTATTGGGGAAGGCTGGCTACTATATGAGACTATGGGAGAGGGCTGGCTACTATATGAGACTACTGGGAAGGGCTGGCTACTATCAGACTACAGGGGAGGGCTGGTTACTATGAGACAATGGGAGGGGGCTGGCTACTATATGATACTATTGTGGAGCGCTGACTACTTGGGGTGCTGGCTACTATTAAGGCACTATTGGGGAGGGCTGGCTACTATTTGGGCACTACTGGGAGAGCTGGCTACTATGTTGGGCAATTTTGGTTCGTTGGCTACAACATGGGGCAATATTGGTGGTGTTGGCTATTACATGGGTTTGGGTTTAATCATGTGATAGCAATTTATCATGTCATTTATCATAGTGCACAGTGCTGGGAGACGCAAACCACTGACAGTGCCAGGACCGCCGCACGCTGCTATGACAGTGCCAGCACGGCTGCATTCGAGCTTCAATAATTATCAAGGTTGGCCCGCGACTTTGTCCAATTTTTTAATTTTGGCCCACTGTGTATTTGAGTTTGACACCCCTGCTCTACGGTGTCATTCTTCCACAGCCGTGTAACTTAAATTAAGAGCATTTTGCAAGAAGAGATCGCAGTTTTTCAAAATTGTAACTTGGTGTAAGAGTATTGCTTTGGTTTAAGAGCTCCCTGTACTGGGTGGGAGCGGTAGTGGAGGAGCGGCATGGTCTGTATATCGTGGTCTACTACAGCACTGTACTCTGACCCAGGAAGTCTCCCTCACCTTCCAAATCATGGCAGATATGTCAGCCCTTGTGTTTCCCATCCTCTCCATTCCTGCTATAATGTTCCTGTACTCACACTCAGCTATACACACTGCTGCTATAATGTGCCTGCACTTACAGTCAGCTATACACTCTGCTGCTATAATGTGCCTGCACTCACACTCAGCAATACACACTGCTGCTATAATATGCCTGCACTTAGAGCCCTATTACACCAACAAAGTGCCTGCACTCACACTTACACTCAGCCATTCAAACTGCTATATATAAAGTTTCTGTCTCTGTCCTCCTGCACAGCTCTGTGATTCTCACTTCCTGATTGGTCCATGCTGAACACACACCCCTCCCCCATTTGTGTCATGTGACAATGTGACAGCCATTCTGTATCTACAAACTGCTGCTGTTTTTCAGGTTTATGCAGTCACTATACATTATGCTCCACATGCTGATGGACATTGTTATACTGTACAGTAACTTATAATATAGCAGATTCAGCTGCTTTTCATTGTTTCATCTGGTGTGGAACAATTTGTCTGCATTTCAATGATTTCTTATGGGAAAACTTTCTTTGGTTTTAAGGTACACTGGGAAACACACTGGTTTAAACACACTGGGAAAATCTGCAGCAGATCCCTGCCCAGTACACTCATGGTCAGACAAACTCGCAGCGGGATATCCATCCCGCTGCGAGTATGTCCACAGCTTGCTTCGGGGGTTCCCGGCAGGTCCTGCCCGGCCAATCAGTGCGCTGCTCCGCCGCAGCGCAATGATTGGCTGGGCGGGACGTGAAGACACTGAGAACCCTGAAGGAAGCCGGAGCGGGGACCAGGTGAAGTATAAACTCTGGCGGCGGGGGGGTTAATGGGACGGGCTGCTGACAAACTCACAGCGGGATGTTACAAGCGCAGTCCCAGAACGAATTATGCTCGTAATCCAAGGCACCATTGTGTGTATGTGTGTGTGTATATATATATATATACAATATATACAATGACTTGTGACGCCTGCACAGGAATGGGACTGGCTATGGGGTTATTTCCTCAGTCAGTATGTTTGGAGCTTTGCAATGTGGAAATGGCCTGAAGTTTTATATTGAGAAATGAGTGGAAGCCTGAGGATTTTATTAGCTGCCTGGTAAAGTAATAAGAGTTTAGAATAGGATTACTGTGCAGAGTTCCTGGCGCCTGGTATATTATCCCGCAGAACAAATAGTTTATGCCTGGAGGGATTATGGGTAAGTGGACTCCATGGCAGACTTGTCGCCTCTGGCCTCACTTTAAGTCCCATACTTTCTGTATGTTTTCTATATCCATCACAAAGTATATTGAGTCCTATACTGTTGTGTATATGCAGTGGCATCCGCTTATGTAGAAGGGTTTTCTCATGTTATGTGTATACACTGGTGGGCTATATAGTCTATCGTGGTGGGGAATTTTATTCCCTGATGGCTAGTGGCTATAGAGGGACATATGTCAGGCAGTACTCCTGATATTTAACAGAGAAATAAGCACCTCTTTTTCCAGTTGATTTGTGTTTTATGGGCAACCTTAAAGGGGTACTTCAGAGTCTTGAAGAAAAACATTTTTTTTCTTTAATATATCGCTTTAAATGGGTTGTTCACCCCAAAAATTTAGCTTTCAAATCACCTGGTGCCAGAAAGTTTTATATTGAATTGTAATGTACTTCAATTAAAAAATCTCTAGTCCTCCAGTACTTATCAACTGCTGTATGTCCTGCAGGAAGTGATGTATTCTTTCCAGTCACAGTGCTCTTTGCTGCCACCTCTGTCCATGTCAGGAACTGTCCAGAGCAGCAGCAAATCCCCATAGAAAACCTCTCCTGCTCTGGACAGTTCCTGACATGGACAGAGGTGGCAGCAGAGCATTGTGTCAGACTGGAAAGAATACATCACTACCTGTAGGACATACAGCAGCTGATAAGTACTGGAAGACTGGAGATTTTTTTTTATTTTTATAGAAGTAAATTACAAATGTCTGGCAACAGACATATCAGGGTATCTCTCCCCCCCCCCCCCCTCAAGTTGCTGTATATTCTTATATACAGTACCTGGGGGAGGCTTTCCTACACGATTGCTGTCTGGCAGCCTCTGCCCAGTGAGCGGGTATTGCTATAATTCCCAGTGACTCTTGTACTCTTTTTTTGAGTGCGTATTTGGGGTACCCCTTTAAAGTATTGTGCATGTAATACCACAGTTCCCCTGTAGAGGCCGCTACAGGGGACGTGAGCAGCCCAGGTAACGTCCGTCTGATCTGTAATCTAAGAGATTGGCAGTGACTCAGTTTACACCAGTAATAGGTTGTCTATTTAGGACAGAGATCTCTTGCTGTGTTTTGTGTTTTTCTGACCATGTCCATTGGTTTACTCGCAGGCAGGAACAGGTTGGCAGCCAGATCCGGCTGTGCCTGCACGTCTTACGTTCTGTCCAGAAGTTGGCGCGAGAGTCCACCAACATGGCCCGGGAAACCTGGGAGGTCCTCCTGCTGTTTCTTCTGCAGATCAACGACACCCTGCTCGCTGCTCCGACTGTTTCAGGTTAGTCAAGGCCCTGGCTGCAGACCTGTAGTAAGGCTCTCACACCGCATATACATGTATAGTGGTATACATAGGGGGATAGTCCTTAATATAAACCAGTGCTTATATGAACATAACAGTGCAACAGATGGTGTCAGCCAAATAGCAAAAATGTTTTACTTTATTTTCCGACCCCCCCCCCTTCTTTCCCAGGAGGTATTGCAGAAAGTTTGGCTGACAAGCTCATTGGAGTACTGTTTGAAGTTTGGCTCTTGGCCTGTAGTCGCTGCTTCCCAACGCCGCCCTACTGGAAGACGGCTAAAGAGATGGTGGCCAATTGGAGACACCACCCAGCTGTGGTAGAGCAGTGGAGTAAGGCGATCTGCGCCCTGACATCCAGGTGAGGCCGTGCAAGAGACATGTCTGAACTAGAACTGGATTGGGCAAAAGTATGTGTTCTGTAAAGTTTCCCAGCTAGGGGTCCTTTTACACGGCATGAATTGGGGCTGTGCAATGACGCAGACAAGAACGCACTCCTTTGCCGTGCCTTTACGTGGCTGGGCCACACAAACAATCCTTGTATTGTTCATGCAGCCATGGGAACTGACAGCACAGATATGCGTTTATCCGTGCTGTCAGTTTCCAAATCATACTAGCAGTGGTGCATACTTACCTTCTGCACTGCTGTGTGATCTGGAATCCTCCTTTCTCGCAGCCTGAAGATACTGCCAGCTCCCAGAGAGCAGGACGGGAGAGCCGAATGCCGGATCACACAGCAGCACACTAGTTACATATGCACTGCTTGTGTGATCTGGAAGCTGAGAGCACGGATATATACCTATCCTCACTGTAAGTTTCTCTTTGCTATGGGCTTCACATCTCGTGTACGCGAGAGATGTGCAGCAAACAGCAATCAAAAGGATAGCAGTCCAAAAGGATCTGGTGTTTTCCTGCTCTTCGACTGATCTCCGTCCACACCACTCTTGTCTCCAGTCTGGGTGCAGGTTTTGTAACTCAGTTCCATTGAAGTGAATGAGGTTTAATTGCAAACCGCACCTGACCTAGAGACAAGAGTGGTGCTGTCTGTGGAAGAAAGTGGCCATGTTTTTGTAGCGCCCAGTAGTATGACAGAGCAGGAAGCCATCCTCATACAGGGATTTGTGCCGTCCATCAAAGCAGAAATAGAAATGAATGCAAAGCGTTCCCTTATGTCTGGTTGTTAATTCATCCTTTCTCCATTGCTTCTTCCAGGTTGTTACGGTTCACCTATGGGCCTTCATTTCCCCCCTTCAAAGTTCCAGAGGAAGATGCCAGCTTGATCCCCAATGAAATCGATAATGAATGTGTGGCACAAACCTGGTTCCGATTTCTCCATATGCTGAGGTGTGCAGTGGTATAACATTAGTGAATCATTCCCATTCATACCTATACGTGTAAACACCATTATTGTATGTTAAGGAGGCCTGATCTTACACCTGGGATCACCCCATAAGCCAGTCCTCTAAATCAGGGGTGCCTTGGCTCTCCAGCTATTTCAAAACTACAACTCCCATCATGCCTGGACAGCCAAAGCTTTAGCTTTGGCTGTCCAGGCATGATGGGAGTTGTAGTTTTGCAACTGCTGCAGAGCCAAGGTTCCCTACCCCTGCTCTGAATCCTAATGGTTGACGCTTTCTTCTCCCCTGTCTAGTAACCCAGTGGACCTAAGCAATCCAAGTATTATCGGCACAACTCCAAAGTTTCAGGAACAGTTTCTAAATGTGAGCGGGGTCCCCAACCAGGAGCTCAACCAGTACTCCTGTCTCAAGCAGCTGCCTCAGATCTTCTTCCGTGCCATGCGTGGGGTCAGCTGTTTGGTCGATGCTTTTTTAGGTAAGGTCCAGTGTCCTGTACAGGGTACCAGCGTCCACCTTACATGGAATTTGTACATAGACAATTGTACATAGACATTGTGAATAGACAAATGCACTCGCTGCATTTTATTTATTTTTTTAACAAATAACAGGAGTTATAAACTCGTATGTTTCTTCTTCAGGAGTTGCCGTCTTTAAGAACATTGGGTTGGAAAGATTACCAAAATATGGTATCCAAAACCTTACATACTTGTGTATAGTTGGGTCCAATAATCTGGTATTGGAAATAACTATTGATTTGGGCTAGAAGTACTAATCACTGTGTTAGAGGATCCAGCCTGAGCTGCAGCTCTCATTGTTTGTGTCAAAACATGTAAGAATGGCGTCGCGGGTCATATGCATTGAACGTCCCGCACCGCCCTTTCAGGTTCTGCACTAGGTGTAACTTAGTATCAGACTTTCCTATTGCCCCACATATATCAGCGCTAACTTGCACCTTCTTCCCTGCTGGCGCTATTACAGACACCAACAGCGTACGGGTAAGAGTGGGGAGTTAAAAGGCAACAATGAGCCGACATTGTGCATGTCGGCTGATCGTTGCCTTTCTGCGTGAGCTATTAAACGAACGGTTATGGGCCAAGTAGAGCTGGTAATCGCTTCTTGTAATGGGGCCCCTAGGGTCTTTTTACACTAAAAGATTTCTCAGCTGCAAATAAGCACTGATCAGCAAGATCAGCGCTCGTTTTGTAATGCCTTTACACCACACAGTTAATGGAGCAGCTGGGCCTCACAAACGATCCTTTTATTGTTCATGCAGCCACGGAAACTGACATAACAGAGATATATATCTGTGCCGTCCGTTTCTAGATCACACAAGCAGTGTATACTTACTTTCTGCGCTGCTGTGTGATCTGGCACTGTCAGCTCCCCTCTATGTTCAGGCCACCACCTCCTCCAGAATGATTGATAGCTGGAAGAGGCGATGGCCTGAACATAGAGCGGGATGCCAGATCACATGGCCGGGCCGTAGGTATGTACACACTGCTTACGTGATTTGGAAGCTGACAGCACCATATAAATATCGGTGCTGCCAGTTTTCCTTTGCCATCAGCCGCACATCTCCTGTTCACACATCGGCCGGTAGCGATACATTTTGGTGCAGTCCAAAAGATGCGATAAGCTGAAGATCGGGAGTTTTACTGCTCCCCGACTAATTGCTGCTACTTTTACATGGGCCGATTATCAGCTGAAGTATGCATAAAAGCGAGTGATAGTCCACAATCACATATTAATGCATCCTCCTCACTTGATGTCAGAATATCACAAGTGCATAGCTGCTTACTGTATCAGATATTATAAGGTTATTCCATTGATGTGAAAGAAACAAAGCTGCAATATTGTATACAACCTGGTATAAGCCTTCTTAAACTTTCACAGTTTTTTTTTAAAGAAATCAATAGTACAGGCAATTTTAAGAAACTGTGCAATTGGGTTTGTTAGGCAAATATGCCATTATCTGCATACAAATAGCCTTTTCCCAGGACCCCCCCCCCCCCCTCCTCCTCTCTCTCATTCACTGCTCATCATCAGGAAATCTCAACTCTTTTTTTTAAATCAGTAGTGCCCCTGTGTAATCTATGGAGGGGGGAGGAGGGAGATTAGTCGCCAGCAAAAGACAAAGGATTACACAGTGGGAGCTGTGTGAAAGCTGATATTCAGAGGTCAGTGCTGACTTCAGTGGAGATAGCCCGGTGATGTAGCTGTAAATTAACTCTGTTGTCCTGTTTTAGTGCCTCATCTCCCTCCATAGAGAACCATGAAGACAGGGGGGGAGCTTCAAACTGCTTTTTCATGATAAAATCGCCTGTACTATTGATTTCTGCAAAAAAAATAAATAAATGACAGTGACACTTTAATCCTTGCATATAATTCTACCCATAACAAGTAGCTGGAGGTGGACAGGATTTGTGAAGGTTTTTATTTCTTCTTATTTTGACACAAACAATGATGATTTGTAGGCTGGAGGGCGCTATGTGTAACCTATTACTATACAGAGCCCTAATCTTAAAGCATGTCTTCCTTCTGGATTGCCCAAGCCGTAAATTTATCAGAATGATCTGGTGTCTGTGGTGACGGTGAAATCAATAAATGTAATGTATGTATAGACAATGTCCTGTCTGATTGTTCCTAACTAGCGTCAGTTCACTTGTAGTGACTGACAATACACCTAGGGGGGACATTTATGAACGCTGGGCCTCTGGCGTACATAAGGAAGTAGACAGATTCGCCCCTTCTCTCTGGCATATGCCAGTCATAACCCCCGCTCACCTGATGGGCACGGGGAGGAGGCATGGCAGAAATCTGCACCTCTGCGCTCAGGAGCAGCTTTAGATGTATGCGCCCGCCGTACCCCAGGTTAGTTAGTGAATCCGGCAGGGCAGTTGGGGGCGTAGGAGTAAGACGGTCTTCATAAATGTCCCCCCTGATGTGCAGAATCAGTTCACTATAAGTTAAACTAACATTCAGCTCACAGAAAGTGAGGAATCATCAACTTAAAGCGTACCTGTCATCTGAACAAACTTCTGATATGTTATAGCCACATAGATGTATGTGTCGGGGTCTGGGTGCTGAGACCCCCGCTGCTAGAATGAAGGGGCAGGAAGGCTCAGCAGCAATCGCTCTTCCCCTTCATCTCCACTCTCATTGGTAAAGTAGCGGTGGACTGAATTATAATGGAGTTTATGGAACTTCCAGCAGTCATGTCTACCAGAAGACTCCCTTATGTAGTTGTCCTCTGTAGTCGCTCACTTGCATATCATTTTTTAGCTGCAGTATAAGAAAAAGCACAGCCACTTTCTTGCAAAAACAGTGCCACCCCTGTCCTCGGGTTGTGTGAGGTATCACAATTTAGCTCTGTTTACAGTAGACTGAGCTCCGAAACCCCACACCGAGGACAGAAGAGATGCTGGTTCTGAAAGAAAGCGGCCAAGCTGGACAACATGTGATTGCTTCCGGTCTGACTGCTGGGACATATTGAAAATTACAAAGCCATCACATAGAGGAGGAAAGGAGATCCTTACTGCCAGGAACTGACATCATACCTTAGGCGTGCAGCTTCCTTCTGACCTACCAGAATGCATTGCGGAAAGCCACGTCTATACACAACATTGATTGTGTGCATTAGACACGGTATACCTGCAAAATTAAGTCTCTGTAAAGTTACTGACATATGTTTAAAAAATGTAGGGTTCTGCTTAAAGGGGTACTCTGGGCTTGGTGTATTTTTAGTGTATCGCCAGGGAGGAGGTGGAATAGACGCTGCCGGTCACTTACCCTCCCAGGTTTCAGCGTTGGGTCCCAGATCATGCCGCCCCATTCTTCCATCCCGCCTCAGCCAATCCTGGTCTGAGCTACGGCTTGAGACTTGATGTCTCAAGGCAGCTCAGCCATTGAATGGCCGAGGCGGGACGCTGCTACGACGTCACGTCTCAAGCCGCAGCTCAGACCAGGAAGCGGCAGCGGGACGGGAGAACTATACTCTGCTGCAAAACTGATTGGTTTCCTTAAAAAAATATAACTTATTCAATGGATGTATGTTTTTGGAGGGTTGATCACTGGGACCCCTACAAATTCTGGAAGCGGATCTCCTATAGGAAGCGGCAACACACCTGCCGGACCTGCACAGATATCCAAGCACTGATTATCTTTAGTAGCCCCATAGCAAGTGAATGGAACGGCAGCCGGACATGCATGCTGCCACTTTAGTCACTCTAAGGGAGCCCTGTTCTCCTGATTGGTGGGGCATTCTGGGATTTCCACCCATCAGAACTGCAATGTCGCCTTACCAATCATTACATTACATATAATTGTGAGCTGTTCCTATAGTAACTTTTATTTCTCTCGCAGGCATCTCTCGCCCCAGGTCTGACAGCGCACCGCCAACCCCAGTGAACAGGCTGAGCATGCCTCAGACCACAGCCACCAACACTACCCCCCCACACAGCCGGAGGCACCGCACTGTTACAGTCAACAAAACCACCATGAAAACCAGTTCAGTAAGTGGTGACGCTATTGCCTATATACGCCTATACTGTATTGATTCATCTCATATAGATAGCAGATCCAAGCCAATATGACACTTTAGGAGTGGATACAGGATAGTGCATGTTGTTAGTGCATTATGGGAGGGGGGGTTATGGAAACTGGTTAAGGAGCAATTAAAGGGATACTCCAGCAAAAAAAAGTTTTCTTTTCAAATCAACTGTTTTCAAAAAGTTATACTGATTTGTGATTTACTTCAATTTAAAAATCTCCAGTCTTCCAGTACTTATCAGCTGTTGTGAAAGTGGTGTACTCTTTCCAGTCTGACACAGTGCTCTCTGCTGCCACCTCTGTCCCCATAGAAAACCTCTCCTGCTCTGGACAGTTCCTGACATGGACAGAGGTGGCAGCAGAGAACACTGTGTCAGGCTGGAAAGAATACACCACTTCCTGCAGGACATAGAGCAGCTGATAAGTACTGGAAGACTGGAGATTTTTCATTAGAAATAATTTACAAATCTGTATTACTTTCTCACACCAGTTGATTTGAAAACCATTTCCTTTCTCCGGAGTGCCCCTTTAAGGCACTCAGCCATTACATGATTTATAAGGGGTCAGTTTTTTTCCATATACCTTGAATACTTCTGCATTGCTCGCCAAGAGATTGTACGCCCAATTATCCTCATGTCTTCATTGCAGATGAACACAACACACAGCACAAAAGTTCAGCAGCAAGCGTCTTCCACGTCCCCGCTGTCCAGCCCGAACCAAACAAACTCTGAGCCTCGACCGTTGCCAGCACCAACAAGACCCAAAGTCAACAGCATCTTGAACCTGTTTGGCTCGTGGCTGTTTGATGCCGCCCTCGTTCACTGCAAGTTACAGAACGGAGTCAACCGGGACAGCAGCATGACAGGTAAGGGTGCAGGCCTGTTCTTCTCTCATCTCAGAATTCCCATTATTCCTACCTGCAAGATTACACTAGGTGGGCAGGTGAGGGCTGGGCTGGAGAGGCATCAATGAACTTATTCATCTTACTTGCAGAAATGAAATGAATCCTATGTAACTCTACCCGGCTATATCCCTGCACAACATATTCCTCAGCTGCCCCTGCCTCTGCCCAGATCGCCACCTCTCTATACACACATACGCCCAGGCCGCCATTGCTCAGGTTATCAACTAGTAAAAACATAGATTTTTTTTATTGTAGATGTATTTTAGCAACATATTTTAAGTGACAGTCCCATCGTTCTGTACTGATTCATCTTCTGTATCCTGTATATCACAGTCAGTTTCGTTTCCTGATAACATTGTTCTGCTGACAAGGTCTGATAGCTTTCCGCACGCGGTGGCCGTTTTGCCAGTAGGGATGAGCGAATCAGAGCGTGCAGCATTTGATTACCGAAGGGTGCAGAGGTTGGATGCAATCCTCGGGAGTCCTGGAAACCATGGATACAGTCAAAAGCTATATGGATGTTTTCCAGGCAGCCTTAGTGATGCATCCAACCTCTGCAGCCACCGGTAATCAAATGCTGCACACTCTGGCTTGAATGGACCCAAGCATGCTCTAAATTTGCTTAAAGTGATAGTACCAGCAGGTACATCGCTTTAAGATTTTTACATCAGTAGATCAGCGTGGGGTGCCATTGCTGCGTCTTTTTTTTTTTTTTTTCTTTAACCGCGGCTCGGTTCCCGCATACGGTACCGATCACTATCCCAAAGCACTGGAGGCCACCCGCCCCCAGTGGGACGAAACCCCTCCCCTCTGTGAAGCGGCTTCATTGATTCTAATGGAGCCACGTCACAGAGGGTAGGGGAGGGCAGAACGTCACACTAGGGGCAGTGCCGGTCTGTTGATGTAAAAATCTTAATCGCTTTAACTCTAGTTGCCAGTAATCCTGCCAAAATCATACATATAGAACTCTCAGCAATCTCGCAGAACAGGAACAGAGTAGTGTGCGTGCTTGATCAGGGCAGATCCCAGCAGCGATACATCCACCTTGTAAACATCTATTTAATCCTCCTTTCTGGTGCTTACAGACTGCCATTAAAACATTGAAATGTTAGTGTAAAGTTAAAAAGAAACTTGTCTCTGGAGTGACAACCCGCTCATCCAATTGCTGGCTGAGGTGGCACAGCGCCACATCCAGTGATTGGCTGAGCGGGCTGTCACTGCTGAGACAAGCCTGCCCCGGAAGTAGCTGCAGTAGTGTTTACCGGTGGACGTTCCTTGAGACATTGCAGGACAACATCAGGGCAGCAAGAAGAGTGACAATAGCATGTTTGGTTTGTTCTTCCAAGGCAGCAACATATAAAAATTTTTTAAAGGGCCGGAGTAAAGTGTACCTGTCACCTTGCTTAGGTGATCTTCATGTGCAGATCAAGCTGACGCTGGAAGTTCAAGTTGCCATGGGAACGTCCTCACAAAGCACAAAAAAATGTTAAAAGGCCAGAGTACCCTTTTAAAGGGAACCTGTACAGCCCCCTATACTCACCTGATCCCACTGGGTCCCGCTTCTGGATCCGGTCGGGTCACGGAGATCATAGCCACTGCAGCCCGGCACGCGCGCTGAGAGATGAGTCCAACACTCATAGAGAATGACGGAGCGCTGGACTCTCCGTCATTCTCTATGAGCGTTGGACTCATCTCTCAGCGCGCACGCCGGGCTGCAGCGGCTGATATCTCCGTGACCCGACCGGATCCAGAAGCGGGACCCGGCAGGATCAGGTGAGTATAGGGGGCTGTAGCAGGGGGTCGGGAGCCTGTCACCCCGGCACGGGGGGTGACAGGTTCCCTTTAACTTGTTCACACACAAGGGAGCCGCGCGGTTCTTTCAGAGCGGGGCCGCGCGGTTTTCCCATTGGACACATGGCGTAAAAACGAAGCGCAACCCCCCCCAATTTTGCAATTTCGCCGCGCTTATAATTTTTCTCTGGTTTTGCAGCATATTTTATGCAAAAATTAAGTCTGCCATTGCAAAGTACAATTAGTGACGCAAAAAATAAGGGCTCATGTGGGTCTGTAGGTGTAAAAATGCAAGTGCTGTGGCCTTTTATGCTCAAGGAGGGAAAAACGAAAGCGCAAAAATGAAAATTAGCCCGGTCCGGAAGGGGTTAAAAAAAAAGGTGTCCAGGGTCGGGCATTCACACTAAACAATATCCACATCTGTTACATTCCCATCAAGCTAAAAAAAAGGGAAGAAACTGAGTGCCATCCCTTTAATCAGAATGACCATGTAAGCAGATTTCTGTAAAACAAAAAACACATCCCCAGTGTCCGCTAATGGACAATCCACATCGCTCGTTTATCGGCCAGTCGCTGGGATAGTGCATCCTAAAATCCACCTTAGATATTGCCAGTCCTGAAAATATATTCATGAGCACCCTCGAGACACCCTTAGCCTGTGTATAGTATATAGTCAGTACACATACAGGACACTCTGCGGCCATGTTTATGCATCTGGCAGCGACCTTCAGCGTTGTAGTACGGGGGCTCCTGACGTGTGTGGATATGGCTGGGCCGGGTCCAATTCATTTCATTGGATCAGTCAAACACTATTGAGTGACACCATCATCCATCCTGTAATTATTTCCCCATTGTTGTTACACAATGTTTTCCAGACTCACACCTCACTGTTACACGATCCCCCCCCCCCTCCCCCCTCATCTGATTTTCTCTCCCCTCCCCCTTTTTATTTTTTATTTTTAGACAAACTTTAAAAAAAAAAGAAGAAAAAACCCTTTCCTTTTGAATTGAACTTTTTGCCATATTTTAAAGTACTCTCTTGTAACTACTTCTGTCCTTTGATTTCTTTCCATTTTATTTCTGTTATCTTGCAGCATCTTTTATCCAAATTCTCCTTTCTTATAAATCTTGTAAGTAGGAATCTGTAGCTTCTCCTCAATTGCAATCATCCGGTTTCTCTCTCTCTCCTTCCTCATAACCGCTCGCATTCTTTCGTTTCTTCCTAACATACTTTGTGGTCTTGTCGCTTTTCTTCTTTTTTTTTTTTTTTTTTTTTTTTTTTGTTTCTCTCTTTTGATTTTTTCCTCATCATTCTATGTCGCACTGTGGGGAGAAATGTTTCATTCCTTCCGTATTATCAGCCTGAATGGGAACGATTGTTAGCACAGAGTGGAACAAACCTGGTTTCAATCTTCCCCATTATTTCATTCATATCCATAAGTCAAGGATTTTGCACTAACCAAGGTTTTTTTTTTTTTTTTTTTTTTTCCATTTCGCCTTTGTTTAGTTTTATTCTTTCTGAATGTACTGTTTTGATATTTGTGCATGTATTTTATATAGATATATTTTTTATTTCTTTTATTAGATATTTCAGTGTAGTTTGTTGGTGTAACTTGCAGCAGTGGCTCATGGGAAAAAAAGGCATAAAGATTTGTTCATGATCCCGGGAAGCATGTTCTTTGTGTGATATGGGGGGGGGGGAGTAGAATAAGATTTCTGTGTGCTCTGGGTAATATCTGCATGATCTGGCTGGATATTCGGAGGCTCTTGTTTCTTAATATATTACGTGATTTTAATTGTACATTTTGTTCTCTCCCCTCCCCCCTTTATAAAAGCGGCTTTCCCTACAATGAATTGTAATGTAAATCTAGTTGGAGTTAAAATTCATCTTAAAGGGGTGCTCCAGAGGGGGGGGGGAGAGTTTGGAAAAAGAATTTGTAAATTACTTCCATTAAAAAATCTCCAGTCTACCAGTACTTATTAGCTGCTGTATGTCCTGTGGGAAGTGGTGTATTCTTTCCAGTTTGACACAATGCTCACTGCTGCCAACTTTAGATGGTCTCTCACAGCTTCACCCCTGCCCTAACAGCTTGACTGATAGATTTATGCCTATAATCATACCAGGGAGATCTATCAATCAAGTGGGGTGGGGACTAAAACTTTAGTGGAATACGACGCCTGGCTATCTTGACCAGTCCCATAGTGTGTGTGTGTGTAAGTGAAGTTGTAGTTCAGTGTGGATACTGCTACTCCATTCTCTGACGGGCACTCAGAACCCCCCATATTTGTGATTGGTCAAGGTCACAGATGTCAGACCCCCACCAATTGCTTAAAGAAATAAGTAACAGTAAATAGACATCATAGATGGGCATTCCTTACTTAAGACCGCCCTCCGTTAGACACCATAAGCTGTAATGATGAAACAGCCAGTGGCGACTAGAGACTCTTTAGCGTACTTGGCCGCCCATTAAAGGAAAAATATCAGTAGGTTAGAAGAATCTAACCTGCTTATATGTCCCTATAGTGCACATGCAAAAGAAGAGCCCGTGGAGCCTCATCATAGAGTCTCGAAACACGGGACTAGCCAGATATCCCTC
Organism: Dendropsophus ebraccatus; assembly: GCF_027789765.1. Classification (NCBI taxonomy): domain Eukaryota; kingdom Metazoa; phylum Chordata; class Amphibia; order Anura; family Hylidae; genus Dendropsophus; species Dendropsophus ebraccatus. The sequence goes on from NC_091467.1 coordinate 11,961,415, forward strand.
CGGGAAGGACACAGCCAAGGGGTGTTTCGCTGTGTTGCCCCTCATCAGTGTGGAGCAGGATTCTGGCTAGGTGGGAGCAATGCCTAGTAGAGCCATAAGAGAAACAAATCAAGGATTTCACTGCATCAAGCGCTTTCACTAGCAGCCGGCGGTTTTATCGTTTGGTTGGTCTCCCTGAGATCAGCGATCTGTTTCTCTTATGGCTCTACTAGGCATTGCTCCCACTTAGCCAGAATCCTGCTCCACTTTGATGAGGGGGCAACACCCCGAAACAGCTGTGTGTGGATGGATGCCTAGTCTTGGTTTTTCCCTTCTCATTGCATTGACTTATGGGGCCACTTAATTTGGTGGTTTCCTTACAGGAGCCACCCCTTGGCTGGGTCCTTCCCGGAGGGATATCTGGCTAGTCCTGCCTCTTTAATGAGGCTCCATGGGCTCTTCCTTTGCATATTCGTGTTTCCCAGGGGGCAATGCACCTAGGATTTCACTGCATTGAGCACTGTAGCCGGCAGCCGGCAGTGTTATCGTTTGGCTGGTCTCCCTGATATCAGCGATTTGTTTCTCCTGTAGTGCACAGGGGCTGAGGATGAAGGGAAGTTTTTTTTACCATCATCTTCAGTGCTGTCCCGTGATATTAGCAGTTTATTCCATATGCGAATTAGGCAGTTGTGTGCACTGGGGGTGGAGCTACCACTCTCGGCGCACTAATTCACTCTGGCCGCCCCACCCCGCTGGAGCTGGTTGGTGTACTGGGGGAGACAACCCCGCCCATGGTGCACCAAAATGCCTTATTAGCATAGGAAATAAACTTCTAATATCATGGGAAAGGCCCTGAGGATGAAGGTAAAAATCTTCTCTTCATCCTCAGCACCCTGTGCGCTATAAGGTCATGTCAGCAGGCTACATTCTTCTAAGTGTCAGAGTGTATTACAACGTCCACCATCTGGGGGGTAGGGAAAAGCCAGAGGGGCACCTATCCCTTTGTTCTTGGTGTCTGCAGACATCCAAGCGGTCAAACCCTTGGTGTTCATTTTATGGCAAGACTATGCCACTGGGCATGCTGGGAGCTGTAGTTTTTTCTCCAGCTGGAGAGGCACAGGTTTTAGACCTCTGATGTAATAGAATATATTTGGATTATCCTTGGTTATGGTCATTACATCGGCTATGTCCTCTAGAGAGGTTATTTTCACAGGGGGCAGGCATGATGAGGTCTTGTTGTCTAACACGGCCCAATGCTTATCTCCGTCTGTTAAGTACGATGTGACATTGTCCTGACACTCGGCACCAGAAATACACGCACCAAGGTCAGGAGCTTCCTGCTGTTCATCCTGAATGTAGCCTCTAGTATCTACCAGTTCTCTCCCACCACCGCATTCCCTGCATAGAAGTATTAGGGGAATGCTGTCTATATAAATCCTTACTAGCTTCTTGTATGTTCATGAAAGTGAAATATAAAGGGGTATTCCCATTTCATAAAGCCGTGGAATATTGATATTATGATGAATGGGGGGGGGGTCCACACTTTTTGGGGTGCAATATTAAAGCAATGTTGTCACCCCCTTTCTATAGAAGGAGTTCTCAGCACCCTTCTTAAGCTTATATTCTGGACATTTCATATCTCAGCGTGTAAAGGCTTTCTTTGTGGTCTCTGCCCTCAAAATTACATGTTATTGTTGGTGGACAGTGCCATAGGGGTGGGGCTTAACGGCTGTGGTGCCCCATATCTCCACCCACATAAACGTTGTAGACCCCACCCCCTCCACAGCTTCATCAGAATGTGCGGACCTAGAGGCATAGGCCCTGCCCCCTTTGCTCCGGCTGTCACTAAGAGGGTGGGGGCTATGCCTCTAGGTTGGTGAGGGCTATGCTTCTTCTGATGACGCTGCAGAGGGGGTAGGGCCTAAGACACAAATGTAAACAGAGATATGGGAAACCACGGCTGTGAAGCCCCGTCCCTACAGCACGGTCCACCAACAATGCGGGTCCTATTACACGGGCCGATGGGGGCCCGATATTAACTGTAAACGAGTGCCGATCTGCTAGATCGGCGCTCGTTTACTGGGCCTATTACACGGCCCGATAATCGTTTAACAAGGGCTGCATGGACATCGTTACCAATGTCCTTGCAGCCCTTGCCTAAACTCTATACATTACCTATCCATGCTGCAGGGCTCCTCTTGCACTCTGCTTCTCCCAGGTCCCGCGCGCTGCAGCTATAGAGCGGCCTGTCTCAGCTTACAGGCCGCTCAGCCGATCACTGGCCACGGCGGTCCGACCTGTGATTGGCTGAGCGGCCTGTCAGCTCAGACAGGCCGCTCTGAAGCTGCAGCGTGCGGGACCCGGCCAGAAGCAGAGTGCAAGTGAAGCCCTGCAGCCTGGATAGGTAATATATACAGTTTTGAAATCGTCTATTACACGTAGCGATGCGCAATCGGCGCCCGACAATTAGTTTCAAACCTATATCAACAATCAGCCGATGATCGTTGTCATCAGCTGATCGTTGTGTTTATTACACGAAGCGATAATCGGCCGGATAGGGCCGATTCGGCTTTTGATCGTTCTGTGTAATAGGGCCCTTACATGCATTTTTGAGGGGAGAGAACAGTACAGTACTGTCCCCTGTACTGAGAGCTAAGACAGAGGGACAGTGCTGGGTACTCTTCATTTTAGCAATCTGTGGGTGACCCCAGAGGTCACATCCCACCCATCATAGTGATGCCATCTCCTCTGTCTGGTGAATCTATAGGATGGTGTTTTTAATGCAATAAGTGCTGCATGCTGACTATTTGTCTGTACAGTCTGCATTACTTGCTGTCCTATTCTATATCCGTATATCTGGGTTGGAGGATATCTAGTGTCAATAGAATCAGACACCCATTGGTCACCCTCTTGTCTCCCTGCAATAACAGATGATAACAGCAGAGACTTAGCTAGGATTCATGGGGCCCCATAACGTAAAACTGTACGCCCCCCTCATACACGTACTCACCTGGCCCAGCGCTCCTCCTTACTCCCAGCTCTGAAGCACACATGTAACATCACTCGTGTACCAGGGAGCTGCGACAGAGAGCAGCCTCTTGTGGCTGGCGATGCAGTGCTGCCTCCGGCCACACGAGAGACTGGCAAGGCGGAAAGCCAATGGATTCTTGCTCTTTCAGTCAAAGCGCCGCAGCATTTATCTGTGAGTGCTCAGAAGGGCCAGATGCCAGTGTTTGCCTACGGGCCCCGTAGCAGTGGCGTGGTCTGCCTTCATGGTACCTGCAGCAGTGGGAACCCCTACTATTTGTGATTGGGTATTTTCCCATGTGTAAGCTGCACTGGTGACCAGGTCACTTTAAAGAGCTAATCCCATCTCAGCCAATATAGTTATAGTTCGTGGACCCGTCAAGTTATATATTTTTGCTAATGCAAACATTTATCAAACTTGTCTCCTCCTCCTGGTGCGGCTCTTTCCCTCCCATTGCTGACATGTCGTTGTGTAGTCTACAGATCACTGCTCTGCTCTACAACCAGTGGTCTGGCTGGTATGTGTATATATAGTTATAGTGGTGGTCGGTAACCTAGAGAACAAGCTGTCAACAATGGGAGGGAAAGAGCAGCATATCAGGAGTAGGAGATACGTTTGATAAATGATTGTATGTGCAAAAATATTTAAAATGATGACGTGTCAACCTCCATTCTATGAATGGGTGGATTCCGTCGTCCGTCCAAAGAATGAACACGTTTATTCTTTGGACGGACAAAGGAATCCGGCAGTGCATAGAATAGAGTCTGTGACACGGGCAGAGACGCGCACGCCCGCCACAGTCTGTAAGCGGGTGCGAGCTACAGAATGCACTACGGGTTTTCCTTGGCCATTCCGTAGTGTGCACGTAACCTAAGTGGTCACTGTTGGTTTCCTGCAGGGAATGCCTGGGCTGTGTACCCGCAGTCTGTGAGCTGGTCTGCCTGCCACAGAAGATTTACACTGTCCCTTAAAGGTAGATCAAGGCTTCCCTCTCATCTCTCCTTACGCAGAACCAGTGCATCAGAAACCCCTCTCTCCTCCTATCTGTAGAATTTAACTGTGTAACTTATACCACAGCACTGTGCCAGCCTGTTTAGCCCAGCGCACTTAAATCAGCACCATGTCATGGCATAGCAGAGGGGCGTAAGTGCTGTCCTTTAATTGTCCAGATAAGGAAGTACCTTTGTGAGTACTTCAGCCCTCCTCAAGTCCCACCCCTCTGGAATGGAGAGTGGCTACCAAATATGTTTATTATTTTTTCATTTTACGTTTTATTTGAAAAATAGTAGAAGGCGGAGGGATTTACACTTTTATTATGGGATGGATTTATTTAATGCTTAATTTTTTTATTTTTATTTTTTAAATGTACACACGTTTGTAGTCCCCCTTGGGGAATTCCATGAGCCATACCTTGATTGCTCATAGAGATCAATGCAATTCCTATGTAATGCATTGATCCATCATCTCAGCACGCAATTGCTGCGGCGCATTATAGAGGCAGCCCGTGACAGCCTCCCTACCTGACTGCCTTATATGAAAGCAACCCTGACAGAGCACAGGCGCATTGCCTCCCATATTAGAGCCCAGTCTATATACCCAGTGTCTCCATAGTGAGCAGCCTCGGTCGGATACTGTACAACTGCTTCTTTGTTGTCTTACCTTTTGTTTAGTCATAGAGCTGAGACTATATGTATGTTTGGGCAGATACAATACGTACATGGCTATATACGTGGTTTCTATTTGGGGGGTAGTAACCTTATTTCGTCATTTTGTTGAATCTTTGTGTCCTTATTTCCCATGAGCCTGAGCGTATACTGTATGTAGCAGCAGTTCATCAGACACTCTCTCCTCGTTCTCTACAGCGATAGCCACCCAGGCCACTGTGGAGTTACGGCGCAAAGGTTCCCAGTTATCCACAGACACTATGGGGTCAAGCACCGTCTTTGATGCAAATGAATTCCCGGAAAACTATGAGGCAGGACGGGCCGAAGCTTGTGGGACCCTGTGTAGGATTTTCTGCAGCAAGAAGACTGGGGAGGAAATATTATCGGCCTATCTCTCCAGGTAATATGCTGTAGTAGTCTTTTTTTAACACATAAAACAGCCTAAAAAAGCTGCGAAGTGTTCCAGAACAAGCACATTCCTGTCAGTTTGGGTGTGGGGCTTGCGGCTCAGCTCCATTGAAGCGAATGGAGTCGAATTGGCGCTGGTGCCGCTATTTTTGTAAGACAGTAGTTTTTTGTCTTGTTTTGTTTTTAAAGGGGTACTTGGGGGGGGGGGCACTTTTTTGATGGGATCGGGGAGGGGGTGGCTGAGGAAAAAGACGTCCACTCACCTCCCCGGTTGATTCCCGCGGCGTTCCTGTTCCCGGCCGCTTCCTGGTGTCTGACGCCGCCCGAGACGCTACGTCTCAGGTCCGCTCAGCCTTTCAGTGAAGGAGGCGGGATCTGAGCGGACTTGACACAGATCCCGCCTGCTTCACTGAGTGGCTGAGCGGACCTGAGACGTAGCGTCTCGGGCGGCGTCAGACACCAGGAAGCGGCCGGGGACCAGAGCGCCGCGGGACCCACCTCTGGAAACGGGGAGGTGAGTGGACGTCTTTTTCCTCAGCCACCATCTCCCCGGTCCATCAAAAAAGTGCGACCCCCCCCCCCCCCCCCCCTCCGGAGTACCCCTTTAAGGAAAATAAACCGGTCTGGTTTTCTGTGGACACTTTAGAAATGATGAGACTTTGATTCATCAGCCTGATGGTTTATCAAGTTTTTGTTCTTTTTTTTTTTTTTAGGTTTTATATGGTTCTTGTCCAAGGTTTACAGATAGGCGACTTCATCTGCCATCCAGTTCTTGCCAGCATCATCCTGAACTCTCCTCCGCTCTTCTGCTGTGATCTGAAAGGGATTAATGTGGTGGTTCCGTATTTCATTTCCGCGCTGGAAATTATTTTACCAGACAGGTTTGTTTTTTTAGGACCTTTTAAATTTTTTTATTTTTTTTTCAAATGCTCAAATTCTATATGTATATAATGTGTAGAGCTGATCAGAGCTGGACCGTCATTATCGGATAACTTATGAGACCCCCGCCTATCACCTGGATGAAGGGCACTGCAGCCTTTTCATTGTTTACCAGACACCCCCCTACTACTCCTAGTGAGCGAACCTGGTACCTGGCAATGCTCCTAGAGAATGTATGGCTCTGTGATTGATAAACAATGAAGATCTGTGGCCCCTTTAGTCAGCCGACTGGGATTCAGACGTCAAAAATCTGATATTAATAATCTAACTTAAAGGGGTATTCCGGGCAGGTCGTCTTTTTTTTTTTTTTCAGCGGGAGGGTGTGGTTGAAAGCACTTCCCTCCCTGCCTACAGCGCTGGGGCCCGCATTGTGCTCCTCCGCTCCCCTGGTCTCCCACCACTTCTTGGTCTCAGACAAGCCCTGAGATGTGAGGTCAGCCATTCAGCAGCTGTAGCAGGGTGCTGCCTCTGCTGCTGAATGGCTGAGCAGGCCTGAGACGTCACATCTCAAGCTCCATCTCAGAGCAGGAAGCGGCTGAGGACCGGAGCAGCGTGAAGCGGGCCTCATCGCTGCAGCTAGGGAGGTAAGGGGACGTCATTGCTTCCATCAACCCCTTGCTCGGCGATACTGAAAAAAGGCCTCCCGCCCGAGGTATCCCTTTAAAACAGTCAATGACTGCATACTTACCTCTCCCAGCTCTCAGATCTTCTGGTCTGCTTTGCTGCCCTATTCTTACCGGCGTAAGGTCCCCCTCCTCTGTTCAGCTTTGTGACTGGCTGAGCGGGGAGCGGGACATCAGGAGGAGGAACAACCCAAATGCGCAGATTGGAAGATCTGACAGCTGCAGGGCTGAGTGGAGGTAAGTATGCCATCCTTCATTGTTATACTACACCTCCTCATTTTCCCGGGAGACCTCTTTAAGGGGTAAAAATCCATCTTAATATTTAAGGTCTAGGGTTAGGGTAGGCCTTCAAGGTTAGTAAAGCCCTTGAACCCTCTAGGGTTCTCATTGATCAGCAGATTAGCTATTGCAATTCTGAGTCTGAGGTTGTCTTCATTATTTACCCAGGCAGAGAAGCTCCTCTCTATGGTACACAGTGTAAAGGATAATCCCTCAATATGTCATGATAGGGGGAAATCCTTGGCTGGTTTCATACTCGTTTCCAGGTCATCAGACCTGTTTATAGGCCGGGACTTATGGCCCTAACATGGACACAAATGCATCTATATTATGCTTATAACTTGCCCATGACCAGCCATAGAGCGTAGAAGGTCCCGGGAGTGGTTGCCATCCCTGCTGTAGAGCTCTCACATTGCCTTATTTGATAAATCTAACTTTTTTACACTCTCTGCATTGGATTGTTGCATGTTTTGTATTGCAGGGAGCTGTCCAAGTTCAAGAGCTATGTAAACCCCACCGAGCTGAGAAGGTCCAGCATCCATATCCTGCTCTCACTGCTGCCTTTGCCGCACCACTTTGGACTTGTAAAGTCAGAGGTGGAGTATTTCGGTCTTTGCTCACGTCTATCCACTGCATGATTCTGCATGATTAACGTTTCCCCTCCCGTCTCCAGGTCTTATTGGAAGGAAAGTTTAGCAATGACGACACTGGCAGCGACAAGCCGGTTACCTTCCTGTCGCTGAAACTGAGACTTGTTAATATCCTCATTAGAGCGTTACAGACGGAGACCGATCCCAACAACACACAGATGATTCTAGGTAGGTGGTTTTTTTTGTTTGTTTTTTCTCAACGTAGAAAATTTTGTACATTCTTATTTTGGGTAAAACATTTGAGCGGAAAACCATTCTTCATGACTGTAGGTATATAGTGGTTCTTTGTTTACTAGATATAAGAAACTGAATCCTAACTATTAATGAGCAAAGTTGCCGAAAATTCTGGTTCAGCAACTTTCATCCGAACAGTCAGCATTTGACCCCAGCGACTGGAGAAGTTAGTTGCCGGCCTATGGCTGTATCCATGTTTTCCAGGACTCCCTAGAGCTGCATCCAACTTCTTCAGCCACTGGAAGTCAAATGCAGAGCGCTCTGGTTCAGGGGAACATTGCCACATGCCATAGATGTGAAGTGAACATCTGCTACAAAAGTGCATGAGGGTGGACTGTCACCCTCCAGGTGTGGGATGCCCTGCAGTCACCATGGCTCCAGATACCTGTGACACTTACCAGGACCTTATTGAGCCGCTCCCAGCCTATCTGCTGGTCTGTACTGCGCACGGTGGTTACTCTGGATATTAGCTGCTAGCCATATAATCTACCATTTAGTGACCACAGGGATCTGCAGCTGTCAGATACTGACTTTACCATCTAGGTAAGGGATTAGAAGAAGTAGTTTAACACCTGTCCCCAGGTTGTATGGTATAGCAGCCCAGCCCCATTCACATCATTGCTTTTGGAAGAAATTCTGGACAGTCCTCGAATTCCAGGGTAGGGAACAGGGTAGGGCTCTCCAGCTGTTGCAAAACTACAACTCCCATCATGCCAAAGCTTTAGCATAATGGGAGTTGTAGTTTTGCACCAGCTGAGGAGCCAAGGTTTCCTACCCCTGCTCTAGTTAATTCAGAGCATACAGTTAAGTTTCCATACTGCACATAGGCACAGATCTACAAATAGGTGACGTTTGTGTTTCAGGTGCAATGCTTAACATTGTCCAAGACTCTGCGTTTTTAGAAGCTACGGGAAACCAGGTGGAGACGGTAAGATTGCTTTAGTTACATCCTTTTTAGATTGTAACGTGGAGTGTATAAAGCAGACTAAACATGCTTACAGGATTTGGTTTTTGTCCCAATCGTCAATGCAATGCTCTTTTACTATTATTAAAGGAGATGTCCAGCATAATTTTTTATTTTAGTATTATATTGCCCCCTAAAAGTTATACAAATCACCAATATACACTTGTAACAGGAAATGCTTATAAAGTGCTTTTTCCCTGCACTTACTACTGCATCAAGGCTTCACTTCCTGAATAAAATGGTGATTTCACTTCCTGGATAACATGGTGATGTCACTTCCTGGATAACATGGTGATGTCACGACCCGACTCCCAGAGCTGTGCGGGCTGTGGCTGCTGGAGAGGATGATGGCAGGTGGACACTGAGGGACACAGGGCACTGCCATCATCACCCTTTCCAGCAACCATAGCCCACAAAGTTCTAGGAGTCGGGTTGTGACATCACCATGTTATCCAGGACGTGACATCACCATGTTATCCAGGACGTGACATCACCATGTTATCCAGGACGTGACATCACCATGTTATCCAGGACGTGACATCACCATGTTATCCAGGACGTGACATCACCATGTTATCCAGGACGTGACATCACCATGTTATCCAGGACGTGACATCACCATGTTATCCAGGACGTGACATCACCATGTTATCCAGGACGTGACATCACCATGTTATCCAGGAAGTGAAGCCTTGATGCAGTAGTAAGTGCAGGGAAAAAAAGCACTTTGTAAGCATTTTCCGTAATAAGTGTATATTGGTGATTTGTATAACTTTGGGGGGGGGGGGGGGGGGCAATACAATACTTTAAAAAAAATTTTCGCCGGACTTCTCCTTTAATACCAGAAAGCTAGATCAGCCCACTCCCCACTGACCACCATAACAAGTCTCCTATTTCCCCAGTATGGCTAAAAGTGCCTGAAAAAAGTGCAGCTACAGCCTTGGGCCTATCCTCTTTATTCAGATGCTTTGACATTTAAAGTGAATGTACCATTAGTTTACATGGCTTTGGGGTTGTTACATGAATGGATCGGCGCTGGAGCGGGGATTCCGGTGCCATGGTCCTCTTTTTGAACCGCCTTCCGGTTCCTGCGCATGGTGCCAGTCTATTCCCGAACGCCCAGCAGTGTGACAATCTCCCCTCCTCTCTGTAAAGCAACTCCGTTAGAATCAATGGAGCCGCATCACAGAGGGGAGGGGGTTTTGTCACACTGCTGGCCGGTGGGCCTGCCCCCACTGCTTCGTGCCGGGCCAGCACCTGGGAATAGACCGGCACCGTTTGCAGGAACCAGGCAGCGATTTCAGAAAAAAGGACCACGCTGCTGGCATCCCTGCGTCAGCGCCGATCCATTCATGTAAAAACCTCAAGGCGATGTACCTGATGGTACATTCCCTTTTAATCGGATATTGTGAACCTTTTGGCTCTCCGGCTGTTGCAAAACTACAATTCCCATCATGCATGGACAGTCTCTAGCTGTCCAGGCATGACGGGAGTTGTAGTTTTCCAACAGCTGGAGAGCCAAAGATTCGCCGTCCCTCCTTTAAATGGAGCGCCTGAGCTCATCCGGGTCTTGCAGATGGGGTGAATGGGCGGCAGTGTCCTTTCTGGTGATCAGTCAGGCTCCAATCTCTACATATCTACTATTTGTCATCTATCCGGTGGATAGGTGATACATTCACCAGCTTGGATACCACTTTGACCTGTATCTAACTTTTACTGAGATATATTGAAAAGTGTTTGTTTAATTCTATACAATTGTGTCTATAACTCTGTGTACAATGTAGATTGAGAATAACGTGATGAAGAGTCACAGCCGAACAAACAGTGGCATCAGCACGGCCAGCGGAGGCAGCACTGAGCCCACTACTCCGGACAGTGAGAGGCCGGCTCAGGCACTGCTGCGGGACTACGGTAAGAAGAGACAAGCCCCAGTGTAACAGCATGACCGCACATGTTCTGCAGACAGCAAATAGCATGACTTGCAGTTGCAGCATCTGCATTTCCACTTTAAGTAATAGTAATTACCTAGTATATGAAGGGGTTGTACTGAACTGGGAAACTACAAAGGCAGAGCAACATCTGTCCCTGGTATTGCAGCTCAGCTTTATTCACTTTAAAGGGGCACTCCACATTTCTTTCAAATCAACCGGTGTCGGAAAGTTATAGAGATTTGTAATTTACTTCCATTAAAAAATCTCCAGTCTTCCAGTACTTATTAGCTACTGTATGTCCTACAGGAAGTGGTGTATTCTTTCCAATCTGACACGGTGCTCTCTGCTGCCACCTCTGTCCATGTCAGGAACTGTCCAGAGCAGTAGCAAATCCCATGGACAGAGGTGGCAGCAGAGAGCACTGTGTCAGACTGAAATAATACACCACTTCCTGCAGCACGTACAGCAGCCAATAAGTACTGGAAGACTTGAGATTTTTAAATAAAAGTCATTAACAAATCTTTTATAACTTTCTGACACCAGTTGATTTGAAAGAAAAAAAAAATCCAGAGTACCCCTTTAAAGATGCTGACCTGTAATTCTAGTCACAACCAGTGGAAGGATGTGGCGCTGTTTGTGGAAGAAAGCAATTGTGTTTTCTTTTACATTCTGATTAAATGAGAGAAGATCATTAACCTTTTAGTTTTACCTTTAACTCCCGACCCTAGTTACCTTTATACCTGTCAGCACAGAACTGAGGGAAGCCTGGGGTTTGCATGATCTTAGGCCTCCATTGGCAGTAATGTGGCATGTGTGCATTGTCATGTGTTGCTTCCAGTGCTGTGTATACGCTTTGTTTGATGTCCCGTCTGTAAATTGGTTCTTTGCTCCATGGTAAGCATATGCTTAGGAGTACTTGTCATGTACTGTGACCACAGCTAGCACCTGTCATGAGTTACTGACTTTAGCCTTTTGTGTGGCATCTATAGCATAATGCCTATGTAGAGTTGCTTTATTTTCCCTGCCTGTCACTAGCCATCCCCTACGTGTAGTCACACCTGCAATAAGGCAGGTTCACGTTCAAACCAGGCATTTATTAGCTGGTCGCAAAGGGTTAAATGAGTGCATACAGCCCCATTAGTTAGTCTTTGAGTTGCTGGACAGCCCCACTATCAGAATTGCGTGGATGAAAACCATTAACCGACCTCAGCACCTTTGTTTTCTTTCAAATCAACTGGTGCCAGAAAATGACAGAGATTTGTAATTTACTTCTATGTAAAAAAAATCTCCAGTCTTCCAGTACTTGTCAGCTGCTGTATGTCCTGCAGGAAGTGGTGTATTCTTTCCTGTCTGACACAGCGCTCTCATCTGCCACCTCTGTCCAGAGCAGTAGAGGTTTTCTATAGGGATTTGCTACTGTTTTGGACAGTTCCTGACACGGACAGAGGTGGCAGCAGAGAGCACTGTCAGACTGAAAATAATACACCACTTCCTGCAGGACATACAGCAGCTGACAAGTACTGGAAGACTGGAGCTTTTTAAATAGAAGTACATTACATATCTATATAACTCTCTGACACCAGTTGATCTGGAAAAAAAAGTACCCATTTAACAGACCTTGGCACTTTTAAGGGGAATGGACACCAGTGATGTGCATATATCAGTGCTGTCACTTTCCAGTAACCTATTTCACAAGCTTTACATAGTTACCTTTACTTTGTGGATCTAATGCAGCATGTTAGCGCAAAAAAAAAAAAATCTTGAATTGTGGGGATCTGTCTGAGACCAGCCCTCCATCACCTGAGACCAGCCCTCCATTATCCCTCCATCACCTGAGACCAGCCCTCCATTACCTGAGACCAGCCCTCCATTATCCCTCCATCACCTGAGACCAGCCCTCCATCATCCCTCCATCACCTACTCGGAGAAGGCGGAAGCGGCAGGTCTCAGAGTAGGGCAGGGCAGTGTCTCACCTGCCTCTGTGATACTGTTCCCTGCAGATAAACACATATATATATATATATATATATATATATATATATATATATATATATATATATATATATATATATAATTTTTTATTTATTTTTTGGGATCTATAGTGTAAGCCTGCATTCACACACGTATGTGAAATGCATGTACCGGACTTCTCCCCCCGCCCGGGCAGCATCTGTGATAAGATGCTGGGAGCGGGGGAACTGTATGCATATGCGCGGCGCTGTAATGAATCAGTCACACGGCTCATATCTGTACAGTTCCCCCGCTCCCAGCATCTTATCACAGGGGAGAAGTCTGTTACATGCATTCCACGTCCGTGTTCCGTGCAGAATGCGGCCTAATGGTACCTGCATACAGCTTGTGAATCAGGCTATTGGAAACTGACAGTACTGATATATGCACACCCCTGCAGCAAGTTACACTTTAAGTATAATTGTTTTAGTGCCTATTTGCATCTTCTAGGTGCCTCTATTTAGAGGGATTCTGAGACACTATAAATGACTGCTCATTGGGATAGGCCGTCAGACTGCTGACACCCTGACGATTGATTGGACCGTCACACTCCAGCAAGAGCAGCAGCTCAGTCTCTTGAATGGGATAGAGCTGCAAACAGTATGGCTCTGTCCCTATGGTCGGCTATCGATGGCCTATCCCGAGGTATTATTACAAGTTCTCTTTAATACATGACCAAGGGATTTAAAGGGTTCTTATTGGTTATTGCTGACATTAGGGAAACCCTGAAAGGATTAAATAACCCTGGTTCTCTTTACTGTTTTTCCCCTAGGATATCCAGGTACCCCTCCAGCCAGCTCTCTCTATTGTAAACCATTTACTTCTCATTACACCCAATCCGCACTATACCTCTCAGATAAAAATTCACAACTAACAATGACAGGTCAACGATGTACAACACTGTGTAATCCATTGGTTCTTCCTGTATGTTATGGGAATGGATGTTGCATGGATCTCCATCATTGAACATGCTAATGTTAATTGACAGCAAAGCAAAGAACGATGTAAGATGATGCAGTGACAGCCATAGACCTGGGCGGTCCACACATGGCTCTGCAGGGGCGTTCCCGAATATCCTTATAGAACCACCCCAAATGGAAGCCAGAATGGGTTATTACAGTCCCTGCCATCCTGATGACTATATACGCAGTGTTCATCGAGTGCTGTGTGCACAACCATAAGGCTTCCTACTTATCGGTGTATGTCTGGCAACCCTGCAGAGAGTGTAGGGAGGGAACTGGTTAAAAAAAATTAACTGGTTTCTGAAAGTTATATTGATTTGTAACTTACTTCTATTTAAAAAATCTCATGTCTACCAGTACTTATCATCTGCTGTATGTCCTGCAGGAAGTGATGTATTCTTTCCAGTCTGACACAATGCTCTTTGCTGCCACCTCTGTCCATGTCAGGAACTGTCCAGAGCAGTAGCAAATCCCCATCAAACTGCACAGTTCCTGACATGGACAAAGATGGCAGCAGAGAGCACTGTGTCAGACTGGAAGGAATACACCACTTCCTTTAGGACATACAGCTGCTGATAAGTACTGTAAGTTTTTAAATAAAAGTAAATTGGGCATCTATAAAACTTTCTGACGCCGGGTGATTTTATTTAATTTTCCTCCAGAGTGGCCCTTTAGCCAGGTGATAAACTGTAAGGCGTTACATTGACGCTTTGTAGGATTAACATTACGTTCTCACCTGTTTAGTTCTTTGCGCTGTGAATTAACATGACCTCTGACCTGACTGTGGACTGATTATATTAACACTTGTATGTGTGTGCGTGCCACGTAATGATCATATAAGGGAGTGGAGCTACTATTGGCGCCCAGTGTTACTTGTCTTTGTGTCCTGTGGCTGCGCCCTGCTCCTGGGCTGTCCGCTTCCCGTTACTAATGAGCGGTTGTTTTCCCTCCCCCGCTTTGCATTGGTTCTGCGGTTACATCCTAGCTCTTCATACAGATACAGCGGCCGGTCTGCTCATGCGCAGCATCCACTTGGTGACTCAGAGACTCAACTCGCAGTGGAGGCCAGACATGAGCATCTCGCTGGCTGCCCTGGAGCTACTGTCTGGGCTCGCCAAGGTCAGTACATCTACGTCTTCTATCTTCTAATGTAAGGAGTAATCTGGGTGCATGTAAGAACATTCAGTTTTTCAGTGTATTGGACATTATCTTAGATGTTAGTTTGATTATATGAGAATATAATCCATCTACCAGAAGTACTTATGTGGGATATGCTTCCTATATAGTCTAGTTCTATTGTTTTTGAAGGTTGTATACCTCTGGGATAGGCTATAGCAGGGGTACTCAACAACTTTTAGTGAAGGTCCACTTACCGGGGTCTATTGTCGGGTGAAGGTCCAAGCTGAACATCATTAGTAAACGTGTTGCGCTCCCCCAGTAGTGTATAGACCCCTGTGTGCTCCCCCAGAAGCATATAAGCCCCCCATGTGCTCCCCCAGTAGTATATAGCCCCCCCCCCCCTGTGCTCTCCCCCAGTAGTATATAGGTCCCCTGTGGGCTCCCCCAGTAGTATATAGCCCCCCCAGTAATATATAGCCCCCCTGTGCGCTCCCCCAGTAGTATGTAGCACCCCTGCTGTGTGCTACCCCAGTTATATAACCCCCCCCCCCGTGCTCCCCCTCCCATATAGCATATACCATAAAAAATAAAAACTTATACTCACCTGGGTCCAGCGTCTCATCTTCTCTTCCCCTCTTGTGGCCGCACTCCCCTTGTCCTGGCGTCGGTGACAGGACAGAGCAGCTTCAAGAATGACTAACTGACCCCTGTGGGTTAAAGGAATTAACAGTACAAGATGGCACAGCTCCTTTAACCCCTTCAGGACTGGACTGATTTTGGCCTTCAGGACCAAACCTGTCTCACTCTATGCGGTTATAGCTACGTGATTCTATAACTTTTCTTTCTGATTCTGAGAGAGTTTTTTTTGTGACATATTGTACTTTAGGTTAGTGGTAAATTTTGGCCGATATGCAAAAAAATTTTTGTGAAAAATGCAACTTTTTCATGAAAGAAATCACAATTAGCATTTTTCTCATTTAATTTTCTGTGGTCACCATATAGGTTTAATTATGTAATAAATTTATTGCCAGCGTCATTACGCACGCGGTGATACTAAATGTGTGTATTTTTTATTTTAAATTTTTTTTTCAACATTTATTATTGTATTGGGGGCTATGGGGATTATAGGTGATTTTTTATTTTTTATTTATTGATATTTTTTATGTGTTTTTTTTTTTAACAATTTCATTTTCCCACCATGGGGACTTTACTGTACAATTGCCTGTTTACAGGCATATCGCATTGCAGTGCTGATCTGCACTGCTATACAATATGCCTGTAATAGGCAAAGCTGATCAGACTCAGCCTTAGGGCCCTATTCCACCGGACGATTATCGTTCAGATTATCGTTAAATCGTTTGAATCTAAACGATAATCGTTCGCTTGAAATGCAGTTAACGATTAACGACCGAACGATAAATCTGTGATCGCTTTATAAGACCTGGACCTATTTTAATCGTTGCTCGTTCGCATGGAATAAGACGTCGTTCGCAGTAGATACGAACGCAATAGCCAAGAAAAAACGATCGCAAATACGATCATAAGTAACGATTATCGTTCCATGGAAATGAGTGAACGTTTTCAGGTCTTTTGCTATAGCGGTCATTTGAGATCGTTAATTGTTAACAATTATGCGAACGATAATGGTCCGGTGGAATAGGGCCCTAACTCCTGACCAGCTTCAATAGCTGTGACACAATAATCGTCCCGTGGAATAGGGCCCTAACATATGCCTTCTTCTTTCTGCCAGGTAAAGGTCGGCATTGACTCCTCAGACAGGAAGAGGGCTGTGAGTTCTGTGTGTACATATATTGTGTACCAGTGCTCCCGCCCGGCTCCGCACCACTCCAGAGACCTGCACTCCATGATTGTCGCTGCCTTCCAGTGCCTGTGCGTCTGGCTCACTGAGCATCCAGATATGCTAAACGAAAAGGTGACATATAACACTTTCTCCTATAGATCATCTCAGTTATCCATAATGTCCTTCCCCATACACAGGAACGTTCAGCAAGGCCAAGCAATCCTCCATTCTTTATAGCAGGGATGAGAAACCTTCGGCCCCCCAGCGGCTGCAAAACTACAATGTCCAGGCATGATGAGAGTTGTAGTTTTGTAACAGCTGGAGGGCCGAAGGTTCCTCATCCCTGCTCTATAGGGAGGGGAGGGTTTAGCTCTGGCTGCAATTTATCTCTCCCAGAACAAAGGGGTCTAATGGTGGTTTGTCCATCACACTTGACCCCTATTTCCACTGACAGGAGAGATCCATACACTTTGTAATTATGACCGAGCCAGCTGCATGAGGTGGATTCAGCCAACAGTAAAGTGTATGGGGGACCTTTACTATAAAGGTGTGAAGATGAAAAAATGGGTCTGTGTGTTTCCTAAAAAACAGGTTGTGTAGTCAGAAGTCTTCCAATACTTATCAGCTACTGTATGTCCTGCAGGAAGTGGTGTATTCTTTCCAGTCTGACACAGTGCTCTCTGCTGCCACCTCTGTCCATGTCAGGAACTGTTCAGAGCAGCAGCAAATCCTCATAGAAAACCTCTCCTGCTAGGTTCACTATCCCATATGTACTCTTATGGGCGCCAACCCCTTCTCTCTGTCCGAATAAACGTTCTCTTATTACCCACTTGGTGGCTGTAGCCAAAATGCTTATCCCACTCCATTGGAGGTCTACCGACCCCCCCCCCCATCAATATCTCATTGGATTGAAAGGGTGGAGGATGCCCGGAGGCTGGAGGAAATTATTAGTTGGCAGAACTTCTCACATGATGCCTGTGGGGTGTGGGGTCCTTGGATAGCTCTATTGAAACATAACCAATCCTAGGTAGTATGTTTTATAATATACAATACATATCTGTATATGGATATTTTACTTTTACATTTACATTTGTTCTTGAGTCTTTGATATGGTGGGACGCAGGACTCCCTCTCCCTTCCCCCTCTCCCTCCCCCCACCCCCCCTCACTTCCCTCTCTCCCTCCCCCCCCCCCCCCCCCACTTCCCTCTCTTCTCCTCTGTTTCCTATACAACTCTCCCTCCCTCCCTCTCGCCTAAGACCCTCTCTATATTTTATATCTAAAAAGACTGTTATGACTCTGTAACTTACATGTACATTATGTATTATAGCATGTACAGTTTTGAACTGAATTTATAATGGGGTCCCAATCCCTTTCCCCTCCCCTCTTTTCTCTCTGTATTCCCTAAAGTATTGTTGTAAAAACTAAAAAAAACTTCAATAAATAAAGATTGAAAAGAAAACCTCTCTTGCTCTCCAGCCTGGAAAGAATTCACCACTTCCTGCAGGACATACAGCAGCTGATAAGTACTGGAAGACTGGAGACTTTTAAATAGAAGAAATCTACAATTCTATATAACTTTACAACAGTTGATTTGAAAGAAAACAATTGCTGATGTACCCCTTTAACACCCAATACAGTGCAGCGCTGATTGGCATCACCTGTCCTGCACTGTGGTTTGATCACATGCATAATCACCAACTTCTGTCTGTAACCATGTGTATATTCTTTCCAGGACTGCCTAAAAGAGGTGCTTGAGATTGTGGAGCTGGGAATATCTGGCAGCAAATCCAAAAACCCAGAGCAGCAAGAAGTGCGTTTTAAAGCGGACAAAGAGCACAACCCGGCCTCTATGAGGGTGAAGGATGCCGCAGAAGCCACATTAACCTGGTAATGAATCCTGCTCATAATCCACTGCTGAGCACAGGCCCAAAGCCGATGTCTTCTATCATTACACCTAAATCAAATTCCCATCATAGACTAGATAATGATAATCTCGTACCAGCCAGAATAATGTGATATTCCACCTGACAGCGCACGGCTAAAATTAATGATATCACAACAGCTAAATACTATTCCAGATGGAAGATTTTTTTTATTCGGCACAGCTCATCCTGCCATCGCCATGTATTATTGGTGTTCTAGTGCCCCTAAAGGGAAAAGTGTAAAACTTTGTATATCTTTTATGTTAAAGTGTCACTGTCATAAAAAATTTTTTTTTCAACAAATCAACAGTACAGGCATTTTTAAGAAAATTGGGTTTATTAGCCGAAAAATGCATTTTTATCATGAAAAAGCAGTTTGAAGCTCTCCCCCCTGTCTTCATGGTTCTCTTATGGAGAGGGGAGGGGTGGAGGGAGATCAGGCACCAAAATAGGACAACAAAGAGTTAATTTACAGCTACATCTCCGGGCTATCTCCTTTGACAGTCAACACCGACCTCTGAATACCGGCTTTCACACAGGTCCCACTGTGTAATCCTTTGTTCTCTGCTCTCTGCTGCCAGTAATCTCTCTCCTCCCCCCCTCCCTTCTCCATAGGTTACACAGGGCTCGACTGATGTAAAAAAAAGCTGAGATTTCCTTATAATGAGCAGTGGATGAGAGAGAGGAGGTGGGGGGGACCTGGGGAAAGGTTTTTTAATGCAGATAATGTTATATTTGCCTAATAAACCCAATTACAAAGTTTCTTAAAATCGTCTGTACTATTGATTTCTGCAAAAAAATAAAACTACGGCAGTTTCCATGGTAACAGACTACAAACACCTGTGTAGTCTTATCATGCATGCAACTTTTTTTTTTTTTTTTTTTTTAACTTCTTCTTTCATATGGATGTGGCTTACCGCTTTTGGATTGATCTGTAAGATAAGTACCAGATATTCACAATGGCTTTTTTGTTTGTTTTTTATTCCAGTATTATGCAGCTCGTTGGGGCATTCCCACCGCCGAGCGGCCCTGCTTCACCATGCAGTCTAGTGAATGAGACAACACTGATCACTTACTCCCGATTGCCTACCGTCGGCAAGCACAGCTTCCGATACTTTGTGCTCGATAACAGCGTTATACTGGCCATGCTGGAGCAGCCGCTGGGGAATGAGCAGAGTAAGGGTTTTATTGTGTTATTGGTATGGTTAAAGGCCCTATTACACAAAATGATTATCAGCCTTACTTGCCCGTTCTTGACGATAATCATTTGGTGTAATAGGACATGTTAAAAGGCCGACATGCACAGTGTTGGCTGATCGTGGTCTTTTATATAGTGAAAGAGCCTAGTCATGTCAGCAGGGGTCTGCTGCATGTCACTCCATGTAATATGAGCGGTGTCAGCAGTCTGCCGTGGACTTTAATGGGCAGCCTGAACAATTTAAGCCCCTCCCACTTAGGCAGCGGGAGGGGGGAGCGAGAGTTGAGCTGACAGGTCGGCACTCACCTCCCTCTCAGTATTGTGCCATGTAATATGAGCGGTGTCAGCAGTCTGCCGTGGACTTTAATGGGCAGCCTGAACAATTTAAGCCCCTCCCACTTAGGCAGCGGGAGGGGGGGGGGAGCGAGAGTTGAGCTGACAGGTCGGCAACTGATATTGACATGAAACTTCTTCTACTCTCTAGGCAATCCGAGTCCGTCCATCACTGTACTGATCAGAGGCATGTCAGGCCGCCATGCTTGGGCCATGCAGCTCTGCCACCTACCACGAGCAGCAAGAGCCAATCAGAGAGTGAGTATTTGTAAACCATGTATAGAAATTGCAATCTTAGTCCACAATGCTGTATAATAGTCAGCCAGGCGCGTATGTGTCCTCAGTGGAAAAAGGTTACAAAGCTTCTAGACACTCACCCAAGAATGAAAGGATAGGGCAGTGGAAATATAACATACCCAATCTGTCTCTACCTACACATCTGTTATTGAGGGAAGAGTCCACCATGCAGATTAGATGGCCGAGCAGTCCTGCTGAAATCTGTAACTGCAGCCTAACCTTATATAATGTGCAAGGCTAGCTTAGGGGTAAAAGTTAGTTGACAATCATATGTTGTGATTACCTATTCTACCCTTGGCTTAAAGGGGTACGCCAACATTTTTTTTTTTCTTTCAAATCAATTGCTTTCAGAAAGTTATACAGATTTGTAAATTACTTCTATTTAAAAATCTCCAGTCTTCCAGTACTTATCAGCTGCTTTATGTCCTGCAGGAAGTGGTGTATTCTTTCCGGTCTGTCACAGTGCTCTCTGCTGCCACCTCTGTCCATGTCAGGAACTGTCCAGAGAAGGAGTAGATTTCCATAGAAAACCTCTCCTGCTCTGGGCAGTTCCTGGCATGGACAGAGATGGCAGCAGAGAGCACTGTGTCAGACTGGAAAGAATACACCACTTCCTGCAGGACATACAGCAGCTGATAAGTACTGAAAGACTGAAGATTTTTAAATAGAAGTAATTTAAAAATCTGTATAACTTTGACATCAGTTAATTTGAAAGAAACTTTTTTTTTTTTCCCCTGGATAACCCCTTTAAATAAAAAGGGATGGTAATCTGCACTATAAATTATGATGTAGCCACCAGGTTGTTCAGCTTTGCCTTCTGTTTACAGATGTTCATTCCTGAAGCCAGGCCCGAGCCTAAGAACGATGTGGGAATTAAATACAATGTAAAGCATCGTCCATTTCCCGAAGAGGTGGATAAGATTCCTTTTGTCAAGGCCGATCTTAGTATTCCTGACCTGCATGAAATTGTTACAGAAGAGGTAAGGCCGTTTCTCTGAAGATCTGTAATGTGCGACAGCTAAAGTGCAGAGACTCCTCTCTTTCAGGGCTTGTACCAAGGTCAGTGGTTGGGAGTTTATAGAATTCTGTGGGGGCCATCAATCAACTGATCTCAGGAGTCTCATCTCTCTCTCTCTCTCTCTCTCTCTCTCTCTCTCTCTCTCTCTCTCTCTCTCTCTCATATTAAAGGGGTAGTCTGCTGTAAGAAAAATTGTTCTAAATCAACCAGTGTCACAAAGTTATATAGATTTCTAATTTGCTTCTATTTAAAAATCTCCATTCTTCCAGTACTTTTCAACTACTGTATGTCCTGCAGGAAGTAGTGTATTCTCTCCAATCTGACACAGTGCTCTCTGCTGCCACCTCTGTCCATGTCAGGAACTGTCCAGAGCAGGAGAGGTTTTCTATGGGGATTTGCTGCTGCTCTGGACAGTTCCTGACATGGACAGAGGTGGCAGTAGAGAGCACTGTGTCAGATTGGAGAGAATACACCACTTCCTGCAGGACATACACCAGCTGCTAAGTGCTGGAAGACTTGAAATTTACTTTTCTTACTTTTTTTTTCTCTGGAGTACCCCTTTTAATCTATTATATTATTATTAATAATAATAATAATAATAATAATAAATATATATATATTATAATTAATTTTTATTTTATTTTTTTTATGAATTTATTTTGTAAGAATGGATAAGCCATTTAAAGGGGTATTCCAGCCAAAACTTACTGGTGAGCTATCCACAGCTGTTTGGCACCACTCTGCACAGAGTTTTTGTCCATTCATTGTGTAGCGGTTGTGATGTATGACTGCGACTCAGGTCCCATTCAAGTAAATAGGAGCCGAGCTGCAGTTACAGGTCACCACTTCTACACTATAAGAGACAAACTCTGTGTCTTCTGGCACCGAACAGCTGTGGATCGCTCACCAGTAAGTTTTGCCCAGAATACCCTATGCTATATATAGTAAGATGGCGTATTTACAGAGGATTTCCCACCATGAACATTGACTATAGGGGATGGCTACTCTGCAGTGGCACCATATGGCGGCACATCTCAACTCTCTAGTACTGGGACTAGGACTATAGCCATAGGGAAACGTGTGTGTATATGTATGTATGTGTGTATATATATATTATATATATATATATACACACACACACACACATTTGATGGGGAAACTCTTTTCTTTTTTTTAGTTGGAGATGAGGCATGAAAAGTTAAAGCTTGGAATGGCCAAGCAGATTGCCTATGAAGTTGGACTGGATCACATGAAGGAGGAGGAGTCTAAGAAGAAAAGTTACCCCGATCCGGTAACGGAATGTAAGCCTCCCCCTCCGGCGCAGGAGTTCCAGACTGCACGCCTGCTCTTGTCCCATTTTGGATTCCTCTCTCTTGAAGCACTGAAAGTAAGTGAGAACCATTCAGGATATACAGCTACAGGACTATTTGTCTAGTTCCGATGCTAATAAAGTGTGACCAGCCCCCACATTAACATTATGGCGATTGTAATGTCTTCTCTGCAGGAGCCAGCCAATAGCCGTCTACCTCCGCACCTTATTGCACTTGACTCTCACATCCCTGGATTCTTTGATGATATTGGATACCTGGATCTGCTGCCCTGTCGCCCCTTTGATACAGTTTTTATTTTCTACGTGAAGGCTGGCCAAAAAACAAGTCAGGAGGTAAGAGAAGCATTACGAGAGCCGCTCTATGGTGCAGGACATATGGTGCAGGACATACCCCAGTAGTCCGTGTGTTATTGATCAGTGCCTATACTTTTCAGATCCTGAAGAATGTAGAGTCTTCTAGTAATGTTCAGCCACACTTCTTGGAGTTCTTGCTTTCTCTGGGCTGGCCGGTCGATGTCGGGACGCATCCAGGTTGGACGGGACACGTGTCCACGAGTTGGTCGATTAATTGCATTGGAGACAATGAACAAGGTCATGGTATGTGTGGGATCACTTGCTTATTTTAATATGTTATAGTGTCACTGTTTGATTATTTTTTTTTTTTGCTTGCAGGAATCAATAGTACAGGTGATTTTAAGAAACTTTATAATTGGGTTTATTAGCTGAAAAATGCATTTTTATCATGAAAAAGCAGTTTGAAGCTCTCCCCCCTGTCTTCATGGTTCTCTATGGAGAGGGGAGGGGTGGAGGGAGATGAGGCACCACAACAGGACAACAAAGAGTTAATCTATAGCTACATCACCGGGCTATCAGCACTGATCTCTCTGACCTCTGAATACCGGCTTTCACACAGCTCCCCCCCTGTGTAATCCTATGTTCTCTGCTCTCTGCTTGCGACTGCTGGGGGGACCTGGGGAAAGTCTTTTTGAATGCAGATAATGGCATATTTGCCTAATAAACCCAATTACAAAGTTTCTTAAAATCGCCTGGACTATTGATTTCTGCATAAAAAAAAAGCTACTAAATTCAATAACCCTAGCCTATGTATTGTGTTTGTCCCTTTCTGTTTGGATAATGTGTATGAACCCCCCTTAGGTTCTCCTCAAATATGCAGTGGGTGGTATCAAGGAGATGGGTCTATACGGTATAGGGGAGAATAATCTTAAGTCTTCCAGGACTTATCAGCTGCTCTATGTCCTGCAGGAAGTAGAATTTTCTTTATGGGCTAACACAGTGCTCTCTGCTGCCACCTCTGTCCGTATAAGAAACTGTCCAGAGGAGCAGCAAATCCCCATAGGAAACCTCTCTTGCTCTGAACAGTTCCTGACATGGACAGAGGTGGCAGCAGAGAGCGCTGTGTCCGACTGGAAAGAATACACCACTTCCTGCAGGACCTACAGCAGCTGATAAGTACTGGATGGCTAGAGATTTTTCAATACAAGTAAATAATATTTCTCGTGCGTCTTATTGGGGGACACAGATACCATGGGTATAGGCTGCTGCCACTAGGAGGCGCTGACACTAAGAGAAACAAAGGAAGTGACTCCTCCTGAGCAGGATATACCCGCCCACAGGCACTGAGCTAAACCAGTTTAGCTTAGTGTCAGTAGGAGGCAGACACAGGTCTGGGTTCTCCAGACCAGTTTCTTCCTTTATGTTTAGTTAGTTGGTTCTTCTTTTTCCTTCTAGGTCCTATGGATTGTTGGGCACGGTGGGTTATCTAAAACTCACCCTGATCCCCCCACTATGCGACCAGGGAACAGACCATAAATGTAAATGGGCTGTCACCCCTCGGTCGCCACCGGCCGGCAACGTGACACCAGGGCCCCAGATCAGTCTGGTCGCCTTTCTGCGGACTCTGTATCCGCACAGCCCCTTCCCGCCTCGCCC